>NC_080093.1:24634651-25369303 GCF_950005125.1 Chionomys nivalis | reverse complement strand
AAGAGCAGGTAGGAAAGACTTAATTAAGGAAACTCCACCAGTGGGAAGATTCTGTTATCTTAGAGGCCCAGGAGAGCATGGAAAAATGCCTGATGTATCTTGCAGGTCTCCAACAGCAGACCCCAGTAAGCCAATGAGAAGTACAGAGACAGAGTAAGAAGCTCCATGGTGAGATGAGATGAGGAGAGACAAATAGTTAGCCATGGTTAGAGACAGAGTTAGTTTGAGGATGGAGTTGAGAGACAGAGTTAGCAAGGAGCGAGCTAGGATTAGAGTGAGGAGATGGACAAGAGAGACAGAGCAAGCTCCAGGAGGGAGCTGAGGCCATGTCCAGAGGGAGAGGAAGGATGGGAGAGAGAAGGTGACAAGAATTTCAATCCAAGGCATCCCCAAGTGGACTGAGAGACTTGCCAGGGAAAAATGTTCAAAATCACAGAGGAGAGGCATACCTTTGCATGGGTTGAGATCCCAGTAGGGAGAGAGAAGCTTCTGTGACAGTAGTAGTCTCTAGGAGCTGACGGAGACAGAGCAGGTAGCGCTAAGGGGAGAGCAGGCAGAGAGAAGAAGCAGCTGAAGAGAAATGCTGGGCATTAGGAGCCAGAAGAACCAAATTTTCCATACCTTAGCAGAGTCAAGTCAACAGCTTGATTTGGAGAGGCTAGGCACCTTGGAAAGGGGTCTCTGTGTGCCCCTGTTGGGCAACTGATGCATAAAATGATGACATGACCGATTCATAGTATGGTTAGGGGAAGATTTTTTAATTGTAGATATGAGAGAAAGAACAGTCAGAGGCATCTGGAAGAGTCAAGAGCAGAGAGAAAGAAGTAGACTGGGCCTGGCCTGCAGTCTGGATATGGCCTGGGTTATTTGGGAGAAAGGAGGAGAATAACAGAAGGGAGGGGATAGAGAAAGGACAGCGAGAGAAGCAGGAGCAGAGGTGGGGCAGCGCACCGCAGGCATAGCAGGGCTATAAGGAAAATGAATGCTGTGGGGGAGGGAAGCCCATGAGCTGGAGGGAGTTGAGGGTAGGGGAGGAGGTGAGAGGAGCCAGGATGCTAACAGGGTACTTGTGACCCCAGCATGCACTCTGACACACTGATAGGCCTCTGCCAGAGGTAAGGGAAATTGGCTCTTTTTGACTGCCTTTTTAGCCAACTGCCAGAAATCCTTATATAGTCCAGATTGAACTCATTTATGGATATTTGTACTGCCTTTTGGAGTTTGAGGAATTGAAGTGTTTTTGTTTGTTTGTTTGTTTGTTTTTTGGTTTTTTTTTTTTTTGACTAGACAGTTTGCTGGGTGCATCTGATATCCAAAGTATACTAAGAGTAGAATGGCAAAAGTTCTTATACCTGGTACCTTATGAAGGAGTGGAAAAAAAATCCCTTTGATTCTTTAAGAAGTAGTGTATCATATTTGACCTCCAAAAATGTCTTTAGGTTGTCTTAAGATTCTCCCCTCTGCAAACTCCATGGTGATCCATTGCTGCAGTGTGGGTGACTTGGAAACAACCTCAGTTCTTAGAGGTTTGCCAAAAGCCTGGAGCCGTGCTCAACTTAGGTATAGCCGTGTCTTTATCACAGGATGTTTGCCTCAAGAAGCCAAGAAACAGCCTTCCTAAAAGAATGCACACAATACATGTATGCACATGTTAATATTTACACACACATTAGTACATAAATATTAGAATTAAAAATAATTTGTTGTATTTCTGATTTATGGCCTAGGAAATTAAAATTTACTAAATAATGTTATAAAGGCAGAGGAGTAATAAATTTGTAATAATAAGCCTGACACATACATAATCATTGCTGCATTTCATAGTGCCTTCCACCCACCACATGAGACTCCCAAGTTTCCTTACTTAGAGCCTGGCCTTGTCCAACATCAAGCCCCCATTATTCTAGCCATGTATCATCCTGTTTGTCTCCTAAAATATGTCTCCTCATGTAATAGGGCTTTCTTGGTTGTAGCATAAGTGAAATAGAGGCAGAGTGAATTGGAACAGAAAAGGAAGTTTGGTTAAATACAGGAAATTTTCAAGCAGTAGATTTGGGGAGGGGTTTTCCTTTTCTCCCTTCCCCAAGTCCTTCTGTCTTCAGCACCATTTACAGACACAGCAACTAGCCCCTTTTTTGCTTCTCTTTCTTCTCTCTACTTCTTAGAGACCCTTTTTCCTGTCTTAGTTTATGGGAATTTTCTTTGTACAATAAGTAAGTCTGATGTCCCCAAACCTTCACAAATTTTTAGAGGCAATAGAAAAGCAGTCTATTTTTACTTCACACCATGTGTGTTATGAATCCCATGTGCATGCATGTATGTGTGTGCCGTGTGTTGTGGTGTGTGTGTGTGTGTGTGTGTGTGTGTGTTATGAAGTGGTACAGGTCCTGAAAGGTTTCATCCCGCCTTATTTAGGAATGTGACCAATTACTTACTAGACAGCCACTTTCCTCATATTTCTGAGAGCAGTTGTTAAAACTGATGGTTGAAGAAAATGGGAGGCGATTTAGAATAGAATGGCACTTTTACAAGTCGTCCTACAGAAAAATCATAAACCATGTGTTTTTGTTTTGTTTTGAAAGGGTGGACAAAGACAGCTGCTTCATTTATAACTTAATTATTTCCTTTAAAACAACTCTACAAACATGAAATATTTTTCCATTTTTTTTTGGAAGGCCTTTATTTATCCCACAAGGAACTTGAGGTTTTATGAATGCAATAACGAGACTAAATACAAATCAAAGCCTTAACAAAGGTGGAAATTTTTAAGCTTTGTGGGTTCTGGCACATTGGATTCAAGCTCTTGTGCTTGCAAGGCAAGCACTTTTCCAACTAAGTTACCTTCTCAGCCCAAAGCACGTGTTTTAAATCATGGTCAGACTGTAAAACCAGAATCAACTCGGAAGCCATCAGCATCTCTCACCAGCTGCAGTTAACAGAAAGTCTTCTACCATCCCTGTCCACAATAGATAGAACTATAGCCTTCAGAGCAGATGGAGACTTAAATGTAGAAAAATAATTTTTATCCTGACGCTGAGATTACAGGAGAGACAAAAGTGAAAAAGAGCTGATGAACCAGGGTTTGATTCTGTCTCATTGAGAGTGAACGGTCTTAGAATCGGAGTGTCAGTGTATTAAGACAACGTTCTGATGGCTCGGGCATGCTCAATGGGGAGTCTGACCATCACAATCCAATTGCCATTCGGAGAGAATCGCAGTTTTTCTGAATTAGAAACTTGAATAAGGAAATCCCCCTAGAAAAGCCCCTTTTAGCTTGTATGCTTTGGATGAATTATCTTGGTTCCGAAAGTCCCTTACCAAGCACATGTTTTACATTATGTACCAGAGACAACTTACTGAAAAGTAACAAAAAGCATGTGGTTTAAGACGGCAATAAAATAATGCAATAAAAAGTAACTTGGAACCAAGTTTAGGATAATGAATCCGTCTCTTCTTCTTTTTGAGTAGATAAATTCTTAAAAATTGCCCAAACAGAATGAAATTTAACATAAATACTGAAAAACGTTATTCATCTTTTTTTCTTAATCAGCCTTATAGCTTCTGAGTCATATCCACATAGGTACATAATTGAATGTTTAATCACTGTAATGTATGGTTGGCTCCTTGATACTTTCTATGTATATTAACCTGTGTGTGTTTCTGTGTAATTATGATAATTGCATAATTTTGATATTTTACAGAGAGGTAGTTTATTAAAGGATCCCGGATTACCATAATTTTGCTTATTAATTTTATAATTTATAAATAAGTGTCTCTTGGGTCTAAGAAGTAGCTCAGTGATAGTGTTTCCAGCATATGCCAGGCTTTGAGGTTGATCCCATCACCCTAAATAAAATAAACAAATAAATACAATCCATAAAAAAAGAAAATGGGCCGGGCGGTGGTGGCGCACGCCTTTAATCCCAGCACTTGGGAGGCAGAGGTAGGCGGATCTCTGTGAGTTCGAGACCAGCCTGGTCTACAAGAGCTAGTTCCAGGACAGGCTCCAAAGCCACAGAGAAACCCTATCTCGAAAAACCAAAAAAAAAAAAAAAAAAAAAAAGAAAATGGTGGATAGAAGTGCCTTATAGCCCAAATTGGGGCCCTGGACCCCACAAAGTTTAAAAGAGCACAATTTTGTATATTGCTTTCTGACCTCCACTTGTGCAGGGACACACACACACACATGTTTATGTAAGTACCATAGCCTCTAGTTTTGTATTATCTTTTCTTTGGGGGCACACGTGGATGTGTTTGTATAATTCACCAAAGCAGAAAGAAAACTCAGTTACCCGCCATTCTGTTACCCCACAAAACCCTTGCTCTCAAATAGAAGAAAGGGGTTTGGAAGCTGCCTCCGTCAGGAAAACTGCCGCAACGTAAGCAAGAAGTTGCTGCTATACAATGAGCAGCCTTTCTTTTTTAATTAGGAGATGAGCAGTCCATGCTCTCTAATAACTCCTCCTGTTCCTGCCACACAGCCTAGTCACCCCGCAGTCATGGCAGTAGACACAGTTGGCTCAAGCAATTGCCCAAGGCCGGCTCAGTGGAGATGCATTACTGGGGTCTCTGTGACCACAGTGGCCATTATAGTAACAATCCACAGGAGGCAAGAAAGCAGTCCATGTTGGTTCACACTTTGAGAATCTGACTATGAGTAGTTTATTTTAAGCACATTTAAGGATAGCAAAACTTCGATGAAAACTTTGCTCGTGATAATAAGTTCAACCCTGTGTGCATAGTAAAGCTCAAGATATGACTACGTTGAAACTTCTTTGTAAAGCACAGGTGATATACTCCAGAAAGATGGGCTTCATGGATCGACTACATGTGACACCTTTCAGAAAAATAGCTTTTTATAGATTGACTAGCTCACAATAAGGGTATGGTGTGGGCTTTACCACAGAACAAAGCATGTGAGGCAATGTGTGTGTGTGTGTGTGTGTGTGTGTGTGAGAGAGAGAGAGAGAGAGAGAGAGAGAGAGAGAGAGATGGTACTTGTGATGGTCAATGACAACTTGTCAGCTCTCTGCTTTCTGTCAAAACAATGCAATAAAGAAATAGTCTACACATTGTTCTAGACTAGGCTTTGTTTAGCACACTCAGTGTTGATGTATAAAATGCATATATATGAGTTTATACATTTATTTCTATTGCTAGTTGAAACCATTTAATTTTAGATATTTTTCATGTCTATTGGAAAACAGATCTGGGCTAGTGTAGCAGTTCTTGACTTCCCTGGGGCTTAGTCCCAGCCGGCTCCTGGATCCAGGTACAACAAGTCCAGTCCCATTCAAAGGTCTTGATTCTCTGGGTTGCTGATAAGCCCTAAACATTTTTATCAAGATGCACCATGTGTGATTCTGGTATTTGTTAGAAGTTTTATATATTACTTGATGAATTTTATGTATATCAAGGTTTCTCAGAACCATCTTCTTTTCTTTTCTCTTCTTTCTTCTATCCTTCCTTCTCTCATTCCCTCCCTTCCTCCTTTTCTACCTCCTCTCTCTCTCTCTCTCTCTCTCTCTCTCTCTCTCTCTCTCTCTCTCTGATCATTTAAGGTGAGAACTCCTTCAGCTGTGAGATGTTCCCAGGTTTATATGTGCTGTTGATGTTTTCAGCTCAGGAGTGTGAGAGAAGGGATAGGCTGCAGTTCTGTATTTATGTTAGTGTCCTAGGGCTAGTATAACCAGGTCCCAGTGCAGGATAGCTTGAACAGTTTCTCACAGTTCTCCTCTCAGGACATCCAAGCTCACAGTGATGGGGTCATCTCCTTCTGAGGGCTATGTTCAGGCCTCTGTTTTTCACTTACAAATGGCCCTTGTCTCTTTCTGTTTTCATGTCATCTTCCTCTATCTATGAGCACTCACATTTCCTCATAAAAGAACACCAGCTGTCTTAGTTGCTGTTCTATTACTGTAAAGAGACACCATGACAAAGGTACACAGGCAGACATGGTGCTGGAGAAGTAGCTGAGAGTTATACATCTCCATCCACAGGCAGCAAGAAGAGAGACCCTGGGCCTGGTCTTGAAACCTCCAAGCACACCCCAGTGACACACTTCCTCCAACAAGGCCACACCTCCAAATCCTTCTCAAATAGTGCCACTCCCATGTGACTAAGCATTCAAGTATAGGAGCCTATGGGGGGGGTCTTTCTTATTCAAACCATCACACCAGTTAAATTGGATTAGGACTCACTCTACTGAACTCAGCCAAACCATTTCTGAAATGGCTCTATCTCAAAACGTGACCTTGTTTTAAAGAGCTGTGGGGGTTAGAACGTTACCGCAAGACTGCGGTGGGTGGACAGTGCAGTTACATCAATTTTGGATCAACAAGCAGCATGAGGTTGCACCAGTCACTGTAACATTTTACCAGAGAAGGGCTTGGTTGAATCACCCTTCAGGTCCTTTCTGCTCTAAAATGATAAATCCACGGAGAGAGGGATGTTAAATAAAATTGCAAAACCAATGAGTTACCAAACTGGTTGAGTATCAGAGAGCTTATCTGGAAGCTTTGCTAATATAGACAACTTTAACATGTTTTCTCATTTTCTGTTTCTGCCATTCACTCAAATTAACCTCAACTCCCACTTCCCAAAACCTCTTGTCTAAATTCTAAAAAACAAATTTCATAGTATATAAAGGGACACTGTTTACCCTAGAGACCATGTTTTCCCCCATCTATTTGAGCTTTTGAGTTAAAATGCACACTTTCAAACTGAGTTGTCTATCTTTCAGATAATTTCATCAACATGCATTTAAATGACTTTAGAAGCATTCTGTTCTACTATTGTGTTCACATATTAGGGCCACAAAAATATTTACATAATAAGGCAAATTTACCAAATTTAAAGCAGTACAAGGATAAAGCAGTATTACAGACAATTTAAAAACTTCTAAATCATGTATGTAAAAAAATACAAATCTTTTCTGGTACTTTCCCAAGCATAGCACAGTCTCTATGTATAACTAGAAGTGTCACATTTACCACATTGTTAGATTTTCTTTCTTTCTTTCTTTCTTTCTTCCTTCCTTCCTTCCTTCCTTCCTTCCTTCCTTCCTTCCTTCCTTCCTTCTTTCCTTCCTTCCTTCTTTCCTTCATTTCTTTCTTCCCAAAAAATAAAAATAAAATACCCAACTCACAGAAGACAGTTCACACTTCTCCAGGTATCAAAGCAATTTTTAGAAAATGTATTTACTTATTCCCAGTTCTAGAGAAGCATTAACTTTTAAGTCACGTTTCCTGACTGTCTCGTGGCTGTCCCAGTGACTCAGGGTGCATTTTCCACAGGGACCTGTCAGGACATGGGTAAGAAGGCATCCTTTTATAGTAAGTCTTTTTAAGAAAGATACCAGAGACTCTTTGGAAATCCACCAATACAGCTTACCCCGAACCGCCGTTGCAAGTTGGCAGTGACTTACGTGGTAGAGCGTCCAATCGGGTCAACAGTTCCTTTCAGTATAACTCGAAAGAGCCTCCTTCCTTTTTGTCCAGTCTGCTTCAACAAGACAGACTTTCCCTCATGACGAATCAAAGCTGATAGTTCAAGGGATGACATAGCAGGTCTCAGAGTCTCAGAGGACCAGGGAGAGGGAAACAGTCCTGAACACACTAAGCTGAGGAGATAGGATCAACTAAACAAAGGTATTTAGGATGCTTCATTCAGTAAACTGATAGGACAGCCATCAAAACCAGAAGACAAAATATTGACTTTTTATGAAGGATCAAATGCTGCTCACTTAAATACTCAAAATATATCTTTGATATATTAGGTGCTTCTTGTTATAGATTCACTACCATTATCACCCAGGTTCCTAATCTTAGCAGAAAACACAAACCAGAAATCATTGCAGAGCTGTAGATACAGTCTTGCTACCACCAAAGCTTTTCATTCACTATTACGCAATAAACTCATACTCTCAGCAACCAGCATTATTCAGAATTTGATGTGTGTTAAAAGAGCATTTCTTGTCTGTTTTTTTTTTTTTTTTTTTTGCTTGCTTGTTTGTTTTTGCTTCTTGTTTTTTCCCTTCCTCTCTTCTTTTTGGGCAGTGTCTCTGTATGTCAGAGCCAGGCTAGCATCAAACTTATGATCCCTCTGCCTCCACTTCCCTAGGAACCAGTATTATATGTCTGGACTATGATTGGCTCAGATATTCTTTTATTCCTCTTCTTCTCACCTTTCCATCTTCAGTTTCTAGCCTCTGGACTTGTCAAGGGAGCATTTTCCTCTATTAACTATGCACTATGGTCTCATTGAAAAAGACACCCTGTGGCTTTGGCTTTTCATTTCATTGGTTACCTTCCGTGGAGCAAAAGCTTTACTGTGTCATTACAAACTGTATGAAGTCTGATGCCAGCGTCAGTATCAGAACTGAACACTGACTGAGCCAGGCATCTGGCAACTCATTCTTGCCATTTAGAGGACTGATGTTTTCAACACCTAACACCCCCCCCCCCCCGCTTCTACTTTAAAAACATCTTTTCCTGTTTGTTTTGAACCTGAGAAGGGGGGAGGGAAGTGCTTTCTTCTCTTTCTGTCTTTTTAAAATCTACTTCAGCCTCAAGATCAGTTGCTATCTTATCCTCCAGCACCAGCTTTACCAGGAGGCCCAAGTTTTTTAAGGGGACAGTTTATTTCAGTCACTCTGCTTGTCGTTGCCCTGTTGCTTCTTGAGTACCATCACTCCTTTCCTGGGAAGGTGTAGTGAGTCTGTCCTAGCGGTGACATGGGGCAGGTGTTGGGTCTTGTGGGTGTACTCACCCCTGTAGCATGTCTTCTGTTTGAGAGCTGGAGAGCATCTGGAAAACAGTTCCTTACGATGATGCCGAGGGACAAGGAAATGCCCAGTGGTCTCTGCTTCTCATCATCTGGTAACAGGGACAGATGCTCGCAATCCTTTCCTCTGGGGACAAATGTGAAGACTCAGGTGTCCGCATTCCAGATCCACACCTGTGCCAGACACTGCATCGTAGCATGGCTGTTCATCCAAATGCTGCCCCACCTGGATGGAGGACAAGCAAACTGAGGTGGACTAACAAGCTTCACCCTCCCTGCTAACCCCATCCCTGGCTTTAGTGCTTCTCCTCCACTGCTCCCGCCTCTGCCCCCAGGCTGGATGCTTGAGGGTGACTTTTAGGTCTGAGAGAAACCCTTTCAAAATCCTTCTTTCTCCCAGCGTGTGTTTTGCAGGATGCGCATAAAACTAACCTGCTGAATTTTGTTCAGAATTATCTGAAAAGAATTGTTCCTGTGCCTAAACAAAGCAAAAGTAACTAAGGAAATCCTCACAAACTAGCAGGAGGGCCCAGCCCAGATTTGGAGCCCAAGTGCCCGGCTGGAGTCCTTTGTTCACCACTGCTAAATTTGGGTTTCTGGGAAAGCAGTTTCTCAAGCACTGTGCTCTGCTTCAGCTCCAGCTAAGTCAGGATGAGTCTTAGGAGTTCTTTACTGCAACTGAAGAGGTAGTAGATGTTAATGAATTTTTTAAAAAAGGGCCAGGGGTGTCATGCAGGAGCGTAAGTAAGCATGGGGGGGGCGCTCTCACGTTACATGCTCACAAGGAATTCAGAAAAGAAGAGAGACTGTCTCTAAAAACCAGAGAGAGAGAGAAACAAAATTTCTAGTTTTCACGGAATATTAAAATTTGTAGGTAATGAAACATTCAACTCAATAGTATTTTTAAAAGACTTATTTTATTTTTAGTTGTGTGTAGGTGAGAGGGCATGTGGACATGAGTGCAGAGGTGCCCATGGAGACCAGAGGAGGGCAACACACCTACCGGTACTGAAGTTACAGGGGCCCATGCGCTGCACTTAGACATTGGGACCCAAGCTCTGGTCCATGGCAAGAACAGTGCTTGTATCTTACTGGGGCCTGTCTTTAACCTGAAGGAGGCTCACTGTTAAAATCTGGCTTGAAGCTGAGCAGATGCCATGATGCCTTTCTAGTTGATATTCCAGGCTTATTTGTGAATGCAGCGTGAGATACATGATCCCTCTGTGAGTACCAAAGGGATTCTTCCCTAGGCCAGGAACCCTAGAAAGCCAGTCTTGAATGTGACTGTCCCTTATCCATCATTAGGTCTGTAACTTCTCACTGGCCTTCTTTTTATATTTTATTAAATTTTTTTCTTTTTCATTTGACATATTTTGATCGTATTCCCCTCGTCCAGGTCCTCCCCATCTCCTTACACACCCAACTCTATGATCTCTCTCTTTCTTAAAAACAAACAAAACCGAAACCGAAACCAAACAAGAAGAACCTCCCACAAAAACACAAAAATGAAAATTAAAACAAATGAGAAGAAGAAGAAGAAGAAGAAGAAGAAGAAGAAGAAGAAGAAGAAGAAGAAGAAGAAGAAGAAGAAGAAGAAGAAGACAAAATAAATGCCCAAATTGAACAAGAAGCCACAAAAAGCATGGAGTTCATTTTGTGCTAGCTAACTAGCCCTGGGCTTAGAACCTGCCCTCGAATGTGGTTGAGAAACTCAGCAACAGTCTGTCTTAGAAAACTGATTTCCCCTTTGCCAGTGGTATCAATTGCAAACAGCTTCTTGGTTAAGGGTGGGAGTCAGTGTCCACTTCCTCCTCTCAGTGATGGGATCCCATCTGTCTTGAACCTGTGTGGGTCTTTGTGTGTGCTGCCTCAGTCTCTGTGAGTTCATAGTTCATCATTCCTGTTGTGTCTGGAAGACACTGATTCCCTGAAGTTACCCACCTCCTCTGGCTCTTACAATCTTTCTGCTTCCTCTTCCACATAGGTCTCAGGGCCTCGAGGGACAGGGTTTGATAAAGATATCCCATTTAGGACTAAGTGCTCTAAAGTCTCTCACTCTCTGAACACTGTCCATTCATGGGTCTCTGTATTAATTCACATCTCCTGCAAGAAGAAGCTTCTCTGATGAGGGTTGAGTGAGGCACTGACAAATAGGTATAGCAATAATGCATTAAGAGTCATTTGATTCTTATTTACCTTTAGCAGAGTAATATTAGTAGGTTTTCCACTACCCACCCGAGATCACTTTTTCTTAATAAATATGTCCCAAGTCCTAAATTCCCTATACCTCTTAGCTCCCTTTACTTATTTGTATAGTAGGATTTCTCCCTGACAAACATATTGCATTTTCTTCTTTCTTCAGTATTTCTCTCTGGAGATAGTTCATATTTATGTCAGCTTACACTGAGAGCATTGGACAGGCATTCTTCATGTGTTCTAAGATGAACATTCATTCAAACTCATACGCTCCGAGTAAAGCAGCTAACCCTTCACATTGTAAGTGGACCTCGATCAGTTTGTTGAGTGCTTTAGTAAACGAACACCAGCCTGCTCAGCTCCTCAGTAAGACAGATTTCTGCCCCTAGACTGCCTTGGGACTTGAGATGCAGATTTTCTGGTTGGTGACTTATGCATCTGATCTGGGGGCTGACACAGCCAGTTCTTTAAACCCAATAGCTCCATCCATCTGCATGTGCTCACACACACTTCCCTGGTGACAAATGCATTCACTTCTATATAAACAGGGCAAGGAGAGAGAATTTATCTTTCTTTTCACTGGCTAGTTCTCAGGCATTTACCAGACAATGCGTGACACATGGTTGGTATGCAACACCGCTTTTGTTTCCTTAGTACTTCTTTCAGTAGACTGTAATACCAAGGCTTCTCTTGCTCTAAAATATTTTACTTAGGAAGGTGGGTATTTAACTAACTTGTATTTCCCTCTTTCCCCTCCTGTTATTTGCCATAATTTACCTACATTTCCCATCTTTAGCTTTTTTATGTTTTTTTTTCTGTTGCTCAAAAACAAAAAACAGTTAGAACATTTAGATTTGTGTGGGATTCCTGCCCTGTCATAATTGAAATGCTCCAGTCTCTACCTAAACTATTTCAGTTAGATCATTGTGTTAGGAATATTTCTTAAACGAGCCTCTCCACCGACACAAATAATTCCAATCAGACCAACTAAGACCAAATAAAAGATGCCCATGTTTAATGCAATGCTCCTGGGTGGCACTGGGAAAGCATGGTGAAGGGAAGAGAGAGAGAGAGAGAGAGAGAGAGAGAGAGAGAGAGAGAGAGAGAGAGAAGGGGGAGACCATGCAAAACCTGGAGACCACGTGTACATTCTCGTGGGGGGGGCAGTTTAAGTAGCCTGTGGGAGTGGTCTTGACCTTCCCTGGGAAGGGATCACCATTTGGTGGGCTTTCTCGGAGGTGGAGTTTGGACTAAGCCAACTCCCAGGGGAGGGGGCTTGAAATGTAGTTCCTATCCAGTATTCTAAGGATGAGTACCAGGGGGCTGGGCTGAGGCCCTGACTATAACATTCCAGACTCTTTGTATAAAGGGAGCTGGGGTGATGCTTTTGACCAAACACATTGCATTCCACAAAGATGAGTTTTTAAATGCCAAAGTTTTTAAATGCAAAGTGTGGAGTGTGGCTTGCCTCACCTCTGGAAACAGTCAGGAGAGGCACTTCAGACTGTCTTTTCTGCACCTGACATGGTTCATTGATGTTGTCGGAAATAAGGAACATTTCCTGAAGAAATCAACTCTGTGATTTCTGATAGGAGGTTGCTGCCAGGACAGCTCTAGAGATTGCAGTCTCTTTACTCATCTTGATTACAGATTTTACATTTCTCAGATTCTGAATGTAGTTTGGCAAATGCTTCCCTGCCCTTGGTCCTCGGAAAGTACTCATACATGCTAGGCCAGTTTGCTACCAGTTTTTACCTGGGCTACATTCCCAATCCTCCTTTAGAAACAAGAGCCACCCTTTTATTTTGCTATGTTCTCTTAAAATTGCCAAGCTGGCACTGAATTCACTTCGTAGCCGAGTAGACCTTGAACTTGAGGCCTCAGAATCCCTAGTAACTTGGGTGAAGTAGGGGGCGAGAGGTACATTTCTTTTAGAAACCTCCAAATGTCATAATATATGTATCCTTTTCTGGGAAAGGTATTAATGGTGCAATCCATAAATGTTTGGATTTTTGTCCTTCTGTTCCAGCTACTTCACCGTTCATGCTAGGAATTGAGGACCTGCACATATAGTTTCTCTCAGATGTTGGTTAAAATTTTCACACCAAGGACAAGCTCTAGATCCACAGGACACATGCACATATACACACTTGAAGCTTGAGTGCTTCAGATTTGTCTGTTTGGGC
This sequence comes from Chionomys nivalis, assembly GCF_950005125.1. Classification (NCBI taxonomy): domain Eukaryota; kingdom Metazoa; phylum Chordata; class Mammalia; order Rodentia; family Cricetidae; genus Chionomys; species Chionomys nivalis. Next base: position 25,356,137 of record NC_080093.1, on the reverse strand, counting down.
TAGCCCCAGCCCTACAAATGCCCTCTCTCTAACTTTCAATCTGTGTCATTTTCTTGTTTTTACTGAAAAGCCAGAACTGACAGAAAAGAAAAGCAAGTTTGACTCAACACCAACGTTACTCTTCACAGCAGCCCACGTAGCCGAAGACAGAAAGGAATCACCCCTCCTCCGGTAGTCGTTTTGACTCAGTTTTGATTATTGTTGCCAGTAGGATTTATTGATTGCTTCTAGCCCCTGAGCTATTTTCCTGATTAGAGAATTCTTCACTCTCCCGTATCAAATCCCCCCATGTGTATATAATGAGTATGTATGGGGGTTGAATGCCAACATTTGGTATCTCCTGCAATGACTCTTCACCCTATTTTCATAAGAGAAGCTTTTTTCACTGCACCTAGGCACCTACTGATTTACCTAGGGGAGCTGGACCGCAAGCCCCAGTAATCATCCTGTCTCTATTTCCCCAGTGCCGGGACATGGTCTCTTTATGTGGGTTTTGGAGGATCTAACTCGAGTCTTCTTTGTTGCATCACAAGCACCTACCAACTGAGCCATCATCTGCCAGTCCGAGTTTGAGAATTTTTATGTGTTGCTAATTCCTGAAATACCAAACTGAATAATTCATCACTCCTTGACCAACATGAGTTTGACACAGTCAGAGAGTGAAGAGCCATAAAAATTTCAATGACTTTTGTGCAAAAACTCTCTTATTTGAACAATTAATCCTTTGGTATATTTCCAAATAAGTTACTATTCCCTAGTGTCCCCAGTTCTATCACCATAGCTGATGTCCTGACTGTGGATACAGTCTGAAAGAGGACCAGCACACAATCTTTGGTTACTGAGAAAGCAAGAGACAGATATTGCCTTTCTGAAAAGAAAAGTTGATGCCATTAATTATAGTTCCTGTAAGCTTTCATATTTAAAATGTCTTTGAAAAAGAGACAAATTTGAGTGTGTTTTTTGTTTGTTTGTTTTGTTTTGTTGTTGTTGTTGTTTTGTTTTTTGAGACAGGGTTTCTCTGTAGCTTTGGGGCCTGTCCTGGAACTAACTCTTGTAGACCAGGCTGGCCTTGAACTCACAGAGGTCTGCCTATCTCTACCTCCTGAGTGCTGGGTTTAAAGGTGAGCGCCACCACTGCCCATCTTGAGTGTGTTTTAAAAGCAGTAGATTGTGGGTGAAACTTGGTGTCAGGTAACACGCTTGACATCCATGAGGTCCTGGGTTCAATCCTCAGCACCGCAAAAGTAAAAAAAAAAAAAAAAGTCACACAAATATGAACTGTGAGACATCCCTGCATATTATTTTGTTTTAAAGCACAAATTCTTATGCAAATCTACCTTTGAGAACTTACCTATTTCTCATTAATAATCAATTGTATTTATATTTATATTAGCAGAATTTGACTTAACAATTGTCTGTTGGGTTGCATTGGCAATACTGTGGGGGCAATGTCAGCATATTTAGGCTCAAGGCTTCTCCTCTTTACAGCAGGTCCTATTGTCCTTTACGGATAGTTACTCAAGCAAGCAAGTCAATCATGTCCTACGTTAAGTTCACTCACCTCTGAGTACAAGGGAAAGAACACTGTACAAGGAGGTGGAAAATTTTAGACGCATTCTAACTGTACCTTTCAGTGGTAAGAAACTCCTGACAAGTCAAATATGTTCTGATATTTTGATGTCACTTTTCCCTATTAGAAGTCTGCATGTCAGAGAAGCATCTTAAGACACATCTATCCCAGAAGAAAATCCGGTCCACTTCACTGCTTCCTTCCTGCTTCTTCAGTCAGAGGTTCCACAGTGACCTGAAGGGGTCATAGACTTTACTGATGAGGGAGGACAGGCTGAGAGGGACTTGGGACTTCTATGGTAGTGACTAAAGATCATTAAATTCTCTTGACTCAGAAACACCAAAACAGCTAACCACACAAAGAGCTCCCACTCCATCATGTACCAGGAAACCCTAGAAAATGATCTTGATAAAACTAAATTCAGAAGTAGTAGCTCAAAGAATTTGACGATTGATAATGCTCATTCATAGAAGTAGTGACATACATTTATGTTTAGAGGGTGTCCTAGCCTTCTCTTGCTGTGAAGAGACACCATGATCATGGCAACTCTTACACAGGAAAGCATTTAATTAGGGCTGGCTTAGAGTTTCAGAGGTTTAGTTCACTGTCATCATGGTGGGAAGCATAGTATCACTCAGGCAGACCTGGTACTGGAGAAGAAACTGGAAGTTCTCTATCGGGAAATGCAGGAAAAGAAAGCCACGGGTCCTCTCTTGGGTTTCTGAAGCCTCAAAGCCTACCTGCAGTGATATAGTTTCTCCAAATAGGGCCAGACTTCCTAATCCTTTCAAATATATGAATCTACAGGGTCATTCTTATTTAAACCACCTCAGAGGGGTAAAATACACTTAGAAATCCTGAGAAAGGAATCATGCAGGTATCACCTCTAAGTTGCTTCAATGCATATTTTTGCCTCCCCCCCCCTCCAAGGAACTCCAATTCTATAACTAGCAATAAATAAATAAGTAAAATAAAATAAATGGAAATAACTTTACTTGGAATTATGGATTTGTATCTTCAGGAGAAAACAATTAAAATAGATTTAGAGATTCATTCTCCATAATGAAAAGGTATATATGTATATATTTCTTGAACAAGGTGAAGAGACTATATGGATTTAATGGGAAGTTTATTGTGTCCTTGGTCAACAGTAAAACATTGATCAGACATTGGTCAGAACTTCGATTCTGTGTTGGGTAGCAAGAAGGAAGCATAGACAGGCTCTGAGTAAGTACCAGGTCTGATAGAAATGACCACTTTCATCTTCACGATTAACGTTCAAAGACAGAAAATACTAGTCTCATTAACATATAAGGAAATTAAGGCACAGAAAAGTTAGTCCTATTGGTGGTGAAAACTTGGTTTCAAACTATGTTTGTTTTGAGCTTTTCCCTTTATTTTGTTGTGAGAACTTCATGTCGATAGTAACAATAGTAATACTGTCACTTTCAGGGAACATTTATTTTAAGTACCGGGCGTTGTGCTGAGAGCTTTAAACACATGGTTCCATTTAATTCTCACATCAGATCTGTGAGGTGGGGGTTGTTTCCACTGTTGAGATGAAGAACCTGAGACTGAGAGACCGTAAGGGATTCCCCATCTTCCTCCCCCATCACCAGGCATGAAACAGTGGACCTGGGCTTCCCTGTGTCTGTAGTGTGGGCTAGAAAAACCTGTGGTTGGACCTGCAGGGCCATAGGGTGCCCCTTCGCTGGCGATCATCACCAACCTTGCTTAGCCTGTACACAGATCCAGTCACTTCGGGTGGGTGACACATATTCCTCACATCTCTTGGTTCTGATATCACTAAGATCCTTAGTATGTTTTTCTTTCACAGGTACTTGCTGGATCACAAGAGGCTGATAGCATCTCTGAGGAATCGAAGTTGAGGAGGAGTGTCAGTGAAACTGAGCCTAACTGCCCAGAAGGATTATACCGTGGGGGCCAATTTTGCTGTCAACCATGCCAGCCTGGTAGGTTACACGAAGCATCCAGGGAAGTGGGGTAAGGGGTTGGGATGTCCTACAGGTAAGAATGAGTTGGATAGTTAGTTACACAGCTATTGGCCATCCTATGGTGTATAGAATTACAAAGAAGAACTAGGGGAAGACTATAAAATTATCCTCCAAACACAAATCTTGGGTTTTTTTTTTTCTATTTTTATCTCACATGTCCAGGCTGCTTGTGGAAAAAAAAAAAAACTATAATTCACAAATTGCATACATGTCTAAAATGAGAAGATTCATCTTTTTAGTTGTTTCGCAGGAGCTAAAAAGAGTCATCAGTGATAGTTAAAAGACTATCCTCTCAAAGCTGACTAAATCTGGGGCTCCCTCAGCAAGGAATTTCCATCCTCAGCGGTATGTCTCAGCCCCTCTCTTTAGTCTCTCACTAAAGCTCTCTGTCCTGGCATTGAAGCCTGCAAAATACATTTGCATTTTGCAGCTGAATAGCCAGATGCGCTAGAAAAGCAATGAACAGCAACGAAAAAGATTTTCAAAATTCAGTGTTTTGAAATGGGGGGCATTTAAACTAAAACTCTCTCAAGTACCAGCAAATGAGAGGCTAAGGAGAATGTAATTCTGAAAGCCCAGTTTTCACTTTGGGGTTGACCACAGTTACTTTCAAATCAAGAATAAGACCCGATGGCATTTAGGATTGTTCTGCAGGTTTCAGGCAGTAGTCATCGACCTCCAAAAGGCTTTTGTAGGTTTCATCACTGGCTTCTCAGGCTTGCAGTACTAAAAGTACAAAGCAGGCCCAGGTCATGTACATATAGACTCCAACAGTCTCCATGGGGCACCTTCCTGTCCAGGTTTTCCTAAGAATAGCAAGAAAGTTTCCCCTGTGATACAACCCACTTATACCTAAGTTTCTGCACAGCTCCTGTTTTCCAAATAGCAATTGGGAATCATCTTTTTTTTTTTAAGTTGCTAAAGACAATCAGTTTAGCCTATGAATTTGAAATCCATATCTATAATTTGAAATTTTGGATATGTGTTTAAAATTTAAAGTGCAAGCTAAAACAGAGGTGATGTGTTTTGCATGCTAAGCTCTCAAAGATGTCAGCTGTGTGCTTTTACTATACTTTTGTCTTATTTGTATTTTAAAAGGGAAATCTCATGCCTGCTGCAAACTTTTAAGAAGGAAAAATATGATATGTGTTGAGAACCCCACAATGTTTTTACTCACTGACGCGCAATGGGTTATTTATTAAAAAATGCACTGAAAATTGAAAGTTTTGTGTGTATGGCATTTTATTTTGATGGCCAACTCTGTAGGATTGTACATGTAAATTCCAAAGTAATCAAAGGCTGGAATAGTCTGTATCAATCAGAGCCTAAGTGAACCAACATCTCTGATCTATTTCAAATCTAATTCTTATTTGTATGGGTTTCTTTTTAATTTAAATTTATTTTTTTTAAAAAAAAAAAAACAGTCTTTTCTCATTTTACATACCAATCCCAGTTCCCACTCCCTCCTCTCTTCTCATTCTCCTCACCTACCTTCCATCCCACCCCTATTCACTGCTCAGAGAAGATAAGGCTTCTGATGGGGAGCCAACAAAGCCTAGCACATCACTTTGAGGCAGGATCAAGGCCCTCCCCACTATATCTCAGCTGAGCAAGGTATTCCTGCAAAGAGAATGGGTTCCAAAAAGCCAGTTCGAGCACCAGGGGAAAATTCTGGTGCCATTGCCAGTGGCCGCAGAGTCATACAACCGTCACCCATATTCAGAGGGCCTAGTTTGGTCCTATCCTGGTCCCCCCACCCCACAGCTGTCAGTCTGAAGTCAGTGAGCTCTCACTAGCTCAGATATGCTCTTCTGTGGGTACCACCATCGTAGTCTTAATCTCTTCGTTCAGATTTTTGCTTATCCCTCTCTTCAACTGGACTTTGGGAACTCAGCCCAGTGCTTCGTACTGGATCTCTGCATCTGCTTCCATCAGTTCCTGGATGAAGGGTCTATGATGACAATTAAGATAGTCATCAATCTGATCACAGGGGAAGGCCAGTTCAGGCACTGTCACCACTATTGCTTAGGATCTTGGCTGGGGTCATCCTTGTGGATTCCTGGAAATTTCCCTAGTGCCAGGTTTCTTGCTAACTTCATAATTGCTCCCTCAATCAAGATATCTCTTTCCTTGCTCTCCTTCTCTGTCCTTCCCCCATCTAGACTTTTTCCTATTCCCTCATGTTCTCCTCCTCCCTTCCCTTCTCTTCTCCTCCTCCTCTTTTACCCTCCTTTCTTCCCCTATCCCCATGATCTCAATTTTCTCAGGAGATCTTGTCTATTTCCTCTTTGCAGGAAGATCTATGTGTGTCTTTCTTAGGGTTCTCCTTGTTACCTAGTTTTTCTAGGGCCATGGACTATAGGCTGGTTATCCTTTGCTTTATGTCTAATATCCACTTATGAGTGAGTATATATCATGTTTGTTTTTCAGGATCTGGGTTACCTCACTGAGAATTGGTTTTTTAGCTCCATCCATTTGCCTGCAAATTTCAAGATGGCATTGTTTTTTATTTCTTTTTACTGCTGAGTAGTACTCCATTGTGTAAATGTACCACATTTTCTTTATTCATTTTTCAGTTGAGGGACATCTGAGTTGTTTCCAGGTTCTGGCTATTATGAATAATGCTGCTATGAACACAGTTCAGAAAATGCCCTTATGGTATGAGTGTGCATCCTTTGGGTATATGCCCAAGAGTGGTATTGCTGGGTCTTGAGGTAGGTTGATTCTCAATTTTCTGAGAAACTGGCACGTTGATTTCCAAAGTGGCTGTACAAGTTTGCACTTCCACCAGCAATGGAGGAGTGTTCTCTTTACTCTGCATCCTCTTCAGCATAAACTATCTTTGGTGTTTTTGATCTTAGCCATTCTTAGAGGTGTAAGATGGTATCACAGAGTCATTTTGATTTGCATTTCCCTGATGGTTAAGGATGTTGAGCAGTTCCTTAAGTGTCTTTTCGGCCATTTGAGATTCTACTGTTGAGAATTTTCTGTTTAAATTTGTACCCCATTTTTTTAGTTGGATTATTTGGTATTTTGATGTCTAGTTTCTTGAGTTATTTATATATTTTGGAGATTAGTCCTCTGTCTGATGTGGGGTTGGTGAAGATCTTTTCCCATTTAGTAGGATGCCATTTTGACTTATATATTGTGTCCCTTGCCTTACAGAAGCTTCTCAGTTTCAGCAGGTCCCATTTACTTGTTATTGTTCTCAGTGTCTGTGCTACTAGTGATATACTTAGGAAGTGGTCTCCTGTGCCCACGTGTTCAAGGCTACTTCCTACTTCCTCTTTGATGAGATTCGTATGGTTCAATTTATATTGTCTTTGATTTGGACTTGAGTTTTGTGCATGGGGATAGATGTGAATCTATTTTCATTCTTCTACATGTCAACATCCACTTATGCCAGCACCATTTGTTGAAGATGTTTTCTTTTTTTCCCTTTGTATAATTCAGCTTCTTTGCCAAAAATCAAGTATTCTTTGGTGTGTAGATTAATATCAGGGTCTTCAATTCAATTCCATTGGTCCACCTCTCTGTTTTTATGCCAGTACCAAGCTATTTTCATTAATGTAGATTTATAATAGAGCTTGATGTCAGAAATGGTCATGCCTCTAGAAATTCCTTTATTGTACAGGACTGTTTTGGTTATTCTGTTTTTTTTTTTTGTTTTTCATATGAAGTTGAGAATGGTTCTGTCAAGGTCTGTGAACAATTGTGTTGGGATTTTGATAGGGATTGCATTGAATAAGTAGGTTGGTTTTGGTAAGATTTCCATTTTTATTATGTTGATCCTACCTATCCAAGGACATAGGAGATCTTTTCATTTTCTGATATCTTCTTCAATTATTTTATTCAAAGACTTAAAGTTCTTGTTGCACAGGTCTTTCACTTCTTTGGTTAATGTTACCCAAAGATATTTTATGTTATTTGTGGATATTGTAGACGGTAATATGTTTTTGATTTCTTTTTCAGCCCCTTTATTAGTTGTATATATAAGGGATACCAGTTTTTCTTTTTTTGAGTTGATCTTGTATCCTGTCACATTACTGAAGGTTTTTTTTTATCAGCTGTATGAGTTCCCTCATAGATTTTGGGGTCACATATGTATACTGTTATATCATCTGCAAATAGTGAAAGTTTGACTTCTTCCTTTCTGATTTGTATCCCCTTCATCTCTTTTTGTTGTCTTATTGCTCTAGCTAAAACTTTGAATCCTATGTTGAATAGATATTGAGAGAGTGGACAGCCTTGTTTTATTCCAATTTTAGTGGAATCACTTTGAGTTTCTTGCCATTTAATTTGATGTTGGCTGTTGGCTTGCTGTATATTGCATCTATTGTGTTTTGATAAGTTAATTGTATCCCTGATCTCTCCAAGACCTTTTCATGAAGGGGTGTTGGATTTTTGTTGAATGCTTTTTCAGCATCTTATGAGATGACTATATTTTTTTTTCTTACATTGATAGATTTTCATATGGTGAACCACCCCTACATCTCTTGAATGAAGCCAACTTGATCGTGGTGGATGATTTCTTTTTATGTGTTTTTGGATTCGGTTTGCTACACTTCCCTATATATTTTGCAAAACTTTCCTCTTTATTCATTATCCACTGACACTTGCTGCCACTTAGAATCTCTGCCTGAGAAGGTGGAGGTCCAGGAAGCTAATGTTTTGTCTTGCTTTCTGCAGGACTTCCTTCAGCTCCTAGAGATCCTTTAGCACACAATAGGCATTTAATATAAAACACTTGGTATCCAGAAGGCAGTGTTCTGTAATGCTTGGTCATAGAAAGGCATGTGCACGGTTCTAATAGTAATGATAGAGAAATCTTCATGATTTACATGACAAAAACTTAGGCTTACAGACTCTAAGTGCTCTATCAAAGATTTGATGGAGATTTCTAGAAATTTCCAATGTTCCTTTGCTTAAACTGTACTGTTTATGACCAGGATTTATGAATTTGGGAAAATAAAATGTGAATAAGGACTAAGTGACTTTGTTCCATATTCTCAGAAGCCAAGGACAGCCACCTCTACTGTCTACCTACTTTATTCTCTCCAGAAAAGAGCATTTGGTCTTTGATTGTTTCTTTCCCCTTGTTTCTGTTGCTAACTCTCTTACTTTTTATGGGAATATTTTTTTTTGCCTTTCATTTTTGGAAATCTCTTAATGTGATTGTTTTCCCAATAGTGTTTTGTCTTTTCTTGTGTGTTTGCACATAATTAGCCTAATGTATCATTCCCTGATTTTAAGATTTGTCATTATCATCTTTTGCATACTTCTCATGTTCTTACATGAAGACTGCCCCAGCTCTAAAAACTTAATATCTTTTTTCTCCATGATAGGTGAACGAAAATATTTGGACTGTACAACCAGTGGCGGTAAACCAAGCTGCCTTCCCTGCAAAGAAGGGAAGGAATATATGGACAAGGAACATTATTCTGATAAATGCAGAAGATGTACATTCTGTGATGGAGAGCATGGTATGTATCTAAGAAAGCAATTGAAAATGTGGGGATCATGCAGAACCACACATGACACAGTCTGAGATCGAGACCCACTTTAGTACCATATTAACATACAGGAAAAAGCAGAATGAGGTTAGCTGGGTCATGTGGTCAGATCCTAAGGTAGTAATCTCTTTTAAGGTCTTCTCAGCAATTCAGTAATTCTCCCAAATTGAAGCAAAGGACAAAATAACCTTATGAGTGGAGCTGTACCAGTTGTAATCAAAGCCACTTATAGAAGCTATTTCCCCCCACATCTATTTAAACTTCTCTTGTGATTCTTATTCACTGTAAGAAGAGACTGCACTTTCATTTCCAGGCCACCCAGACCCAAATAACCACACAGAAACTATATGAATCACAACTGTTTTACCAATAGTTCAGGTATATTCCTAGCTAGCTTTTACAACTTAAATGAACACATTTCTATTAATCTCTGTATTGCCACAAGGCTATGGCTTACCAGTAATGTTCTGGCATCTTTCTCTTTTGTCAGCTGCATAATATCTCCTTGACTTCACCTACTCTATATATCTTTGTACGGATTTCCCATCTGGCTTTACTCTGCTAAGTCATTGGCCAAACAGCTTTATTCATCAACCAATAGAAACAACACATATAGAAGGACATCCCATATCAGTTCATGGCTGTACAGAGAAACCCAAGATATGGGGAGAATGCCCCCTCATCTTTGGGGGTCTGGTCTATATCATTCTACCTGGAGACCTAAATTTTTGTAGCTATTTCAATCTATTCTTAAGACCAAGATGAAAACAAAACAAAGAAGCAATAGCAACAGCCATACTTTGGTTTGATGTAAAGAAAGCTCTTTGTATCAATTTTTAAAGTTCTCTCTCTCTCTCTCTCTCTCTCTCTCTCTCTCTCTCTCTCTCTTTGTCTCTCTCTCAAAGCTTTAACACAAGACTGTAAAGAAGTAATGCCAAACCCTGGTTATACATTAGAGCTACTCAAGGAGCTATTGTAATACTAATGCATAGGTGTTAACTCCCAATTAAATCAGAATCTCCAAGTCGAGTCTGAACATGTATCTGTTTAAGCCTAGTTTAGGCTTATCATGTAGCATTCCAACATGTTAGACATGACAGTGATGATGATGATGATGATGATGGTGATGATGGTGATGATGATGGTGATGATGGTGATGATGATGGTTTCTAGGCCATGTACTTAAGGCTCAAGGTTCTCAATGAAAGGAACTGAGGGTCCATCTAAGCAACGATAGAGAGTGTCTGATGTAACTAGAGACTACACTTGAATTTCCCAGCTGCCCAATACCAAGTAAACACACAGAAACTTACATTAATTACAAACAGTTTGGTCAATGGCTCAGGCTTCTTACTAGCTAGCTCCTACAACTCAAATTAAGCCATTTCTGTTTATCTATATATTGCCATGTGGCGGTGGTGTTATCTCATTTTCTACATGTCTTGTTTCCTTGGTGGCTGGCTGGCATCTCCCAGACTCTGTCTTCTTTTTCTATCTCTGCTTGGATTTCCTCTACCTGCCTCTATGCTGCCTGAGTATTGGCCAAATCAGTTTCTTAATTAACCAATGGTAATAAAACATATTCACAGGATACAGAGAGGAATCCCACCTTAGTCTGGCTTTCTGGGTTATCTGTCCACTAACAACTCCACTTGACTGTTGGTCCTTTCCATCTGGTACTGCCATTTTTTATTAGTAAACGTCATCATAATGGTGTTAAATTGTAATAGTTGATAATAAACAGTAAATCTAAAAAAAAATCCATGAAAATCCTGGCCATCATTTTCATAGTTTATTTTGAAATAGCTGCTACAACGAATGCTTTACAAACTGTCTTTTTAGGTTTAGAAGTGGAAACAAACTGCATCCGGACCCGGAATACCAAATGCAAATGCAAATCCAACTTCTATTGCAATGCTTCTGTCTGTGAACACTGCGATCCCTGCATCTCGTAAGTTTCAGTATTCAGTGCCTAAAACACTAACTACAACTTGAGAGACCCTTCTAGAGAAGAGCCACACTGAGTGGGAGTTAGGAACTGAGTTCTAGTCTTGACTCTTCCATTTGCTCAGGTACCATCAATTAGCCCCAGACATCACTGAGTACTTTCCAGTCTCTGAACATTACCAAAACCACTCTGTTCAAATGACACTGCTGACTGCTTAGGTTGGTGATGGTGATGGGAGACATGCCACTGTCATCAAGGTTTTGGTTCTCGGGGCAAAGAAAGCCAAAAGACCAATACTTATTCTATGTCAATGCTCCCATGTCTGCTAGAGGCTAGGAAAGCCTGGAAAGGAATTGGATCACAAGGACATTGCCTTGATACTAAAGGGTTTGCTTTTGATTCAAATCTAGAAAACCTGGTCGCACTGCTCATGAATTAGGCTCATTTGAGCAGATCACTTAACCCATCTGAACTTCAGTTCTCTCACTCATGGAATGTAAAGAATATTTAATTAGCTGCACCTACCTGCCACATTTCTCCCGAGATCACACTAGGTAGAATGTGTTGCAAACACAGCTTTTGCATCTCATGGCACACCTTTCTGGTAGTGCACTTGCCCAGCAAGTGCAAGGTCTTGTGTTCAATTCTCAACACTGAAAGAAAAGTAGCTTTTGGTTTGTAAGATGTTGGTTTCTTAGAGAATGCTTAGGACTACTATTTCCTTGGCGTTCTATAAGCCTGTAACTCACTTTTGGAACCTATGGGCTTTCATTTAAAAGGTTTGAAAAGCAGAGGCATGATGCTTCAAATCTTATTAGGAAAAACATTTGAGTTGTTACCTTTGCTTTCCTCTCTAGCTCCAAGTGTCTGAGAGTGTTGAAGGGCAAGTTGGGAATTGCAGGGAAGTAGTTAACTTGGCCACGTAATAGCACAATGATACCTCTGTACACTTTTTAATCCTGATTCAATTTTCTTCTCGATGGCACTCGTTGAGGTATGGTGTAATTATCAGCGTGCTGTTGGTGAACTTACGGGCTCCTGGAGGTTTCCTGATCTCTCTGCACACCAGCATAGGCCTCAGGAAGAAATGGGCTGTGAACTCGGACTATCAGAGTTTACTCGTCTGAAGAAAATCCCACAAGTGCCTTTTGACAGCCCTGATCACTCCCTGCTGGAGCCCTGGGCAGCATCCTAGGCAATGGCTCCCTTCAGGTCATTTTAATAGCTTATAAGACTTTTTAAAAAATTGCACTTGATAAGTTATTTTTCAAATAGCTTATTTTAAGCTCTTGTATCTTAAGAATTCAATTTATTACCAATTTTAACTTTATTTTTGTCTATTCTATTCTTTTGTATATCAGTTTTTTATTACCTTTTAAAACTCTTGATATCATTTTTATTTTTCAAATATGTGATACAAGGATATGTGTGTGACTGCAATGGTGGGGAGACCAGAAGATGTTGTCAGATGGCCCAGAACTGGAGTTAGAGGTGCCTGTGAGCTGCTTGGTGTGCGTTCTGGGAACTGCTCTCTGATCCCCTCCATAGGCAACAAGCACTTGTAATCACTGAGCCATTTCTCTCCCTCCTATGTCTTAAAATAGACTTAACATCGTTCAACCAAACACACAATCACAGTTCTTACCAACTTTTGTTGTACCAACTTTTGATGGTGATCTAGAAATGTCTGAGAGGAAACAAGTGCCGGAGAAGAACAGGCAAATAAAAAGAACCCTAATGTGTAATATACATTGAAAGACAGGAAGGAATCTACGCAGGCCTTCTAAGCTTCTTTTGCCTTTTCCCCCTAGGTGTGAACATGGAATCCTTGAGAGGTGCACATCAACCAGCAACACCAAATGCAAGCAAAAAAGTAATCATTTGCTTATTTTTTTTAACATCCCTATCATCATGTCAGAACAAAAGCTTATTGGTTTGTTATTGATTGAGAGAACAGAGCTTCACTTTATCTTAAAAGCTCCTTAATTTCATGCCAAATGTCCAATATTCCCAACCACAGGTTCCAGTCATCATTTACTATGGCTGCTCATCATCCCCATTTTGATACTATTGCTTGGTAAGTCCTCTTTCTGTTCAAACCGTAGATTGAAATGACATGGGAAGTAGTCGCTGTGCCCACTGAGGAAGCACAGAAAGCCAGGGAGAGTGTGACAATGACACCTGGTCAACTTACCTTCTCTGGTGCTGCCCTTCCCTAATAAACTATTTACTTTAATGTTTATTTAATTTTTATGTTTCTTTATGTTTTGATTACTCTTTCTTATTTTGTGTCTTGAACTTAAAATCTACAACAACACACTTTGTCCAAAAATTACTTCAGAATGTCAGAAGTTAAGGGAAAGCTGGGTCTCATTATTGTTAGTCTAGAAAATCACCTTGAAGCCTAGCGAGGAGAAGATACACCAGCTTTCAGGGACTCGGAATCTTCTAATTTTTTCCTTCTTTGGTGGAACGTGAAGCTGTCTCCTCAACTCACTTCTTTCAATGTGATTCTCACAGTGGTCTCTTTGATTTTTCAGGGATTTTATATAAAAAGTATTGGAGAAAATGTCATCATGACCCTGAATCTGGGACTGCAAATTCTGTGAGTATGCAAAGTTGCATTGGCTTTTTTGAAAAAAAAAAGCAAACAAACAAAAATTAGTGCTTTCTTAAAAACAAATATGTGTTTGTCCATGCACAGTTAGAACAACCGTAATAACGACTAAACACAACAGCAGTGAACTTATTATAAGTTTCTGTGGGGTGCTATGTAAAAGCATCTGACTCTATAGACAATTGAGCCAAGAAGGGGCCTGTTCTGACCTATCCACTTCTTTCTCAAAGAGACCATGTGCACTATCTGTTAGGCAGCACAAGAAAGCATGATTGGAAAGAAACATAGAACTTGGTGTTAAAGATTCTTTTACCAGAGTTTTCCAAGGGAAGAAGTTGGCTTGGGACTCCTAGTGATCCCAAGGGACACTCAAAACCACAAGCAGATTTTTTTTCACCCTGTATTTACACATTGCCTTCAGCATTTACAGTGGATGTTTGTTGGGGCTGCTGGCAGTCTACTGGTGCTGCCAGGGACCAGTGTTAGACTGAGTCATCCCAGCACTCATGAACACAAACATTATCTGGGCGAGGGACATGATTAAGGAGCCCACTTTAAGATTAAAGTTAGCTTGTAAAAAATCTGATTATGCGGGAAGGCCAAGGCATAACATTGGTTGGATTGTTTCTTTAAAGGTGGGTTAAGCTGAAGCAGCAAGGAAACAGGCTGAATAGATAGTTTTAATCAGTCTCAAAGCATATTATGAAGCTGGCTGAAAAAAGTTGAATTTCTGAAGGCAAGCTCACAAGAGGTGTTTCCAGAATCAAATAAACCCTTCCAAGGCTTTACACAAATGCTATAAGGATCAATAAGGGAGCTTGGAAGCCTGCCAGTGAGAGCTGGAAAAGGGATGTGCGAAGCGCCATGTTTCATCTTGCTATTTTCCCTCCAGAAATGCTATTAAAGTGTGGGGCTCAGATTCCAAACTCCAGCCAAGGTTTTGCTCTTGAAGTCCACTTAATGGCCACAGTATGGCTCTCTTTAGCTAGCCATGGCACTAATGCTAGATGGAATCTACCACAGGAGGATGAAACCTTATAGGATCAAAATTGTATGATTGAAAGAACTCATCTTAACCAAACAGTCTAATTTTCTATATATATGTACATATACATGTGTATATTATATATTTACCAGACAATTGTATTATATTTCCTTCTGAATTTAGAAAGAATTGAATGACATTTAAGTATATATTTCTCTCTCTCTCTCTCTCTCTCTCTCTCTGTCTGTCTCTCTCTGTGTCTCTCTCTCTGTCTCTCTCTCTCTCTCTGTTTTAATCCTCCCAGGAAGACATGCCAATGAATCTTCCAGGTAAGTTCTTATATTACTTTATTTCACAGAAGTGGCTTTGTCAGAATAAGCCTAAACCGGAACAGACTCTAAGATTTTAGAAGGAAATAGTCTTTAAATTTCAGAGACATTGTAGACTTTCCTGATATTTGAACTGTCAGTTCTATAAAGAGTTTAAATTTATAACAGCCTTAATTAAAAATAAACCACGTAGTGATAAGACTTCATATTATGAAAGGTTTAAGAACAATATCTTCCCAATCAGCTGTATCACAGAACTCCCTGTAAACTGATGTCCAGGTCAAATGGAGCCATAGAAAGTTAGCACATTCTCCCCTCTACAACAACATGTCCAATTCTATTTGGTCCTGTCCTTTGACTTCTGACTCAGGGATAGGAAGAACTGACCTTTTAGGTTTGTGGGTCTGTTTATCACGTCTCTAGGGTGCATTAGACATGATTCTTTAAAAAAAAAAAAAAAAACTTCTGCTTTCATGACTGAGATAAGAAGACATAATGATAGCATGTGTGCCCAGCTCAGAGAGTAAGCTACAGAAGCCACAGCAAGCTTGGGAGGACAACTCAAGTTTATTCTGTTTGCATCTATAGGACTCACCTGTACTCCTAATTTTGAGAGGAGACATAAACATGGTTTCAGTTATGGAAATCCCTCATAGAAATACATTTTCAGAGAGTATTCTCTGTTTTCCAGACGTTGACTTGCGTAAATACATCCTGAATATTGCCGAAGAAATGTCGTTAGATCAAGTGAAGACATTTGTCCGGAAGAATGGGGTGTCTGAGGTGATGATAGACGAGATCAAGAACGACAATCTCCAACACACAGCTGAGCAGAAAATCCAGTTGCTTCAGTGGTGGTATCAAGTTCATGGGAGGAAGGATGCATATTGCACTTTAATTAAAGGCCTCAGAAGAATGAAATGCTATGCTCTTGCAGATAGAATGCAGGCCATAATCCAGGCGGACATTGAAAATGCAACTGCAGACACCAGAAATGAAAATGAATGAAAGACAAAGACTCAAGTGAAATCTACCTCAGTTCCAACGAGAGAGAGAGAGAGAGAGAGAGAGAGAGAGAGAGAGAGAGAGAGAGAGAGAGAGAGAGAGAGAATCTTTTAAATCAGCACTGTGGCTGATGTCTGAGTCAGGAGCATTGCTGTGAATTCAAGGCCAGACTGTGCCACATAGTGAGCTCTGGACTAGCCTTGTCTTAAAAATAACAAAAGAAAAAAAAAAAGAAAAAAGAAAAAAACAAAGCAAAGAAGAACATTTTAAACAATGGAAATGTTTAAAAATGACTTTTTGTTGAGAATATTTTCTATTTCCTTAGATTTGAATGTAGGGATATAGCCCCACCCATTGGGGGCGTCTTCGCCTCGGGCTAATGTTTACTGATAAATCTGCAGGGCATGATCCCAGCAGCCCCTTTTCTCTGCTTTTCCTGTTCTCCGCGGAAACCTGTGGTCCTGTAAGTCTATTTCCCTATTAAAGCTGTATATATTTTTATAATCTGTCTGCATTCATTTACGTCGTCACATTTGAAGAGACAATATATTTATAAAATGTGAAGATTTCATGATTCTGTTTTGAGTAATGTTGAAATGCATGTGGAGGATGGACAGGAACAAGAGCAGCTGTGGTAGTGATTTATGTACCCACATAGAAGTCTACACAGAAGCATATAAACTTTAATATCATGCTCTGGCCTTGAGTGTGGATGGTGTGTGCTGGCCTGTGACGGACCATCCTGCTCCGTGGCCATAGAAGGCAAGAGGTTGGCTATAAAGTCACACACACTGTAAAGGTTGTTTTGTCCCAACCCAACTCCAGGATAATCGTAGAGATTTTACCATATGCAGAGACTTGGCTAGTCATCCTTAGAATATACACATGCAAAGCTTGCGTGTATATTTAAATGCAGAATTAAATAAGGTTCTGTTGCAAAGATTTTTTTGTGTGTGTGCAGACCATTGGTGTTTGTGAAGTAATATTTCTGATTTAAATTTGTGTGGAAAATGTGGAATAAATCTGAATGATTGAATATATTATATTTATATATCACTTTATACTTCCAAAACAATTTGCTTGTTTCTCGGGTGTCAAAAGTGCCTTTTTTAAAAATAGGAGTGTATTTCTCCAGCCTCACTACCTCTCAGTTTTCTCCTTGTTTAACTTGATACAAACATATCCACTCCTAAACTTGGAAACTTTTCTAAAGAGATAATTACCCCCCCCCCCAAAAAAAAAACAGAACTGCCTTGGAAATTCTAATCTGATTCAGGAAAGCTACATTACTTTTCCAGGGGTAGGTTAAGGCATGGACTCATGCCTACACCACCAGTGGCGGGGGGGGGGGGGGGGGGGGGAGAACGACAAAAATGAAAGCCCACTTGACTGCCTTTTGGCAATTCCTGGTGTGTTCTCTTTGCCTACAAATGACAGCTGATGCTCAGCAAAGCTGAAATGCCCACAAGGCTCTAGGAATTGCTTCTGTTATTCTCTTCAGGTTCTGAGACAAACCATTTCCTCCATGTATTACTATGCTGGTATCTTTGCATTTAAATCTCTATGAAAGTTGTATTAAATGTGAATTGGAATCTATGGTGTCTCTTATGTTCACGTACTGTGAACTGAGGAGACTCATAAACGGAAACACACACTTGCAGTTACCTAGTGATCTTCCACTAACGAACAATTTTTTTCCTCTATGTATGGAAATGTATGATAAAGGAGATAATTTTCTTTAATTAAAGTATCATTTTGGCATTTCAAATTCTCTGTTGTCTTGCTCGTTGTCTTATTTTTCCTTCACTCTAGTAACCACTTAAATGTTACCTGTTCAATGAATCGTTAAACCTTTTGTTAACTTCTGAAGAGGAAATTCCTCTTGTATATCCTCTTAATAGTTAAAAGATTCATTCCATGACTGCTACCACCAAGAATACTCCTAAATAGAATACAACCGTTTGCCAAATAGGATTATACAGGGGCACTGAAATACTGATAACAAAATACAAACATTAAGGGGTGAGTTTCTCTCTGTGTGTGTGTTCAGTGAGTTGAAAGGAGCAGATTCAAATACTATACTATAGCCACTTGATGACCACTAGGTCTCCTCTCTCTCCCTCCCTCACCTTCCCTCCCTCTCTTTCATCCCAAGAAGCCCTTAAAATTTATTTATCTCTTATTTTTTGCATTTTTGAGAATATCATCTGAACACAGAAATTCATGAAACAATAGCTTCCACATTAAAATCAAATTTAGCAGAAGCTATTTAGCAGAGTCACATAAAGTAAGGTGACTACGGCTCATACCTACAACCAAACAACCAAAGGAGGTTTTGAGGTTTTGCCATATGTGGAGGTGCCCCTTTCTCCCCCTCTTAGGTCAGTGTGTGAAAAAGTGATCCTCTTTTCCTATCATTGACTTCTCTTTCATGTCTTTAATCTTTTTTAATTACAATAATAGGTTTATTTAACCCAATATTTCCAAGAATTTACCTTTTAGGATGCAGTCAGCATTAAAACTTTTATTTAGAACTGGAAGAACAGCTTTGCACAACAGGGGCATGAATTCAGTCCCTAGCAACACAATTAAACAAAGCAACACTCCCTTTAAAAATAAAAAAAAAAACAAAACATTACTAACAAAGCACTATTGATAAGACAGCTTACATTCCCCCAGAAAGTCTTAGAACGACAGCGTGTGCTTTATTTTCACCTGTAAACACATCTCATTTTAGTTTCTCACAGTTCATAGATCTGGTAGACACATGAGGACAGAGGCTACAGCAGAAGGTAATATCTACCTTTCTCTTATTGAAGAGTCCAAGAATAAATAAGTACATATTCCAGAAATAAGGAAATATAAAATTATAAGCCTACGAGAATGAGAAGAGACTGTCAACAGCTTTCTCAACAGCTTAAGGATTAACTATTAACAGTGGGTTACTCTGCTTTCCAGCCCATAGCTCTTTTTGCAAGGCTGAAGCTGCCCTCTGCAAACTTAAGGTCATTCTGCAAACTGAGAATCTGCTTTTAGATACTGCACCCCCCTTCCTGGCCACTCATGACCAGAAATTGATGTGAGTTGAGTTAACTTTTAAATGGTGGGATGTACGTGACTTTTGACTCTTTGGTTTTATATTGTCCCATACCCTTCCCTACTATGCAAAACTGGCTGTGTCAGGAAAGGTGCAGAGCCTTGGTAACACTACCAAGGAATGCCAGGGGAAAAAATGGGCTAAATACAAATACTAGTTTAACTGAAAAACTGTTAATAAACATTGCAAAGAAGGGCAATTTGTGTCTGAGTTTTACCTTGAGATTGTAAAAATTCTTTTGTTATTACCTAATGCTTGGTATAAAAGAGGAGGTCAAAAACCAGCCTTTGCCACAGTCTTACAAATCCATCTCTGGCTGTGGTCTCAGTTAGCTGATAAGCCTTTTGTGCTCCATGAAGTTTTTTTTTTATTTTTATTTTTTTTCCTGGAATAAAGTTTGCTTCTGGTTTATTAGACCTTGGTGGTCTGTCCCCATCTTTGAGCAACCTCTGTGGATCCAACGTTATAGAGCCCTAGAATAACGGCAACTCTATGGCCAATTAGCTCTACTAGCCGAAGTCTGGATTTCCTAGGTGTGTCGTGCTAGACAGCTTTCCTGTCAGGGAGTTGGAAGCGCAGCATCTCCCATCTGTGAATTAGTTTTGGGGAAGTGTTTTGCTTCCAACCATTGTAGGTATTCTTTTACCTAGCATCGCTGGCTCTTGGAGCCTGACTGTCTCTGACTCGGGGGACATCTGAGTAGATTGCAACCCATCCTGAGCAGTCTTCTTCCCTCGAGGACTCCATCCATTCTCTACAGTCCAATGGTGACAACCTCCTGAACGCCAATGTCTCCTTGCTAGCTTGGTAGATAACAACTTTTCTTGAGGAATCTGACCGCTGTGGTCTCAGATCGCCTTTAGGAAGAAAGATTGAGTGGCGTCGGGATCGGCCTCCATTTCTCCCTGAGAGATGACAGTGTGGGCTGCCCTATCCAGCCTCATAGTTGGAACCAGGAGAAAGGCAAGCTCAGTACAGTTGCCGAGTCAGCGATGAAACACCCACTCTACAAGGTAAAATTAGCTGTGAGAACCTCCTGTGCCTACTTTGATGAGTTTGAACTTGAACCAAGAACTTTGAGTTCCTTTGAAAAGGTTTTGTCCATAAGGATGTGACACTTTCCCCTTGGATGTCACCCAGAGGCTCCAGGAATGACTGTTCCCACACCAGTAAACACGGCCGTGCTCTGGACTTCATGTGGCTTCTTGGTCCAAAGTCACCTTGTTTGAATGAGCCACATCTTGTTTGCAGTAGACATTCTGAGCAGGAATATCACCCAAATGTCCTTTACGGGCCTCAGAAAAAGAAATCTGCAAAAGGTCAAAGACCCTGTGGGTGTTGCATACTTAAACATCCTTAGCAACTCCACAGAGTCCGCTGGTGTCTGGTTTGGTCAGGCATCATGCAGTACTAAACTGCCGATTCCTGTACAGTGATGTGGATAGGGCATGCAAGGCAGCATTGTTAACAATTGCTTTCCATGCTCTCCTCTGAATGTAAATTTATCTGGATCAGAATCTTATGCCAGGGCTGGGATGCAGCTCAGTGGTAGACCACTTTCTGAGCATTCCTAAGACCCTAGGATCAATCCCTGCTTTCAAGATAAATAAACAAATAAGGAGTGGAAAAGGGAAGTCTATTCAATGCAAGATATTTGCAGTTTCTTTGGAGCACTTTAAAAACCGGTTCATAAACACCGTTTCTTGTTTGTTGGTGACATGCATGCCCACTGCTAATCTAATTATTCCTTTCTAGGTAACCCTTTTACTTCCCCCGCTGATAGATTTTTGAAGCTTCCTCTGCTACACTTCCTTGGTGTTCTGCAATTTTACTTAAAAGAGTTTCAGTGTGGATTTATTTATCTCTTCCTCCTCTTTTTCCTCCTCTTCCTCCTTCTCCTCCCTGTCCTCCTTCTCTCCCTGCGTCTCCTTTCCCCACCCATCATCCTCCTTGTTTTTGGAGGTCTTTATCTGTGGTCTAGGCTGATCTGATATTTGTGGTACTCTTCATTCCTCAGCCTCCTAATTGTTTGGATTAAAGTGGATTTACTTTTAATTCATTTGCTAAGTGGTGCATCTTTTAAAAGATTATTTCTTTTTATTTTTTGAGAGTATAATATATCATTTCTCCTTTCCTTTCCTCTCTCGAAACCCTCCCGTTTCCTCTCTGTTTCAACCTCATGGCTTCTTCCTCCATTAATTGTTGTTAAAGGCACATGTATACATACATACATATTTCTATATACATAAATACAACCTGCTCAGTCTGTATAACATTACTTATATGTGTATTTGCAGGGCTGACTGTCTGGCATCGGATAACCAGCTCTGTGCTCTTCTCTGGGGGAAGATTACTTCTGTTCTCGGCATTCTGTAGTTGTCTGTAGTCCTTTGTGTAGAGTTGGGGCCTTCTAAGCTTGCCCCTAACCACATTAGCATGTCACCTGACGTCATTCTTGTTCAGCTCCTCGTCGTGTTGGTGAAGTTCTGTAGAAGACACCATCTCACAGCAAACACTCTGGTCCTCTCTTTTGTCTTCTTTGAGAAAAGCACAGTTATCTTCTCTTTCTTCCTTTTATTTCTTTTCTGTTCTGAAAACTCAACTGAGCATGCTTCTGTATGGCTCCCTACATTCTTTCTGAAGCACAGCACTACCTAGTGAAGTTTCTTGGGTTTCTCTCTACTCTCTCATGTTTTTTGAAAACATTTATACACATTGCATTTAGGGAGATGTTTCATTATTTTCCCAAAATAAGCCATTTCCTTTTTTATTGTTTTTAATGTTTGTGATTATTTTTAAATGCTCGCCTGTACAATTCTGTCTCCGCTTGCCTTTTCATGTAAACATGATGTGGGGGATTTTCTCTGTTATTTTTTCTTGTTGTAAACAAATACCCAACGAGAAGCAACCAGAGTGAGGAAGCTTGGCTTGCGGTTTGAGTGGACAATCCGTCATGACAAGGTGGGCCTGTCTGAGGGACTGTGAGAAAGCTGGCCACACTGTGACTGCACTCAGCGAGTAGCGACGGAAGAGTGTTGGTGCTCTCTAGCCTTCTCTATGGACCCTGGCCCATGGGATGGGAGCCCCCGATGGTCAGAGTGGTCTTCCCTCTTTGCTTAAACCTATCACGAAACACCTCACAGACCTACCCAGAGGTGTACCTCTTAAGTGCTTTTAAATCCAGCCAAGGTTGCAATCAAGATTAATTACCCCAATTTTATCCCACCATTGCTTCTCTAAGGATTCTACAGTTCTCTGGAAGTCCTTTCCAAAAACAGGTTTTTTAAAATTAAGTTTTATTTGTTGTGACTTCATTCTGCCAATTGTAAGTTTACTTTCCTCATGTGACGTCTGTATGTGTGTGTGCACTGTTTACACGTTTGTGTGCAGGTACACATTCTGATGTGCATGGACAGGGAGGTCAGAGGAGAATAAGAGGTGCTCTGATCTCCCACTCTCCATGTTATTCTGTTGAGACATGGACTCTCACCGAACCTGGACCTAGATTAGCAGCCAGCCATCTCTTCCCACCTCACATCACCCATGTTACGGATACATGCATGCCACACCTGACGGCTTTTTACATGAGTTCTGGGGACTTGAACTAAAATTACCCACGTCTCTGATACTTTGAATTTTGTTGTAAGATGCCTCCCGTTACTGGGTAGAAACATCTACTGGAGCCACAGATCACACAAGTGGGCAAAATGGCTCTACTATCCAAAAAATGAAAAAGGAAAAGAATAAGAAGAAAGCCCCTAAGCAATGAGCAAATTTAAGAAGAGAGGATCTAGGCTCTTGACTGTTGGTTAGTATCACCTGACTCTATGTAATCTGGGTTTAAAACGTTTCAGCTATAATATCCAAGACCCAAGATTTTGTCAGTAAAAAGCCAGCAGTGAAGAAGGTTGAAACTGACTCCAAACCCATCACCAAAAAATACATCAAGTCAGAGGAAAGCGGTGCTGTGTTTCCACATGGTCACAAGATGGCACTGTGACTCCAGCACCGACTCAGATGCTGGCTGACGATTTATGCAAATTTTGTCGTAGTTTGACTCTCCCACTCAACCCGCCAACAGAACAGAATAGAGTAAAACAAGGGTATCTAGAATAGGGCAACTTCTCAGTCAAAGGCTACCCCCTTTTCACGACCTAGCTGTTTAACATCTCTGAAGTTTGGTTTCCATGCCTGTAAATTGAAATCATGCTCTATCAGTCCTTCATAGGACTGTGAGGCACAAGAAGGAGATACATATGTGAGCATGTGATACATTGTAATGTACTGTGATACTGGTTCTTAAGCTCAATGTTAATAAAAATCAACTGAGGACATTTGGGAAGTGTGGATGATGTAACTCACGCACGTGAGTCCCTGGGTTTGATGCCCAGGACTCTAAAATTTATACTCCTAGATCCAGGCATGTTCTAGTAGGCTTGACACTGGACATAGTCAGACACTGCATATTAATCTGCAATTATGACAATGTACAAGGCCTCGGGCCACAACTTGAGAAGCTTCATGATGCCAACACCCATGGAAAGAAGTTATTTTCAACTTAGAGACTGATTTCACTATGTAACCAAAAGTTGAGCAAGTGCTTCGCCATTTTTAAACTGACTAAAGGTGTACGTTTATATTGTCACCACCTTCCTAAGTTAATAGAAAGCACGTGGGAAGGAAATGTTCCCTGGATGACAAGCAGATGACAGCCAGGTGTAGAACCCACGAAGGTCAGTTGTTTCGCAGGTATATTCATGATACAGAACGCCGATAGAATCGGTGGAATTCTTCTTGGCTTTGCCTTTGGACCCTGATGCACTCACATTTGTCTATAAACGTGTGACTCGGTGTCTTCTGGTAGAGGCTGGAGTGGTCTCCTCTGCTGACACAGTGAGAAAACATAGCAATGATGTTCCATGACCCTCTTGGAATTCTTTGTCACCATGACTACAGACTGCCAGGACTTGCTGGCTGGTGTCAATGGAACTTTCCTAATCCCTCCTCCTTCACCTCCATCCCAGAGGGTTCTCAGTCTGGTTCCCAGAAAAATATAGTGGGAAAGATTTAAATTCCAGCTCTAGGCTTGGGGCCAGTGCACAATAACTTGGATGCATTATCCTTAGAACCTAGAGAGGAGTTTACAAGTTCCATCTTAGGTAAGT
This sequence comes from Chionomys nivalis, assembly GCF_950005125.1. Taxonomy (NCBI): domain Eukaryota; kingdom Metazoa; phylum Chordata; class Mammalia; order Rodentia; family Cricetidae; genus Chionomys; species Chionomys nivalis. The sequence goes on along the minus strand of NC_080093.1, from coordinate 25,331,893 downwards.
TTTAGAAGTTGCCGTGAAACTGTCTTCATTTGGAAATGTATACAACACTGCTCAACAAAAGAAGGTATAGGACTCTTGGACTTTCTAAAGCCATTTATGGAACAGTTCTTAGTTTTTAGAGCGAGGCACTGTTCTAGGCTGAAATAACAATAAAATGTGTAGACATATTATTATAAAAAAATTCAGAGGGAGAGGCAGGACAAGGTTGCTGGATGGGTCCCTTCGGGGAATGAATGTTCTTTTGGGAAAAGAGAGGTTATGGGGAAAAGTTTCTGATGAGATGAGGGACCTCACTGTGGATTGGGGCGAGAGTCTGCAGGACCACTGGCTGAATCAGCAGGGCTCTGAATTAGCAACTGAGAGGGCCCCTGCAGCACTTTCTCCACTCTGTTCTGCCGTTCAGAGTGCACAGGGCACACTCTGCCTGTGGTTTCTCCATTCCTCTCTCACGGCCCTAGCCCCTGACTGACCTACACATCATACCTTACTCATCCTCTCTCTGAGAAAGGCCTTTCTTAAGAACTTGGAATTCGGAAAGTCCCTTCTTCCCATCCTTTTGTTTTTAATCTAGATGAAAATCACATAACATAAAAACCTAAAGTATACAATTCAGTGGTATTTAGTATTTCAAAATATTGTGCAACTTCTACTTCCATCTGATTCCAAAAACTTTTATTGCTTCAAAGGAAAACTGGTGTCCATCCAACAAGCAACTTTCCCCTGCTCGCCCCTGACTCCAGCCCCCCATCAGGAGTCGGGATTCAGATGTCTATGTCTGTAGGTTCAACTAGTCTGAGCATTTCACAGGAATTGTCTTGGTCTGAGAAGCCTTATATATGGGGCATCTTTCAAGAAAGTATTTCAAAACAGTAAAAACTGGTCAAATGAAAGAAGCAGATGTTGGTTGCTCCACACTCAGACAAGGAATGTGATGGCAACCAGTTATATCACGGGATAGCCGAGTTCAAAGCTCTCAGTTTCCCTCGTCTTTACAAGGTGGCATGATGGAAATACAATGCTTATAATGCTTCTCAAATGTCAACTGCATGTGTGTGTGGTGGGGTGGGGTATAATATGAGCCTTTCTGGGTCCTAGGGTTTCTACCCATGATTGGATAATGATTCAGAAAAATGGATGATATTGGTAATGGCATCTCATAGGCATTGTAACTTATTTTCTGCCCTGTTAAAATCAAAACAGGTTAGAGTCGGGCGATTTTTTCTGTGCTGTGTTCTGTGGATAGAATAAATGAAAAGCACAGATGTGGTCTTACTCTTCAAATTATGGTATGACACATGCAAAAATTAAAAAAATACTTTTCCATTACTAAGTAACCATTCTGGTACATCACCATGGTTCCATTAGTATTGAGTCTGCAGATTCAATACTAATACTAGATTTAAATGCAGATAAATCTCTTCAGAAGCAACAAAAGATTTGGGAAGCAGGTATCAAGAGCAATGGTATGTAAACTGAAATCTTTGTTAATGAAATTTCTTTCTCAAGTGAGGTCTTTTCTTTGAGGATTTTCATTCATTCATTTATTTAGCCAATCAACAGACACCTTTTCATTCCTAAGAAGTTTATGTATATTCAACCCAGATAGCAAAGGTGGCAGAACAAAGATAAGTTTTATCCAGCCTACCTTGGGAAATCAATGAGAGTCATGGCCCATTTGAAGGTAGCAGCAATGACAAAAATTCCCTGTGCAACTTCCTGGAAGCTATGACCCAGAAATGCCTCCTCCTAGTGACTGTTTACTTCTTGAGCTCTCCAGGGGGAAGGGGCATCTTTGGTCTCTCCCTACCCTCTGCCTGGGATCAATCTTATGAGGATCTAGGGTATGTGGCCCACAGCTGCTCTGATCCAAGGAAACAATAATCATATTTAACACAAGGGAACAATAATCATTTAACACAGTCACCCGATGCCATCAGTCTTTCCATAAATACTTATTACCATGTATACTTTGTGCAAACCCCTTAACAGCAGGAATAACACTGATCATTTTTTAAAGTATGTACCTAGTCTGAATGTCAGTTGTCCATTGTTGTATACTTACAATAACAAATGTTATATCATACAGTGAGGATCAGGAAGCTCAGAGCTACTTAAGTCGATTCCATGGGTTGTAGTCAAGTGTAGACAGAAACTGCGCATTGGTTTCCCAGCTGCCCAGACCTGATTAATTACATAGAAACTATATTAATTACAACACTGTTTGGCCGATGGCTCAGGCATATTTCCAGCTAGCTCTGACATCTTAAATTAACCATTTCTATTAATCTATGTATCATAATGAGGCTGTGATCAATCGGTAAGGTTCTGGCATCTTTCTCCCTTTGGCAGCTACAAGGCATCTTCTTGACTCTGCCTACTCTCTCTCTCTCTCTCTCTCTCTCTCTCTCTCTCTCTCTCTCTCTCCCTCCCTCCCTCCCTCCCTCCCTCCCTCCCTCCCTCTCTCTCTCTCTCTCTCTCTCTCTCTCTCTCTCTCTCTCTCTGTCTCTCTGTTCAAATTTCCCACCTGGCTTTATTCTCCCCTGCTATAGGCCAAATAAGCTTCTTTATTAACTAATGGTAATAAAACATGTTCACAGCATACAGAGGGGAATCCCGCATCATTCTAGATATTGGTCAGTGCTGCATGTGTGTATGTGCATGTGTGTGTATCCATATGTGAATATATCTAAATGCAGGCACATAACTGTTGACATGCTTCAGCTACTTGGATTAATGAAAAACTTCAGATCCTTTCTATATGGGATCCTCCACAGGCTTCCTGAATGTCTGCCCAGCATGGCAGAAGTCTTTCCACAGACTGAGAAATCCAGTGTTTAAATGTGGTTTGTCTTTAATAACTCTCATGCTGAGGTTTGGTCCCTGGTGCCCTGGTGTTGGCACTTGGTGCCTTTAGGAGATGACTAGGTCTTTGACAACAATGAATACTTTGTTCACAGTGGGTTCCCTGAGGGTTGAATTGGTTGATTGGTGAGTAGGTCATTGTAAAACACATCTGGTTTCTCTGGCACTCTTTCCCTTGCTTTTGCTCTGCACCCCCTGGTAGTCTTCCATGTTGGATGGCAACATCAACTGTCACCAGAAACTAGTACCATGCTCTTCAGACTTTCCAGTAGCCAGATGCAAATCAATTGTATGCTTTTTAATGGAATGCCTAGTCTTGGGAATCCTGTGATAACAATGAAAGATAGACTAACATGGGACCAAGGAAATCTCAATTTAAGTCCTAGCTTCAATATTTACTAGCCAAATAGCCTTGATAAATGTACATGACATCTCTGAGGCTTGGCCTCCCCAATGGTAAATGGTATATAGAGTTATTTTAAATCAGGCCCCTAATGTGGTACCTATGGCAATGACAGTCAAGAAGGATTCTCTATAGCACACAAACCTTATGCATCAGACTCCTCCCTCATCTCTACCTACTTCCACTACTGTCCATCTGTCTCCACTGTACTAAAAGCTCTGCCTTACTTTAATTGTTTGTTAGTGAGTGTCCAAGGGACTTGTCCTGGGTGTACTGTGTCTTCCACCTGATCATCTACAGTTGGAGTTGGTCATTCTTGTCACTATTTCTTGGCTTCAATATCTTGTCAAGGTTTGTAATCAAGTATCTTTTTTTTTTTTTTTTTTTTTTTTTTGGTTTTTTTCGAGACAGGGTTTCTCTGTGGCTTTGGAGCCTGTCCTGGAACTAGCTCTGTAGACCAGGCTGGTCTCGAACTCACAGAGATTCGCCTGCCTCTGCCTCCCGGTAATCAAGTATCTTTAAATGCCACTGAAGGGATTAGATTGAAACATCTAGAAATAGGCCAGCCTGATCTTGCGTGGGAAATAGCCGCGGGGAGGAATTTCAGCAGGTACATCCTCTCTGCTCCTTCTTTGAAGGATAGTCTCTTCTTGCCACCTACGTGTAGATGATCCAAGAACAGACGCCTGATGAGCCAACTCTGCCTTTCTGTGACTTCTCCTGGAGCAGCAGGCAGCTGCATGCCAATCACAGCATCAATCATGTTCTTTGACAGGAGTTCTCAAATACGTGGGCAGAGCTCAGGTTGTCATCATTTCTTCATTCGGTCTGATACTTTGCTTCATGCAGATTTTGGGGAAGGAATGAGAATTCAAGGCTCATGACAGGAGCATTGACGACAAAGTAATAAAAAGCTTATGCTTGGGTATGTGCCAGTGTTCATGGGGGCCTCATTAGCAGGACTTTTCTTTCTGAAAAGCTGGGAATAACACACAAGAAGCACATTAGCTCTTTAGTCTTCTTTTTGTTAACCTCCATTTTTTTTTTTTTTAAATCTGAGTCTTATTTCTTTCCAGGATGGTTAATGTAACATTCCTGTGTTTCCCAGTTCTTTGCTCCACTATTAACCTTTGGATGAGAACCTCAGAACTGCTGTTTTGACAGCATCCAGTTTCACCCTACTTGAACCATTTTCTAAATCATCACCAGTTCTGTCTTTCTAAAATATAGTGCTGATTATTTTCTCTCTTCTCATAACTATTCAATAATCCTTCGTGTCTTTTAGGGAAAAACTGAACTCATTTTGGGACCCCCCCCCATCCTTTCCTTAGCCAGTGAAGAACAGCTATAAATAGTCTGACAAACAGTGGGGAGAAACACAGCAAAGGCGAAGACACCGGGGAAGCAGTCTTGCCTCTAGGAGAAATACTGCGCAGTAGCGTAAAGCAGGCAGGCACTGGTATTTTAGGAAGATTTGTGTTTTCTCTGAAACTCAGAAGTATATCCAAGTCATTTACTCCTTTGTTCACTCTGGTTGATCACATGATCCCAAGGACTCCTTACTCTCCCCGGTGCAAGGGAATTATGCATACACAATGACATGCACAGCTTGTCATGGAGATTTCTCTGTCCCATGCGATGCATAGTATGCTCCTAGCCTCACTAAATTATTGTCAACTTTGACCCTGTGGTTGCTTTATCCACTGAAAGGTGTCCAGATTGTGTGTGCCTGTTGTAGCAGAAGCCTTAGGAGCTATGTTCTATGGTGTAGTGTACACGCTCTCGCTCTCTTCCTCTCTGTCCCCTCCCACCTTCACTCTTTTTTCTTCTTCTTTTCTTACTTTGAGATCATTGAGTCACATTTAGTGGCTGCTGTACCTGATCTGCAATGGATAAGCAGTACATGTGGGAAATCAGCGTTTGCTGTACTAGGTCTCTTGAGATATTAGTATTGGTTACTACAGCAGCCCTTTATCCTGATCTAAGCTCAACTGTACATTCCCTTCCATGTTCCATGTATTGGCTACTGCTTACAACTCACCCCCAAACAGCATCTTACACTAGCCATGGCTCTTTAGTTTGCCTAAAAATGTACAATCCTGCAGTGCTCAGGTGCAGGGGGAGGAGAGTGCAGATAGCATCCCTCTGCTCCCTGCTGCGTGCTAATGCAATGCAATAGTTAAGAACTGGCACCAGAAGATGTTGCTCATGCTCGCACATATCGGTTGCTGTCACCCGGAATCTCAACTGAACTGTGGCCACAGAACTATTTCACATGGCTGCCCACTTTCTTCACAGCATGGCCCAGGGTCTCCACAAAGAAACCCTTCCCAGAAAATAATGCAGAAGCTGTATCGCTGTTCGTGACCTTCAGACCCATTTCTGCGTTTCAACTCACTCCACATACAGAACAGCAACAATACGGCCAAACGAACATCTAGATGCTAGCTCTCTACAAAGAAACAAAACCAACGGGATGTATTTGTGTGTGTGCATAAAGACAGGATGGGGGAGATTTCAAAGGAATTGGCTCAAGCTCTTTTGAGCAGGCATGCTGGACATCTGCAGAGCAGACTGCCTGGAATCTAATGGCAGCCTCATCTGAAGGTGTCTGGGGGAGGCAGAATTACTTTCAGATTTAGGTCACATGTTGGGAGTCTCTGGGGAGAAAGTCCTAACCTCACAAGGAGGCTAATCAGTGTGTGTGTGTGTGTGTGTGTGTGTGTGTGCACTCACATGTCTGACTCAACTTCAAAAGTTCACAATGGATATTATACAAAACACTGCACAGGGCGGGGGTGGGGAAGATGGAGCAGGGAAGTTTGTAATACACACTCAACTTGAAAATATTTTAATCACAATGAAAACATATAAACCAACCTAGTGGGAAAGAAAATGTAGTTTTCCTACAATGTAAGAATAAAGGAGAAATGAGTAGAGTTAAGTGGGAAAAATGACTGATACTTATTGTAAAATGTTCTTAGAAATATGAATAATACACCTAGAACTGAATAGATTTGTTTAAACTAGTCAGTTAATGAAACAAAGCAGCAATGATCAAGTGCCCTCTAACCACATCACACAGCACATATGAAAGAAGTTAAAAAAGACACAAGGCCAGGGTTCGACACTGAATCCCATGTTCTGAGCACTGGCTTGGACTCTCCCATAGTCTTCACAAATACAGAAGGGTTGGCAAGAAGGCTCTTAGTGTATTGGCTATGGCTCAAGAAGTCTCAATTTGGAACTATATAGTCTCTAGTCTCTCAGGCTGCTTCCAGACTTTTGACAGATGAAGAACTGAATTAAAATTAGCAGTTGTCAGCAGAATCTCTATCTTGCTTGAGATGAGAACTGCAGTAGACAGAACTTTTGTGGACCCTTGAATTCCAACTTCTACCACCACCCCCAGCCTTCCCAGTTTGATGTTACAAGCAGATTAGGCCTCCAGGGATAGCGAAGCTGTGAAGACAGATCCCCTCTTGAGTGTGAATAGTTTCTTAGTAAAAGGGACATCAGCAAGTTCTTTCAGCTCCTTTTCCCATGTGGCATCATCAGGACAATATCACCAATGGACCAGGAAGCAAACCTACATCATCCATTGAACCTTCTTTGCCCTTGATATTCAATTTGACTAAACTGTATGTAGGATTTTGCCTTCCATTTTATATCAAAAGAAAACCCTCACGAAAAAACAAAAACAAATCACCAAGAACAAGAAAAACATTGTGTATCTGTCAACCCATGCTATTTTTTTTCCTCATTCTTCTTTGCTATGTGGACTTTGGCCATGCTGAGGATGTTGCTGTGCTGGCCTGCTCTAGGGAGTATGATAAATGCAGGAAAAGTTTACTCCTACACTGAAAATTTAAAGTAGAATACTATACATATGTTTTATAGTTACATTGTCTTTAAAATATAATAACATGCTGGGCGGTGGTGGCGCACGCCTTTAATCCCAGCACTCGGGAGGCAGAGGCAGGCGGATCTCTGGGAGTTCGAGGCCAGCCTGGTCTACAAGAGCTAGTTCTGGGACGAGCACCAAAAGCTACAGAGAAACCCTGTCTTGAAAAACCAAATAAATAAATAAAAAATAAAATATAATAACATAGTATACAATAATAAGTATTCTTATGCCCATTAGCCAAGCAGAGTATACACATTTATATTTGGCATATTTATCTAACTTTTAAAATAAAAACATTTAAATGCATGAGAAAATATTGTAAAAATAATAACACAGAGAACACCTTAAGGGTTTGTCAGTCTGCCGTGAATCAGGACGTTATGATTTACAGTCTCAGAAAAAGCAGAATGACAATTATAGCACAAATCCCTCATAAATAGGAACTTAATGGAAGCCTGTCCACTTAAGAAGAAAAGGAAACATCACATGAGTTTCCTGTAATAATGTCAGAAAATGATTTACACAAGAAAGACTACAGGATGATGAAGACACAACCTTACACATGCCATTTTTGGAAAAATACACAATCATGACATGCTCAGATGTGTGCACACACAGAACACACTTGAGAAAACAATTGCCCCAGTGAGTTATTTTCCCCCAAGAACTTCTAAAATTAGCAGGAGCCCAAATATATTTTCTTTCTAATATTTTTTGACCCCTTGATCTTAGTGTCTAACCAACTCTCACTATCATTTGTTATCACAGTCCTCCATTTGGACAGCTGAATAGCCTCTCATATAACTCATAACCCTTCCCGGTCTTATCACTAATCACTGTACAATTCAGATCGCCTCTCTCCAACTGGATTTTTTAGACCTTCATGAGTATTAATCTGATTTATAATTATGGGATCTGGTAACTAAATAGTTATACTATATACATATATATATGTATATTACATATATGTGTATTACAATATACAATACACAGTTTGCAATGATATAATAAATAAATAAAACAAACTATAAAATAAATAGTTATACTATATATATATATATATACACGTACAATAGCAAATTGTCAATGAAAAGTCAGTATTAATGTGAGTAGACCATATTTTTAACTTTCTGCCTAAACTGTATTTGTGAAACTACCTTTGAAGTCAATCAGTACTGAAAAAAGCATACAAGCAGGAAAGGAGTTGATTGAGATAGAACTGAGCATCAATAAAGCACATTGAATTAATTTAATTGATTCTGGCGCTCTTCCCTCTAAGTCCATGTTCTGACAGCAAATACTGTGATATTTTGTTTGTGCTGTAACAAATAAAGCTTACCTGAAGATCAGAGTACAGAACTATCCACATCTGTTAGTCATAGAGGCCAGGCAGTGGTGACACACACCTTTAATTCCAGCACTTAGGAGACAGAGGCATATAAATCTCTGTGAGTTCATGGGCACCCTAGTCTACATGAGATTAATCCTGTATCAAAGAGAAACAGATTCGGGCAGTGGTGGCTCACAACTTTAATCCCAGTAATCATGAGTCACATGCTTTTAACCCCAGTACTAGGGAGGTGGAAACAGGAAGGGATATGGCTGGACAGAGAAAGGAATATGGGTGGGCGGAGTCAAGAGCCCACCGTATTCAGTCTGGGAAGTTATAGAGAGACAGGATACCCCCATTTAGTCTGAGCATTTCATAGAGGTAAGAACTAGTGGCTGGCTGCTCTGCTTTTCTGATCTTCATCTTTCAGTCCCTAATATCTGACTCTGGGTTTTTATTAAGATCAATTAGAATTTGTGCATGAGGACTGAAAGTGAAGGTGACCTTGTAGAATAGCAGGGGCCATTTAACAGCACATACTTAGGGATGGGGAAAGGCCTCTCAGAAGATGAAAACTGGCTGGTCCCAGGAAACAATTAGCCATTGCCAATTAAGAGCATTCCACTAATCTTTTTCAAATCTTACCCTACTTATTTCCTAATTACTCTCATTAGTGTCTTATGCCTTTCTTTTTTCTTTCTTTCTTTCTTTCTTTTTTTTTTTTTTTTTTTTTTTTTTTTTTTTTTTTTTTTGGTTTTTCGAGACAGGGTTTCTCTGTAGCTTTGGTGCCTGTCCCGGAACTAGCTCTTCTAGACTAGGCTGGCCTCGACTCCCAGAGATCTGCCTGCCTCTGCCTCCCGAGTGCTGGGATTAAAGGCGTGTGCCACCACCGCCCGGCTCTTATGCCTTTCTTAACTGGCCATAAACAACACAAACCTATGGTACAGAATGAGGAACATGTTTGCTTGGTGTACACACATATCAAACCCTGCCAACTGCCCTAGCATTCCCTTATCATGAAATGGGACCTATAACCAACTACCTTTTCTAGTTACTGGTTACTCATCAAGAAGGGTTCACAATGCAACAAATAGACGTTCTCTTTCAAAGAAATTCCTCAGAAATAATTTCTTTTTAAAATGTGATGCATACAGATTATAAATCTACCTTAAAATAAACTTCACCTTGGTCCTGAAGAAGTGTAATCAAATGATTTTTATAATCAAGACTATAACTCATATAGAGAAAACAGAATATTCTAGAAAAAGTACAGGTGCACTTGACCACAAAAGACCTCCATCTTTGACTTGTTTTCTCATCTTGACCTCTTGATTGCTTTATCATCACAGAGACATGAGGAGAGGCATAGAGAAGAATGAAGAGGAAAGGGTTCTTGCTTTGTTCATTGTGTGATTAAGCTAAAGTTCTTAGGACCCAACTCCCTCTGTCTCTGGAATGCTCACTCTCTGGTTTTAAGTTGCCACCAATACTCCCAGCTCCACTCTTACACATGATGACTGCATCTCTTTTTGGACTTTTCCAGGCTCCCACAACAAAACCTGTGGCTGCTGCCCACCATATCTGTCAGGTTCTCTGTGCCTTCAATAACCCTTACCAGATGAATTAATTCATACCATTATACTTTTGTTCTGGGGCTCACCCTCTTTAAAGGCTACAAGAGTACTTTATCTGCAGTCTTCCAGACAAAGGGCAAGCAGGTTGGTTGTCTGTTCAAGGACCAGAGTCTCCAGGGGCAGTTCAGCATAGGCAAGTTTGTCTCTGGTGTCTACAGAAAGCTCACTGAATCAAGAGCATTTAATTCTGCTTTTCCCACCAAGAAGACTGCTGGAGTTTTTATTTATCACTTACGAGCTGTGTGAACTTGAGCAAATCATTTATTGCTACAGATTTCCTTTTGTGTAGAATGAGAATGATACTAACAACTAGTGAGCTGAGCCATGCATTGGATTTGACGGAGTTCTTGGTACATAGAAAGTATGTGACAAACACATATGGGTCTTTGTATTGTCATTATTGCTCACATTACATCTCATCTCAAAAGACCTGTCCAGGAAGGTTGTTTGTACAGGAAGTCTCACGTCTTCCACTTTTTGTTGGCTCCTGGAAAAGAGGGACATTGCTGTTTCATCTTCTTGTCATGTGCGTCTATGTATATCCATCTATTATCTGTCTGCCTGTCTATCTATCTATCATTTATCAAAAAAAATCTTTCTTTGGTGGATACTACAAAATATTTGGATGATGAATTTGATATTTTAGTATTTTCCTATACTTTTATATTGGCCCAATTATCTTTGAGCTACTTGAGAGACATTTATTAAATTTTACTTTATTGACTTATAAAGCTATAATGCCATGCAAATGATTTTAAATTACAAATTCACCCCCTACCTCTCACACCAACAGGGTCTCACTGCATAGCTCTACCTGTCCTGGAACTTCCTATTATATCAGGCTGGCCTCAAACTCCAGAAATACGTCTGCCTCTGCCTCTTGAGGGCCAGGATTAAAGACCAGGCCTTGTCTTGTTCTTTTGACAGGGATGTTGTCTTGGTATCTAAATTTGGAATTCCAGTAACTTTTTAAAAGTCATATCAGACATACACACAATTTGGGGGGAAGCATGATCTCCCGTCATGACATGCGTGTGGAGGTCTTGAGCTTATTGTGGCCTTTTATTGAATGGCTTTCCTTGGGGAAATGTGAAAAAAAAAGTTTCTGTTTACCCAGGACAGTCATCAGTGACAGACCAGAGAAACGATTCCACCCAAATCAAACAGAGAGCCAGTGAGTTGGGGCACTTACAGGAGCATGGATGGTGCAGTGACAGCTGCATCTCCAGAAAATACACCCCCAAGTCACATGACAACTGATGAAAGCTGCATCCCTGGCTCTCTTTGCTCAGCTTGCAGTCAGATCGGCAGAGTGGCAGAGTCTCTTCTCCCTAGCAAGTCTTCCTTCCTTGTTTAACTGTGGGGAGGGCTTTGCAAATCCTGAAACTTGGAAGAAGGTTTAGTATGTGGGAAGAAAAAGCTACATAATACTTTCTCTTTGTGCTGCTATGGGTCCAGAACTTCCTTCCTCCTTCCCCACTACTGCTGGTCACAACAATATTGTACTGAGTAAGTTAATGAGTGCTTATTCACACTTACGAATAACTTTGTAGAAAAAAAAGAAACTGTTTGCCTGCACACAGGTACTCACAGAGTTGTTCCATTTAAATTGTGATATGAAATAAAGTTTGAGTCAATGTAGCATGATTAATAAAAACCCAGAGACACATGTTGGGGTTCAACCTAAAGGCCAGAAAAGCAAAACAACCAGCCACTAGGTCTTACCTCTACCTCAGTCCAAAATAGCCATCCTGCCTCCAGGAATACTCAGAATGAGAATGACTGAGAGCTGTCTCCTTCCATTTTATAATCCTCTCTAGTGCTGGGATTAAAGATTTGTACTGCCCGGTTTCTATGGCAAACTAGTGTGGCTACTGGGATTAAAGGTGTGTGTCTGGTATGTAAGGCTGACCAGTGAGGCTGTTTTACTTTCTGATCTTCAGGCAAGCTTTATTTATTAAAACAAAAATGAAATATCATTACAAGTCAATGATGAGTTTTATTCACGACCCTAGACATTATGAAGTATAATTCTTCTTTTTATTCTTCACAATTTTTTTTTGTCTTTCCTTCTTTGGCTTTGAAGCTAAAAGCAATGATTGAAATATCTAAAACATTATCGTGTCATGAGACTGGTATGCTATGACATGAAGGAACACTCACTGTAAAGCCCTGTCACTGGCTACACTGCTGTGTATGTCACTCAATTCAATGCTTTCACGGCCTTGAGAAAACATGCCTTAGCTCTCTGAGAGAACCGAACAAGTGTGAGTTTCTAACGTGTGATGTTGCTGAAGCCAGAGAAGCAGACTCATTTTATGATGCGGCAGTTTGCGTGATTCTGGCTTCACATTTTGCAAGAATGAGTTGGAAATATGAGTCAAACATTTAAAAGCCTACCTACTCTCTGTCTCAATAGGTTTAAGTATTTTATAAGACTATTTGCCACAGGGTTTCTCAGAATACAAAAAAAGTGGGAAAAACCCAAATTACTAATATTACAATATTATTAAAGAAATAATACAAATATTATGAAACGTTATTTTAAAAAATCTTTTAAATGGAAATTTATTTAGATGAAAAATAATATTTGCAGTACTAAGGGACAAGGTTTATATACAAGTATATCATATGACCCATATTTTATATGATTTTTATTAGATGATATTTACAAAAACTTTATGATGAATATACTAGATGCTTAAAATCACACTTCAGTTTTTATTGTCTTTTTTCTCCTCATTTTTGGCAGGTTAAATTTTTGTGCCTTAAGTAACTGCTTTTATACAATCAGAAAAAGACTGTATTAGTGAGGCTGTGATAAATAAAAAAACAAAATACCAAGGACCTGTCATGAAGACATTATAGTCCTTTCAAAAAATAAGAGTAAATTTGAGAGGAGGCTGAAGGCCTAAGAAATAAATACTGAAAATACATTAATAGACAAGGGACTCCATATCAGGAAATATTACTTATCACCAAATTGCTCTAAAAATTATATCAAGTCTAGCCAAGATCAAAGCAAATCTGTGCATATGTGAAGGTGCGTAAGTGTACCTATGTCAGTGTTGACAAGATAGCTCGATAAGCTGTATTAGAAGTACGAAAATCAGGCCAAAATTATGGCCTTGTGGGTAAAAGCACTGGCTGCCAAGCCTGAAGACCTGAACTCCATCTCTGCAAGTCCTGTAGAGGAGTCCGACCTCTGAAAGCTGCCCTTTGACCTTCCCATGCAAGCTCACCTGTGCCTACATGTATGTGCAAATGTAAAAGTAAATTTTAATTAGGGTATTACTTTTTAAATTCAACAATCTAAAATAATTACTAACAAAATAGTTATAGTTAATGGAAGTTGGACACCCACAAAGCCATTAGTAAAGAAGACAAAACATAGCGGCTCACTTCATTAGATATCAAGATGCATTCGAAAGCAGTTAAGTGGTTTTAGTAGCATTAGTGAGCAAAACAGCTTACCGTTCACATGGAGATGAGAAATCTCCTTCCTTCTCACTGTAGCCCCAAACTAATTCCAAATGAGCACATATCCAAGTGGATAGCTCAAATTATGACTTTCGGGGGTTACAACACTAAAGGATGTTTTTATGAACTTACTGGAGGTAGAGATTTTCTAAACAAAGCACACAGAAAAGTACAAACCATAAGAGAAAAAGGTGATGCTGAACTAAACCTTAATTAAGGTCAGATTGTGAAATGGTATCATTAAGGCAGAGCTATGGAAAGCCACAAAATTCATTACGATGCTTGCTGCACCGATATCCCCAATAGACTCACTTCCAGAACACATAAACTTCCAAAGACATTCAGAAATTAAAGGAAACAAATCAGTTAATATAATACTTAAAACTCAGCAAACTCCTTGAACGTCATCTTTAGTAAGGAGATAATCACATGATCAATCAACTTGTTCAAGTTCACAAGTTCAAGTGCCAATTGAAACCAGCTCAAATATTTCACAACCACAAACAGATAAAATAAAAGCAAGCAAGTAAACAGTCAGCATGCAATGCTGCAAGGGTTAGTGACATTATGGACTAGAACTCCTCCACTGGGAATATATGTTGATAGAAGTTGTCATCTTTTCTCCCTTCTCCTCCTCTTCCTCCTCCTCCCTCTTCTCCTCTGCTTATAAAGCCCAGGCCAGAGTCAATTTCATTCTTCACGTACCCTGAAGAATGAATTCTTATCAGCATAAAGCATAAAATGAATGATTCTGCAAGATTATAATAGCCCCAAATTGAAAGTAACTCAAACATCCACCAGAAGCAGAATCAACACCCAAATTCAGTGTGTTCATACAGCATCTGGAAGGTGGAGCTACATACAGCCTGGATGATGATTTTCCTGAATGGATCAATAAAGAAACTGGTATATGTTGCATTAAACAATTTTATAAAGTGGAAATATTGTTACATAGTTTTATAGTTCTTGGAAGGGGCATAAATGTAGTGATAATATTTTATTTCTCTATTTAGAGGTTAGACGTATGACAAGTTCATTTATTTATAAAAGCAACTTAGTAAGTCAAATACTTGTATGTGAATTATATATTAGCTGAATTTATATATTAAGAAAAAGGTAAATAAATCATTAGAATGCACACATACACTGTAGCACGATTAATAAAAACACAGAGTCAGAAATTGGGGTTTAATTTGAAAGTCAAAAAGCAAAACAGTCAAAAAAAAAAAAAAAAAAAAAAAAAAAAAAAAAGCAAAACAGTCACTGGCTCTTACCTCTACCTCAGTCTGAGATGGCGATTCTGCCTCCAGGAATCTCAGAATGAGACTGTGTGAAAGCTGTCTCCTCCCACTTTATATTCCTCTCTAGTGATGGGATTAAAGGCGTGCACCACCACTGCCCGGTTTCTACGTCAAGCTAGTGTGGCTTCTGGGGTTAAAGGTGTGTATCACCACTGCCTTGTCTGTATGACTGATCAGTGCTGCTGTTTTACTCTCTGAACTTCAGGCAAGCTTTATTTCTTAAAATACCAACGAAATATCACTACCTACAGTTAACTGGTAGAAGGGTGAATTAGAATGTGATAAATTTCTTTTTCCAGTGTGAGGTAAATGGGGTTGTCATAAAACTGTATGTGGCTTCACACTTCTACAGATGGAACCTGAGAACCATAATTGGATGTGGGTGTCAAATGTGTTTTCTATTTGAGATTCCTGATGTCTGAGGTGGCTTTTCCAATACTATTTGAACTGGCCCACCCTGGTGGCTGGCTATCTGACTGTTCTGTCAAGCCCTCAGTTTTCTCCCTGACTCCAGCTAGCCTCATACACACAGCATGTGAGCCCACGTGTCTGGGTTGGTTATCTTTCAAAACGGTCCTGGATCTCCATGTCTCTGTTCTTGGTCCATGCTAGCCATCCCTGATAAGCTTCCAGCCTAGGCTGATGAAACAAAATCACTGCTAAAATAAAAAAATTAAAGAAGACTTATTTTATAAACAGCAATGGATTTTTGTCTCCATTCTGGCTTTTATAAAGCAGCCAGGACAATAACAAAGAACTATGTCTACCACAGAGGGGAAACAGCAATGTAAAAGTTTAAGTTCAAATGTCAAAAATGCCAGGAAGTTTTTTTTTAAAAAAAAAAAAATTGGTATACATGCACAAAAATATTAAAGGAATTTTCTAAACCACATAGCTCTCAGCCTAAATTCGAGACCCAGAGAAAAATGTGTTTATTATATATTCATGAAAATAACAATATAAATGAAGTCACTAATTGCATTTTTCAGGGCAGACATGGACTGTTGTGAAGTTCACTATCAAGCCTTTGTCCATAGCAGTTAGTTACTATTCTGTTCTAGGTGCATAAGACTGCGGAAAAATACAGACTTTGTATAGGAAGATATAAGACTTAGTATATATTTAGATAGAACTTAGACATTTAGGCTGAATATTCTAGCTTCAAATTTTTTACTTAAAACAATTTGAAAGGATTTGGAAGTGAGAAAAATCATGTTCTTGGGTAGATTTGACTCAGAGATACCATTCATTGGTGATCTCTCCCAAGTGGCACATTCCATTAAAAAAAAAAAAAAAAAAAAAACTGCAGAGAAGCCTTTCTGATGGAAAGTAACTGCAGATCCCAGTGGGGCACCAAGTCTAAGGTCAACCAACCGAGAAGTTAACTAGTTTTCTCGATTTATTTATTTATTTATTTATCTATTTATTTATTTATTTATTTTGGTTTTTCGAGACAGGGTTTCTCTGTGGCTTTGGAGCCTGTCCTGGAACTAGCTCTTGTAGACCAGGCTGGCCTCGAACTCACAGAGATCTGCCTGCCTCTGCCTCCCAAGTGCTGGGATTAAAGGCGTGCGCCACCACCGCCCGGCGTTTTCTCGATTTAGAAAGCAAGCTCAGATAAACATACCGATCCTTTTATACCTCTGTTCAAGAAGCGTTTACCCAAAGAGCTGGTGTCCAGCTCCATTTCCGTTTGGTTCCAGGAGAATGATTACTTAATCCTCTTCAGTAGCCCGCCAAATGCATGCAAGCTCCAAGCCAGAAAAGGCTGTTGCCTTGATCACAGCCCTCCTGGATTTAAGACTCAGCATCTATGGCCCGTCTCTGGGAAAGCATTTTGGCAGCTGTTTGAACACGAATTATTTGAGGGCTAGCTGTGAGATCCAGAGGGAAATTAAAAGTCTGTGAAGGCTGGCCTTTAAACAAAGGTCTTGTCATTGCTTAATTCACATTTAAGGCAGTGAATCATAAGGAAGGAAAAAAAAAACCTTATCAGACAGATGGGTTAAATAAATCAGATAATAGACTTGTATTTAGAAGTGGAAACAGAAGCTAGGATTGTAATCCAAGTAACGAGGACCTCAAAATTCCCTCTTTACCTAAGTGGCTTCACTATTATCCTTCCCAGTTTGCCTTTGTTTTAAAGGAAAATAGCACCAAGAGTAAAACACACACCATCCCAAAACAATAATAAATACTAATCACTTGAGCATTTTTCTTCTTTTTCTCCACTGCTTTTTTTTTTGTTGCTGCTGCTGCTGTTGCTGTCGCTACCATCTCTGGGTTTCTAGTTTTTCCTCGAATATACAGATCAAACTTTAATAAATATTTTCTTCTTCACAGAGTCACTCAGGAGCCCCAACATTCATTGTTTTTAATGACAGCACTTGCCCTTTGTACAATCAGCTCTCTGAGCTACTCAGGGGCTTCCCAGCAAATCCGAAGCTGCCAGCTCAAGCCATGTTGAATAAAGAGCCGGCGTGGATTCTTTCCTGGAACCAGACTGCGTCTTTCTGAACTCTGTTTACAGAATTCAATTTATTTTCCCTTTGGTTCCAACAGAGCTGGTGACAAAGAAAAATGAGCACATTCTTTAGAAATCCAGAGGTCAAGATCACAGGACAAAAGGGCCCGACAGTTTACTCCTTCTTATCAACATTTTGTACAGAAGAAAAAAAAAAAAGACTGCTTAATTTCCCTGAAATTAGGTAGCCAAAATTGTAACTAATTCTGGGGGTGGTAAGACAAACTTGGACGGAACTTTATTTGTATTAACGGAAAGGAAAGGACACACTGGGACTCACTTTCCCACATGCTTCTGGAACTTCCCAGGCACATTTCCTTTCCCTATAGCTGCTTGTCTGTCCACATGCCTGCAGAAGTATACATGTAAAATGATGGTTTCGTGAGAAGATCAGGTGGGTCTCTGCCTCGTCCATTTCTCAGCTCTGATAGGTCTCTGCACAGAGAACATCTCTGGAAATCACCCAGAATTGCGAAAAGGCTCTGGTTTTGGCATGACACTTCTAGCTGGATAAATAGATCCCAATAGCCTCATGTAATAATTTTCTTGTCGCTGAAATGAGGATAAATATCCACTCTACATGGCTGGAATAAGGATTAAATTAAGTGAGGGAAAGGACTAGTACATTGTACAAAAGAAGTTCCCAGTCAATGAAAGATAACTTGAATTCCTAAGACAAATAGTTTCTCGAGTTGATTACAAACCTATTTGCCAAACTTTAAGACCCAGAGAAACTGAATTATCACTAAATGTCTCTATATTGGGCTGAAAAGGACATAGTAGTAGAAACCATTGATATTATTTCCAAAGTATACACAGTCGTATCGTAGGGACGTTACTATATACACTTTTATCTCGCAAAGGGATACAGGAAAGGAAAATTAATTTCAAATTAAATTATACAAGAAGTTAGGGAACTGGAATTGGACAATTTTCCAATTGAAAACAGTTTTGATGTCTAAAAATCGAAACATGTAGAATCTGAAAAATGTTATGTTTTAATATTTACGGTAGTCTTTTAGCTGTCTTGTGGGCAAAGTACTGGGATTCTGGCCTGGTTTCATTCTTAGGGTCATGAGACATTTGTTAAGCAAGATGAAACTTACTCTCTGTGTTGGCGAATTGACTGCTTCCACTTTTTCTGAGAAAGGATAGGAAAATGTACAGTGTGCTTTTATACTTCTGCTGTTGACGTAAAAACTACATGTAGAAGGGTACACACACCATCAATATACAAATCCCTAAGTCTTCACAAGCTGACACACTCATGGAACCAGCACTCTGTAAGCAGCTGTTCTCAATCTGTGGCTTGTGACCCCTTTATGGATCAAACGACCCTGTCACAGGGTCACATATGTGACCCTTTCACTGGGCCCGCATATCAGATAGCCCGCATATCAGATATTTACATTATGATTCATAACAGTAGCAAAATTTACAGTTATAAAGTAGCAATGAAAATAATTTTATGGTTGAGGGTCACCACAACATGAGAAACTGTTTTAAAGGGTTGTAGCATTAGGAAGTGAGAACTGCTGCCTTTAAAAAAATATAGGATTTCCCTTCTCACAATCCTCATATACCGGCTCCTGTCACTTCCTATTCCAGTCAGTACGGTTTATCCGAGTGTCTTACAGGCTGTGGTCCAGCTAGTCCGACAATGACTGTCAGCAAAAGGTCCAAGAATCCTGTAGTTAGTCCATAAGGCTGGATGTCTTAGCTGGTCCTCAGCATATGTAAGAATCCCAGAGAGGTATGCTTGAGCAATCGGACAAAGAGAGAGCAAGCTTCCTTTTCCCATTTCCTTTATATAGGCCACCAGCAAAAGGTGTGGCCCAGATTAAAGGAGGATTTTGCCACTTCAAAAGATCTGGATTAAGTGGGTGTCTTCCAACCTCAAAGAACCAGATTAGAAATGATCAACTGATTTAATTAAGAAAAGAAATCCCGTACGGGTGTATTTAGCCATTTGGGTTTGAGTTAATTACAAATGTAGTCAGGTTGACAACTATGATAGCCATCACAAGACCACCGCTTCCCACCCGCTCCACCCTTAGCAGATCTGCTAGCTTCCACCTGCAACAAATCTGCGTTCTTCTTCACTGGCGGCTTCACCTTCCGTTCAATATTGGCAGTTGGGTCTCTGGCAGGGCTACACACTTCTGACCGTTCTCCTGGATGGGAAGCTTCATTTCTCAAGCTCACAGTCCTCTCCTTGACTTCTGGTTTTTCTCAACGTCCTGGTACCAGGTGACTGTGTCTCTCTCGGGCTCAGAGCCCTAGGCCCCTATTCTTGCACGACAACGTACTGAATGAAACAGCTTGTGCCCACTCAGTCTGATATTCTCTGAATTCCTGAAACAGACCTTTGGGAACTGCGTCAAACACCTCCTTGCTCCCATTGCGATGTTTTTTTTTTTGGAGACCCACTGACCATTCCTAATCACCTATTGTTGCAGGGCTACCAGCTGTTGGCCATAGAGCTGGAGGCGTAAGAGTATCAAACATGTCTGGGTGGTGAGAACCAGCAGCACCCTAGAGGTACTAACTCTACGACGACGCCCTTAGTAATCAACCACCTGCGTTTCCTGGTAGACTGGATGAAGGAGAGTGTCCGGCTGATGCTGGGTGATGGGAAAGGATTAGGGGCTTTAAGCCTTAGGGAGTTGCACCTTGAACAACATTTTGCCAAGTGCCAGTGGTACCTGACAGTACCGCAGAGACTGGACAGTGAAGTGAAACAGGCAGATACTCCAGGACATGACCAGCCTCCCCCTAGCTTTTCTGGGTCCCCCAAAGATGATCTATATCTCCCAGGTCAGCACGAGGTAGTCTCGAGAACGCAGCATCCTCATCCTCACCTCACCTGCTACCCCTTTCTAACTCCTCAACTTTTTATAATAAAAGGGAGGGTTGTTAGTACTCAGGCATCTGCACTGGCTTGCCCTTGGGGTCCTGACAGGATATGTCCTCAGCTGCAGCTACTAAGAGCACCTCCTGTGCGCATGCCCTATATTCCCTTTAAAAAGGTGGGCCTTGCCCAACCCCATCTCTCTTGGTTCTTTCTCTCTTTCTGCTTCTCTGCCTGTCTCTCTGTTTCTCCATCTCTCTCTGTCTCTCTCTGTCTCTCTCTCTCTCTGCCTCTCTCTGCCTCTCGCTTCTCTTCTGCTACTCCTGTCCCCAGAGCCGTTTTGGAGGAGAGAACCAACAATGGAAATTGGAGGAACTCACCATTCGGCTGACCATGTTAGTTTATCACTATGTAAAACATGCAGGCTGTGTATAAACTATAGGTAGAAATGTTGTTACATTGATGAGCAGGGTGAAAAAGAACAGATTTGTTTAAAAGTGGGCAAAGTGGTTTTTAGAGTGGAATAAGCCTGAATCCAATTTTCAGCTGAAGATCTGTGTCATTATTATTCACAGGGTTCTCTGTGTTCTGACCTCCCTGCTACTCCCCATCTTTCCACTCAGAACACTCCCACACATCCTTCAGCACTCAGTGTAAAAGCGATAATCCCAGCACTTGGGAGGCAGAGGCAGGCGGATCTCTGTGAGTTCGAGGCCAGCCTGGTCTACAAGAGCTAGTGCCAGGACAGGAACCAAAAGCTACGGAGAAACTCTGTCTCGAAAAATCAAAAAAACAAACAAACAAACAAACAAACAAAAAAAACGATCTTTTATATAAAACATTCCCTGTTTTGTTCCAAGGAGAGGCAGACTTTTTGCCTGTGTATTAATATTATTGAGTAGTTAATGCTGTTAGTACTAAGCCCTTTACAAAAGTCAACCAAATATACACAACAGCCACAGTAACCATACCAGGTAATAAACAGTTCTTATTTCAAACATAAGTAGTCATGCTACTTTTAAAGGATTATAAAAATCATCTACAAAATACACATTTTTGTGAAACCTTTTAAAAAAATTTATTTATTTTTATGTATATGAATATTTTGCCTGTACATATGTATGTATGATGTGGGATTTCCCTCTGTATGCTGTGATTGCCATTGGTTAAAGAAGGAACTGCTTTGGGCCTATAACAGAACTAGGTGGGGACAACTAAGCTGAATGCTGGGGAAAAAAAAAGGGCAGAGTCAGAAAGAAGCTTTGTAGCCCCACAAAAGATGGACCCTGGAGCTTTGCCCTGGTAAGCTACAGTCTCGTGGCAATACACAGATTAATAGAAATGGGTTAAATTAATATGTAAGAGTTAGTAAATAAGAAGCTAGAAATAATGGGCCAGACAGTGATTTAATTATTCCAGTTTCTGTGCAATTATTTCGGGGCTAAGCGGCTAGGAACCAACAAGCGGCCTTCTCACTACAATATGTATACTATGTACATACCTAACACTTGTGGAGACAAGAAGAGGTCGCTGGAGTCCTAGCAACTGGAGTTACAGACACTTGTGAGCCCCACGATGGTGTTGGAAACCAAACTAGGTCCTCTTTTAATTTAAGAAGAAGACAAGTACTTTTAGCTGCAGAACCAATCCAGCCTCAATAGAAATTTCAGCTGGCAAAGAGAAAACCTGAGGATGTGTAACCTAGATTCATCTTGACCACAAAAAGATTATACACTTCCAAAGAAGTACATAAGCTTGTCAGAACATGAAGGAACTAGTCACAGCTGAGGCCATGCATCAAAAACCCAATGAAAAATTGCAGATGATCCAACTAAATCTAACCGCATAGAAAAATCTCTCAAAGCCTTCAAAGAGGCCCAAGGAATACCTTTTGAAAGGCTTAATAATTATTAGTCATTAAAAAAAATACAACTAGTTGTAGCAGGTAGTATGTTCTAACTTCATTATGCCCAAAGGGATAAGTCATGATAAATTAACTATCAAGCAAACAGATTTAAAATACTACTTCCCTTCAAAATAATTGAGGGCTACTGGAAAGTCCACGCACTATCCCTTCCCCCTAACAGATGCTCCATATTCAGGAGTGGATGAATCAGAGCCCTGAAGCCATCATGGCATTTCTTTACTTCTTGTGTGATCATTTGGAAGTTTGTGAGCCTAACCCTCTTGCCCACGACACGATACCTGTGATTCCGTCTCCAAGAGACTATGAGTACTGGTTCTGCCGATGAGTAAGCCAGCACTTTCTCTAGCTTGATAGGAAGTGTTGAGATCTAGGGCAGGTATCGCTTGGTTCTTTTTGATAGCGTAAGAAATAAGGTAACTTTGAAACCATTGATTTTAAAGTCACAGAGACAATGAATCATTCCATGAGGTCAGAAATTTTTAAAAAGAAAATCTTTAAGTAATTCTTGGTACTCTACCCCTCTCTATAATCTGTATTTTGTTGGTTGTATCAATAAAAATAATATACATGTCAATTGTGATGACAGATAATTCAAAAGTATCAGAATAATAAAATTTCCTGCTCTTGTTATAATTGACGAGCAAAACCAGACAAGTCAAATAAGAAGGAAACTCCAAATTTATGAAATAAATGTCTCATGTTCTATTCAAGGAAAAATCTGATGTTAATTATTGCAGCTTTTAAAACCCAAATGAATAAACAACTCCTATGGAGAAGATGCATTGTACCACTTTAACAGCCACACGGAGAGCTTGGTGCTTTAAATTGACTTTCAGTTTAGTTTATTTATTATTATAATATATAATATATTGTTATATATTATTAGAAAGTGAGTTAAGACATAATGAATCACTTTTATAGGCTGTTTTATTATTTGTGGTGTCTTCATCATATTCTCATAGAACAGTATTGGTAATATTATATCTGAAGTATATTATCTGTATTTTCATTTGGCAAGGATAAAAAATTCTCGGTTGTTTAATTTCTCCTGTGATAAAACTCCCTGACAAAAGCCATTTGTGGAGAAGACTTTTTTCTTCGGTTTACAGTTCCAGGTTGTAGGCCACCATTGTGGGGAAGCCAGGTCAGGAATTTAAAATAGATAGTCACATCTATATTCAAGTGCTGACAGAAACAGATGTACACATGCCTAGAGTTCAGTGTCCTAACTATGCTCATACAATTCAAGACCTAGGGAATGATGCAGCCCACCATCCAGACAATCCCTTACAGACAGACGTACCCACAAGCCAACCAAGCGGAGACAGTCCATCTAAGGGTTCTCATCCTGGGTAATTGTAGATTGTGTTAAGTTTACAACTAAAACTATCAAGCTGACAATCCATCCTCTTGCCTTCCAGCCATTAGGAACTCAGCATTTAGCTACATGATATTTTCCCTTCCTGTTTTCTAAGTGAGGTCCTAAGGATTTGCTGTGGGCCTTGAGTTGTAGACTTGACATGGGGCAACTGACAGACATATCTGATGATTTTTGAGGGCCAAATAATGTGTAGTATTTTACTCTTGATAAGAGGCAAGTGAGACGAAGAAGAAGAAGAAAGAAGAAGAAGAAGAAGAAGAAGAAGAAGAAGAAGAAGAAGAAGAAGAAGAAGAAGAAGAAGAAGAAGAAGAAACTTTAAGCAAAGAATTATTAGAATTTTATTGAGGAAGGGAGGCCAATTCAGAAAAATATTTAAAGAATATGTGATGCTAATAGGTCCAAGTGAAGAAAACCCTGGGAACTTTAGAGAAGTATACAGATCATAAAATTGTTTCAAAACAGAATATTTAAAAACTGTTTTAAGAAGTGTTGGCTTAAGCTACAAATGACCTCTTCCTTGGAATATTTTTTGAGACCATTCCATTGCTACTGTAGATAATTAACCACATTTCTCCACAGAAACTAGATTTTGAAGAGAGCAAAACTAATTTCATTTGGATTGTCCTAATGTGTGAGGAATATAGTGGGGGTACACAGGAGGAGAATCTAGGAGGAAAAAAAGCTGGGATGTGATAGCAGATTTACCTGACACCAGTGCATATATTTTTCCCATTGCATATTCCAAATTATCTTTTCACTATTCACTCAAAGCTAAAGGATTGGAGGTCTATGTGTGGAAAGCAAGTTCTTTCTTGAAAGTTCCAGATAGCCTTCTGAATCAACATAGTTTTTCCTGGAAGCCTTTATTCTATGGAAACTACTTCTTTCTATACAATTAGTTCTTGGAAATAGGCTAACCCAGATAATAGCAAGCAGGGCATGGAGGTGCACAGCTTTAATCCAAGAGTTGGGAAGGAAGGGACAGACACATCTCTGACCAGGACAGCCTGGTCTACAGAGTGAGTTCTAGAACACAGAGAAACTCTATCTGAAAAATAAAAGCAATAAATAGACAAGAGAAATTAAAGAAATAAAATTGAATTGAAATGGAATGTGCACTGGACAGAGCTCTGGGAGTCCTGGCAAAGAGAGGGAGGAGTGATAACATGAGCAAAGGGGTCAAGACCATGATGGGGAAGCCCACAGAAAAAACTGATCTGAACTAGTGGAAGCTCACTGACTCAGACAGACAACCAGGAAGCCCGCATAAAACCAATCTAGCCCCCCTGAAAGGAGATGGCAGTGGGTGACGTGGACAGTTTGTGGGTCCACTGGCAGTGGAACCAAGAACAATCCCTAATGAATGGTCTGGCTTTTTGGAACCCATTTCTTATGAAGAGAAATCTTGTTCAGCCTAGACATGATGAAGAGAATCTTGGTCCTGCCTCAACATGAAGATGTGACAGAATTCATTGACTCCCTATGGGAGGCCTAGGGTGAAGGAACAGTGCGGGGAAAGGAGGGAAGAGAGGGGGAACTGGGATTAGTATGTAAAAATTAAAATAAAATAAAATTTTAAAAAGAAAATGGAATGTGGAAAAGAAGAGACTTGTAGAAAGAATGGAGACTCTGACAAACAGTACTCAAAAATACTGCCTGGAGAAGGGTATAGGGCAGGTGGCTTACTTAGGAGCGACTCTAGGAAGAACAGGCAAGAAAAAGTGAATGGAAAAATGAGAGAAAAAGCCAGAACTGGGTGTTAATACTTAAAGAATTGTTGCTGGTTGGTGATCAAACATGCTTCGGGATTGTTTCTTCAGCGCACGAAGAGGCTAGGGCCTTGATTCTTCATTTCTTTCCCAAGCGCCTGTGTGCCACGGATTGAGGGTTGCCCTGTGGACACTGATTTTCATATGCCTACAGATTGCACCAGACTGTAGTAAGACCGACACCCCTGACCTTACATTTTCCATTTAACTCCATCTTCTTCCTCTAAAACAAGTTTCAAGAAGATCAAATGTAGTAGGACAAGCAGCGGGCTGTGTCCCGCAGCCCAGCTAGCTTAACCCCAAAATAACCACATGGAAATCTATATTAATTAAATTGCTGCCTGGCCCATTATCTCTATCCTCTTATTGGCTAACTTTCACATCTTGCTTTAACCCATATCTAATAATCTGTGTCGAACCACGAGGCCATGGTTTACCAAGAAAGATTTAGCATGTCTGACTTTGGCGACTCCATGGTGGTTCTCTCTGCCTGCCTTCTTCCCAGCATCCTGTTCTGTCTATTCCTCCCACCTAAGGGCTGCCCTATCAAAAGGCCAAGGCAGCTTCTTTATTCAACTAATGAAAACAACACATAGAAAGAAGACCCTCCTATACCAAGCAAAGGGCAAAGTGTAGTTTCTGGTGAATCTTTTCTAATTGAGACATACTAATGAACAGACAGCAAGGTAAAACAAAGCGAGACAAGGTTTTGGTACTGCTTTTTTATTGGTTTCCATGACCTTGGGACATCTCTGATCATTACGTATATTCCACCTCAGATGGTCTGTCGAGTCTACCGTGGTGTTCATTTTACACATTGGCTGCATTTTTGGATAAAGAGCAACTAAAATTTGGTAAGCAAATAAGCATTTCCGAATGTGGGCTCTGAATGTTCTCAGGGTTTCTGTGGATCCTAGTAGTTATCTCTTTCCAAATCCCTGCTCACTTAGAAGCATCATTTAAGTAGTGTGTACTCATCACCTGGTAAGATGAATGTAACCCTGAGAGCCTACTTCCTGTGTGTTTCTCTCTTAGTGACTCACACAAGGACTTTCCCATCTGCTGCAGCTGGAATTTGCTTCCAAAACTTCCCATACAGGCCTGTCCCAGTTTTTTACATTGTTCCATAATCTTGAGATATATAATTAATCCACCCCAAAGGCTGCTTTCTTCTTCAGTCTGAAACTGGTAAAACCATAAATGTCTCTGGCCTCAAGCTCAAACACAGAAGATCTGAAGGATTTACACAAAAGGGCATGGGAACTGAAGGCAGAAAAGACCCAGCTTGACACCTTCCCTAGGTTTTAGATTCTTCATCATTGCTTTCAAACTCTGATTCTAGAAAGGGATGATCTGAGGAAACTGCTCACAAATTGGTTTTTGCTGACTCTCCTCTCCTCCTCTTCCTTCTTCCCCTTTATCTTTGCTTTCAACATCTTAGTGTTGACTAGCTCAGATACCTGTAATAATAATGGAAAACAAACATACTTAAGGTAATAATTTATAGTAGCATAATCCAGCCTGGCAATGGTGGCACAACCCATTAATCCCAGCACTTGGGAAGCAGCAACTAGCAGATCTCTGTGAGTTCAAGACCAGCCAGAACTATAGAACAAGTTCCAGGATAGCTAGGGCTGTTACACAGAGAAACATTCTCTCAAAACAAGATAAGTGATAAATAAATATAAAAATAGCATAATCCAAGAAGACAGCATAAATCAAAATGGTAGGAAATAAAAAATATTCTCCTGGTTAAAACTGTCTCAAGACAGAAAAGAATATAAGAATTTGAAAAGATAGCTCATGTGTCCACACATATTCAGAAAGATGTACACTTTTCCAGATTCTAGACATTCTTGTCAGTACTTATGAAATACTCATGAGAGCAGAGGTTAAGATAAATACATGCTTACCAGTCCCACAATCTAATTAAAGCAAACATTAAAAGCAAAACCTCACAAGAAAAACATTTATCTCCTGAAAATAAATTTGTGCTTCCTTTAACCTGACATCAAAATGAAAATAGAAACACAAATTATATGAAATTACAGAATAGTGATAAGAAAATCACTTTCTAAAAGGAAAGAGGAAACATAGCTTCAATTAAGAAAGAAATCTTAATTAAGGAATTAAATTGAGTATTGTGTTTATTTAATTTTATTTTCTCAGTTATTTTAAAACAAAATAAATTTCAGATAGGTTCAAGAATTAAATATACTTTAATGAAAAATCTGGAGAGAGAGAGAGAGAGAGAGAGAGAGAGAGAGAGAGAGAGAGAGAGAGAGAGAGAGAAGGGATGTGACAGAAAAAGAAAGTTGAAGGTCAGCAACACTTCCAGCTGAAAACAACCAGAAGGTGCACATCTGAGAAGACATCTGTTTGCAAGCCACACATGATGGGAGGAGGACAGTAATTGACCCCAGAAATAATTCCAGAGAAGGAGCAACCACCACTGCAGGGAGGAGCCACCACTCCATAGGCACCCTTCCCCTCAGGACATTGTAGATCTAAACTGAGTGACGGCTCTGGGTTCAAGCCACTAACAAGAAGCAGAGGAAGCTAGCAAAACCAGTGTGACTTAGGCTGAAAGAAATTTAAAGATGGAGCCAGGCTATGGTGGCACACACAGCACTCAGGAGACAGGGGCAGACAGATCTTCTGGGAGTTTGAGGCCAGCCTGGTCTACAGAGGAAGTTCCAGGACAGCCAAGGCTACATAGAGAAACCCTGTCGAAAGAAAGAAGAAAGAAAGAAAGAAAGAAAGAAAGAAAGAAAGAAAGAAAGAAAGAAAGAAAGAAAGAAAGAAAGAAAGAAAGAAAGATGTTAAGGACCACTACTGCTGGGTATAATGGATAGAAAACTTGTCTGGCTTTCTGCTCAGGACATTTGTTGAATTCTATATTTACAAATGATGCATCTGTTAGGGGTGGGATAAGACTTAGGAAAGAAAATACTTGTAAAAGTTGGGGCATTTGGGCAGCTTCCAAGTTCTGACGAGGTAACTAGCAGAATGAAGAGCTCACTAATGGCAACAGTCCCCAGACGTGAGCAGCAGATTTCAGATAGAGTAGGCTAGAACATAGTGCCTCTGAGCTCTGATGATACCCTCTATCTGTTGGCATCAGGACGAAGAGGCAGCTGCAGCTTCCTGGTTCAGATTTTGATTCTAATGACCAACCTTGACAGTTAACAGTTTTATGTCAACATTAGGCTCCAGTGCCCACCTGTTTGGTCCAATGCAAGACTATACGTTTCAGTGACACTATTTGGCAGATCTGATTAACAGGCGGCGTTTAAGTGACTTTATGTAGAAGATATTGCCCTTGTAACAGACTGGTTTCATCCCACTAGGACTTGAGATCTAAAACCGAGGTTTTTCTAAACAACTAATTCTGCTTCAAAATCATACTATGTTAATCCTGTCTTTATAGCTTGCTGTGGGTTTCTATAGATTTTAGGCTCAAGACTAAGACATCAAATCTTGTCTATTGCCAGCATAAAATATCCAAGGGAGGTTAGGTTCCCAGCCCAGCAACTCTATGAAGCAGTTCTTTAAGCCTGCACTTCTTCCATCCTTCCCAGTAACCATCTCCCCGTGCAGGCGATTCTCAGGCTGCAATGGAATTCTGTCTCAGTGTGCCAAGTAAGAATTGGAAATGCACTTATACTACCAAATAATTTATTTTAGCTAGACTACCTTAAGTGTAATCAAAACATGTTAACTCACAGTTGGTCAAAATCACCTACTACAGAGATTATTTTGTAATACGTTGCTGGATATTTCATATAGTCTCTTTACTATGTTACTGACAGTGTAAGACAGAGTAGCTTTACATGTAAACTTTAAAAAAAATATGTATTTATTTATTTATTGGTTTTTCGAGACAGGGTTTCTCTGTAGTTTTGGAGCTTGTCCGGGAATTATGTCTTGTAGACCAGCCTGGCCTTGAATTCACAGTGATCCACCTGCTTCTGCCTCCGGAGTGCTAGGATTATAGGCGTGTGCCACCACCACCCAGCTTAAAGAAAATTGTAAGCCTAAGCATTGTAAATAGGGAATACTATGGACAACCTTGTTGTATTAAGAGCAGCAGGACTGCGTTCCTGCCCAGCTCTGCACGGCTAGTTTTACCCGAAATAATTACATGGAAACTGTATTTTTTTAAACACTGCCTGGCCCATTAGTTCCAGACTCTTATTGGCTAGCTCTTACATATTGATCTAACCCATTTTTAATATTTTATGTAGCACCACGAGTTGGCTTACCAGGGAAGATCTTAACCTGCGTCTGTCTGGAGTGGGAGAATCATGGTAACTCACTGACTCGGCTTTTTTCTCCCAGCATTTTGTTTTGTTTACTCCGCCTACTGAATTTTATGTCCCATCAAAGGCCAAGCAGTTTTCTTTATTAATTAACCAATGAAACAACAGATAGAAAGATGACCCTCCTCCATCACAACCTGATCCCAACCTAACAGCCACGCATAAAGGAAGTCCCTTAAAATAGGTCTCAATTCTTCAGGTGCACAAATAATGGTACCTGAAGATAGGAATTCAGTGCATAACTTGTCTATTCTGTAGAGCCAGGCCTGCTAAACAACACTAACTTTGCCTTCTTTAAATATGAAGCTCTTCAGTGGTTAAGTAGATCAAATTAGTCATCTTAAGGCTGACCTATTCAACCAACACATTTCTTGCGGCAAGTGAAGCCCCAGCTGTCGATTCCATCTAATACAGCTGCTTAGACAGCTGCGGTAGCACAGTGATTATTTTCAGACCAGAATGCTTACATTTTAATCTAGTTTATAAAACATTTTAAGGTCCCATTTATACCAAAGACAACATTCATTTTATTTAATGTCAGAATATATTGTGGGGGTAGATTAGATTTAAGCTAACATGGTTTTAGCCATTGTTGCATGAATGACCATGCTAAACTAAATCTTCAGCTAAAGCAAAATTAATCTTAAAGCTAGGACTGAGTGGTAATGTATCTCTTTTTGTGTTGTTGTTGAGCAGCACTGAGGGTAGAATCGCATAGTGTTTGGCATAGTCACATGTATCTGATGTATCTTTATGAGCCAAAATACAAAATTTGTTTGAAAACATTTTTTTATCTTAAGAAACCTTTACCTGCATTAGCAGATGTTGTATAAGTTCATAAATCATAGGAAGAGACCTTTGGACCACTGTTCCCTCTCTCCCTTCTGTCCTTTCCCAATCTTCTCCTTGACTATCTCACCATTTACTGTCTTATTTTTTCAATACATGGAACTGCATTTCTAATTATAAAAAAGAAATATATCCACAATCCAAACAACACATTAAGTCATGAATGACTCACTCTGAAAGATTATCAGAAGAAAAATGTTAACTGACTCTTCCCCTCCTTTCTGCTTCCTGGACACCATGGGTAAGCAGCTTTTCTCTGGCATGTCCTCTCCACCATCATGGTTCTGCTTTGTGATAGGCCTGAGTGTAAATGCACCAGGCCGTCATGAAATGAAACCTCAGAAACTGTGAGTGGTCAAAAGCCTTTCCTCACTTAGCCAACTTTGTTTCAAGGGCAGAAAATGACTAACATGGAGAACCTCACTTAACCGGAAACTCTATGAGGGCAGACATCTTGGTTTCATAAATCAGTGTAATCCTTAGAGTGGTTCCCAACACATAGTTAAATGACAGATTGGAGAGCTGAATGAATGAGTGAAACCAGAAAGAAATTAATTGTATTTATTTGGCTTAATCCTCCACTTCTTTAATCATAAACTGAAGAATATTTCTTTCCCTGATTGTGTAGATAAGGAGATAAAGGTCAAAGTGTCTTCCTAAGAAGTTCATGAATGAGGACATAACTTCCCTTTTTTCATTTTATTGAAAATAGATTCATTTTTTATGCAATACATTCTGATTGTAATTTCCCTTCCCTCCCAGTTCTCCCATCTCCCTTCTCCTCCATATCCACTTCCTTTCTGTCTCTTTTTAATTTTTTTAATTTATTTTTACACACCAATTCCAGTTCTCCATTCCTCCTCCCATTTCCCTCCACCCCACTCTCTGCCATCCCCTCCTCCTACCAGCTGTTCCTCAGAGAGGTTAAGGCTTCCCCTGGAAAGTCAACTAAGATCATCCAGTCCCCTAATTGAGGCAAGACCAAATTCATCCCCTCCCCCATGCCTAGGCTGAGCAAGATATATTTACATAGAGAATGGGCTCTACAAAGTCAGTTGATGCATTAGAGTTAGATCCTGGTCTCACTGTCAGTGGCCCAAACACTGTTTAAGCCACACCATTATCACCTGTATTCAGGGGGCCTAGTTCGGTCCTATGCAGATTCTTCAATTGTTGGTCAGGAGCTAGTGATCTTTCACAAGTTTGGGTCAGCTGATTCTGTGAGTTTCCCCATCATGGTCTTGACCCATTTTTTAATATTATTGCTCATCTTCCTCTTCGCCTGGAGTGTGACCTAGTGGTTAGTTGTGGATCTCTGTATCTGCTTCCATCTGTTTCTGGAAGAGGGTTATAGTTTTTTCTGGGGTTGTATACTGTATAGGCTGGTTACCCTTTGTTTTATTTCTGATATCCACTTATGAGTGGGCACATACTATATTTGTCTTTCTGAGTCTGGGTTACCTCACTCAGAATGGTTTTTTTCTAGTTCTGTTCATTTGCCTGCAGATTTAAAGATGTCTTTTTTTCCCCACTGAATAGTACTCTATTGTGTAAATGTACCACAATTTCTTTATCCATTCTTGGGTTAAAGGACATCTATGTTGTTTCCAGGTTCTGGCTATTATGAATAATGTTGCTATGAACATAGTTGAGCACATGTCCTTGTGGTGTAGATTGTGCCTCTTTTGGGTATATGCCCAAAAGTGGTATTGCTGGGTCTTGAGGTAGATTGTTTCCTAATTTTCAGAGAAATTGCCATACAGATTTCCACAGTGGCTGTACAAGTTTGCACTCCCACAGGTTGATCTCCAAAATACACAAAGAACTGGACATCAAACTGCCAAACAATCCAGTTAAAAAAAAATGGGGTACAGATCTAAACAGAAAATTCTGAACAGAAGAAATCTCAAATGACTGAAAGACACTTAAGGAAATGCTCAAATCCTTAGCCATCAGGGAAATGTAAATCAAAACAAAAGTGAGATACCATCTTACACTGCTTAGAATGGCTAAGATTGAAAACACTGATGACAGCCTATGCTGGAGAGGATGTGGAGTAAGGGGAACACTCCTCCATTGTAGATGGGAATGAAAACTTGTGCACTCTTTCCATCTCTTATTAGAAAAGAAAAGACATCTAAGAGATAACCAAACATTATAAAATAAAATATAATAAGTCAAAAATCATCATATGGATATTGGACATGTCAACCCCAGAGAAGGAAAAAAAAATCCAAGGAGCCGGCACAAGAATCAGAGACCCACTTGTTCTCACACACAGGAGTCCCACAAAAATACTAACTTAAAAGCTATAATGTGTATCAGATGATGTGGGACAGATCTGTGTAGGCCCTGTGCTTGCTGCTTCATCCTCTGTGGGTTCATATGAACCTTGCCTAGTTGATTCTCCTGGTGTCCTCCATCCCCTCTGACTCTTACACTCTTTCTGCCTCCTCTTCTGCTGGGTTCTCTGAATTTCAATGCAAGCAGTATTAACAATGGAGCTTCAGGGAAAGTGAATGATTAGATCATGAGGAGACAGCCTTTATCAGTGGATTAATCCATGGAGAGATTCAAAATTTGAACTGGCATCTTAAAAAAAGCCACTTAGTGCATTTATTTATTGTGTGTGTTTGTGTATGTGTCCCAAAGCAGACAAGTGGAGGTCAGGCTTATTTATTGTGTGTTCATGCCTGTGTCCTGTGGCAGGCAGGTGGAGGACATGCTTATTTAGTGTGTGTGTGTGTGTGTGTGTGTGTGTGTGTGTGTGTGGCACGCAGGTAAAGGTCAGGGCTCAGTTAAAAGGAATCTGTTCTATTCTACTGTCTGGGTCTCAGGACTGACCTTAAATTTTTTCAGTTTTGATGATAAGTACTTTGCCCTATAAGCCATCTGTCCTGCCCTTGAACAGACTCAGAAGGTGGTAGGCTGTGGAAGGTTGAACTTTGTCGTGAAGAAGTAAGTGGGTGTGTGATACAAAGATATGTCTTACTTCTGCCCCTTTCTTGCAAGTCTTCTATGCTCCCAGACAAACATAAGGTGGACAGCTTTTCTGTCACACCCTGCCACACTGTTTTTGCCTGGCCATGGGCCTATAAGCAATACAACCAGTTAGTGACAGGCTGAAACCTCTGAACTAAATGGAAAACTAAAATAAAGCTTCCCCTTAGCTTGCTCACGTCAGGAATTTTGTCACAGGGAATAGAGTCTGATGAACACATTTCTCATCATCCTCTGCAGAAATGGAATCACTAGTCTCATTGAATGAGTGAAGATGTTGAGACAAACAGAGTTCAGCCAATCTCCTGAAAGTCTAATAACTGGATTTTTGTTTGTTTGTTTGTTTGTTTTTGAAACTGAGTCTTATTTTATCCCTGGTTGGTCCAGAATCTTCTATGTTGACCAAGGTATCCTTGAACTCCTGAGAACAAGGTTTAAGGCTTCAAGCCACCACGCCTGGCTCCAATAACTTTCATGGAGCATTCTCAAGTCTCAGAAACTCTGATCCTTGGATCACAGACACAACATTCTCGATATAGGTGCTAAATTTTCTCAGATGATGTGATTATCTTAATGGTGACTGCTATCATTAAATACAAGGACAATTGGTGTTACAAAAGAAAATCAAAGAACAGAGTAGTGAAGGAGAAATCCTTAAGATAGAGATAAATGACTCTGCAGGAAATCAAGGTAAAATAAAGAAAACAGGGCCTGTAGGCTGAGCCCAGAACCACTATGAATTCCTAGGGATTGGGGCTGAGACTGATACGCATGAGTATGACTCAGCTATCAAGAGCCTTTTGAAAGACAGCATCCAGCCTTAAGAAATGGGACAGTACTCTAAGCACAGACACCTGGGAGATCTTCAGAGCCTTAAACATCGGTCATTACTGCCTACTTCCAAACCCAGGGGCTTCCAGGTTAAAAGTTACCACCCGAGACTCCCGGACAGACTTATTATTTGGGAGTAGGAAAAAAAATTAAATCACTTAATGAAATGGCATTGTACCCTTTTTATCTGTTTCCTTACTTTTGTAAAATATTATTTCAAAAGTTATCTAGGACAGAAGGGCCAAATTTACATGATATCCTGAAAAAGCATGTGACACCTGGGTGGGGCTCTGGGAACTCGCTATTGTTAGGGCAACACCCAGCTGTGATGGGATACAGCAACAGGCAGTCCTTTCTAAACTAAACCAGTGCTCAGAACACTTGGCCAGAGGGCAGGATATGACACATGAAGGTAATTTGGGCTCAGCTCGCTGGTGACATCCAGAAAAAGGTTATTAAGGGAAATCGCAAATGGTGCTCAGAGAATTTGCATATGGTGCCAGCAGATTCATAACAGAAAGCAACAGAGCAGTTTCTCTATTTTTGAAGGAAAAGAGATTACTTCTTTCACAGTTCTTTCTTTAAATATTGATTTTAAATTTGTGTGCATATGCCCGTGCGTGCGTGTGTCTGTGTGTGTGTGTGTGCATGTGTGTGTGCGTGTGTGGCAAGTATGTGCATGTGAGCTCAGGTGCACGTGGAGAGTGAAGAGAGCACAAACCCCTGAGCTGGAGGTTCAGACCATTGAGAGCCACCAGATGTGTATGCTAGGAACTGAACTGAGTCCTCTTAGGAGAAGCACTCATGCTTAAACCCTGAACCATCCCTCTCAAGCCCCCTTTAACATTCTCAGATTCTGAGGCACAGGGTGGAGTGGAGAAGTGTGAACTGCATACAGGCTCTTTCCCTCTCAAGGCATGCCTCACCTTAAGAAACACTGTCTCAGAGAATGTAATATTTTGGAGGGTGACTATTTTGCTACTGTGAGTATTGTTTCGTTTAAGAATATTATGGTTTCAGAGTTTCTATTCCTCAAAAGCTTGCTTAGAATCAAGACCTTGCAGAATTTTGAAGCCAAAGGGAAGACTAGAAGTCAGAATCGATTTGGCAAACATTGCTTGGGACATGTTGACTTAGGATGGTCACATTGACGCTTGTGAAATAAAGTCTTATGTAATTGGTCATGTTTCTGACGGGTCCAAAATAGGTTAGGGATGGATAAGACTTTATAGGAGTCTGCTCAGTGGGTAAGGTGCTTGCTGTTCAAGTATGAGGTCCTGACTTCATATTCCTAACACCCATGGAAAAGTCAGGCATGGCAGCATGTGTCTGTCTCACCAGGGCTGGGGTTTGGGAACATACACCAAGGGCTTACAGGCTAGTCAATTGAACCAAAACAGAGAGTTCCAGGTTCCTCTTTCTAAATAAGGTGGAGAAGCAATTGGGGAAGACATCTTCATGTCATCTTCTAGGCTCCACATGTGTCCACATGAGTGACAATGTTCACACATGTGTGTAAGAAACATAGTATACTGGGGTTGGGGCAAGAAGTAGGCTGGATACACCCATGGAATTTGAATCTCTTCCTGGTTAATGATTATGGTTTTCTATCTATATCCATAAAAACACTTCCAGGGGTCCCCTTGCTGTAGTCTTACTTTCTTCTGATACAATCTGGAGGAGGTCTGTTACCTTTGGCGAGAATCCAAACTAAGTACTTTCATAAAGGGGTGGGATCTAAAATGGGAGGGAAAATGTAATTCTGTGGTTCTCCACAAGCCCATTTACATTCCTATTTCATACTTCACAACCTCAGCCAGTAGAAAATCTGGAAAACTGTTGCTGGGGTCTTTCCTTTGCCAACGTGCTCACTGTATTGTTAACATGCTGAATGGTGACTGATGACCCTTCCGAGCAGGTACTCGGACAGGCTCAGATCAGGTACCTTGTGCCCAACACTGACACATACTTTTCCTGAACCCTGAGTAGCCAAGGAAGTATTGATTGTACTTATGAGTCCTTTGGAGTACTGGTTGACCTATGAAACTATATCGACTGGTTAATTTTTAAGGTATTTATGGATTACCTGTTCTTTAAGCACTGTCTCAGGTGCTGAGGACCAAACTACAAACAGGACCCAGGACTCTCTTTAAGAGGCATCTTCCTCTTCCACATCAATACGCATTACGTTTACACATTACTTATCAGAAATATGTGGGTAGCAATGCAATGTATATTTTAAAACCATTTGTTATAATAGCATCCCAAGCAATGTAATAAGTGAATTGTCCTATCTTTCCTTCAGGGTGGAAATGGTGAGAGGCAAAGTGTTCCTCTAAAATAACTTTGGTTCTCCCTTTCTTCCACACTCTTTGTATCTCCGCTCTATATTTTGCACAATATGTACATATCCATTGAAATGTTTCTTTTCAGCAATACCTTCCTTTTGAATAGCTTAGGCAACACATCACAGGCCAGGCTGAGGTCTGGTCCTGGATGTCACTTTCCTCTCTGAATGTGGTATCCCTAGATGCTGGATTTAAGGGTGTTCTGAGAAAGTTCTGGGGATGTGGGCCTTGCTACAGGGGTTCAGGCTTAGACTGTTAAGTTGCAGCTGAACAGGCTGTAACAGCCTTTGAACTTTTCCACAGTGGCACGGCTATGACAGATTCTGAGGAAAGCATCTACCCAGCTTGGTTCTGGCTACCTCAGAGTTCCATGTAATGCTGACACTCAGAAAAGCTTGGTTTGCTCTTATGTGTTCTTCAAAAAGAAGCTAGTTGTCACACATCAAAGTGATCACACATGGACTTCTAAGTAAGCTCTCAAATTTTTATTAAAATGATATCTGGCTTGTGAACCTCAGTCACTGTAAATTACAGGCACTTTATTGCTTTCTCTTCTCTTGGAAATAATATTTAGACATTTTGCCTAGTCATCGTGACATTCCCCATCCAGCAGGTCCTGAGTTGAAAGTCCTTAGAAGATGACATTTGAGCTACCATTGTGCGTGTTTTAGCAGCATATTGTGTATTTCTAAAAATAGTCCAGGCTACTTTTGTTCACTTTGAGTAGGGGAAAGAATTCAAGATGGCCAAGAATAACTTCTCCTGTCTTTAGTTCAAAATGCATATTGCTGTAAAGGTTTGAGGGATTTCTGAACAACTGGACAGTTTCAGAAAGTGAGAGACATTGGAGTCCTCATAAATGGGATGTCTCATCAAACCCTTCCTTTCAGGGCCCAGGGATCTATGTGGAGGAGGAAGCAGAAAGATGGTAAGAGCTAGAGGCAATGGAGGGCTCCAAGGCAACAGTGTATTCCAGACACAACAGGAACGACGCACATGTAAACCACAGATACTGTGGCAGCATGCACAAGACCTACACAAGTTCAAAATAAGGTCCCCGGCTAAGGGAGTAAGTAGACACAGACTTCTACTCCTAACCAAGAAGCTATCTGCAATTGATAGTCACTTGCAAAGGAAAAATTAGTTTTCTCCAATAGAGCCTCATTGGGTATAAAACCCTACTTCAGGGAAGGCCTCATGACCAGAAGTAGTTGGCCAACACAAAATTAACTCAATAATATTTTGTAGTTTTTTTTGTCTTATAATTGCTTTATTTAGGCATTTTAAATGTTATTTATTGGTCTTTTGTCTGTATAATTTTGTTTCTATGTGTGCTTCTTGTTTTTTATGTTTGTCTTTTTTGTTTGTTTGTTTATTGAGACAGGGCTTCTCTGTGTTGTTCTGGAGCCTGTCGTGGAACTAGCTCTTGTAGACCAGGCTGGCCTCGAACTCACAGAGATCTGACTGCCTCTGCCTCCCAAGTGTTGGGACTAAAGGTGTGTGTCACCACCACCCAGCCTTATGTTTATCTTTTTAAAGAGATAGAAAGAAAGGATATGGAGTTGGGTAAGGATGGGTGGGGAGGATCTGAAAGGAGTTGGGGGAGAGGAAAATTATAATCAGAATACATCATATAAAAAAAGTTTTTTTTTTTTCAATTAAAAATAGTGGGTGCTGAAGGATTTCTGAGAAACCGTCAAAAAGGCTGATCCTAGGATGAAGAGTAAAGACGAGACGAGACGAGACGGAGCACAAGATGCCTTCATTGAGGAGAAGCTTTCAGCTGGGCAGTGTGCTTCCTGTTTTAAGACAAGTATACTGCTCAGCACACTGAGAAAGGCAGAGCGACACCAAAGCAATTCAGAGAGAAAGTAATGCAGGGAGCTATCTTATTTCATAATATGGTTCCATTCTGAAGTAATGGCCTTTCGTAACATTAATTCATTCAGCATAATAAAAAAAACTAGACAATGCAGACAAAATAAGAGAATTGGAATTTATCATCTTTCTCTAAAAGATAAAGGCACTATTAAGTAGCTTCCACAGACTTCTATCCCAATTATAGTATGCTTCTGGCTTCCTAAAAATTAACTCTCACTAATGTGTGTCTAGCTCTCATGGTCTCGAAACAGTGTTTGGTACGGGTTTCCTCTTTCGATTCTCCAACTCCAACACAGGAACCTCATGAATACGATGGTTTTATAATTGTAAATTTAAGAAGGAAGGCAATACTTTCATTTTTCTGGGGCTTCCATGTCAGTGGTCTCAGGAAAACTTCCCCACTGCCTGGCACAATATCTAAAACAGGAGGACATTTGGGAAGGAAAATCAAATAAATTATGACAAGTTCACAAATACCATCTGAATCAAGAAATCATGAACGCAGTCTTTCTGCAATGTCATGTTATACAATTGGAAAGCTTAAGAGGAAATTTCCCTGAGCAATTTCACAATTGAAGTTAATTGCTTTCTTCCTGGCTTGTCTCTCACCTCCTGACCATTTACATGGAAGACTCGTTACCAGGTAACACGAGTTCAACGATGATATGAAGCAAATCAGATTTATTCATTTTTCTCAGTAAAAATTTTCTTATCAGACACCATTCCAAGTACCAAGAAAACAACTGAGGACAATATAGTCTGTGACTTCATAGAATTTTCTACTGGGTCTGTAAGCTGCTCAGATTAGGAAATGAGCCAGACTCATAACAATAGCTTATTATGCTTATTATTCAAAACTTGACTTACTCCATGCTACTGTCTCTGGCTAAGAACTGCAGAAGTCAAGGTCAGATGCTAAAATTAAGCTACAGGGGAATTTAAGGCAGCCTGGAAGATGAGTCTCTCTTTCGATATCAGTGAAACTTCCTTGTACTGAGAAGGTGCTTCTGTGGGCACTCCAACCTTTCAATTCACAAAAGAACAATTTAGAGCTCAAGACTTGGTCAGTTTTCAAATTTTACAGAAGAGAGAGAGAGAGAGAGAGAGAGAGAGAGAGAGAGAGAGAGAGAGAGAGAGAGAGGACGAACTGATGTGTGTATAGTGCAGCGCTTAGCATGAGTTAATCTTTATTCAGAGTGGGCATGGATTTGCATTATTTGTGCCACAGTCTTCTGACCAGGTTTTTCCTGCGAACAATAACTAACATGTAGAAGTTTGCTTTTGGGTGTGGTTTGCAGCAAGGAAAATGGTTGAGTAGCTACCCACATGGGGCTGGAAATGTCTCCTGTGGGTCTGAAATCACC
Organism: Chionomys nivalis; assembly: GCF_950005125.1. Classification (NCBI taxonomy): domain Eukaryota; kingdom Metazoa; phylum Chordata; class Mammalia; order Rodentia; family Cricetidae; genus Chionomys; species Chionomys nivalis. The sequence continues at coordinate 25,291,929 of NC_080093.1, read as the reverse complement.
ACACAATCAATTACTGGATCTGATAAATGTCTAGTCCATGAAGCTCTGTGTGTGTGTGTGTGTGTGTGTGTGTGTGTGTGTGTGCACATGCACAATGCCTAAAAAGATATGCTTCAGTCCTGCCAAAACACACAAACAGAAATCATGACTGGCAGAACTGCTCATGAAATTATTAAACTCAAAGAAGACATCTAAGATCAAGGAGTTAGAAGGACAAACACCAAAGGAGCAAAAGGGTAAGTGGGGAAGCAGTTGTTTGAAAGTCAACAGTTCAACATTAGAAGGGGAGGCCAATCAAATACTGTGGCCCAACTGAGGCAGGATGCAAGAGAGGGTACCTTTTCAAGAACAGGATTATCTTGTTTGCTGACACAAAATGGCAGGTCGTGGACAGTACATGGAGTAGAAGCAAAATAGAAAATAATTCCCTAAAATGTGTATAGATAACATCAGGGAACCTCTGCTATTATATACTGAACTTCCAATCTCACCTGCCCTGTCTTCACCTCTCTGTCTTCCTCCACAGAAGTCTGGCACAAAATTTTGTCCCTAATCCTTAACCTCCTGATGTAGCCCCAAGCAGTGTTGATAGCACAAGATCATCTAAATTTGATTACTTTTGAGTTAGCAAATCCCGATCATCCAGATTCTTTAACAAATCTGGATTGTTGTTTCCACGCCAAGAAAACACTGCGATGATTTAGTGAATTTTCCATTTTCCCTCTAAGTGTGGAATTATATAAACATTGTTTGAGCATACTAATCTAATTAGTTTTTAATAAATGGAAATTTTTACCCCTAAAAAACACTGTCAAGAATCACAAGAAAAAAAAGACCCCACTAGCAAATCCAACTTAGAGCTTAACTCCAATTCCAAGTTTCCCCGATAAGAATTCTCCTCCACAAAGACTTGTTTAAACAAATGTCGTTTGATGCGCAGTCCTTTCAGATGCGCTTGTGGAGTTGAGAAGGTTTTAGACAGGTCAGTCTCCCCATTCTCTAGCAGAGACAGGGGCAGTGCATTTGTAGAGAGTGAAGATTGATCCGATGTATTTGGTGAACTTGGTGCCTCGCTTTTATAAGCTTGTCCACACCTGTTGCTCAGAAAGCTTAACATATACCATGGGACGAACACTGGCAGACTTTGCATGTGAATCTTGATTAACATTTCCTGGCTTCTTGAGTGACGTTCTAGGCAACTCTGCGGCATCTCTGTCACAACACACAACACGTGTTCATAACGTTACCCTTTTTTCAGTTTATAAATCACAATGCAAAGATACTGCATCTGTGGTTTCGCCTTTGCTAAAGCAGCTGGTGACACATGAATGGCGTCTCGAACAGGGACAGGGCTGGGACAACCTCAGGGTCCTAAGAGAATCCAGAGAATGGGGGGAGCACGTTCATTAGTCCTTCACAGTGTCTTCCTGGTGTTCATGACTATCTTCACCTGGAAGTCACTCTGTCCTCTATCTAAGTTACTCCTACGTTTGCCACGGAGTTTGTGTTGTCTGTGTTACTGTGCTCATGCACTCCCCTCTCCTTTCTATTGGTTTAGTTTGTTACTGATCACCCGAGAATCTTTTCTTTATTGTGTTTAAATTTTAAAATTTGAAACTGTTACTATTATAAAATTGTAGAATGATTAACATAAACAAAATGAAATGCTCTAAATACAAAGAAGTGAGAATATTGGAAAATATCAATTCACCGGCATTCATAACTACTAGAAATTGCCATTGTTTTAAATACTAAAAATTGGTACTTATTTATGATTTTGTTCTTACTTTCACTTGATAGTAATTTACTAAAGAAGCCCAAGTTGGCTTCAAATGCACTATCCCCCTACCTTAACCTTCCACATGCTAGGAATCATGTATGTACCACCACAGCCAGCCATGCCTTCTTTATTTCTTAACATTAGATTGTAATGCTTTATAAGGACAATAATTGCTCTCCTGGGCATAGTTTTGTGTTGTTGGAATTTGGTTGTAATTCCTCTTCAGTTATATAGCTGTAGCAGAAAGTATTCATTCCCGTATGCTATTCTTGGATATTTGGATTGCTTTCAATATTTTGATCTTGGAAAGGATATCGATAGGTCATACATTCATTCATTCAGCCCTTATTGGTTCCTCATGACCAAGTCGTAGAAATGTGTTCCTATCAACTTTTATTTCTATTTCATCTCACTGAAATACTGTTGCTTTTCTTTTCATTGCTTTTGACAAACAATCACCAACTCAAGCTTCTCCAATATTGCATTCCTGCTGAATTCCGTACTCCCTGCAGGTTTTGTCTGGGAAGAGAGAAAATATTTGCAGATTTTTTCCATGTGTGTTTTTAGTCATAAATGTTTAACTGTTTCCTGTGCATTTCTAACATCTAATTCATGGTAGAAAGGGGCCTTATAAGCCTCCCTGGCATTTACTAGGATGTTGGCATTGCCCAACTTGGTGATCTTGAGGCTTGTTATAAAAACTCTGGTTGTACCTTTTGATAATTTGAAGAATATGAAACCCAACCATCTTTTATCTAGGAGTAACTTACAGTAAGATGGATGTTCTATTCACCCACAACTAAAATTTGGCGTAACACTTCCTGAAAATTAAAGAAAGACCAGATTCACCATTTTATTCTTCCCCTGACCTGTCAGTCATGCTTGGATGTCAGGCTGCCGAATGTCACTTTTCCTGTCTCCCACTCAGGCCCGTAATTGGGGACATACAAGCTATCTACTGAGACTAATCTCCAGGAAAAAAGTTTCTGAGCATGGACGTAGTTGAATTCCTACATTATACCCTACAGTTTTGATGTCTATGTTAAGGAAGAAAGAGGGGTTAACCTATGAAACAATAGGAATAAGAATAGTTTCCACTTATATGCTCTTCCTTGTTCCAGAAACTGCATTGCACATTAATCATCTCAATCCTTTTATCAACACAAAGTGATTCTAACCCTAGATAAAATCAGACAGGCGGTTGACATACTATTCTAACTCAGGAACTACACTGAAGATTAAAGTGGGAATTTATATTCCCACAACTCATGTAGATAGCATGGATGTCTAATTTCCTTTGATTGCACGAGGGTGACTTATGAAATAGAAATTGAGAGCTAAAGATGTGACTCAGTGATACAGAGCACAAGGTCTTGTTGGTTCTCAGCACTGAATAAAAAGAGAAAGAAAGAAAGAAAGAAAGAAAGAAAGAAAGAAAGAAAGAAAGAAAGGAAGGAAGGAAGGAAGGAAGGAAGGAAGGAAGGAAGGAAGGAAGAAAGAAAGAAAGAAAGAAAGAAAGAAAGAAAGAAAGAAAGAAAGAAAGAAAGAAAAGAGAAACCTGAGAGAACTAACAAAAGAACCTAACCTTGACTGGCATCAGTATTCAGCAACAGGGAAAGAAAGATGAATTTAAAAAAAAAAAAAAAACTAGCAAAAGTGAATGTAATGGAATAGCCAGACCAGAGCAGAAAGTGAAGAAGAGAATTGATTTTTCAAAGAGAAAGATGTCAACAGATATCACCAAGTACTAGAATATTAACATACGTAAGCTCTACTACTACAGAGCTCAGAAACCCATGAGTGGAAGAGCTGATTTACTGTGTTACAATCTTAGAGCAGGCTGTTACAGAGAAGCAAGAATTAATGAAAGAAATCGAGACAAGAATATGTGTGAATATTGACACTATAATAGTAAATTGATTATGGGCATCTTGACACTTTTTAATTCCCCTCAAAAATGAACAAAAGTTCAAATTAAAAACAACAGAAAGATGAACATATTTACTGCACCAATTTACTTGGGTGGTGGCAGACAGGGGCCAGGATTAAAAGATTCAGCCAAGTAAGAAACAGGCTGGTTTTGAAGCTTTATCTTTTATTTAATATTTTAATAATTATCCTAAACCCAACAAAAGGAAAAGAGGCCTTAAGTGGACCGATATTGAATATGTCATTGTGTTAGTTACTTGTCTTGATGCTGTGACAAAAAGTACCTTTCAAAAGCAACTTAAAGAAGGGAAGTTTCTTTCATATCGCCGTTCAAGGAAACCGTTCATTTTTCATCATAAGAAAGTCATAGCTGCAGAAACTTGATGCAATTGCTTACACGGTATCACCGGAAGCAGAGAGCCTGAGCTCAGCTCATTTTCTTCTCTTCATTCAGTTCAGAATGTCAGCTCCTTGAATAGAACTGGCAACAGCAGGGGTAGATCTTCCCTGTCAATTAATTAACCTAATCCAGATAACCACTCACAGGCATGCCCAGACGATTGCCTCCTAGCTAATTCTAGATTGTGTCAAACTGACAACCAGTGTCAACCCTAGCAGCCATGAGCTAAGGATTGTGACTGATATAATTCTGTCCAGAGCCACACGTGTCCCTTGGAGTGGCCAGTCATTGGCAGTTTTCAACGATGATTTCAGAGATCTCAGAAGACAGTTTTCATCCTAAGAAATGAATGTGAACATCCTATCTAGTTTTTGAAAATCTTATTAAAAAGATAAAGAAACAGATAAAATGCTAAGGGAACACCTGGTTATCTTCTGGGATATTGTTCGCTGGCCCAATCCCCAGCAGCTGTGCCATTAATATTCTTGGAGACTTTGGGAAGGTTTTCTGATTCCTCTCGGTCTTAAATATCTTTTTGTTTTTGTTTTGTTTTGTTTTTCAAGACAGTGTTTCTCTGTAGCTTTTGGAGCCTGTCCTGGAGTCCTGGAACTAGTTCTTGTAGTGGTCTACAGGCTGGCCTCGAACTCACAGAAGTCTGTCTGCCTCTGCCTCCCAAGTGCGGGATTAAAGGCGTGTGCTACCACCGCCCGACCTGAAATATCTTAAATATGAAATTAGAAGTAATAATTAATATTGTCACTAGAGTTTAAGGAAACAATAAAATATTTTGGAACCACGTCAGATATGAAACGAATACCTTATATATGAGGAGATGCAAAATCAGAAGAACTCTGTTTTTTTTTTTTTTAAATTTTAGAATGGGTTATGCTAGAGAAACTGGTTGATTATAGAATAAAAAATGAAGTTGTAATGTGATAAAGTATGGTAAAAGTTTGGCAGAAAAAAGTCTGGAGGACAGATGAGATGGTTTTAAAGAACAGATGGAGGCTAAAACTTGCCCGTAATGTACAGAGAAAGAGATAATGATTAACATAGCAGTAAAAACCTTTAAGCAAACTATATAAAGACTAGACTCTATAGCCATTGCCAGTCCACAGGGCTACTGTGTGGAGAGAGATGGGGATGGAGAGAAAGGGAGAGGAAGGGAGGGAGAGAGAGAGGAGAACTGTGAAGGGAACACCCAACTTATACTGGATGTGAGCAACCATAGTAATAACCGTGGTTTTGTTTGACAGTAGTGCAGGTGGTTGTAGAGACAGAGAAGGAAGATAGTTGATGGATGCAAGGTTTGGTGCTTACAGTTTAAGTGTTTAGGGAAGGAAAGAGAGCAGGAATGTTGGAGAGTCTAACCTGGAGAGGAAATGAGTGCCCTGTGACAAAGATCTGCATAACTAGGGGACACCTCAGGAGAAATGACAAATGGAGTAAGAGGGCTTGCTGCAGAAGGACTAGACATCTCCATTTAACAGGAAAAGAGTCTATAACTCGACTGGAACACTTGAGTCAGCCATAGAGTCCTCAGTTGACATGAAGAACAAACGTGAGTTTAAAATTCAGAGCAGAGCACAAATTAAGGCAGCTGTAGCCGAGATCGCAGGGCAATGTGGAAGTGACAGGGCTGTTCTGGTGATTTCATTGGGAATAGATCCACAACCAACAAAAAGTCTCTACCCTGCCTCCAGCAGGCTGCGTGATGCTTGCCGACAGCAGGTGTGGCCGTGGAAAGGATTTGTCTCACTAAAATAGATGCTGCGTTTTTCCATAGCCAGGGGTGTGATGCAATTCAAAGAAAGCAGAATTGCGTCTATAACTCTTCAGACATCTTGGTGAGAACAGCTAACGATGCAAATCACAGATGTGGGTGGAGCAGCCGGGAGACTGCTGAGACCGGACAGTGAGTCATGGAAGCACTTTCCAAGAGCACCAGGATCTTACCCTCCACCCTCGGCCATGTCTTGGGGAAGTTCTAAAAATGGTCAAGAGACAGCCCTGTCCCCAAAGCAGCAGCATGTATGGTAGACTGAATTCTTCTCCCTTAAGTGTTTGTGGTCTCTGGAAGAACGTTCCAAGGCTAAACTACTTTAGGTCTTGGGGGATGATGATGTCAGAGACTCTTATGTGCTCCAGTCTGGAAGCCATTCAAATCAGTAGAAGTTTTTTTACGAAGTGTTTAGAGTTTCCTCAAGGATAGGATCAAATCTCTTCAGTATGCTGTTTCCACCCTATGATGCTATGTGGTCACTCAGTTCCGGTTTGGTAAAGCTAGACTTAATAATCTGGTGTTCTCTTGAAGACATAGCTTGTGGCTACAGAGCACACCACACATTTTCCCACAGGAAGAGACACAGAAGGACAGAGAAAAAGTGGCTTTGCAAAGAAAAACTATGAATCTCAGCTCTATTGGATCTAAATTCATACTCTGGTTCTGCAATTAACAGCTTCCAAGTTAATTAGAAAATTAATCTTTTGCAATTCGAGATTGTTCATCTGGAAAATGGAGACAATAGAGGACACTTTATAGAGTTCTTGATAAGGCTGTTTATGACAGCATATATTAAACAGCATGTGCAATTCTAGGGCATCAGAACTTCCCCTCACAGAATTTGCTTTGGTCATATGACTATAACAGTGTAGAACATAATATATCATTTTATATTCTGCTGTTAAACACTGGAAACTACACCAAACTCCCAAGTTTTCTTCTCTGATTTGATTTCGTATGATTGCAGCTTTTCCTTGTTGCAGGTTGACTTGGGTGCCCATGTGGGATTCTTCTATCTGTGGATAAAGGTTGGAATATTAGTTGCTAGCAACTCCAAATAGAATGTCAGATATTATGTCACAGCCAAATTTATATCTTTAGGAGATTTCAAACCAGTCAGTTTTTCGAAATTTATCTTGAAAAATTTCACAGATAATTTCATGTAGAGCATATTTTAAACATATCTAGCCCCATTCCAGCTTTCCAACCCCTCTCAGAACCTCCCCACAGCCCCCTACTAACATCATGCCTTCTTTATTTTTTGTGATCATTAAGTCAAATTAGTATAAGCCATTCATTGTCCTGGACTTTTGCTAACATGCACTACATTAGCTCAGTTCAAAAGCATGCTTATATAAGACCACTTCTTTAAGATACCTAAAGTTTTTCTTTTGGAAATCTGAGTATCATCTATCTACATAAAAATATCAACTTATTGTTAGTAATTATCCTTCAATCATGGCTTAACAATATACTAAAACAATTGTGAACTTTGTGCAGCATCTAATAACCTGGGATCTTTAAAAACCATACAAGTTCCTCCTTGGCAATTGCATACCTTGTAGCTTAATGGTTGCAGAGTGTGCCTGGGCATGGGGTTTTCCCAGATGACTAGCAAACACATAGCAGAGTTTGAGAACTGCTGTTTAGAGCTGTTCTCTTCTTCAGAGCCATTAAAAAGAGCTTGCTCCCATCTGCACACATGTGTTTGCCTTGATATCGTTCAGCCTGTGTCTGTTGATCCATTTGATAAATATTTGTCTAAAACATTTCGAGACACAACCTTCTGAAAGTATGTTGTTTTTAACAGTACTGATTCATCTGTGTTTTCCTCCATAATCAGGGAGAACACTTTCCTGCTGGGGAAAGAAGAGCTTGTGAGTTTAGTGGAGACCTTTTTGGTAAAAAAGAAAAACTTTACAAGTTCCATGCCAAAACAATCCGTAAATTTTTTTATCTCTGAAAGTATTGTTTTAATAAAATATCAAAGTACAAGAGCAATTCAGTTTCAGTGTTTTTCTAGGTGCCACATTCCAGTGGTAGAGACATGCAATATATGCATGACACAAGGACAAAAAATATGGGACATCCCCTAGACAAAACCAAAGCAACCCCCCAAAAGCAATGACTAAAGCAAATGCTCAGACAGCCATGAGTGAGAGCTCTCAGTGAAGAAGAAAGGGAAAGAATATGTATGACTCAGGGGTCAAAGAAAACGACTTCAGAAGTGAAATGCAGTGAGATGCACTTGGATGTTGTGGCACGAATTGAAAGGTGGGGGAAAGAGCTGGTTTTCTATAAATCAAAAACAAACATGTAGAAATAACAAAAATGACTTAAGTTTCAGTGTTTTAGCAAAGAGCTTGCTACTCTCATGTAACTAACAACAGCAACTATGCATTTTTTTAAAAAAAAATCACAACAATAGAATGAGTGTTTTATACTTGCTCACCATTTTCTAGTTTCCAGAAAAATTCATGGTGTACGGTATGTGACTCAGCATCTGTTATTATAACAATTACCTGAAAGAATCAACCTCTAAGAAGAATGGGTTTATTTTAGCTCTTAGTTCTCAACTTTAAGCCAATGGCTGATTGGCCCTTTGCAAGGCAGAACACCAGGGAGGTGTGCAGGAAGAAACAAGCTCACTCACCTCACAGTCAAGAGGCAAAAGTGAATGAAAGAGACTGAAGCCCACCATCTCTTCTGAGGGAATCCTCCCAAGACCCAGAGACTACCCATTTACCCCTCTTCTTAAAATTTTCACCACTTTCCTCTAGCAGAGGGCTGAGGGGTGCAATACTTTTCTACATGAGGATCTTTAGGAGACATTCCAAATTCAAGCATTGGCATAATAAGTGTATAAGTTCTTATAGAATAAATGACTAAATGAGAAAAATAAAGGAAGGACTGACTCAGACTGACATTTATTAATCACCAACTGAATGTCCAGTCATGTGCTATAAAGTAGGAACAATCCATGAATGATAGAATAGTCTATTTTCTATAGCTGTTGCCTTTGCTTTTTTGGAGATGCTCTGTGTGTGTGTGTGTGTGTGTGTGTGTGTGTGTGTGTGCATGCGCGAGTGTATGTGTGTGAGCATGCATGTGCACATGCATGCTCCCATGCATCCATGCCTGTCTTTCTGTCTGTCTGTAGCAAAGAATGGAAATAATCTCATAGCCATCCTCCTGCTTCAGGCCCTGAACTGTGATGGATAGCAGACATGAACACCACACCTGGCATTCCTCTGTCCTTAAATTTTCAGTTTTCTGTAGATCATTTAAGGAGTTCCCTAAGAACAGCACTGGAATTCACCACCCACCCCCTGACCCTTTCAATTCTGAGAATGCTTTAGTTGGGTTTAAGAAAAATGTTTTTAAATACCACCTTCTCGGTCCTCTAGGTTTTCTGACATCAGCAGTCTAAGAATTACACCCTGAAAGGCAGCCAAAAGAAAAGGTCCCTTTGCCACTGAATAAAGGAAAAAGTATAAATGTTGGGCAATAGGTTCTATAGCTACAGGTGAGTGGCTCCTTCAGGAGAGGCCACTTGGACCGAGTCCTCAAGAGTGAGGCTGTGTTCCTGAGATTCAGGATGAGAAGATGGAAGCTATTTCCTGTAGAAGGAGCATCATGGAGAAGGAGCCAAAGACAAGCCTTGAAAAGACAGGAACTGACTGTTACAAAGGCTCGCTCTACCTTTGGATGCTCTGTTTCTTAGTATCACTGTGGTCCAGTGCTAGTAAGGAAAAGGCCAGCAGTGCTTAAAGACTGTTAGGAGGCAGAAGAGCACCGTCGGAGTTGGTGGGTGTGCTTCTCAGAATCCAGCTCTGCTCAGTCTGCCTTCACTTGAGTTTACCCATCAGCTCAGTTAGTTCTCAGTTTAAAGAACATTCTAGAATTCAATTCCAGGAAAACTGGGCCCTAAAAAGCAGAACTCGAGTTTCAAAGTACTGACTTCCTCTGTGCTAAGCAGATCTAGACTTTATCTGGAATATGTGACCTTTCACCCTAATTATGAAGAATGGAACAAAATGATTTTCCAAGTGAATGCAAATCACTTAGATGTGCCTCTCTAAGGAGGAACTTGAACTTTTAAACATGGTCCAGCGTAGCTCGTGATACGTTTGCCACCTACACAAATCTGTATTCTAAACATTAGCTTCCTCTGGAAAAAAACTCACAGAAAATGATCCCAACAGCAAGACCTGCTGGTTTGTTTTCTGTATGTTGATGCTCCTGATTTTCCTCCCGTGAAGTGGAAATGCTGTGAATCATCTAAGGAGAAAGCACCAGGTTGACAGACACCACCATTAACTCTAGATTCCTCTATAGGTTCCCCCTCTTGCATGATTCTGGTTTTAGCTCAAACATGCTTGATGGTCTTTCTTTTATGGAACATGCTTAGGTGGGAGACTGTGTGACTCATCAATAGGAGGCTTCTGAGGACAGGTAGTGCACACGTACTTATCCCTCAAACAATTATCAGTTTAAACCTCAGGAGTCTTCTGGAGCACCTGGGGAACTAGACCATGGCAAGCTGTGATGTCAGTTTATGTAGCAGTTTTCAAAGAAGCCTAAAGGCAGGAGGAAAGTTTTTATTTCCTGTTCCTTCATGCCAAGGCTCTGCCACAGACTCTCCCATCTGCCAAGGATGGGAGTGGCGGCCCTTCCCATGTCTGTTCCCTCCTTTTCTCTTGCTCAGAGCTGCAGCAGCCTGTCCCTCCAGCTGTAGTATTTCAGGAACACTCCGAATGATATAAAATAGTTCCGTATCTGTGTATAGCGTGCCACAGGACATATTCTTTCTCATAACCGGAACAACGGGCACACCTACGTCACAGAGCACTGTCATCGTCCTTTAAAGAGATATTTCTCTCATTTCCACACTAATCAAGCTGCATGCTACTGCCTGCTGGAGAGGAAGCTGCTCCTTTTGTCTCTAAACATGTATAAAAAGTTACGATTTGACATCTGGATTTGGGGAAGTCTGTATTTAAAAGTAGCTCCTTAATCCATCATCCCTCTCTGGAACGCTGCTTGTTGGGTGCTGTAACGCGGGAGTGGTCTCTCACTGGAGTTGCGGCAGTGGACTTGAACAGATGTCAGAATCCATCTTGCCTCTCTGGTCCTATCTATGTAATGCCACTGCATCTCTCCTGTATTTTTCTCCTTGATATTATATTTGCTTAACTATGTTACTATTTATTTTTAGATTCATACATGTACATAATACAAACTGATACATTCATGTCTCCCATTACCCTTTTCTCTCCTCCTCAAACACCATTCACCCCCTTCTCTTCTTCCCACCTGGCTTCCTTTTTAGTTTCCCGTCTTTTGTTTTTGTCCAGGTCTAGTATAGGTTGTCATAGCTACAGTGTGTTCGCCATTACAACTTCAATTCATACGGAAGTGATCCCAGCGGGAAGACGGGGAGTAACTTCCATTTTAATGATGTCAGTGCGGAAGGAGGAAAATGGGGCTCTGATCTTGTCAAGTTCCTAGTGGGTCTGGCTGATTTAAATTAAAATCCAAAATACCTTGTGGTGTTTTTTTTTTTTTTTTGAAAGTCTTGACAATTGCACACAAATCATTCTCCTTCTTGTGGATGGATATATGATTGGCAACCTGGCATCCGAATTTCAGTTACTATATGGTACCAGTAAATGTTGAAGCACTGCCAGGTTTTCATGATAACTCATAATTAGGGCTCAGCCTTCTCGGTTGTAGGGTGACTGATTTTGTTTCTTAATCTCCCAGCCAATCACAGTCCATCACAGTCCGCAGATACACTGGCCCCTTGCTCCTCATGAGGGACACTTGCAGAGAGTTCTATTTAGGACAACGACTTCACCCAGTTCTCTACCTAGGCATAATCATTAACTTTCTAGTCAGCAAGTGTCAGGAAGTATGGTCCCAACAATTGTCATCAGTTATTAAAAAAAAAAAAAAAAAGAGGTTCCTGGGCTGGAGAGATGGCTCAGAGGTTAAGAGCATTGCCTGCTCTTCCAAAGGTCCTGAGTTCAATTCCCAGCAACCACATGGTGGCTTACAACCATCTGTAATGGGGTCTGGTGCCCTCTTCGGGCCTGCAGTCATACACACAGACAGAATATTGTATACATGATAAATAAATATTTTTTTAAAAAAAGAAAGAAAGAGGTTCCTTTTCCCATTGAAGATAACACTGAAATGAGTTCCCTGCGGTTTCTCAGAGGATCCGCAGCGGGATGGAATCCCGTGTGCCATTAGCAGTCTCCTGCTGATTTGAACACTCTTGACTGGCTCTTGTTTCCATGACTTGTTTTTCTCTCATTTACTTTCTGGGTTCATTAACAAAATGGAACTGCATTAAACTCCGTAAAATTCTAATGGAGCTAAAAGATTCCCTTTATCTAGTGCTAGCGTGTTCACTATGTCATAGCAATGCCAGCATCATTCACATGCTTGTGCTGATGCTAGTGTAAACAAACCTACTATGCTGTCAGCCATACAAAGTCTCATACCTATGATGTATATCACATGATGCTTATTAATTATAACTATTAATACTGGTTTCTGTGTTTGCTGTATTTGTGTTTTTTAGAACTTTATATATGAGCACCACATCTAGATCTCTCTTGCCCTTCTCCACAATCTAACTCCTCCTATGTCCCCCTATCTCCCGAAGTCATACACACACACACACAGTCACACCCTACCAAATCCATTTATGGTTGCTCATGTGTCCATGTGTCCAAGACTGACCACTCGGGATTGGAAAACTCACGCAGGAGTTCCCTGAAAGGAATTGATTCTCCCTCTCTCCATAGTCACTGACTATCTCTAGTGCTTCGTTTAGGGGTGAGAGGCTGTAGGGTACATGACACTGGCAAGATTTCAAGAGTGAATTTCATACCTAGGGTACATGAAATATCAGCAGGCAACCTGGTATCCTGGCCTTTCCATCTTTCTACAGCCCTTCTCTGATTTTCTCTGAACCTTAGGCATGGGGGTTGTAGTGTAGACGAAACAATTGGGACTGGGAACCCCACAGTCATTTATTCTCTGAATTTTCCCAGCTGTGTGTCTCTGTAATAGCCTCTGTCTACTACAAAAAGAAGCTTCATTGATGAGGGATGAGAGCTACACATCTCTGTGGGCGTAAGGATAAGTGTTTAGAAATTACGTTCAGCATAGGCAATTGGAAGTAGTGGGTCCTCTTCTTGGGTCTGCGCCTTCTCAGGACAGGTAGTTTGCTTGGCTTACAGTACCAGGCATCATCCCCTCCCATCAAGTGGGCCATGCGTTTAATTAGACAAATGGTTACATACAAGTTAAAAGTTGTTACTTTTAGAGTATACTCACTAAAAATATTTACTATAAAATAGTATGCTATGCTCTACATGCATCAATCTCATGTATCTAACATTTACCAAGCCTTTTAATTTCATAAAAAGGTCATGAAAAATGACTGACTTATACCTTCTAAGTTATATGACTATGCTCTATGATGTTTGCATAACAAAATAATTTATTGAGACATTTATCAGAGAGTATACCCATCATTAAATGGTACATGGGCGTATACACACCCAAATTCTGTTTCTGGGTTTGCTCTTCGAAACCCTTGACGAATTTGTAAGATGAGTTAGTCACAAACCAAAATCATTCTCTTTAAGACCAAGAATTATAATAAAAAAAGACTATGATTTTTGCAAATATCCAATTTTGACCAGGGTATCAAATGCATAATTTACACCTTTTCTACATTAGTGTTTTACTTAATCTTCAGTAATGGGTATAATTTCAAGCAAAACTAAAGACCATGGCTCAAAGCAAGTGGGCACATTCTCATCCAAGAATGGGTCCCGTGTCTTAAGAAATGGTTTGTAATTGAAGCTGCAAATAAATATGAATTTATTATCTTTTTATCAAAAGGTCCTTGGACAGTGTTCCTATTCACACATGAAGTCTCATGCCTCTTATCCTACATCAAGGAGTATCAACTCTTGACCTTGTTTGTACCACATATATACTGCCTATTAAGACTAATGTCCTCAAGTTCTGATCCACATTGTGTAATAGTTGACAAGTCTGGCTCCAGGCAGAGATCCTGTGTGTGATCTTTCAAGTATAATCTTAGATGATTAAAGGGCTTTGACCAGCAGACCTTGGGAGGAAAGTTGCCCCCATCCTTGAACTTAGTGTACAGTGTGTGTTGTATTTTATGAAGAAGCTGTAGTCCAGGCCTCAGGCAATGTTCTTCATCTTCAGGTTAGACATGGTCACATACCTCCCTCTGTTCTTTCTGACTAAGGTTTGTAGCTGAGGGACTTCCTGCAGAGACTGACTTATTTGTGGTCTTGGGAAGTGCTCTGTTCTCCTCTTTGACCTAGGACTTTCTCACTCCTAGACTCCTTCCCTCACTCCATTTAGACTCTACCTCTATGACCTTAAAGAAGTACGGATTCTAGGTTTGGGGCTCTTCAGTGGTAAGGTAACTTTTTCCATCTCCACTCTATATCTGACTCTCCCCAGTGCTGTTCTATGGAGAAAATGAAGCACTGCTACACTTGTTTGTACAGTCACAGAAAGTGAACAAAAGACCTGGTTGCTTGCTCTTTACAGTAAGTGAATAAAGGCTTAATGGCTCCTTTCAGTTCGGCTCATCACCAGAACTGACTACCCACCTGAGTGCTCAGCAGTACTCTGTCAAAAGGTCATGGACCACTCAACTGCTCTGGTATAACTCTTCGGCTGTAACAAGGCGCATACACCCCTGGTATAGTATCAATCAAGGACTGTTATTGTCTGAGATAAGGCAACCCATGGCACCTTCTTTTAAACATTATCACCACGTTTCCAACAGATCAGTCATTTATTACCTGAGAGATTCCCCAGACTTTGATAGGCTTTTAAAAACTCAACTCCAAGCTAAGTTAACCATGTACTCTCATGAAAATATCTAAAGATTTCTTATTGTTTCTTATGGCTTCTGACCCTGTGCTGACACGGGGCTTCTATGCTTCTGAAATGATTAGAAAAATAAATTCTTTCACCATTTCTCCAACTGTATGGTGCTATAATCATCATCATCGTCATCATCATCATTAGATTCACAAGTATTTTGTGAGATCACAGAAAGAGAATTTGCCATTTCCTTGAGGGACCCTTCTTACAAAGCAAAGTCTTAGATGGTTTTTTTTTTTTCTGGTCTTTATTTCAGCAGTTTCCCTCTAAGGAGCAGGCCTGGTGACTACCCTGAATTCTCTGGGTCCCTTAGGAATTCTACTGATAAAAAATGGCTTTTACATAGAATGTCACTCTCTGTGGCCTTGATGCTAGGGCCTCATGGGAGACATTCTTGAAGAGACACAATCTGGGAAACAAAAATAATCCCATGGAAACCCCAAAATCTTTGAGTTTTTTCAGAATACCATGAGTGGTATGACCTTCCTCTGGAGTGTAGTCAACTTAACCGGAGACGATGCTATTAAAATGGACTCTTTCTCTTCTGGTAGCTATCCACTGCCAACAGCTTCTCTACTGGTATTCCAAATGAAACATACATATGTAATTCAAAACTAACATTCACAAATAAGAGAAACTAACTATATGCTGTTTGTCTTTTCTCAGTTGCCTTCATCTGGATGAATACTGCTAGCTCTATACATTTACCTGCAAGTTCTTAAGTTCATTTTTCTTATCAACAGAATAATAGCCCACTGTGTACATATCTCACATTTTCATTATTCCCTCATTAGTTGATGGATGTCTATCAACTGTTTCCATTTCTTGGTTATGGTGAATAGGGGAGCAATGCACAAGGATGAGGTTTCTCTACAGCAGAATCTAGAGTCCTTTGGGTCTATGCCTAAGAAGAGTACTAGCTTTCTGATGATCCTTTACACTTCCATTGTGGATGTTCCAATCTGCACTTCAACCAGCAGTGAGTGTTCTATTGTTCCAACATCCACACTAGTTCCTATCATTCATTGTCAATCTTTTTAAAAATCGGAGCCATTCTGGCTACAGTAAGATGAAATCTCAAAGTAGTTCAAATTTGTATCACCTTGAAAGTTAAGGATATCCAGCACTTTAAGAAAGGCTCCATATTCTGCATTTTATCTTTTGAGCTCTCTATTCAGTTCTACGTCTCATATTGAACTGGGTTGTTTTCTTGGTGGTTGGTGTTTTCTGGATATTAACCTATGCTGTAAGTATAACTGAAGATTTTTTTTAATGTTTAGTAGGCTACCTCATGGTGCCTTTGTTGTATAGAAGCTTTGTAGGTTCATAAAGTTCCATTTATGATCATGAAAGTATCGTTTCAGAAGGAAGCAAGATTTGAATTATCCAGACAGGTTTTCAAGTTGGATTTTGGCTGACAGGTCGATCTGAAGACTTTCCTCAGTGTCATCCAGAAACTACACTGTGAAAGGAGCTGCACCCTAGAATGTCCTACCTCTGTCCTCTGCGTCATTGGTTCCTAGTTCAACTGGTGTTTGCAAAGTGAGACTTAGTGCCCTTAAACCATGCTGTTCGAAACGCCTCCTCAATCTACTGCATTAAAACCCATGACAAAATAAATCAGGAGCCAAGCCTCTGAAAGGGCAGAGAGATAAGCTGACACACCTCAGGACTTGTGAGCACAGACGTGCTTGGCGGCAGGCCCAAGCTCAGCCTACGCAGTAGCAGCCTGGACTACTTTCACTTGGCCAGCACTGTACCGGATTTTTTGTGGACTTTTCCTTATGTAGGTCTTTTTCCTGCTTTAGGGGATCAGATTCTTTCCAAAGTTTTCGTCTGTTCCGTGTCTCAACTGTCAAGAAGCTACGTGATGTGTGATGCTCTCCTGGCTTGATCCTAGCCAAGAGTAATATAACCAGGGACCGTCACTGACTTTGGTGTGATGAACAAGTTCTGGCCTCCCTGAGAAGAACCTCTGCACATCAGCAGCCCCTCTCTAGAGCTGCTTTTCTCCTGTCTCCATCTGATCTCAGAGAGTCAACACAAGAGGCCTCACTTTCTGTTTCCCAAACTACTGTGCAAAACAACAACAAAACAAAAAAGCCAGGAAGAGATGAGATTCTGACTTGAGAACAAGAGCCATCTCTCCTTTATCTCATTCTTATGCAGGGCCTCCTACCTGGCCTGATAAAGGCCCAGTGGAATAAAGATAAGAGAGCTGTTACCCAAGGAAGGAAATTCTAGAACATAAAATGGGACTTTTTCTCTGTACCTTTGCTGCGACACTTCAGGGTCAATGCCACTGGCCAAATACTTCAAATCTTTTTGTTTTTCAAAAGCCAACTTACTTCCCTGATTCCTGGGGACCAGATTTGGGGTTCCCAAAAAACTAATCTCAAATGTTAAAATCCTAGAAGTTGAAGTCTAGGAAAAAAAATAAGTTTTAAAATTACATGTGTTTGTATGTTAAAATGGACTATAGAAATGATCCCTGAAAGTATAGTCTTTGTATGTTAAAACGGAAACTATTTGGAAAAACATGTGAAAGCATGACATTATAAACTAGATCACATTAACACATATTTCTGTAAATATTAAAAAAATGCTCAAAAAAGTTGTATGGGTATAGGAGCGAAATTGTTATACAAAACAAAGTAGTCATTTTTGGATAATGGAGTAAATTTATTTTCATCTAACTTTTTTTGAGACAATATAATTTGATCATATTCTTTATCATCTTGGAGGTTTTTTGTTTCTAAACTTCTTTTTGTATATTATACATACTTACTGTTGATGGTGCCCATTGAATTCTCATTTTATACTGGTATTGATAAAGTATTCTGTATAGGAATTTTATTGTTTTCCAAAGGGTTTGTGTATTTCTCAAATATTTAATACTTGTCTTCAATTATTCTAAGTATATCTGGTATTCTACCTTTATTTTCTATGGGAGCTTTAAACACTGCCTGGTCCCTGCTGACTCTAATGTGTTACATTGTTTCCTTAAGTATTTTGAACTATCTCTCATCTTTTTGGGGGTAGTTTTATGTTCCTCAAGGTACACTTGTGGGAGCAACACCCCAGAACGGTTTTCATTTGTTTCTGCAAGAGCCTTCATGATATTCTACCGTCTTCCATCAAATTTGATATTAGTGATTCTCAGATCACCTCTCACATATACCTGCTCAAAGAAGAGTTAAGAAATATATTTCAAACATGAGGACTTAAACTTAGGTTCAGCATCCCTTAGACAACCTGCCTACATAGATAGTCGCCGTGTTTAATTCTTATTTTATTTAACTTTGTTTGCCTGGCTTCGTACAATGGATACTATAAAGCTATGCCCAATAAAATTTGTTCTTATCAGTTGAAAATGATAACAAATGGTAACACTGGCTATGGAACTACGGATTTCGGTCAGTGTGGTCTCTAAGAAGTTAGAGCAGTGGTTCTTGACCTCCCTGATGCTGTTAGAGCAGTGGTTCCCAACCTTCCTAACTCTGCAACCCTTTAATACAGTTCCTCATGCTGTGCTGACCCCAAACCATAAAACTATTTTGCTGCTACTTCATAACTGTAATTTTGCTACTGTCGTGAATTGTAATGTAAATATCTGGTATGCAGGATATCTGATACGTAACCCCAAAAGAGGTTGTGACCCACAGGTTGAGAACCACTGTCCTAAAAAGTTTGTTTGTTTGTGTGTACGAATTAGTGTTTGTGTGTGTGCTGTATGTATGTAGTTTTTTTGTACAACACACACACTGGTAAGCACACATGCACACAGAGGATTCTGCAAAATAATTATCTTACAGTCATGTACTTCACTGACTATTGCAAATTAACACATAAGACATACTTACAGCATTAGGGTGCCTCACTCCTGTTGTCTTTTGCATTTCCTCATCGAATCACTCGAAGCAAATAGCAGGACTACTTGCTCTTTTTCCCTCTAATTTGTCACTGGTGGTTTCTTTTCTAACCAATAATCTAATCCTACTGCAGTCAATCTTCTGCCATTTCCAGGAAAGTCAGGTCTTTAAACTCTTAAGATGCAAGCTTTGAAAATTTATTATTATTATTATTATATTGTTTCATTCATTTATATGTGTGTATATGAGTATTTTGCCTACATTCCTGTATCTGCATCATGTGTGTCCCTGGTGCTTGTGGAGGTCAGAAGATGATCCTTGGAACTGAAATTACCAAAGGTTGTGAACTACCCTGTGGTGCTGGGAATTGGACCCAGATCCTCTGCAAAAGCAGAATTGCTCTTGGCAGCTAGCCTACTCTCCATTCCTGAAACTTTGAATTTTTAAGGGAAAAATGAACTCTAAGTGTGAATTAATATCAAAAGTATGAATGCTTCTCTACAAATTCCAAAGGACAATCTATCTGGCCAGGCGTCTGATGCATGTATGTCGGGAAGAATGCCTTCTCATGGACTGCAGGAGCAGCACACCAGAGAAATTGTGTAAGCAACAATTGAGCTTATTAAAACTTAAATAGAACTCCTTACTTCAAAATAATACTTTGGAAACAGGAAACAGAGGTATCAAAGAGATGTAACCTCTGGTGGACAGAGGTAGCTTCTTTTGTTAAAAAATTATGTTGTTAATGGTATGTTAGTTTTTAAATTTCCCAGAGAATTGCTTTTATGAAAATCTTGAGAAATGAAACATTTTCTTCTGGAAATGAAAATTCAAGTGAAGTCATCTATCCACATGTCCAGTTCAGTATTTGGCATGTGATCGCACCTAAACAGATGGCCATTCTCAAGCCTTTCTTTGCTCTACCAAAAATTAAGTAAGAGATTGTAAGAACCGTAGATTAAATGTCCTCATTCTTTTCCATCTTAGACATCTTAGAGCTGAAGCAGATAGAGATCTATCATATGCCCATGGTCACGTGACTGGAAATTTGCAAGGCAGGATTTGAACCTGAGTCTGTAAGGTCCAGTCTGTGAGCTCTCAATCCCTTTGCTATACTTCTGTCCTATGAAGCATACACTGCTGCCTTCAGCAAACCACAGGACACTGATAGACTTACACATTTCTTAATTCAACACAGCATCTCATCTCCACGTGGCACCACATGCATGGTTGCCTCAAGTAGAGTTGAATAGCAGGGTGAGCATATATAGCTATATGAACATATAGCTAGATGTTGTTCTTCTGAAAACATCTTTTAACATTATCACTGATCGAAGCTATGCATTTGGAAGTATAACATACAAATTAAACAGACATGCAAGCTACACAAGGGTTTGCAGTTATAGTGAGTTCACTGACTGCAACAGTCCTGTGCACCACGCTGGATCCAAGAATGTGATTGGTATCAATCATGGAAGCAGGACAAAGCAGAAGGCTTTTCAAGGAAGGAAATGACCTCTGGTTCAGATGAGGGTGCAACTATCTAGGTAACATCTGAGCTGAGCCTCAAAGGTATGGATATTTAGAAAAGATCTGAATCTAGGCATTCCAAAAAAAAAAAAAAAAAAAGGTCATTTAAGTGCCAGACCTAAAATTAGGTTCAATGTGCCCATTTCAAAGACTTTACCATTTTTTAATTTTTTTTAACCAATGTAACGAATGCACCTCATGACTCTGCCAAATTTTATTCATTCATTAAATTCTATTTACTATGTGTCCAAAGGAGTGCTGTTGTCTCCAAGAGAGAGAAGGCCCATCTCCCAGCTCACTCAAACTGACTTCCTTCCTGGGACGATAATCACATTGTTAATACACACATTCATACAAGTACACATTTTAAAGTTTTCCAGGCATGAAAATCAAGTTATTTCTGTAAGAAAATAAATTCTAATGGTTCCCAAAGGAATCTATTTTCAAGTTCAAAAATACTCGTACGGAATAAAGAACAATAGGGCACAGAAGGCAAAGGAAGCCAAACGTCTGGGGAAGAGGAAGAGAAATGAGTCTGCTGAAATTTCCAAAAGAAGCTGAGGTGAGTTTCAAAGAAAAGTGCTATCTACTATCAAGAAGGCAGTAAAGGGCCACACCAAAGAAACAGGGAGAGATGCTAGTCCAGGAGTTTCCAAACTGGAACGACTTTAGAATGTGATTTGTCACAGGGAATATTCAGACTAAATGTATGTTGGGTGGTGATGGTCCACACGTTTAATCCCAGAACTCAGGAGACAGAGGCAGGTGTATCTCTGTGAGTTCAAAGCCAGCCTGGTCTACAAGAGCTAATGCCAGATCAATCAGGGCTATGCAGAGAAACCCTGTCTCAAATAACAAAAAGCAAAAAAAATAAAATAAAACAAAACAAGACAAACTATGTGCACCCACTCAGCAGCAATCATAAGCACACCAACTTGACCATTTCTCTCCTACTGCTGCTGATCCCCACGCCACCACACCTCTTCCAAGTGGCCCCACATCTTAAAAATGAAGCATTGAGGAGAAGTAACGTATCAGGGAAGATGAAAGGAAGGAAGATGCAAAAGGGAAGTGCTTCAGTTCACCAGAGCTTCTGGTGAAGTTCAAGACAAAGAAGCATGATAACCCGAAGACAGTGCCTGAACTCTAGACCCTGTGGAGCTCCGTAGCCTGGGAAACTAACTGACAACCAGAAAGACAAAGGTGGAGCCAGTCTAAAACACACAAAGGATTCACCCATGTAGGCAGAAAAATGGATCTTTCCCTAGAACCTCTGAGAGGAATGCAGACATCCTGCCAGCCCAGTGAAACTGTGTCAAACCGCAGACCCGTGAAATAATACACTGGCTGCTTTTTGTTCTGTTTTGCTTTGTTCTGTTCAATTTTGCTTTTTTGAGACAGGGTTTCTTTGTTTAACAGCCCTAGCTGTCCTGGAATTAGCTCTTGTAGACCAGGCTGGCCTTGAACTCACAGGGATCCACCTGCCTCTGCCTCCCCCACTGCTGGGATTAGAGGCACATGCCACCACTGCCGGGTTTCACTGGGCTGTTAGAAGCCTAAGTTTGTAAGTTTGTTACAACATGCACAGAAAAATACTGAACTTAGTTTTATTATAAAAGGGAGTGAGGCAGGGTTTCACATAGCCCAGGCTGGTTTTGAACTCCCAATCTTACTGTTTCCTAAATGCTGGGGTTACGGGTGTGTATCATCACAGTCTGTGACAATCTTGTTGGAATTCCAAGACTCTCAGTTTAATTAGGCTACGACAGGATAAAGTAAGTCATACTTTTCCCTTGAGGCACTAAGTTGCTTCAGTGATAACACTCTAAAATTAGACAGTGCTGATTAGATTTCTGGGCAGGCCCTTGACTATGTTAGGTGTACATATGCAAGCAAACATGTAAGTTGAAGTTCAAAGCATATTTTAAAGATAAAAATCGGTATCATTCTTTCAAAATAGTCTTTATGTGGGAGCTGTCGATACAGCTTGATCAGTAGACTGTCTGCCTATCATGCAGAGAACCCAGATTTTGATCCCTACTCCTGCACAAACTGGGCATGGTGTCACAGACCTACAATCACAGCACTAAGGAGGCAGAGGCTGGAGGATCAGAAGTTCAAGAGGCTGGAGGATCAGAAGTTCAAGATCTTTCTCCAAATTTTTAAAGTGTTTTTTAAAGTGTGTGTGCGCACGTGCATGTGTGTGTGTGTGTGTGTGAGAGAGAGAGAGAGAGAGAGAAAGAGAGAGAGAGAGAGAAAGAGAGAGAGAGAGAGAGAGAGAGAGAGAGAGAGAGAGAGAGAGAGAGAGAGAGAGAGAGAGAGAGAGAACATCAAGGAAGGCTGTATGGGAGTTTGCATGGGAGTTTGTTCTCACCTTCTACCGTATGGAATAAATTCATGCATAGCCTTTAGTGTGCCAAATTACCAGACCATGCACAGGATTATTTAAGGTTGAATTGGAAACATGAAATATTATTCCCGAAAGAAAATGACTGCTTTCACACAGTTCTACTATGAGAAATGTTGAATAACTTTATTAGACAATACTGATTTAGAAAACTTGCTAGTCAGCTCTCCCAGTTTTCCATGAACTTCCACATTTCCAAGGTTTATTTATCAATCACATCAATTTCGTCATTTGGTCTTAACCACCAAGACATGCTCACACGTTTATCATGGATATTACACATTCATAAATAAATGTTAAGTTGTAGTTTTGTGCTACCCTAAAAAGTGGAAATTCAATAAAGAAGAACATTTCTGTTACAGATCTGAGGGAATATGGTCAAGGGCCACATGGCTTTCCAGTCCTGCTAATGACTACCACTAGTCACATTTGGCTCAAACACACTCAGAAAGTGTGGCTTTTCATACCCATTAAAGATAACAGCATCCGTCACAAAACCTGCACTCTACAATTCTAATGATGCATCACACATGATCCTGTGACAAATGGCCTCTTAGGGAGCTTAAATTTAGACACTTACTATTCAGTGAGCTATAATGACTTATCTAGAGCCTATTATGAACCGGAACTGAGCTAAATGATGAAGAAACAGACAAATTCCTCTGAATATGGGCCAGCCTTAGAGACTCAGATTCTGAGAATGTGACATCAAGAAAGCATCTTGACTTCCAAGGTCAGACATAAAGGAAAATCTGGCTCCAGTTAATTTTCTAACTTCTTGGGAAGTTTGCCGCCATTCTGTAGACATTCCAAGAAAGCTTCATAGGACACAGATTATACAAAGGAAGAAGCAGAGGAGAAAAGACAAACAGAAAAGGCCAACAACAGCACAAGTAGTCAATAAATTCCAGTCAGTGTGACGAAGAAAAAGAAAATATGTATAATACAGAAAGAGTCAAAACCAAATACTTTCCCATATTTTGTGACAGTGATGCTTGGAAAAAAATCTTTATTTTTCTTTCTTTTTTTCTTCAAAACACCATATTCATACAAGTATAAAGAGTCCTAATAAAGATCATAAGCTTCTAAGAGGAAAGTGCCCATATAATGAACATTCTGACCACAGATATGTAGCACTTCTGACATCCCATATACCCCAGCTACACTCCCCTTCATGGGTGCTGTTATCCGTGCTTGTGGCGTATAATGGTTTGAATAAGAATCACCCCCATAGGCTCATATATTTGAATGCGTAGGTAGTGGCATTATTTGAAAGGATTGGGAGGTGTGGCCTTGTTGGAGGAAGTGTGCCACTGGGGTGAGCTTTGAGGTTTCAGAAGCCCATTCCAGGCCCAGTGTCTCCCTCCTCTTGCCCAGATGTAGAATTCTCAGCTAGCTCTCCATCACCATGTCTGTCTTAGTTCTGCCATACATCTTGCCACAATGATAATGGACTAATTCTCCGAAACTGTAAATAATCCCCAATTAAATGCTTTCTTTGATGAGGTTTTCCAACCGTGGTCATTGTTTCTCTTCAAAGCAATAGAGAAAACACCACATGTTGACTTTGCCTGGTTTTGAAACTTTTCTGATGTAAGTCATATAGCATGAATTCTTTCTTGTCTTGCTTGTTTTGCTCAGCACTATTTTGGAAAGTTGGCACTTTACACTATGTAATTAATGTCTGCTTTGGTGTGTCTGTGTGTGTCTATGCGTGCACGCATGCATGCATGTATACGTAAATGTGTGTGTTACATTTCTTGAATATCAGTTTTTTTATGTCACAAACAATACAGATTCTTGAACAACTAAGAATTACCACTTTCCAATTAAACAAATAAGTGAGATTTTCTTGTGAATGAAATAATAAGAGGAATATTAAGGATGGAGGTGTAAAATACAGAAGAGCTTGCTGGTGTCTCCGTGAAACTGGCAGGCTAGGGCATCTAGCATGCGAGGTTAGAGTAGTGAAACCTGAGTCTAGAAAAGCTGGCAAGGTGCAAATTCTGAGAATCTTCTGCAAAGTATGAAGATGCCCTTCAGGGAGGGTTGTAGGTAGGAGACTAGTGTTGCGGGAGGTCCTTCCGCTCCTCCAGCCAATAGCCGCCGAGATACCAGCCCATTGGGGCGTGGTCTCTTTCCCTTTTAAAAAAGCCGTTACTTCCCTCCTCTCTCTCTTTTACTTCCTGCTCCGGTTAGGTGACTAGACTTCTTCCTAATTGCGTGTGCAGAGGGCTGTTGTCTGGGACGGTGATCTGTAAGTTTATTCCCCTTTAAATAAATACCACCCTATTAATCACAATTCCAAACTGGTGTGGGATTGTTTATGACTTGCGCCTTCAGACTAGCAGGACTTGGTGGGGACTTCAGCTATATGGCAGTGGTGACAGTGGGTTAGCATAGGACTCAGAAGACAGCAGGGCAACTTAGTGCATTTCCTTCCTTGTCCCACATATGTCATTAATAATGCCACAGCATTTAAATGCTAGAGTTTTATTAATATCTAGAAATATTGTCCATAGAAGAGCTGCATGATTTATCTCTCAGCTTTTGAAAGACTTAGATTCTAGGCTGTGTGCTTGCCCTTGCACCTTCAGGGGTCAGAAACCACCACTGCAACCTCAAGGCGCAGATGTGGAATTCTCAATACTGATTTTAGTGAATGCTGGCTTACTCATCTACATTTTTATTAACCAATAAAGATTCTTTTATTTATAAAAATTGTGCTCAGATCAGATGGACGTTTTCAATTTTCTTGAATAGTTTACAGAAACAGAAAATTAAATACTGAGGGGACCTAAGGGGTGAGTGAACGGCCACATGGCAAGATGCCCCACTCTCTAGGACCTTCCCAGCAGGACAAAACCCCAGGTCCTTTCTCCAACTCTCTAGGCTTTTCTAGACAGCCAGAAGGGAGTTTTCTGCTGCTAGGCTCCCCCCCCCCAAACCCATCCAGCCCCCATCCAAACTACTAGCTACAACCCACCCCCAAACCTGCCTATTTGCCTGCAATCTCAGTGGAAATCTGAAACACAGCTTGCTCCAATACTGAGGGGACCTAAGAGAGGAGTGAACAGACACATGGCTGGATGCCCTACTCTCTAGAACCTCCCCAGTGGGACAAAACCCAGGACCTCCTTCCCCAACTCCTAAGGCTTTTCTAGCCAGCCAGCAGGGAGTTTCCTGTAGCTAGGCTTCCAAACCCAAACCCATCCAATGGACCCACAAGCTCAATATAAATCCAACCACACTGAACCTAATAGAAGAGAAAGTGAGAAGTAGTCTTCAACGCATGGGCACAGGAGACCATTGCTAAATATAACCCCAGTAGTACAGACACTAAGAGCAACAATAAATAAATGGGACCTCCTGAAACTGAGAAGCTTCTGTAAAGCAAAGGACACAGTCAATAAGACAAAAAGGCAACCTACTGAATGGGAAAAGATCTTCACCAACCCCACATTAGACAAAGGACTGATCTCCAAAATATGTAAAGAACTAAAGAAATTAGACAGTAATATTCTAGATAACCCAATTAAACAATGGGGTACTGAACTAAACAGTGAATTCTCAACAGAAGAATTTCAAATGACCTAAATGTACTTAAGGAAATGTTCAACTTCCTTAGCTATCAAGGAAATGCAAATCAAAACAACTCTGTGATACCATCTTACACCTGTCAGAATGGCTAAGATCAAAAACACTAATAATAGCGTATGCTGGAGAGGATGTGGAGTAGAGGGAACACTCATCCATTGCTTGTGGGAATGCAAACTTGTACAACCACTTTGGAAATCAGTATGGCGGTTTCTCAGAAAATTGGGAATCAACCTACCTCAGGATCCAGCAATACCATTCTTGAGAATATAACCAAAAGATGCTCAATCATACTACAAAAGCATTGTTTAACTATGTTCATAGTAGCATTATTTGTAATAATCAGAACCTGGAAACAACCTAGGTGCCCCTCAACTGAAGAATGGATAAGGAAAGAGTGGCACATTTACACATTAGAGTACTACTCAACAGTAAAAAAACGATGACATCTTGAATTTTGCATGCAGATGAATGGAATTAGAAAACACTATCCTGAGTGAGGTAACCCAGACCCAAAAAGATGAATATAGTATGTACTAACTCATAAGTGGATACTAGCTATAAACAAAGACATTGAGCCTATGTAGTTCATGATCCTAGAGAAGCTAAGTAATAAGATGAACCCAAAGAAAAACATACATGGACTCACCTGGGGATTGGAGAGAGACAGGGACACCTGACAGGATTGGGAACATGGGAGCAGGGGAATGGGTAGGGATAGGGGACAAGAGGAGGGGAGAGGGGAGAGTTAAGGAGAACTTTAGGGAATGGGATGGTCGAGAAGGAGGAGGGACAGATATGAGAGCAAGAAGAGAGATATCTTGATTGGGGGAGCCATTATGGGGTTGGCAAGGAACCTAGCTCTAGAGAAATTCTCAGGAATTCACAAGGATGGCCCCTGCTAAGACCCTAGACAATACTGGAGAGGGTGCCTGAACTGACATTGCCCTGTATTCAGATTGATGATTATCTTAAATATCACCATAGAACCTTCGTCTAGCAACAGATGGAAACAGAGGCAGCGTCTCACATTGGAGCACTGGACTGAGCTCCCAAGGTCCAGTTGAAGAGTAGAAGGAATGAGAGTATGAGCAAAGAGGTCAAGACCACGAGGGCTTCACCCATTGAAGCAGTTTACTTGAGCTAATGGGAGCTCACCAACTCTAGAGGGACTGGGAAGGAACAAGCATAGGACCAAGCTAGTCCCTCTGAATGTGGTTGACAGTTGTATGGAAAACTCTTCAGACAAGTTTTATTTATTAAAATACAAATGAAATACCACTATTCCTTTGTTAGAAAAAAAGATTCCTCTGTCCGTAGTAGAATATCAGCCTCATACCTCACACCTATATGTGCTAAGCTCAATGAAGTATTTGGTGAAATGTGACTGCAGAATGAACACAAACCATGACAATGAAAGATGGGGAGGGGGAAGGGAGCAAGTGCATAGACAACATCTTTTCAAATCAGAAAAGCACTTTTTGTGGAACAAACCCAGTTTGTGAAATGTTGCAATCAGTGCTTCATATGAGATTCCTGATAAGCTTTAGGGAGGGAGCAAGTTCAGCAGAGTCAGTTCAGGCAACAGAGAACAATTAGCCTTTGGTAGTAGAGAGAGCACACAAGCAATGCTTGTCTTCAGGCTGCCTTCCCTTGGTATGAAGCAGTTTCCGGACAATGGAGAGCATGGCGTCGACCACTAGCCAGAACTCATGGCTTATTCAGCATTCTGTTGGAATCTAATACTTTGAAGCTATAATGCTTAAAGTTGAGATCAGATTGTACCTGAAGCTATAGCAATTTACCAGGCCCTGAGACTCAGCAAGGAAGTCCAGACCAAAGCTTGATATCTCAGCATGATGGTGAGAGAGATTAAGAAGATTATTTTCAAGTTTAATTGTCTAGTTATGCAACAAAATATGTTTAGCAGAAAACTAAAATGTGGATACTGTATCTTATTTTTTCCTTATATAAATCGAATTACCAAGTATTAATCCACACACAGTGGCTTATAAATGTTCAATATAAGGAATCAATGAGTATGAAATAATCAGAGAAATTGCTTTAGCAGGGCTAGGAGACTCTAAGAACTGTAGGGTTTAATTATTAGGATGTATGAAGATGTGGTGGGATATGAATGGGTAGTAAATTGATCTATTGCTGATAGATGGCTATGTTTCATCATTGTGTTCTGGGAGGATTGTAATTATACCTATCCTACTAAACAAATAGCCTGTGCTCAGGTTCATAAACAGAGTTGTACTCAAACTCAAGGACCTAGTGTGTCTATAGCTACAAATAGTTTTATTTACTCCATAGTAGCAAGTTCCAGTGTATGACTAAATAGAAAAATTAAAGATTTCATAGTTTAAAAGCAATACAGGTTTGTAATCTTACAGTTCTAGATATTAGGAATAAAAAAAAAAATCTGGCCTGGCCAAAACTAAAGCATAGGTGAGATTGTATCCTTCCTAACAGATCTAAGAAACAACTTGTGTTCAGGTTTTTTCTAGTGTCTAGAGGCAGCCTGCACTTCTCATGCTATGGTTTCTTCCTCCAGGACCAACTCCACTGCAGCCTCTGCTTCCATCGCTGCCCCTCCTCAATCTTGTCAGACCCGACCTCTCATCTGCATAAATGGGGTACTGGGTCTCATTCTAGAAAAGGACTCTGCCAATGAGCTGCGTCCACAGTTCTTTTAAAACTTTACACTTTGAGACACTGTGTAGATCAAATTAACCTTGAACTCCTGATCCCTCTGCTTCACCCTTCTGGGTGCTTGTTTGAGAAGCATGAGCCATCACGTGAGGATCTTCTCTTTTAAAGACGTGATTGTCTTGGGCCCACCTGTCTATTTCACGTTTCTCTCCTTTGATGGTGATTTAATCACATCTATATAGTCTTCTGCCATGATAAATGGCATGTGCATAGGTGCTGGGTACTAGACATAGACTCTTTGGAGAAGATGTTTAATCCTAGCCCTGAATCATCAGCCCTAATGCCCAAGACGATGTTAAGAATGACTAGGCAACAGGCCTCCTTCTTTACACTGGCTGCTTTCGTTGTCACTCTGTCTCCGATGTGTAAAGCAATACTAGAAAGAATCAACAGAGAGGAGAGTGTGGTGTCCTAAAACACACCTACTCCAGCCTCCAGCTCCTAACCCCAGCAAATTCAAATTGTCCTGTGAGTTGGAGTTCGAAAGGAAGCGGGAAAGAGCCCCAGTGAGTGGGAAACTGGAATGCACTGAGGCTTTAGGAAACAGGGCAGACGGATCTGAAGAGAGTTGCCACTGGAAGGAATTAGAAAACTTTAGCAAACGCACTTAATTTCACTTCTTCTTTTAATGTCGGTTTCATTTACTTTCATCATCATTTTCAAATGCAAGTTATTATTTTGGTCCTGTGAATGGAGAATTCATCTACGTGCCTTCCACTGTGGTGGGAAGTGGTGACATTTCTCCACGACTTCAAAGTCACAATTTACTTCCAGTAAGGGAAAAAAAATCTCAACAAGGTTAAAAAAGGAACAGCCAAGAAACAGCAGTGCAAGAATTCAAACACAGGTCCCTAAGAGACCAAGGCACTTCTTACTCAATATCACATACCTTTCTTTGGCTTTGGATACTTTTGTAAAATATGTCTCAACCTTTTACTCATTTTCTATTAAAGATTAATATTTATCAAAATCAAAAGAATCCGTAAACTTGCAAATAAAAAAAATCTACTTTTTGACAAAGCCCCCACAACTCTGAAGACAACTGACTTGTCTCTCAGACTTTGTTATAGCATGCTTGGCCCACCTTACACTGATGTACATGGATAATCATTTTAAGAACTAATTGTAAAGTATTTGGGAATTTTCTGAGCCAGTTATTAAACTTGATAATATATAAACTTAAATAAATATCTTAAAACTTCCCACTTCCCTGGACTGGAGAGATGATTCCTCAGGTAAGAGCAGCTGCTGCTTTTGCAGAAGTCAAATCTAATAAGCAAGCAGCAGTTGGTCAACCCCCATAACCATAGCACCGCCATTGCACAAATGGTAAATCTTTCTTGCAAGGCTAGTCTTATAGACCCTAGGATTCAAAGCTGGGAAACACCGCTGATACCTTTTCTCCCCAAAGAGCCTGCACCGAACCTTCTGGCTGGGAATATATCTGTCAGATAGGGGAGGTTTCTCTGCAGTAAAGACTTGTTCACATCTCACACGAATTTTCATCCACACAACGTTTTTTCCTTTTACCCCAAGACTTCAAGCATCTCGAAAGAGGTTTCATGGTTCATTCATCTCTTTGATGTCAGAGTCTAGGAAAAAGTTGAGTCCTTTGGTATTAACTCAGTAGGTATACCTTTTCGAAGTCATTGTACTAGTAATCATAATGCCAACAACTACGTTTAGTGAGCTTTTGTTATATGATGGGGTAGTAGAAATGACTTCACTTGCTTGTTTAATCCTTATAAGAACCTGTAAACAAAGCATTTTTTTCTCCATTTTGTAGTCGAGGGAAGTGAAGATTTGAGGCTATGAGTAGTCTTTTACATATTTAGTCATCAGCAAAACCAGTACTCTTGCATCATAACCTAAGCCCGGAGGACAGTACTGATACGTCCACTGTAATTCTCGTGTGTGCTATCTCTTTCTCGACGGTCTTTCTTTAAGCTGACTCGCCACTTTACACTTTACATTCACTTTCGCACATTTAGCCTCATTCAGGAAATAAGTGGTTTAACAACCTGCCCATCATATATCCACACATGTGTACTGAAATGTGTGTGCAAATACAGGATTAACCCATTTCACCTTTCTTGGCACATTTTTAGAAACACTGTCCTATCCTATACTTTGCACAATGGCATTTGCACAAACATCTATTAGAATGCCTTGTGCCATAGAAGACAGCTTGGTCTCCAGTCTGTAGACTCCTGGTCTTAGACTAATGAGTTAGTTGGCTGACATGTGTCCTAAACAGCAGCAGCTCTGGTTTGCCAGCAAGATAATGATTTGAGGTTATGCAGTCAAACTGCTTTCTCTAGGTGAATAGGAATCCATAAATCATTTTATACCCAAGACATGATAGAAAGATACGCTCTTTTGTTTTGTGTTGGTTGTTGGTTGCACTTTAGTTCGGGCTATTTATTGAGGAACTTGCCTGGAATTTATCCTTGCCTGGAATTCGTCATCAAATATTGCCACATAGAATCTTCGTCTCAAAGCAATAGCTAAAGCACAAGTTTTCAAAGATTAAACTAATGTCTATTGCAAATACTCTCTGCAGAATTAAAATAAACTCTGACAAATGAAAGTTCTTTAATAAATGGTTCAGGTCTTCTCTAGGGAAGTTTTTATTCTCATTTCACCTGTCACAGTTAATCCAGTCAACTTTGATTCCACAGACACGTGATGAGGGTTTGATTAAAGTCTCCTTTCAAAACAAAGGGTGCAGACCGGAATAGGATGTCTTTTTAAAGGAAAGGAGGTGCTTAGTCACATACCCCATTCTTCTCTTTGAAGAAATCATTCTCCTTGCCAGGAAACACATTTCTAGTTTGTTCAAATTATTTAAGATTAAAAGATTAGACAATACCTTGGAATTCAAATGTGGTTTGGATGAAGAAAACGCTGAGGTTTAAAAATCTCACCAAACATAGATGATATTAGAAAACTATGACAACTATGGATCATCTTCAGCCCTCAAACATGTATGTTTAGTTCCGAACCCCTACCCTCTAAACACTGAGATGGCTTACAGAAGCTCCAAGGCATTTGACCCCATAATCCCTTCTCTCCAAAATACCAGGAACAGGGCTCTAGTTAGGCAGCTACCATATCATATTGTCTTCCTTTTCTTCTCTATTGCTCTTTCGATGAACAACTTAGCAATAAGAATAATATCCTATTTGCCTTTGTAAGTCGAATCCTACAACAGTGGCTGGCACCTAGTCAATGTTCCGTGAAAACATTACTGCCTGGATGTACAAAAATAAACTGGGTTTCAATGTCCTGTTGCCAGCTTGAGACTGTGCTGTTAATTCAATGTCCTTTCTAACACTGTGAAACCCAAGAGAAAGAAACCATAAAAGTGATCTTGTGTGATGAAACAAACAAACAGAAAAATAAACAAACAAAAACCCTGAAACACAGAGAGGTTGTGTTTAACTGGTCACGAAGGTGGCATAAGAAAAAATTGGGAGTAAGCTTCCAGACTGGATTTAAGGTTGAACTGTAATGACGACACTACACTAAGTAGATACAAGAAGCCTTACTTTTTGAAAATTAACTTTTAATGGTGATAATTATCTGTCAAGAACATGTCAGCTTTTGAGGGTGGGTTGGTCTCTTGTTGCCACTTCCTGACCTGATCCCAAACTGCCCTTGCATCCTACCATAGTCCAGCCACAAACAGGGTCTGGATTCACCACAGATGTTGGAACATAACATAATTCAATAAAATCATCCCTCTGGCTAAAGTTAAGTAATACTGTGACAAGCTTGTGGTTTTGTTCAAAACAGAACACTCACTAATGACATCTTAGTAATCAGACTAGAAAAGAAAACTAGCAATGAATTTCCTAACTCCCCTCCTTTCTCCTCCCAGACTCAACTTTCTGATCATGTGCCTGCTTATTTCAACAAACACTTAATAGGGGATTTACATTTCCAGCCCTGTAGTGGAGTACATATATGAAAAACCCCCCTCTGTAAAATATTAGGGATGACAGGAAAGAAAAGAAACAAATACCCTTTAAACGACACAGCCGAGCTTAAAATAAATAGGGCAAATGGTGCAGAAGAGCTAGACACCTACATGGCAATCAGAAACCTAAACACATTATACCCTCTCCAAGAATTCACCTAAAGTGAACCATAGACTTACATAGAAAGTGTAATACCATAAAATCCTTCAGAGATGACAAAAGAGAGAACCTGTATGGCCCGGGGTAGTAACAGCATTTAAGAAACAAGACCAGAGATGCGATTAATGAAAGGAATATCCAATAAACTGGAACAGTGGTTCTCGGCCTTCTATCTGCTGCCACCTTTAATACGGTTCCTCATGTTGTGGTAATGCCCTAACCATAAAATTATTTCATTGCTACTTCATAACATCAATTTTACTACTTTTGTGAATTGTAATGTAAATATCTAATATGCAGGATGTCTGACGCATGACCCTCAAGGGGGTCGCGACCCACGGGTCAAGAACTGTTGAGCTAGAGTTTTTAAATTAGAAACCACTTTTCAAAAGACTCCGAAGGGGCTGTGAAGACCAAGCACAGACTAGGAAAAATATTATAAAAAGCATGTCTAGTTGAGAACCGGGCTTTTTATTTTAAACATACAAAGAATCCTTGGAACTTAACAAGAAGGAAACAAAGAACTCTAAAAATCAGGAGATATTTGAGTCAGTGCCCATCCAGAAAGGCAGGCAGATTGAAAGCACACGAGAAGATGCTCTGTATCACATCTCAATAGCCAATGCGGACCCCACTGAGCATTGACCAAGACCTCATGCTCACTGATTCGAATGGCTGAAATTATAAACCCTAGTAGGCAGAAACTAGGAGAAAGCAAGACCGCATGCTTCCTTTGCAAAGTCTGACTATTTCTTACGAAACTAAATATACTCTTAACCTAGGATAGAGAAAATTTATTCCCTGGTATTTATTTACTCATATGTGCTGAAAACTCATTCTAAAAAAAAACCTCTATATAAAACCGCAAGCCAACCTTTAAAGCAGCTTTGTTTACAATGGACAAAATCTGGACATAATCAAGATATTCTTCAGTAAGTGAATATAGCAACCAAGATAACAACCATAAAACAACCTAGTGTATCCGTCTCTTGCACATGCATGATGGGCAATAGTTATCATCATTCACCCATCAGTAAAATCACTGACTCTCCTAATTTACATTTTAATTATTACCAAGTATCTAATTTTATAAGATAATTTTAATACAACTTCTTTGACATAATCCCATAAATGAAACGAATTACCATAAACAATTTTGGTTATCTTGACAATATTTATCCCACTAAAAGTCTACTCAACAGGGCCTTTGCAAAAATGGATTATCATTCTAGAAAACAAGCAACAAAAAAAACCTCACAATACTCTTCTATCATTTTTCATTTATATGCTGACTTTACTGAACCTGGTCTTGTACAGATGACTTACCTACTTCACATTTCTAGCCCTACTTCCATCTGTCAACAAAATGAAAACAAAGTGCTCATTTGAAAGCTCAAACGCCATCCACTTAGCCTTTCCACTATTATCCAAGAGCCCCACTTTCTGCTAGCTCCTACACTATTTTTGAATAAAGAAATTTAAACAGGATAAACTCAAACCACTCAAAGTTCTAATTTCCGTCATTTAACTACCAGTCTTATGGATCACAACAATTTATCCTACACTTAATAAATACAAGCCAAATACTTTAGTTAAGCTAAATCTGGATGGATGAGATCTGACTTTACAGAAATGTAGTTAATGCCTAAATTTTCTGATCAACTAATTTCAGTCTCTTTCTACTAATTGGGGGTGAGGTACGGAGGAGTTCTGACAGAAGCAAAATTGTTCCTTTGAATTTGTAAATCACTGAGGAGTTTTCCCAGAAATGGATTTTGACCTGTGAAAAAGACAGCACTGTTGAAGAACACTGTCTACCAGACATAACTTGGCCATTTTCTGTCTTAGTG
Source organism: Chionomys nivalis (assembly GCF_950005125.1). NCBI lineage: Eukaryota > Metazoa > Chordata > Mammalia > Rodentia > Cricetidae > Chionomys > Chionomys nivalis. The sequence continues at coordinate 25,256,963 of NC_080093.1, read as the reverse complement.
GGAGCAGTGACTAACAAGAGATTGCATAAGATCAGGTCTTCTGATATTACTTCATGGAAGGAGGGCTACAGAGAGCCACTAAATCTTCATCTGAGATTCTAATCACTCGGTTCCTTTTGTGACCCACCCCACTCCCAGCTGTGCAAGACTCTGCCCTTAATACATGTGAGTTTTGAGATGCTGGAGTGTAAGGAGAAGAAAGCTAACTAAAGGCGGATCTCCACCTGTGTAGCTTTAGAAGCATGGTTCAACATGCTGGAATTGGACTTTTATGTGACATTGCTGTTTTAGGGTTAGCCAATGCCTATAAGTAGGCCCTTATCATATACCTGTAAATAAGTCCAATAGACTCATGGATTCACTTTGACAGAGTTGCTCCTTTGATAAGTCATTGATCTTTTTTCTGGCTTGAGTGAATGCTTGTTCATGCAACAAACTTAGAAATTAAGGTCAGCCTTACTTAGAAAAATGGATGCAGAAATCCAAAAGTAAATCTTATGAAAGAAGCGCAAGATACTCTTTAACTAAACATGAGACTTTTGAAAAGATAGAAAGTTAAAAAGTGACTGGATCTCAACAATATTATAAAACATGAGATATTTTATATGTTTGTTAGACATAACAAGCAAAGCTCAAACTCAAAATGAAACTCAAACAATGAGAAGTTTCCTCAACAGTGGCATAAAATTGATTCATGATTGCTGAGAACACAATAGGGTGGACATTGGCTGTAAAGGAGGGGAAGGAACTGAGTGGAGGGATAGACATTTTTTGTTATATCTGTCCTTGTGATTAAATGATTGAATATGTCTATAAAAGTATACTAAAAATTGATGAATTCTGGGCTGGTAAGATACTTTAGTGGGTAAAGGCCCTTGCTGCTAAGTCTCATGATCTGAGTTCAATCTGTGATGAAAGCCAAGAGCTGACTTCCACAAGCTGTGTTTGAGTACCACAAGACCATCTCTCTTACATATTCACACACACACACACTTTTTATATGTATGTAAATTTTGAAATGTAGTATTTTTCAATTTGGTGAATTCTGTTGCACATAAACTACAGGGTAGATGGAACAAATAGATCAGAAATGGACCCAGTCTTACATAGTATCTTACTTTACAGCAAAAGGAAACTTTCTTTACAACTAAGTATATTCACAAAAATAATTTAAAATGTTGGGCATTAATACTAAAAACTAGTGTAACAAAAGTTAACACATTCTTGGGCTACGTATCAAGGTTACTTAAGACAGAGCAGTTATCTGTTTACTTGTTTTTCTAAGACAATGAAAATGTGACATTTAGTCACCAGAATAGAATATATTAGAAATAAAACAAGGGTTTAAGTCACAATGGCAAATAAAATAGTAACACCACCAAAAGAATTCTTGAAAAAAATCAATTTAAATAGCATTAAATACAACTTTAGAAATAAATTCAAATGTGCCATTAAGTCACCAAATATGTAAACTGCTTTTGTCCAGAAAATGAAAGATAGGACCAAGTTGGGGTGTCCACTGTTGCCAAGGATTGTGCATAGCCTGGAGCAGAAGCACAGAAAAATGAGACATCAGATATGTGGTGACTCAGCCTTTACTACAGGAAGTTAAGCCTGAGGGCAAAGGTCATAGCAGAGTGTCATAGGACACTAACATGAGAGATACAAGTCCCTGGAAATTCACATGTCTTGGTGAATAGCCACTGAGTTGAGTTAAAAGGAACAGTCTGACCAAAATCACAGAGAACTGATTAGCTGGCTCCTTTAGGGATGTGAGTAATTTTACATCGCAACAGAGTTATCAACTAGGACATGAGTTTTGAGTAAATCTCATCTACTGACATAGATTCACTCATTCTCAATCTTAAGAGTCTAACATTCCAGAAGAGAATCATTTTGAAGGAAGAGCCTGACTTAGTGGCATCCATCTACCAGCCATTGCTAATGAGGCTTCTCCGTCTTCAAAACCATGGAGTGTCAAGAAGCTAGTTCAGCTAGAGTCCACCAACTTAGAAGCCTCAAGTTGCTTATCCAGGGGATTTTGACAGTGACAGTTCACTTCTACATCCTACTTGGTTTTTTTCCTTTTTCCAACACAGGGTTCTCTGTGTAGCTCTGGCTGTCCCAGAACTCACTCTGTAGACCAGGCTGACCTCGAACTTATAGAAACCCACTTACCTCTACCTTCCTGACTGCTGGGATTAAAGGTTTGCACCACCATTGCCCAGCCCTACCTGATTCTTAAGACTGAAACTGCTCTGTGAATTTCTCTGAAAACTTTTTACCTTATGCTATGACTCTATTTGCCTTTGACTTGAGAAATGTGTTGTTTGCTACCTTATTGTTCTCACTCAGGTCTCAGGACTTTAGATTTAGAATTGAGAGCCCATGTTCTTTTTTTTTTTTTTTTTTTTTTTATTCTGTGGCACATTGTTGGCTTGGATTTTGATTTAATATGACAAAAAACAAGCTTTGAATTAGTATCACAAAATCAGTTGCTGAACTATCTTAAAGATCATTTTAAAGTGACAGCTGATTTAAGAGTCCTTCGTGAAAAAGTAGGTTTGACTTTCGTTGTTTCAAAATTTCCCAAGACAAACACAAAACAAACAAAAACAAGATTGTAAAATATGTCTGATCATATGCTACTCGAAGACCTAAGAGTTATTGACATTTCAAAATAGCATAAACCCAGTCCACTGGAAGTATTTCTGCAAAGATGAGGGTGTGGATCACCAATCTGCCTGCTTTCGGGTAAGTGCCTTTAGCGTAGGTGTGATGCTGGCCAGGAAACAGAGGACTTTCTGTAAATGCCCCAAACTTCTAAGAGAATGTTCTTCTAGCCTTTCTGGTATTTCCTGCTGCCCATTTTTTTTTTTTAAAAATTCCTCTGTGACTTTCTAATTCTTTTTATTCCTCAATTATGCCTTAGGCTGGGTTCATGTTTTTGGCTCAGTCCTAGATCCTCCAATGCTTCCTCCCCTTCTTTCTTCTCTTCCTCTTCATGTCAGTGCTCTGTCTGCCACCTCTCCTCCTCATCTTCCTGTTCTCCTTCCTTCTCCCCCCACCTTCCCTTGATTTTCCATTGAAAACTATTGCTCAGTAACCTCAGAGCTGACTCCCAGGGAAGAAAGCAAGGATGCCTGCTTCATGCTTTCACATGTACATTTCCACAAATCGCAACCAACGTCTGCAAAGAAGAGCGTCAGTTTAAGCAATGAGACACGCGCTTGTCACCATCTCAAGGGAACGTTTCCCTTGACGTCCACGTTATTATTCTCTCCTCTTTACAAGTGAAACCCTGAGACATGAAGAACACTGCTGCTTTTAATCTTCTCAATTGCCAAGTTATTGTTTGGCCACAATGCAGTACTGATTGTTATTATTATATTTTATTGTCAACATAACACAACTCAGAGTTATTCGGGAAGAGAAACCTCAACTGAGAAAATGCCTCCATCCAGATTGCCTATGGGCAAGTCTGTGGGGCATTTTCTTAATTAATAAGTGATGTGGGAAAGCCTGGACCATGGCATCAGGAGTGTCATTCCTGGGCACTCATACACTCAGTTGTGTATGAAAACAGGCTGTGCAAGTCATAAGTGCCTTATGTCATTGTGCCAGCAAGCCTTATTCCCCAGGGCCTCTGCTTCAGTTTCTGACTTGAGTTACTGCCATGACTTTCTTGGGTAATGAAGTAGGAACTGAGCATTTGTAGGGAGAAATGAACCCTTTCTTCTTAAGTCACCTTTGGTCATGATGTTTTATCACAGCGCTAGAAACCCTAACTCTGGTAAAGGTACAGATTCAGAATGTTCCATAGGAGAACCAGGGTTTAAACTCAACTGTCCCATTCTCAAATTGGCATGTTCTGCCTTGCTTGAGTAAACTATGCTAGGATTGTGCAAAGAGCAAGTTCTCAGATTGGAATACAATAATGTCAACAGTTTTTTCCTTCTCAGGTTTTGGATGTGGGCCTAAGGGAAATGCTGTACTAGAGAGGCAGAGGTCATGGAGAGGCTGAACAGGAATGGTTTGGGTGAAACCCTTCATCATAATAGCAAAGACTGTCTGATAGAGACATCCTGAGGACCGCTCAGTGATCAGCGGAGGAGTCCTGAAGGTTCAGATGGACAGATGATAGGCATAGGGTTTGCGTTCCAAATTTGACTTTGTCCACTTTCTTCTGGATTCTTTTTAAAAATACTTACTTACTTTTGTGTGCATTAACATTCTGCCTCATGTGTGAGGGTGTGCACCCCATCTCGTGCATCTCTGAGGCTCATAGCGGCAGGAGGAGGGCATCAGATTCCTTGGAACTGGAAGTGCAGATGGTGTGAGCTGCCATGGATAAGGGCTGGGAACTGAATCTGAGTACCAGAGCAACAAAGACTCTTAGCTGCTGAGTCATTTTTCCAGCCCTGCCTTCTAGATTCTTCTTGCAGGAGAACAGAAGAAACGGTTGTTCTGCTTCCTCTGTTGTTCTTTCCGATTTCCCTTCATTTTGGTTTAGTCTGTGGCCCATCTGAAAGCATGGGAGGACACATGTGTGGTAAAAAAACGTGGAGTGTTTCATCAAAGAAACCAGCAGCATCCATGAGGTTTTCTTTAGACTCTGACATTTCCTGTGTGGTTCCAGAATCACCTGGGGGCACATTTGAAAGGCAGATGCTGAAGTCCCGTCCCCGAACTAGACAATCAAATTCTGTAGCTTAATAGGTGCCTTCAGTGAGCCTTATGTGTGCTGAAGGTTAAGTATCTAAGCTTTGACATTGAAAAATACCGTTATAGTCTTCAGTGTTCATAGCTGAGAACCACATAGTCCAGTTCTGAAAGTCTCTCAAAAACCTCTCATCATTTTTAAAGTGAATTGTGTTGGACTGCATGTATTGTTGTTATCAGCTGCGTGTTGCTCACAGAACATGGATTGGACACACCTGGTAGTGTGCTGCAGCAACACTCGAAGCCCCAGGCTCCTCATTTGCAAAATGAGAATAAAAAGCCCGGTGCATGATTTACCAACATATTTATTTACTTATGCTTTTATTTGATTTTACTTGGGCTTCCCAAGACAGGATCTCACTCTATTGCCCAGGCTAGTCTTGAACTTGTAGCAATTATCCTGTCTCAGCCAATGATACTCTTGGACTATAGATTTGTACCGCCACACTCAGGGAGTTGGTAACTTTAGAGGGTACTAAATGCAAAAATCCTGGTAGCTATTTTATTGATATAATCAAGTACAATTATATTATTATTTCAGTATTATTAAATTATTTAGAAAACTCAGTTCTTTTTTCTCCTCCACTCAATTTTTTTTCTTTCCTACAGATACTTACTATGATTTTTCCCACTAAAAATTTTGCACACTAAAAGAAACCTCCCCTGAGTCTACTTTGTCTCCATGGTAGTCACTCTTCTTCACCACAGTAGAGCATCTTGCAAGAGTCACCTGAACTCCGCTTCCTTCCTTCTAGTTCCTAGCTTCTCTCTAGCCTCATCCCTGCTCCAGCACCCAGTAGAGCCCTGTCCTCAGCAATCCACCTCAAGGACACAGACCAAGATGTTGCGAAACCCGGGTGACCACTTCCCTTCTTACTTAACGCATCTTCAGCATTCTTCTGTCTGAAATGTACTTTCCATTTGATTCCAGGATACCATACCCACACGAATCTCCTCTTGGGTGTTTTTATATCCCTTCTTGTTTTTTTCTGCTAGTACCTTTTCTGTCTCGTATTTATTAATCTCAATGTGCTGCAGGGTACAGTATTTGGGTGTAAACTTTGTCCACAAAGGATAACTCCCTGAGAACCTCATAAGGCAAATGAACCCAGCAAGACAGCGGCACTCCAAGCTTGTAAGATGGGAGTAATAACCAGAGTATTTAATTCATTTACAGATTGATTTACTTGTTGTTCATCCATTTTATGTTGGCTGGGTGACACCATATCTCTTAGTCACACTGAGTGTCATATCCTGCCTCTCTTTGAAGGGTTTTGCCACGGTTACTTTCACCCATAGCTTTAACATTACAACTGATGTTTGAGGAAGTCAGTGCTATCCTCTTGAGATAGGCATCATTCTCTTCCACTGCACGATAAAAGGCAGTCAAAAAGATGAGGAAGTGTCTGGATGAGATCTTGCTCCTGGCATTGTGTTTCCAGATAACATTTCAGAAAAATCTGAGTCAGAGAAAAAGGGAAATGTGTAATGCTTCCACTTTGTCCCTTCCTGTCACCCTCTCTTCCTTCTGACCTTACAAATAGTTCAGAAAGATTCTTTCCTCAGAAAGAACATCGGAAACAGAGGTTTGTTACATGACATGATCCCTCTAAAAATAAGGTCTGAAATACCTCATTGGAAAATGTATTTGCTTTTTTCTTTGACTCTAAGAGAATGCCTTTGCTGCCTCAACCAAGAGACTTAATGGAATGTCACTGTTAACTTCTGCAAAAAAGCCTTATCCATGGCTCTTGACATTTTGTAGCAATGCTGTCTAAATCCTTTGAGTTTCATTTCCATTCTCTCAAAAATAGGCTCAAAGAGCATTAGTTTGGGGCTTGCTGCAGACTTTGAAAATAAGACCTACAAAGAGCTTCCAGCAAGGTTTATATCTTAGCATGGAACTCTAATCAAACCAGAATTTATAGACAAGTTTGCTGCTCTTTGCTCTCTGCAGGAAAGCAAGGGGTCGACTCTCTGGGAAGGAAATCAAGGAAGGGACTCCACAGACTCTTAGTGCCACAGGGCTGTAGCAGCACTTAGCACACAGTCTTTACTATGACTCTGTAAGCTGACTGTAGCAGCACTTAGCACACAGTCTTTACTATGACTCTGTAAGCTGAGTGAGGCTGATTCCTTAGCACACAGTCTTTACTATGACTCTGTAAGCTGAGTGAGGCTGATTCCATCTCAGGGATGAGAAAACTCTGGCTCTGAGATGGTAAAACAACTGGTCATTCAGTAAGTGACGCTCTACAGTTTAGTTTAGTAGGTTACACTCTACAGTTTCTAGTCTATTTCCAAAGAACCCACGGCTTACACGCTTTCCCTTCTAACATTCTGCTGTCACAAATAACAGCCCTCACTTCTCTACCTCTCCCTCCTCCTACCCCAAACATTTGCCTCTAATCAAATCACCCAGTCTGGGCAATGTGTCATCAAGCGAAAAGGCCCAGCCAGCTCTCAGACAGGAAATGTCCATTCCGGTCAGTTTCATCTGCTAAGGCTTCCCATATCTATTCTGTTCATTTTTTTCATGATACCACTGCCCTTCCCCATAGCCAACACCTCCCTGAACCATCGTGTCTTCCTCACTGGCCTCTGTGCCCCCAGCTTCCCAGCTATAGAGCTTACCCTCACTGGCTTCCAACTGCGGCTCAAATAACACGAATGAACTTCCTCTTCCTGAAGCCTCTCGCTGTAGCGTGCACATCTAGCTTTCTGCCACAATGTTCTGCCGGTTTCTCACATTCTTTACATTCCTCCCCTTCTGTGTCCTCTTTGCTTTCGTCTAAGTGGGTTTCTCCTTCTCCCTCACGGATGTCAGACTCGGCCAGACTTAGCAGTCTCTCTCCATGAACTGAAGTGCTGTGCAGATGAGCGGCTCATGGTCACCCCCACACTGTATATGGGAGGATAACTGAGACAATTTTTAAAGAAAAAATCTTAACAAAGGATACCAAAATATGTACAAGTATATTAATATTTGCCTCTTTCTCTTGATGTTCTACTTCTAAGAATTTCTGATAAAGATCATTGTAGGTATGAACACAGATCAAATAACGTAGCTGTGTATAATTTTCCACAGTCATTAACATGAACATCTTCTGAAAATTATGAAAAGCATATAGATTGTGATTATATCTATCATATACATAAGCGAATGACTTGTTTTCAAAGTCATATGATTTTTTAAAAAAACATTTAACACCATAGAAATGTTCTCACAGATCACTCTTTTCCGAAGTGTCACCACTAGTAGGTTCCCCATGCTCCAGGGGTTGGCTCCACGCCTATGCTCACATTGGCAGCCCTAGCTGAACTAGTGGGTTATGGGGAAAAAGGAGAGAGCACAAAGTTGAGAGGAAGATTGTTGAAGAGAATATAATGGGATCTGTAGGTGGAAGATGGAGGTAAAAGTGATGATATTTCACTGTAGACATGTATAAAATTTTAAGAATAAGGAAAAAATTTAAATATTCTCACAATAGAAAAAGTGGAAACAAAATATAGGTTAAAAATATATGCAGATATTTTAATTCTAATCATGTAAATGTTGTACATAAATGCATATGTTCATTTAAGTTTCTGAAAACAAACATAAATCTAAATATTGTCTTTTAGTGTAGAACATGTAAGCTTGTTTAATTTTCTTTTTTATACCTTAAAAATATATAGCAAGTCTTTACTATGATTTTGGTATAGTCCCTAAAAGTCCAAGTGTTAGAGATAAAATCTGCAAATTTAAGTATTAGTGATATATAAAAGTGAGGCCTTTGGAAGCTAATTGGCTTTAGATGATGTCATGAGGTTAGCCTGTTAAGTGACTTTGTGGGGAAAGGAAGAGCAGTCAAAGCAAACATATTTCTTCTCTCACTGTGTGATGCTCTCCTCCATGGTTTTCCAGATGCCAAGCTGATGTGGGATTCCCCTCTATGTGCTATGAATACCATAAGTGAATAAAGAAACTGCCTTGGCCTGTTGATAGGGTAGAACTTAGGTAGGCGGGAAAACTAATCTGAATGCTGGGAGAAGGAAGGCAGAGTGAAGGAGAAGCCATGTAGCCCCGCCTAGGACAGACACCAGATGGAACTTTGCTGGTAAGCCACTGACACGTGGTGATATACAGATTAATGGAGATGGTTTAAATTAAGAAATGAGTGTTAACCAATAAAAAGCTAGAGCTAATGAGCCAAGCAGTGATTTAAAATAATATGGTTTCTTTGTGACTATTTCAGGGCTGAGCAGTCAGGAACCAACAAGCGGCCTCCATACAACACCAAGCATATGCTAACACCATGCTCTTGAGTTCCAGAGTTCCTGAAGGTTTAGAATGTTTAAGTTGTGCAGCCTCAGACAATCAGTTACAACAAGGTAAACTAGCCTAAGATCTTATGCGTTTTTATGCAAAAAAAAAAAAAAGGTTTAAATTTTTACGTTTATCCCCCCACCTTTTTGTTTGTTTGTTGTTGTTGTTGTTTTGGTTTTTTAAAAGAGGATTTCTCTGTGTAAAGCCCTGGCTGTCTTGTATCTCTTTCTGTAGAACAAGCTGACCTCAAACTCACACAGATCTCTCTGCTTCTGCCTCCTGAGTTCTGGGATGAAAGGCACTGATAAAGCACTCTTTCTCCAGACTCCCAGGATGGCCCTGTTCTGTTTTGCTTCCTAGAAGAGCAGGTTGTTTCTTCTTCCACAGTGTGATTGTCAGGGTGTGGTACCAACTACAGGTTCTATTCTCCCTGTACAGAAGCTTCAACCATTTCAGGGACTGTCCTCAGAGGGGACTCAATGCAGCATGCAGTATTCAGAACAGTTGGACAAGGAGGAAGGTGGATGAGCTCTTATAGACATGGCTTCACAGCTGACTTGCTATGCCTAAGACTTACTTGGAAATGGAATAAACTTATGCAAAAAAAAAAAAAAAAAACGCTTGAAATTTGATGCTCAGACTTAAATCTCTGGCTTCTACTTCTAACTTCTAATAAATTTAATTCTAACTCTCAGAAAGAAAGGAGCACAAATTCCCCACAAATGTGCCATGAGTCAACACTCTCACCATACTGGGGTCTCAGGACTAAGTTCCCAGCTTGAAACTTGCATGGCCCTACCATGTAAGGCCTGGGGTGAGAATCACTGGACATATTTCACAAGACGTCCTTGCCCTGTTTGAAGTTATTTCATTGTCAGTGTTGTTGTTTCCCAAGGGTCTTTGCAAAGCAGGTTTCAAAGTTAATACTTCCTGTAGGCCTTTTAAATCAATTACTTCACTAACTTTATTTCACTAACCCCTGCCCATCTGACACGGAGTACCTTTTCTAGTCTTCCTTACACAAGCAATCTTTTTAGTCCTGACACCTCAACCCCTCACTCCAAGGCTAATTATGATTTTTTTTCAAGACAGGCTTTCTCTGCAGCTTTGGAGCCTGTCCTAGAACTAGCTCCTGTAGACCAGGCTGGCCTTGAACTCACAGAGATCCACCTGCCTCTGCTTCCCGAGTGCTATGAATTTAACTGTACTCCTTGATGGTTGGTCAATTCTGTTCTTATGCTTACTTCAAGGATCATGAACCCAAAATGAGAATTTAGGAAAGGATTAGATTTGCAATCATAGTATTTCTTGATTTTCTTCTAAATCTACATTTCAATCAATGTTGGTAAAAATGCAAACATCTAAATAGACTCTTGGGAAAATTCTTTACCTGAATCACTGTGCTCTAGGACAGCAGTTCTCAACCTGTGGGTCTCTGCCCCTTTAGAGGGGACATTACACAGGGGACACATATCAGATATCTGTATATCAGATATTTATATTGCAATTCATAACATCAGTAACAATGAAAATAATTTTATGGTTGGAGGTCACCACAACATGGGGAATTGTATTAAAGGGTTACAGCATTAGAAAGGTTGAGAACCACCACTTTAGAGGATGGGAACAAAGATGTGAATATAAGGTTTAGAATGTCTGTAGTGTATTTCACTTGTATTTTAATAAATATAGTTTGCCTGAAGATTAGAGAGTAAAACAGCCCCATGGTCAACCTTACAGACCAGGCAGTGGTAACACATACCTTTAATCCCAGTAGCCTCACTTGTTTGCCACAGACACCAGGCAGTAGTGCTACATGCCTTTGATCCCAGCCCTAGAAAAGAATATAAGATGGGAGGAGACAGTTCTCAGAGAGTCTCATTCTGAGGTTTCCTGGAGGCAGGATCATCATTTTTCAACTGAGGTCAAGATAAGAGCCAATGGCTGCTTTGCTTTGCAGATCTTCGGGTGATCTGAATTTTCTCTCTGAGTTTTTATTAGTCATGCTTCAATTAGCACCCAACTTTTGGGGGTAAGAATTTATGAAAAATCCTGTTTACCTGAGGCTTTTTAGCCACTAGCACAGGCCAGACCCAAACCCAAACCTAACCACCAGGGTTCAGGAGAAAAATTAGAGTTCCTTGCTCTCATCTACCCCTGCATAGCTTCCATGTAAAGATGGAAAATACACAGAAAATCTGGATACTGTATGTTGTTGTGCTGTCTTTGTTTGATGACTGAGGAAAGAGCAACAGCTACTAAAAGACATTTGATTATAAATACTGCTGGATTAATCAAATCTATTTCAAAAATGCTTTGACTTTAAAATTTAGGTCAAAAGGTATACTACTTTGGAGAAGAGGTTTTGCTTTTTTTTTTTTGTTTTTTTTTTTTGGTTTTTTTTTTTTTTTTTTGGTTTTTCGAGACAGGGTTTCTCTGTGGTTTTGGAGCCTGTCCTGGATTGCTTTTGTTTTCAAAGGAAATGGAAGGCTGTGGAATTATTCTGGGTTAAGAAAAATAAGGTTTAGTGAAGGAAGACCCCTTGAAAATGGCCAGTGGGAAGAGATGGCCCAGATGATTCAACATTTAAGAGGACCTTCTTTGCAATTTCCTCTGAATTTTACATCCAAAATAGCCTCAAGACTGCTGACTGAGATGATCCAGAATCACAGAATATTCTAGTCAGGACTTGACCATAATCCTAAATTTTCTTTGGGTCCCCATAAGATTATGAATGCCCACAGTCATCAGGAAGTAGCCTAGAAAACTATACTCATATTTCCAAAAAAATAGATTCTGGATGTTTGCCTTTATTTAGAGTGTTGATTACAAGTTGTTATCGATAATGTTCAGGAAAAAAAAGCTGAAAAAGGAGATTAGATTCAGAGTTCTTGTTTTGAAAAGAAAAAAAAAGGGAAGTGTTGTGGGATAATGCTCTTGTACCATGTAAAGATTAGTCACTTGTATTGGTTTAATATAATGCTGATTGAACAGTAGCTAGGCAGGAAGTATAGCAGGGAAACCAGACTAGGAGAATTCTGGGAAGAGGAAAAACTCAGTCTGCAGTCACCAGCCAGATGGAGAGGAAACAAGATGACAATGCCTCACTGAGTAAGGTACCAAGCCACGTGGCTAAACATAGATAAGAATTATGGGTTAATTTAAGTTATAAGAGCTAGCTAGAAATATGCCTGAGCCATTGACCAAACAGTATTGTAATTAATATGGTTTTTGTGTGATTATTCCAGTCTGGGTAGCCAGGAAACAAAAGTGCAGTGTCTTTCTACACACGTTACTTTTTTCATTATTGTAATCAAACACTTATAAAGAAACTTAAAGGAGAGCATGCTTATTTTAGCTCATGTTTCATAGAATTTTAGTCCATCATGGCATGGAAGGGATGGTAGAAGGAACATAAGACAGTTGCTTATTACATCTTAGTGTGTCGGGAAGCAGAAAGCAAGACCGAAAGCAATGCCAAATCAGGCCCCTCAAAGGACTATCTTCCAGATAGACACCCAAGATCCATGACTTCTTTACACATTACCACTACTTCTTCCTAATTACTCTTCCTATTTCACTGAAGGAGAATGATCTGATGTTTATTTTAATTCCAGATGCCTAGATGTAGGCATTTGTTTTGTGGAGAATTTACTTATATTTTCAGTACTTTTTTTCTGAAATTCGTGGTAGATTCTGTTTCCAGAACAGTTATCTAAAGAATATAAATAAGAGTCATTAATATATCTGGTGGGTGGATTAACCACTACTGTAGAGTAACAGTCCCAAACTAGTCCTCTAGCATATTCTCATGACCAATAAAAGGCTGGCACACAGCAGGAATCCCACAAGAAATTAAGGAGTAAATCCATGAATGGACAAATGGGTATTTTAAAATGTGTGCGTGTAGTTGAAAAACAAATGTGAGCCAACACCCTGAGTGTATGAACACAGTCAGAGCCCTTAGTTTCTACATGGGTACACCACGTTATCAATATGATCCATACTAGAAGGCATGCACCAAAATAGAAAGGGGAAACATGAGATTACATGGAAGCAAGAATAAGGTGTCTGACACTGTCCTCTCAAATTGCATAAGAAATAATGTCACAGTCATAGGGAAAGGACTTTAGAGGAAGCAGAGGCAGAGCTAAGGGAAATACCAAAAGTGATCTCAAACCTCCATTCTTCATCACATAAACTGCTAAACGCTGAAGGTTCCATAGCCTCCCATCCTCTCACCTCTCCCTGGCCACTAATTAGGAACATGAAGTTCTTTGCAGAACAGTGGGCAGTGGGTCCCATACTCTTAGAAATACCATGTTTCTTCCTTGGGAAGTCAGTAGGTAGAAAAACCGTACCTATCCAAGACTACATACTGGTATTCATGTCTTCAAAGTACGTAGATAGTGGTTAAAAAGCACATCAAAGATTTTTGAAATTTGTTTTTACTTAGTGTGTGTGTGTGTGTGTGTGTGTGTCTGTCTGTCTGTCTGTGTGAGTTGCAGTATATGTGTGTATTTGTACATGTGGATGCAAGTACATATGTGTATGGAGGCCAGAAGTTGACATTGTTATTTTTCTCAATCACTCTTTCCCCGTCTGAGTCAGAGGTTCTTGTCCAACCCACAGATTCAGCTAGACTCATTGGCTAGTGAGTTACAGGGATGTACCTGGCTTTGCCTGGCCCTGCCTCCACAACTGTATTACAAACATGTGCTGCCACTCCTGGTTTTTGGATCTTGGAATTCAAATTCAAGCTTTCTTGCATGTGTAGCAAGTACCATACCAACTGAGACATCTCAGTCCTCAGAACTGGAAAGTTTGAAGTGGCCCATAATGACTTTATATTTTTGTAGAACAATATCTATACATAAAATGTTTAAATCAGGGGCAATTAGACTGTTCATCCCCTCAAACATCTCCCGTTTCCCACACACTGTCGTCAGACACTGAAATCGCTGTAGTCTTACACACCTCAGCTCCTTCTCCTGCTCTGAGAAGCACAGACAGGTCAGTGTCAGCTTGATCTCTGCTACACACGGCTGGGGACAAGTCAGGCATTCTCTACAGCTCCCTGAGGACTTTCTAGAGCAACCTTTCTGACCTCAGAAGATTAGGACAGCGATCACTGGAACAGGAAAAGGAGAGCAACCTCTTAATGAAAATATTAAGTGAAGGAAGATCAAGGCAGTCAAGAACCATGTGGTCCTGGACCTAGGAGAGGTTGGTATTAAATCAAAATAGGGAGATTAAGAAAGCAGAAGACAGAAAAGCAACGGATTGAGAGAAATGGTGAGAGCAAAGGATGAGAGAAACAGAAAGCTACTGGATAAAAGCTGTGTCCTCTTGCTTGTTTCCCAGCAGATTCCGGAGGACCCAGGATGCTTCAAGTCACATTCATTTCCACTGTTTCCTCAGATGGGCTCCATGCCAAGCCCTGTGCAGGCCCTTTATTCACTTTAAATAAATATTTTATAGGTACAGAGCATTGCTCGGGATTTTGTTCACCAGTAAAATGCGTATCAACCTTCAATAAAAGTCTGAGCTTGTCACAGATTTGATGTTTCCTCACATTGCTCTATACTCGGCAACTCAGAGCAACTGTAGTTGTTCAGTTAGCCCAGTCAGAGCCATAGCTATGTTTCTGTCTGTGATGTATTCATAATTAAGTTCTATTTGAAGGTCGATAAATTCAGAGGAGTACACTGTTAAGAACAGTAAGAAATGCTTGCTTTAATGACAGAAAAGTTTAGAATGTATGGACAATTTAAGAAGCTCAGAATTTCACTGAAGAATGGTAGTGAACTAATTGCAAAATCCAAAAGGCCAAAACAGCCACTGCCAGTGAGACAAGACTATCCAAAATGAAAAAATAGAGAGGAAACCAAAAGGGTGGGGAAGGAGGGGTGTGGATCTGGATCTGGAGAGAGTTTGGGGAAGAAATTGGGATGAACATGATCAAGATACTTTGTATGACATTCTCTGAGACTTACTAAGATTAATTTTAATTTATTTTTTTTAAAGTATGACAAAATAATTTTATATTTGTATCAATATACAAAACTATTTTAAACAAAAGTAGAATCATATATACAATATGACGAATATAATTTTGAATTTGTATCAAAATACAAATTTTCTTAAACAGGAATAGAAAAATAATTTTACATTTTAATCAACATATAAAAATCTACACAAATACAAATTATCTAAAACTGATAGTTGCTAATTTAGTTTACAAGTAGATATAATAATCTATTTTGGAGGGTGGCTCTGCAGGGGTGAAGGGAGGATATGGGGGGACTGGAAGATGAGCAGAATTAGGGTAAATCATGTGAAATTCCCAATGAATCTATAAAGAAATTATGTTAAAAAAGAAGCCCTTCCAGCAATGATCATCCTCCTTATATCACACAGAGAAACAGAATCACAGCTGTCCAATTCTATTTTTCTTGTGAGAGAAAAGTAGCCAGGCACAAAGGTAAGTGCTGCCACTAAAACATGTCTACACAGATGAGCCTTTCAAGCTAACTTTGTAAATGTGTGGTCTGAAACTCCCGTTGGGAGATCAAGCCAGCTCAGAGAATCGATAGTACTTTGCTGAACAAACACAGCTGTGCATCCCAGAAAGTCCAAAATAGAGAAAACTGTAGGCTGGTGATGTGTGATTCTGAGATATTGCAATGCATTGGCTGGATGATGTTGATCTGCCAAGCCAAAGGCAAAGAAAAGGCTAGGTAAGATGCTTCCCACATGACTCAGACCCCTTACCCTCTGGCACCTCCTGATTTAACTCAGGCCTGGTCTTATACCAGAAGGCACCAGGCCAAGTGTGCCAGCTCAGAGTCTCCCAGTTTCACCTGTAGTTTGTACCTTCACTCTACTCCTTGAATCTCATTTTATCCAATATAAAAGGAACAACTGGAGACAGATTAAAAGGCTTAACATCAGTTCTATTCGAAACACTTAACATATACTTCTTTTATGCTTCTAAGTGTACAACACATATACACATATACACTCTCTTTTTTTTTTTTTTTTTTTTTTTTTGGTTTTTCGAGACAGGATTTCTCTGTGGCTTTGGAGCCTGTCCTGGAACTAGCTCTTGTAGACCAGGCTGGTCTCGAACTCACAGAGATCCGCCTACCTCTGCCTCCCGAGTGCTGGGATTAAAGGCGTGTGCCACCACCGCCCGGCACATATACACTCTTGTACAACACCCAACTAGAACATTTCAATCTATGCCCATTGAACAGAAACTCCCTCATTTCCCATGTTCTCCTACAGTCAATGGCAACCACCATTTTCTTCTGCGTCTATGAGTTTGCTTCCTTTAGGTGCTTTCTGTACATAGAACGGAATGGTATTTATCTTCTTGTGGTTGGTGAGCTACACTTTAATTACCCTTAGCATGAGGGACTCAGGTTCCATCATGGGGGGTGGGTTCTTTAACCACAGATTTTCAGGGATGTATCTGCATCCTCACTGTTGTAAAGAATGTCCCAGTGAAGACAAGCACATAACCATCTCCTTAAGAACCTGCTTCAAAGCTGGGTGGTGGTGGCACACACCTTTAGTCCCAGTCTTTTGGGAGGCAGAGGCAGGCAGATCTCTGAGTTCGAGGCCAGTCTACCAAGGCTATAAAGAGAAACCATAATTTGAAAAACAAAACAAAAAAATCCTGTTTCAAATCTTTTAGATCTATATACAGAATTAGGGTTCCAAGGTTATTTGATTGATTTTTTTTGAGGGAGCTCCATTCTGTTTTCTGTAGACTTTGCATTTTATAGTCCCACTGACAGCATCCAAAGGTATCTTTTACTTAACATCCTCTCCAACCTTTCCCATGAATATTTTATGGGTTTTAATATTAGTCATTAAAATGGTTAGAAGCAGTTATCCTTAGGTTTTTTAAAATATTGTTTATTTTTATTTTATGTGTACAAGTGCTTTGCCTATGTGTACTTCTGCATGCCATATTGTGTAGTGCTCTTGAAAGCCAAAAGAGAGTGTCAGACCTTAAAGTAGGGCTATAGATAAGTATATGTGGTATGGGAAGTCCTTCTGTATATGTGTTGCTTTTATTGGTTAATAAATAATGTAACTGCTTTGACCTGTGATAGGGCAGATAGAGCTAGGCGGAGAGGGGGGGAGGGAACTAAACAGAATACTGGGAGGAATAAGGCGGAGTCAGGGAGAAGCCATGTGGCCACGGGGGATGGATGCCTCCACTGGAGCCCATCATAATTTTGCCAGTAGGCCAAGACCTCATGGTGATGCACAGACTAATGGAGATGGGCTAGTTTAGGATGTAAAAGCTGGTTGCAATATGCTTGAGCTATTGGTCAAACAGTATTGCAAATAGTATAGTTTCTGTGTGACTATTTCGGGGCTGAGCAGCCAGGAATAAACTAACAGCCTTTCACCAACATATAAGACCTTGTGAGTGCTGGAAATCTACACTGGATCCTCTGGAAGAGCAGCCACTGGTCGTAACCATGGCACCATCTCTCTACTTCTTCTCTTCAGTTTTAATTGTCATTTTACTGATGATTATTGGTGTTGAACATCTTTTTATATGGTTCCTGTTTTTCTTTATATATATTTTTGGAGAAATGTCTATTAAAATATTTTGTTCATTTTTAAATCAGTTTTAAGAATTTGTAAAGAACAGCCTAAGCTAAGATTGAGCTTTCATACTTAATAATAAGTCTCTGGGTTAATTTAAGGGCTGGCAGTACTGATGAAAAAGTACTACTGGGAAGGAGGATCTCTGCAATAGTGGAATAAACCCTCCTACATCAATTAACAATCAAAACAATGTCCCACGGGCATGTACAAACCAGTATATAATTGAAATAATACTTCAATTGAGATTTTCTTTTGCCAACTGACTCTAGGTTGTTTTAGCTTGATAATAAATATAATGAATAAAATCCACCTTTTGCCAGTTGACACATAATTACATCATTGTTCAACTATGATCTTTCCTTGTTTCTCCTCAAGATCTCTCTCACTTTAATGTCATAGTATAAAATACAGCATAGCTTTAAAAGTCCTACAGTCTCCAAAGTCCTAGATCATTTAAAAAATCTAGAGTTCAGCCAGGCAGTGGCGGCGCACGCCTTTAATCCCAGCACTCGGGAGGCAGAGGCAGGCAGATCTCTGGGAGTTCGAGGCCAGCCTGGTCTACAAGAGCTAGTTCCGGGACAGGCACTAAGGCTACAGAGAAACCCTGTCTCAAAAAACAAAAACAACAACAACAAAAAAAAATCTAGAATTCCTTAACTGTGGGATCCTGTAAATCAGAAACAAATTCCACACTTTCATATTCCAAAGGGGAAGAATTAGGGTATAGAAAAAATTAGATTACAGCGAAACCAAAGTCCAGAAGTATGAATCCATCTCATCTAGCACATTGTCTGGCATATAGAAATCACTCGTGATCTTCTGGGTTCCAAGACAAGCTTTTCTGTCTCTACGGATCCCAGCATGTAAGACGTACATCATAGGCTTAGGTGGGCTCCACCCCACAACAGTTGCTGTCCTCGGCAGACATCCCACGGTTCTGGCATCTCTAGTCTACTGGGGTCTTCACCAAGACGGAGGTGGCACATTCCTCAATGTCCTCTCTTGGCCTTGCTTCAGGTAACCCAATCCTGTCATATAGTGTGAGCCTTCAGATATTCTCCATGACTCACTCAGTCTTTCATAACTGGTGTCCTGTGGAAGACACTTATACCCTGCCAAATTTGACTGCTAGCTCCAGATCAGCATTGCCTGCCTTGGGCCACAGTCTCTGTGTTGAGATGATTGTCCCAAATGAAGCACAGTTAATTTATTTCACCCCAATGACGCTAATTAAAAAAAAAAAAAAAAGACCATAGCTGATTCAGCTCAAGATACAAAAACTTTACTGTTTCAGTAAAGCGTAAAAATTTTACTTATGTGATGCGGGTCTCTTGTATATCTTCAGCCCCTGTTGACCGGAAACCATCACCAATTCTTAATTCAAAACACTTAAGAGAATCTTTGCTTCCCTCTGAATCAGGCTCCCATTGTCTGCTTTTCTTTCAGCTTCTATCTCCTAAGCTCCCACACTAATACATGAAGCACTTTGCATTCAGCAAAGTTCCAAATGGTCCCACAGTCTTCTCCCAAAACAACATGGTCAGATTCATCACAACAACAAATTATAAAATAAGTGAGCAGCAGCAAAATAAAAGCTTGAGAACAATATGTTATCTTTTAGATTTTAGAATGTAGTCTGTTTCTAGAATAACCAGGGTAACTGTAGATGGATTTAAATCACGTACATCATTATCAAGCCTCTTGCTTCTATAGTATCCTTCTTGTGAATGTGTCACTGCTAAAACAGTAAGGTTGCTGGGTGGTGGTGGCGCACGCCTTTAAGCCCAGTGCAGATGGATCTCTGTGAGTTCGAGGCCAGCCTGGTCTACAGAGCAAATTTCAAGACAGGCCCCAAAGCTACAGAGAAACTTTGTCTCAAAAAAAGAAAGAAAAGAAAGAAGGAGGAGGAGGAGGTAAGGTACTTTTATAGTGTTTTGAAGAGCTCCATCTGATGTTCATCAGCTCCTATAAAACTGCTAGTTTTCCCAACATACAAAGAAATTCCAGAGGACGCTCAGGCACATCTGCTTCTTCTTTGTGGTTCTCACATGGTTATATAATAACAACTGCATTTCAACACACCACTCATCAGGGGTTAACCTTGTTTATTAACTTGGTTAGATTCAATCTCACCATAAAAAAGACCTCTGGGTACATCTGTGAGGGAGTTTCTGGATTAACTGAGGAGGAATTAACTGACCTGATTTGAAGTATTCCAAGACATATGGGAGTCTGCTGGAATATAGGCAAGAAGATACAGTTTATGTGCACGAGCAAAGCCCCCCTCTTCTACTCTGCCATGTTCCCATTTCTCTTTTCCCAGGACCCTATCATCTTTCCCAATCCATTGCTTTCCTGTCTTCTGCTTTCTTAGTCTCTCAATTTTGATCCAATACCAACTTCCCATCTACCCAGGACCACATGGTTCTTGACTGCCTTATCTCCCTTCACTTAATGATCCCCATAGGAGGTTGCCCTCCTCTTCCTGTTCTAGTGATCGCTGTCCTCATCTCCTGAGGTCAGAAAGGCTGCTTGAGAAAGACCTCAGGGAGCTGTAGAGAATGCCTGACTTGTCCCCAGCCATGTGTAGCAGAGATCAAGCTGACAATGACATGTCTGTGCTTCTCAGAGCAGAAGGAGCTGAGGTGTGTAAGGCTACAGCGATTTCTATGTCTGATGACAATGTATGGGACATGGAAAATGTTTGCAGGGATGACTAGTCTGATTGCCCTGATCCAATCACTTCATGTAGACATACGTGGCTCCTTATGTTGGTGCTTTTCAAGTTTTTTTTATTCTAGCAATGAGAAAAGCAATGAATCCACCCTAAAAATATGTGCTCAGCAATGCCGAGAATACATTTCAGCTGCACATCTGACATTTGTAGTAAACTACGCAACCATATGTGTGATGCAAAGGTAATCTTTCTTTCTCCTCATCCTTAATGAGCCAAAATGTGTTCACATACATGGACACATTCGGCTTTCATCCCTCAGGCCCTCTGTCACCCTAGGTACTGAAGTGGTTGCTTACTCCCTCTTCACGGATTATGTTCATCCTTTGGCGTCTGTATCCAGTTCTCTTAAGAATCTACAATATAGGCAAACTTTCCTTTCCAGTCCAGCAGTTTTCAGATAATAGGCGTGAAGACTCAATACGAATTATAGATGCTCAGCTGATAGCTCTTTCTACTTGCATTAATATATATTTCTTATCTAAGTTCTGCCACACAGTTCATGGCTCATTACCTCATTTTGTACACGTCCTGTTTCCTCTGTGTCTGACTGGTGACTTCCAAGCCTTCTTTCCATTATTCTCCTAGTCTGGCCCTCCTGCCCAGTCTCTTCCTGCCCAGCTATAAGTCAGTCAGCTCCTTATCGACCAATGAGAACACTATAAATTTACGGTGTACAAAGACTGTTCCACAGCACTAAGCCCTCTACTTATCCCTCCTTCCAAACAGGCTTTAAAAGTCAAGTCTACATGTAGCTGTAGGTGGTACATTCAAAGAATTTAGCTGCTAATGAAGGAAATGGGAGAATTGAGGCCTAATGTGGAGGCAATCGGTGAGAAGAACATGATGTGTGAGGATGAGAGCTATTAAAACATGTTGGGTCAGGCAATATGGCTCAGCGATAAAGGTGACTGCCAACAATTCTGATGGCCCAGGTTCCATTCCCAGGATCCACACACAGGTAAAAGGAGAGAATTAGTTCCTACAAGTCCTCGGACCGCTCTAGCCTCACCAATGCATGTGCTCCCCCCGATGCAGAAAATGTTTGAAAAATTAAATATTTTGGAAAGCGTTTTAGAATGGTATGAAAAGGGCAGGAAATGAACCATGCCCAGGAAAGAAGACAGAATTGCAGGAGCTTCATCCTGCAGTGGGAGAGAGGGCACGGGATCCAGAAGACAAGTGGAGGGCTCAGCTTTGTGTAGACCTGGCTGTTCACCTTAGGAAGGAAAGCAGTTGTAGGTCTGCAGGACAGGCAGAGAAAATGTCCACATGGCTTCCTTTTCCATAGAAAATAAGAGATCTGGGTGAAATATAGAGAAAACTCTGGAAACAGAAGGGTGAGAAGGGTCATCAGAGGAGAGAAGGGGCTGGCCTGTTATAGCTCTGTACTAAACATCCTGCTAGGTTAGTCACCTTAGTCACCTCGATGAGGAAGAACGCTGGTCAGCAGCAAACATGCTAACATTTTTATTACTAAACTTGTGATACCAACTACTAGTACATTTTAAAACATTTTATCAATTACTTAGAAAATGCATACACTCTGTTTCAATCTTCTTCACCCCATATGTTCCCCCACCTCCTCCAAGATCCAAATCTACCTCCCCAATTATTCCCCCAACTTAAGATCCTTTTTTAAACAAAATCAAAAAGAGAAAAGACAAACACTGAGTCAAATTTATGCTGCCTATATACTTGTGGCTATGAGCCTATCCACTGAAGTGTGATTGGCCTACCAGGGGCTACTCCCTTATAACAACTGACCCTTGCTCTCCCAGCAAGTACCAGTTACCTAGTTTCCTCGGCTAGCGGTAGTACTTCGTGGCCACTCCCTGCTCCGTGCTCATGTGTTGCCTGGCTTGCCCTTGCACCCCCTCAGGCATGCTGTCACAACTACTCTGAGGTCATGCGTGCAATTGCGCCATTGTGTCTGGAAAGGACCACTTCATCACAGTCATTCCCCTACCTCTGGCTCTTACAATCTTTCTGCCTCTCTTCAAAACAATTCCTGAGTTTTGTTAGGTGACTGGCTTTGGATCTCTGTGTTAATGGTCATTTACTACAGAAAGAATCCTCTCTGATGAGGGTTGAGAGATGTACTACCTAGGAGTAAAGCTATGTCATTAGGAGTTGGTCCAATGAGATTTTTTAATTAAGTAATAATTTTAAAGCAATTATGATAAAGTATTTCTCAAAGAATATCTAGTTCTATAATGGTTGCTAGATATGGCAATAGGTCACTCTAAGGAATATTGCTGCAATGAGTTAGGATTTATCTTTATGTTATGGATGTTTGGTAATTTAGGGGCTTCATAATGTGAAAGCAAGCCATCACGTTGTCCTTGGTCTTTTTCTACATTTTAAATTTTGATGTTGAAATTACTTAAACACAGCCTCTCACATACACACACTTACATGCACAGACACAAACATGCACACACACACACACACAAACACATACTTTCTGACTGTCTGTTTCATGAGAACTACCACTATAACTAGATCTCAGAGTAGTTTCTCTGCCCTGTGAAAGTAACCATAACTAGAGTGTGTAATTTTGCTTAGGTTGCCTTATTTGATAGTATTGTGCTTTGATAATATATTTAAATGAATTGTCTCTGCTTCCTGAAAGAAATAAATACCTTAGCTTCCTTTGGTAAATTTGACCCTTACTTGGAAATACCCTTTTCAAGCCCAACAACTGGAAGTTTAAATAAAATCATAGACCACCATCTCTTCTTTAAACAAGAATTTGGAAGTATAAACTTATTTAAATGACTATGATAGACTTCAAAATTATAAAGGAACATTTTGATAACAAGTTAAGATTAAGGAGTGATAAAAAGCATTTTATTGACTAACTTTTACAAAATTCTCAATTTTAAGAATTGGTTCAATAGACAGCAGCAGGGCTCCATATGTTTCTAACCTTAGGATAAATCCTGTTGCTGCTTAGTTTAATCAAGAATTCTTGAAAAATTAGCTTGAAAACACATTTACTCACTCTGTGAATGAGCCTGGTCATGGGAAGTTATTTTAGGATTCATAAGTTTTAACAATTTGTTCACTTTTATGTAAAGAATAAATCTTAAGACGATAACATTTATTTGCCCCTTGACAGTCCCCGTATTTTATGGGCTCCAGCGACATTTAAGTTTTATGACACTCTTTGGGAAACAGGCTTATTCACCGGACAAAGACGGACTTTATCTGGGGGGACGAGCTGAGCCTGAGTCTGCAAAGGATCAGCACTGAGCAAGTAAAGCATGTGATTTGCACAGCTTCCAACATGTATTCCTTGTGTGGAAATCTACTAGACACAAAGTGATCTGGTTCCAGTTTCTCAGTAAGCCTGAGCTTCTGATCGGAGCAGGAATGAGATCAATTTCTTGCTGGTTTAGTGTCATGTGACTTCAAGGAAATCAAATCTTAGGAGACTGAGCATGATGAAACTGGGGAGAGCTGGGGTTTGCTGTTCATCCAGAAGCCAAGGATGACTACGACGACAGTGTAATACAACTTAAGAAGTGAGACAAAAATAAATCCAGAAGAGAAGTGCAGGAAAATATGGCCACAACTGAATGGAGCGGAAAAAATCATAGCACTAACGTGGCTAAGGGCCAATTTCCTTACACAGGTTTAAAATTTTGGATGTTTTGTGCAAACTGACAAATAAGCAAAGAAGGAAGGAGACAGTATGAAAAGGAAGATGAGCTAGAACTGAAGCAGCAGAAAGGGTGAGGATGATTCGGCATTAGGAGTAAACTGAGGCAGATCTCATCAGTCATTCTGCCAAAGCAATTACATTCAGGGATGCAAGAAACAAGCACAAACTGAACATAGCAATTTACAAAACCTCCTTTAACACCACTTCATCACCACGGTTCTGTGAACATCCTTTCGAGCCAACTTCCTCTTCAACATTGAAGAAAAACCTGACAAAGTAAACCACCTTCTCAATGTCACATAAACAGTAAGACACAAAGTTAAGACTTCACCTTAGCTGCCTCATGCCAAAGTCTCTCTTAATCCACACAAGAACGGTGCCAGTTAGGTACTGGTCTTCAACCTCTTTCTTCAAGTTTGGGTTTTCCCAGTATGCTGCAGATATGTCAATAACGCTTAGGTAAGCCTATTATTTTCCTGAGTGACCTAACTCTTTTTCGTTACATAGACATATCGTTAGTTGTTAAAATGCAAAGACTTAGCAGCTGAGATGGCTCTTCCAACTTGATTTTGAAGAAATAAAAGAAAAACAAAATGCATTCTCAAGATGCACCCTGACGAGGTATTTCAAATTTTTGTTAACTCTCCTTAGTGATTCAAATGCGTAGCTAACGCTGGAAACATATCTAGAGCATACGTGTTTTTTATAGCCCAAGAGAGCACTAAGTATGTTGCCATCCACATGACGTCTTACATATATGTTTGTTATAATATCCACAGATACTGTTTCTAAGGCACGAGTTCTTCTGTTCTGCATCTGCGGATGTGCCTTTAGGATTCCAAAGCAGATCTAGCTCTCAGCTCAGCTGTCATTTCTATCATGCTCCATGGTAAAAGGTTTGTTTTTTCAGTGGTATCTCCAAAAGTGGAGTTGCAACCCTTGGGTTCATGTCATTGGCTACCGTGATCATCACTGTTATTAGTATTTCTAAGTCACTAATATAAAGAAAAAGGTAAAGGCAGAGCTAAGAGTGAAGCCAAACAGCATAATCTTAGAGATCTTCATTTTTAATGACTTCCTTTGGGGAATTTCCAAGGGATCCCTATGGGCAATTTCACAGCATTTATGATTTGTGAGACATTTATCCCTGCTGGTTCATAGCCACCTCAATGTTAATCTAATTTTTGTCTTTTAAGGTATAATGTTGACTAACATTATTGACTTTAAAAGACGCCATTCTCTGTCTCAGTGCTGGCAACCAAAACTTGAATTGAAGGCACAGACATATATATGAACAGCAGCCTCAACACTGGGGGTGGCTGATTGTACTTCCTGTATGTGAGTCTTAAAGATGACACCTCTCTTGCCAATCGAAGTGTTCTCAAAGTGGCTAGTGGAAGTGATTGATTGAGGGGAGGGAATACTTGAGGATTCCATGTTGACCCTGCTTCTGGTCCTAGGCCCTTTGCTTCCCAATCTTCTGTAGTAGATAGTGAAGCCACACAGCAGTCTCCTGCCACCATGAATGAAGCCCAGCTGTCATGCTTTCCCTGCCATGAGTCTCTGTAACTGCAAACCACGAACCAAAACAAATCCTCCTCTCTTGTTTAAAGAGAAACAAGGATGTTTAGCTTGGGATTAGGGTATGAAAAGGAGTCAAAAACTATCAGTTGCTCATGTTGCTATATGTTTAATAAATAAGCATTACCACAATTAATTTCTGTGATGATGGAAACATCCTGCTACGTGTCTCTGCCTGATACATCTCATGGTCAGATACCCATGATGCTTCTGGTGAGGCTAATCTTACCGAGCAGAACTGGCTCCCAAGTCAAGCAAAATCTTTAGCTGCCTGTGTGTCCCTGCAGAGCTACAATAGATACCCTCCTCCTATATGCCTAGGATAAAGCCTCACCTCCCCTTTAGCAATTAAGCCAGCATTGCAAACTGGCTGGTGGTCAACATTCCAAAGACAAATAGGTCACACTCTCGCTTCAGAAGGCAAGAGTGACTAGGCATCTAAAGGAGCTGGCATTACCTGTGGCAGGAGTTACCTTTTTCCTGCCGTCTGGGCTTCCTGCTCACTCTGGCTGTGAGCCTTCCCACTCATTTGTACCAGGTGAGCAGCAGAACATGCCTTGTTGGGAAACTGAAACTTTCAGTCAAACAGGACGGCCACTGCCAGGTAGCATGCCCCAACTGTACCCTGCTATGTCACAACTTATATAACCGCCTACTTGTGCAACAAGATGCCTGCACTTAGACTGACAAGACATGAACGCTGTTCTCTATGTCCTATCATAAGGAACGGTTGACTGGAAACTCTACCTACAGTTCTATAAATAACTTGTAGCATTCAAAGCCATGTAAGATTGTCTGGGCCATCTTGTTACCTGTGGCAGGCAAGAGAGGTGGCTCTAGGTCACAAGAGAGAGAACTAACCCCACCTCACGGCGGCTGCAGCACACAGGAGAGCTGGCCCTTCACCTTGCCTGGGCAGCACACTAGAGCTGACCCTGTTGTCAGAGTGGGAGCGAGCCAGCTGTGAGGGCGTGGGAGCAGGAGAACTGACCCTGAGACCTCACCTTACACTACAGCAATCACGAGAGAGGGCCCTGCATCTTGCATGAGCAGAACAATAGAACTGGCCCTGGTAATGCGAATGTGGGGGCCCAGAGCTGAGGACCTGAGAGCAGAAAACCTGGCCCTCTCTCCCGGCTAGACTGTAGCTCCTGGCTGTATGCTGCATTGGGTGAGCTGGTGCTGGAGAGCTGGCTTGGGACGTGAGGATGAGGGAAAGTTGGTGGGCTGACCAATCCAGCTACCACCCAGGCTCCAGGAGCAGGGCTGTGTGTTGACCCACCACAACATCCAACAAAGCTAGGAACTGCTGGAGCATATGAAGGGGATGAACGTACAGAGCTAAAAAGCCAGGATCTCCACAACACAGAACAACAACAGGATATGCAAGAGGAGCCCCACTGAGAACCCATTATTAGTGGTGTGGCGGAAACCAGGGGTCTGGAGCCAGACCAATGACTCCTGGCAATGCCTACTTAAAAGTAAAATGATGGACTAAAGGGTGAACTGTGACTCATGGGCCACAGTGTATCTTCCGGGAGAAGAGTCTTCTTTTCTTTTCTTCTTTTTTTATTCATTTTATTTTGTTCCTTCCCCCCAAAAAAAACAACCCAAATCTTTATTGTTTACCCCAAGACTCTGGGGCACAAGGATCTCCAAAGTCCCATGTTCCCACAGTCCCAGCCAGAGCTGCTTCACACACACACACCCTTCTACAAACAGCCCACAGCGTCCCACCTGGTCTGGGCAGGAGAGGGGGGGAGTGGCAGCAGTGCAGACAAACTGAGGGTCCTCTCTCAGACCTTGACCCCTAAGAGTTACTGTCCCTATTCTGGAAGTGCCCTATTCCAAAGTGTTCTCTGCTCTGCTCCATGCTGCCGTGGAAACCAACAACCTCCATCCCTGTGGGGTCTAATGAGGACCCAGGATGGTCAACTCCTGGAGGTCCTGGGTGACCACTCCACTACTGGGGCTAAGGCCGGCCAGCTGGGACAGCTCCACAGAAGCCTTACCCCCAGCATTTGGCACATCCCCCTTCTTTAGGTCTTCTTCCTCTCAACTCTAGCCTTTCTGGTTTCTTCATTTCACATCCCAAACACAATCCCCTCCTTCCCCTTCTCCTTTGTTTTGTTTGACTTTTAGTTTTTCTTTTAAATTTGTTTTTGCGGGGGAGGTTGCAAGGGCAGGTTCAAGGAGACAGGGAGATAAGTAAGATCAGAATACATGATGTGAAATTCACAAAGAATCAATAAAAGTTAAAAAATCTGTTTCATAAACACACACACACGCACAAGCACACAAAACATGTCTTGGGGGTAATACAGTCTGCAAAGTCAGCCTATGAAGATGATTAAGGAAAACAATTCACTTTGATCATGAGAGCGAGCCGTGCAGGCTGGCAAGAGCTGAGCAGGGACAGCAGTGGATGACTGCCAGTGGCTCTCGCAGTGGGAGGACATCCCAGGATATAGAGGGAAAAGAGAACAAGGCAACAGAAAGAAAAACTAGTGGGATGAGGAATTTTTCAAACTAGAACTGTAGCATAAGTGGACTCTGGGTTTAGTGCGCTGAACCCAGGGTCATCTGTCCCTGGAGTGTGCTGAGCCTACGGTGATCTGCCCTTGGATTGTACTGGGAAAATGAAGAGGAGACATCCTCAGGGAAAGGGACAACGGGCAAAGGAAAAGGAAAGACAGTGGATTCTCGTCATTGCATTCTTTGTGCTCTGGTACGAGGAGCGGGGAACCTAGAATGAGAACAGCAGTGTTGAGAATACCCTGAATCAGTTATGGAAAGTTTCCAGCGGAGAAATCCCAAGAAGTTATCTTTTAAAAGATCAAATGAAGAAGTGCTTGCAGAATAGCGATAAAGGAAGGTAGAGATTATGGTACCAAAATAACGAAGTAATGCTTCTTCAGGAAATGCCTGTCATCTTAGGAAAATGATGGGGAATGGAGATAAAGCAATCTGAAGTCTGAACACAAAGAGACAAGCATATTTCCATAATTATCAGTAAATTTTGTCAAGGGAAATTCACAATAAAGATGTAACAAAAAAGCATTTCTATCTTTTTAAAAGGAAAAAAAAAGCATGAAACTCAGAAAGTATTCCTTTCTCAATTTGATCAGTATTTTTGGCAGAGAAGTGGGCGGGCAGAAGGCCATCTGCCCAGGGACTCTGAAATGAAGCTCTGGGAAAACCTGTGAGATATTTGATTAACTGAAGGGGTCCGCGTTGCGTAATTACACACGTGTGTTCAATTTAGGAAAGTGTTCTCCAGTAAACATGTTCTGAAAACTTTGAAATAGTTTAAATAACTGAGGATTTCATTTGCCTCCTGAGATTTTTCTTCTTGATTTCACTCAACTTAATAAGATGATCATGGGAACCAGAGCCTTTATGCTCACATTTCAGATAGAAAGAGATGGAGTGTGTCAAAGCTGATTGGTTAATTTAAAAAAAAAGAAAAAACAAAAAACAGTCTTTCTGCCTACAAGTCACTATCCATTGTCTTTATTAGATAACTCCTTAGTTTCCCCTTACTGTAAGGGTAGCTGAGTGTTTAGAGAGTGTCCTAAATACAGATCCACTTACGCAGTAAGCTAGTCTTTGACAGTGAGGTAAGACTATACGATGAAGGAAAGATGGTGTTTTCAGCAAGCAGGTCTGGAACACCACCTCCACAGGTGTGCAAAACCTGTGCATTCACAAGTGTAACCATCACATCTGTGCAAAACCAGCTCCAAACAGAACACAGACTGTATGCAGCAACAGCCTTGGAATACATCATGGAAGATAATCCAGATGACCATGGCACAGAAATACCAAAGTTATAACACAGAGAAACAATAACTGATGAGCAAAATCCATTAAAAAGTTTGATTTCTTCTTTGCAAAACTACTGTCAAAAGGATGGAAGAGAATTGGGACTCCGAGTTGGGGCTATTTCTGGTGTTGGCGCGGCTCCAAGAAGGCCATCACAGTCAGTCCCCCTCACTGCCCCGTAGAGAAGAAAGATGAGCGAGTCCAGCTCAAAGTCCAGCCAGCCCCTGGCCTCCAAGCAGGAGAAGGACGGGACTGAGAAACGAGGCCGGGGCAGGCCGCGCAAGCAGCCTCCCAAGGAGCCCAGTGAAGTGCCAACACCCAAGAGACCTCGGGGCCGACCAAAGGGAAGCAAAAATAAGGGTGCCGCCAAGACACGGAAAACGGCTGCAGCTCCAGGGAGGAAACCGAGGGGCAGACCCAAGAAACTGGAGAAGGAGGAAGAGGAGGGCATCTCCCAGGAGTCCTCGGAGGAGGAGCAGTGACCACGCACACTGCCACCTGCTCCTTGGCCACCACAGGAGCAGCTTCCCCTGGGACTGGAAGCCCCTCCCCACTCCCACTGCACACTACCGCACCAGCTGCAGGCTCTGTGGCACCCACGGGAGCAGTGTTTGGCTCAGTCCCTGTGCCCTCCTTCCCAACACACCTGCCCTCTCCTGACAAGGCTAACTTCCCACTTAGCCGCAGCCTGCACTGCTGCGCTCTACCCTGGAGACGTTGCTCTCTGGGCTCTTTCTTTTGCAGGTCCCTTTCTGCTCTGCTGTTCCCGGCTTCCTTGTACAGGGTCCTGGGAGCATTCCCTGGCCTTAAAGGGCCCCAGCCCCATTTCAATTCAGACAAGCCCCATTGGCTGACCTGGCCGCAGCAAGTGTAGTCGGTGCAGGGATACATAGACCCCAGCATGCCCCACCCCTCACCAAACTGTCACCAGGTGGGTTTCTCAGTCACTTTTGCCCCACCTTACCTAGACCCTGCATTAGGTTGGCTAGAGTCCCTTGGACTACAGGAAGTAGGACATGATGGGCCACCCACCTTGTTCTCACCTGGGACCCAATGCAGTGACAGATGGGGGTCACACCCATCTCCAGGGTGAGGTCCTATTCTCTGACATTCACCTAAGGCAGATGGGGGGCTAACTCACCTCCCCCACTCTAGGCTGTTACCCTTCCTCCAGTGGGGCACCAAGGAGCTAGCCTTGCCCTCCCCTTTTGCTCCTCCCTGACCCCCAGGGTTCTGGTTTCATCTTCTCCTCTGTTCACAAACTACCTCTGGACAGTTGTGTTGTTTCTGTTCAATGTTCATTCTTAGACACCCACCATTGCTGCTGCTACCAGCGCCAAAAGTTCATCCTCCCGTTCTGCCTGCATTCTCCCCGAGACACTATAGGGGGAAGGGGGGCTGGGGTGCAGCAGACTGGCTACCAACCACCCCACACCAGGGATGATGGGGCCCTGCCCCTTGGATGCTGCAGCAGAGTGAGGAGGGGGGCCCATTTTGATGGGAAAGGGGTGTAGGACCACCTCCCCTCGTTCTGTGGGGGAGGGGTGGTCAGTATTTGTCCCGGCCTGGAGCTCCCCCTCTGATTTCCTATTTGCAGTTACTTGAATAAAAAAATAGCCTTTTCTGGGGAAAAGAAAAAAGATGGAAGACAAAAAGAAAAGACAACAAAAAACAGTGACTCCAATATCTTGCTGCCTCAGTCTATCCAATCCTGTACCATCCAATACAGTGAACAATTGTCTTGGCAGACAAAAACACAGGGATCTCTAACTGCACTGCAGACCAAAATGACCTATGAACAGGTAAAGAATTACGAGTGAAGAACTGTGAGAGTTTGGCCAGTGAGACGACAGACTTGTATTTGGAATGGCAGGAGGAGTCAGAACAAGACAAGGAGTCTGTCTTCATAATGTGGGTGGTTTCGTGAAGGGAGAGTGACTAGAGACACAGTTCTAAAATGTAACCTGTAGAAAATGATGGATTGGTAGCTGGATTTGGGGCAAATAAAAGATGTCAAGATTCTCATAGACTTGAATTAAAGCTGAGAGAGGTTGTTGTTGTTGTCATTAAAACTAACAGGAAGTGTGAGTTCATCACAGAGTTCATCTGTAGTCTCAGGTCAGCTTAAGTATCAGATCTCTAAGAAAGTTCCCCTAACACCCTCAAGCCCCAGGATTAACTGGGAATGTCATTGTGTATTTACCTGGGTGACATCTTCTATTACAGCCTAGGAGAAACCAACTGCACTGTTCGGTAGCCTTACTTGCCTCTCTCCTCACAAGGGTGCAAAGTCCATGAGGGCATGGTTCAGGGCATGACCCTGGAACCAAGCTCGATCAATAATGGGGAGTTATCAACACGCCAGCAGTGCTGGTTGAAGGAAATGTCTTATGCCATACAAAGTAGTGACTACAGCTGAGAAGCATCAAACCCAAAGGCTCAAGAGGAAGAATAGGAAAGAAGGAAGCATGAAAGCAAAGAGGAGGGATGAGGGAAGAGGAAGAGAAGAAAGAGAAGGGGGAGGGAGAAAGGAAGGGGAGCAAGAGAAAGGACCTCAATGAAGGAAAGTAGGAAAAATTCTGCCCCTTAGAATAAATTTCATGATGGACATGTGGCTCATTATGCAGACGGAAAAGGAGTACAGAAGGGTAAGGCTCTTAGACCCATCCAGGTCCTGCTAAGCAGCATCCCACAGGGAGAATGGTGGTAAGTGGTCAGAGCCTTGATGTAGCCACTACAGACCACGTGCTTCAAGCCACCTGACCTCACCTCATTGTTCTCCTCTGCCGAGAGGAGCCTAAGGAAACGAAAGTAGGAAAGTAGTTATAAGGTTATATACAGAGAGACAGCACAGCCTCTGATGGCCAAGACTTGCATCTGAGCTCTCTCACACCTGTCAGTCATTTGCAAGTGGCTGAATTTCTCGTCACCTTGGCTTTGCTGGTGTAGACTCAGTTGCACCATTGTCTTCGGGTGGTAATGGGGAGTAAATGGAGGGAGGTAAAGTTAACATAGAGCTCCTGGCCCTTTGGGCTCCTGGTCCACAACAGATGCTTCACAAAAAGTTGTTCTTTCCCTGCCTTGGTGGCAACAGCCTGTCTGCCTTATTTCTCCCTTTGGACGTCTGGGACTCCAGGGCACGGTCCTGGGAGCATGGTAGCTGCTAAGCCAATGAGTCAATCTGAACAGTCCTTTAAATGGTAGTGGCACTCAAATTAAAAACAAAAGTTTGCATTGTGTTTTTAGGGCTCGCATGTATATATGCATATACATACGTGCACATGGCAATAATTAATGAAAAGAAAGGCTAGAATTCGAAAGAGAACAAGGAAGGGTATATAGAAAGACTTGAATGGAGGAAAAGGAAGAGGAAATGATGTCACTATATTATAATCTCAAAAATAAAAGAAAAAAGTTTTTAAAAAAAGGAATCTTGCAAGTTGGAGGAAAGGATCAAATACCAGTGAATACAATAAGAGAGAGAGAATGTGAGCTCCCTCAACGGAGCCCTACAGTCAACTATATACCAAGGGACATCATATCTAAATTGATTAAAGTCAAAAAGTATATTTTATGCTTTATGTTAATTTGCACAGTCCTAAAACCGCTGCCAAGTACAGCTATGAGATCTGGGGCCTTAGTTTCAGTTTGTTAGAAAAGTAAAATGAAGTCTGAGTCCTTCTGACTGAAGGAAGGGATCATTTTCATTTTCTCTATGTGTCTCCGACCTGTTGTAGCACAACACAGCTGAGATGACTTAAAGGAAAAGGAGACATGTCCTGCCCTTCTACACAAGCCTCCTCTCTCCTGTTAACTGCTTATTAGCTACTATCACATGCGAGTGAAACTCCCCAAAAGATGAGATTGAGTTATTGAGAAGAAAATTTCCAAGAACCGCGATAACAATGTGTAAGCAACAATGACGTTTATCACAATGCCAAGTCACACAAACGGTAACGAGAAGACCTCAGGTAAGAGCTGAAAATGAAGATGCTTAGTTCCTTTAGTGTGGGTCCAGAGGTATGTGAAAACAGACATTCCTCCTCTCCAAGAACTAGAAAAAGGAGGAAAATTTAGTGTAAAGAGGAAGAAAATACTCTAAATTCACAAACATGAGTAGTTCTGTGGGAGTGGATCCTTAGAAGGATAAAGAAGGATAAGAAATTGGTAAAGCCGAGAATAGAGAGAACTTCATTTTGGAAAGGGAAGGATAAGACATGTCTAGCGGAGTAGGAGCGGGGGTCTATCAGAGGCAGTGTAATGAGATAACAAGGTCCTAGACACTAATTCAGTTTCTGGATGCTGAAGTGCTAGAAATCATATGCCCTTCCTTGTTAAGTAAAAGGCAAGTATTTATTCTTTGCAGTCTGGGTTTATGGTTTAAGTTACTACATGATGGGGAATTCACTGCCATTTGACAAATATTAAAGCCTATTACCCAGCATCATTAATTAAGAAACAAGATTAAGACCCTATTCTCATGGAAATTGTGATTCAATTTTATGCTTAAGAAAAATATCGTCATGTGAAGCCAATCACTTCATGGTGAAAAGTTCACAATGCCAAACATATTCCCCCAGCCTCCTCAAATATGTTAAATCTGATTGCATTTCACAGGGCAAAAGCCAGAGATTGAACTCCTGCCTTAGAAAGCTTTCGAGACATTCAGTCATGCATTCTACACTTCTCTCAATTCTAACATTAGCAATGATACATGAAACTCTGTTCCTTGGGGATTGACAATACTGTTGTAGGAGGTCCTTCTGCATTTGTGTTGATTTCATTGGTTGAATAAAGAAGCTGCCTTGGCCATTTGAAAGGGCAGCCCTTAGGTGGGTAGAGTAGACAGAACAGAATTCAGGGAGGAAGAAGGAAGGCAGAGAGAGCTGCCATGGAGCCAGCAGCCAGGTCAGGCATGCTGAATCTTTCCCAGTAAGCCACAGCCTCGTGGTGACATACAGATTGTTAGAATGGATTAATTAAGATGTGAGAGTTAGCCAATATGAGGTTAGAAATAATGGACCAGGCAGTGTTTTAAATGAATACAGTTTCTGTGTAATTATTTTGGGTGTAAGCTAGCTGGGCGGCCAGAAGCCGGGCGGGAATGCAGCTGCAGCTATACCTCTCTCATTACAGCACAATATGGTCTTCCTCCTCCCAAAACACTCTGAATGCGTGTCTTGCTTTTTATTTTGTTGTAATGGAAATCCTTTAACTGGGAGGTGAGGTTTTTTTGAAAGAAAAAGGGTTTGCTAACTAGGGTAGATCATGAGTCTGATTGGTAACTGTAATTCTTGGGGTTCAAGAAAGTAGCATAACATATTGTAAAGAAAAATAAGTTTCTCATTGAAAGCCCAGGATTAAGTCTGAGATTAAACAAATCTCTGTAAGTCATTTTGTTTAGAATTTTGTCCCCGAGACACCTAATTGTCTATCCAATTTGACAAAAGCATTTTACTGACTCAAATTAGCCTGCTTCCAGGAGTCCAAATAAGGCCTCGCATACACAGTCTACAAAGAAACCCTCAGTTGGCCTCCAACACTATGACGAAAGGACTGAGAATTCTTTCATGGTTTGCAGAAGGAACGCAAATGTCATCTAACTGGACCATAGTTGGCTCATCAGAACTCCCAGCTACACACCAAGGCCAGTTCTTTAACGAGAATAAACGTCTTTTCAATGCTTGACTCACATGGCTCATCCCCAGACAGATGTTCAGGCAAAACTACAGCTGCAGCTGGGCCAATGGCAGGAAGATCTGAAAGTAGACACCAGTTAATGAATGGTGTTTGGATACTATCAGCCAAGAGATACGGCACAGGAAGAGAGTCGGAAGCTGAGTAGACTTGGAAAACATCTCAAGCCACAGCATTCCCTCGAAGGCACCCATTTTCTGAAGACCCTCCCTCAGTAGCTGTTGCCCGTGCTGGTCATCTTCCTACCCCACTGGCAAGGTGCTTTGAGATGCGTAGTCTCCACTTTGAATCCTCTGCTTCCAGACTGTCACATGACTACTTCCCTCTGGTTAGCAGTTCCATGGGCTACACAACAGTTTCTCAGACCAGCATTTCTGGTCAGGAAATAGAGCCACCTTCCCACACTATGCCATGTTAGTGACGATTGTCTCAATCAGCTCTACAGGAAAATAAAACTTCTTTCTTGCTCGCCACCAGGTCCTTAGTGTATGACATGTCTTCTACAAAGTTTGCACACAGCGAGTGTCCAAGTAGATAGCTAAATAAATATTTACCTCTCCACAGAATATAGTTTAGAAAATAATCCCCGGTTCCAACCTTCTCTTGTACAAGTGGGAACATGTTTACCCACAAGTGTAAACTGGGTTTCCTTGGTCAGAGACTCCACTGTAGCCACAAAGAACAAGTTAGGTCTCAGTCCCACAGTGAGGAAGGGGGAAAGAGCATTGACTGAGTATCCCGAGTGCTTTTCAGGGTCAGAAGTTAGAGTACTGCCTGCTTTTCCCAACAGTTCTGCGAGACAGACACTCTTGTTCATTTCTTCAGAGAGAGCAAGGGCTACAGCCAGGAAAAGCAAGATGAGGTCTGAGATTCGGGAGCAACACAGTCAAGAGGCAATGACTCCAATACTGTAGCACCGCACTGCCATTACTTATCTGGAATGAACCGTGGGAGCATGTCCTCACCAAGTGAAGTCAAAGAGTCTACAGCCATCCATGTACCTGCTTCGCACAGGGGCTTCACTGTGAGAATAGGAAAACAGAGCAAATCACTATTGAGACCCTGGTCAGGAATGGGCTTGTAGAACACTAATGTGAAAATCACCTTCAGATATTCTGGCTTGTTTACTTATTTATGATATTGAAACATAAGGAGACAATTTATCTTTTATAAGGAGGCAATTTATCCTTCATTTATTCAACAAACTCTTGTGTGTTCCCTTTCCCAGGAAGAAGTATTTCATGAAGGTGGGACAGATACATATACAGGTTTCATACGTTGCTCCCTTCGCTTGGAGCGGTAAGAAGTTCAGCATTAGAAGCAAAAAGAAAAAGCTCTGAGGAAAGGCATTTGAGTATGACATTTTTAATCTAAATTCCAGTTCACATTGCGTAAATCTGATGGTGGTTCTGCTCTGATGAAACCATTCTGTTGTGCTTCTTGTTAATGAGGCACATGTGAACAAGCCTTGCCTCCCAGCCAGTTCCCTCCCCAGTAAACTGATAGTTAAGAAACTTGACTAAATCCTTCTCAGTTCAGCAAAAGACATAGTATGATTTGTTTATCAGCTCCTCTCTCTCTCTCTCTCTCTCTCTCTCTCTCTCTCACACACACACACACACACACCAATATACATAGAGATTATATATTAAAGATTTTATGTATAAATTATGAGCACCAGTGAATCCTAAATAAGCAGGACAGACAGCTAGAAATTTAGACAGAATTTCTCTGTTACATTTTTTAAAGCAGAAGTCGTTCTTCTCTGACAACCCTGCCTACGTTCTAAAGGCCTCGAGCAACTGAGCTCAGTCCGCCCGCCTTACTGCAGTGATCTCTCCTCATAGCCAGCTGATGGTAATGGTTGCATCTTCGAGATACATTCCTGTGTCTTACTAACGGTTGACCAAAGAACTGGCATCCTAGCCCAGGCAACAAGATGGCACTACCACAACCTGCCAAGCAGCCAAAAGTCTTTGTGTGACCTAACTAAAGCACTGGGTGAAACGGTTGCATAGTTTTTAGTGCTAGTTTCAAAGTCAATAAAATCACAGAGGTTCACTAAGAAAAATGAAACAGGTCAAGTTAGCCAAGAGTAGAAACAACTGCTTTTATTATTTGCAGGGATGCTGCAAAAAATTCCACTGATCCTTGGGGGACTGTTGTGTGATGGTTACCCAAAATAACAATACTGAAAACTAGCCAACCCAACCCTGTAGGCAGAGACTGCTCGTTTGTTTCCTGGCTGCCCAGATGCAAATAATCACACAGAAACTATATTAATTGCAACACTGTTTGGCCAATAATTTATGTATATTTCTAGCTAACTCCTCTTACATTTTAAATTAACCCATTTCTATTAATCTGTGAATCACCACAAGACTGTGACTTACCAGCCGGGCGGTGGTGGCGCACGCCTTTAATCCCAGCACTTGGGAGGCAGAGGCAGGCGGATCTCTGTGAGTTCGAGACCAGCCTGGTCTACAGAGCAAGTTCCAGGACAGGCTCCAAAACCACAGAGAAACCCTGTCTCGAAAAACAAAAAAAAAAAAACAAAAAAAAAAAAGAAAAAAAAAAAAGACTGTGACTTACCGGCAAGGTTCTGGCTTGTGTCTGGCGTTTTTCTCCTTGGCAGCTACATGGCCTCTCTTTGACTCTGCCTACTTTCTATATCTCTGCTTGGATTTTCTGCCAGCTTTGCTCTTCTAAGTCATTGGCCAAAGCAGCTTCTTTGTTAATCAACGGTAATAAAACATATTCATAGCATACAGAGGGAATCCCATATCACAACCCAATAAGCAATAGTTTATTGCTATCAACAAGGTAGACTGGATACTCATAAAGATGTTCAGTTATCACAGCATGTTGGCTCCCTCAGTAACTTGAGAAAATTACAGAGAAACAAGTGGACTTTGAATTAAGCAGAAAGGAAAGGCATATAAAGGGAAGATTTGAAAAGAGGGGGGGAGAAGGAAAAAGAAGCATGAATGGAGAAATAAAGGGGTGGAGGAGAATTGAGAAGGGAAGAAGGAGGGAAGATAAGAATTAAAGGCTGCTGTGAAAGCAGGGGGCGGGGTGGGGGCCAGGGCAGAAAACAGTTGAGGCCTTTGTGAGGATATGCTTGGCAAAAGCAGGACAACTTCTACTCCCCTCTATTCTCTTTCTCTACTGAAACTCTGTCGTCATGGCCACAGTACAGATGCAGAAAACAATTTCCAGTAGTGCACAGGTTCAGCGGGGGTGACAAAGTGCAGAACACAGGTGGGACCAAGCATCTTCAGAACCCCTCATCTGGAGCTCTGAAGTCCTACCGCACTGACATGTTTTAAAAAGCAGTACCCTCAATACTGTTGACATTTGAGGCTGGGTGGTTACTTGCTGAGGGTAGACTGCATGTGTCAGAATGTTTAGAGCAATTCTGGCCATGACCTCATGGTGCTACTATGTGGTGATAGCTATTCAGATCACAGAAGACCAGGAAGCTGACAGGAAGACAGGAAGTGGGCAGGAATAACATACTCCTGTGACCTGTTATTTCCCCAAGGACCCATACCTAGTCTTGTACTTTCTCCAGCTAGTCCCCACAACGTTTCCAGAACTTTCCAGGGTAGTAGCACCAAATAGAGACAAAGAGTTCAAAGCATGATGCTCTGGGCAGATCTTCAGAGTCAAACATACTATTCTCAAAGTTCTTACAAATAAGTATTCTGTTTTTGCCGTGTCCAGTTTTCACATCTTAAATTTAGTTGTACTTAGTTGTAAATAATAAATGGATTATTATCATTTTAAAAAATTTGGTGTATAGTTTTATGGTGGCCAGTTCTCTGTAGATATTTTTAATCCTGATTAATTACTTAAAACCAGTAAGACAAGTGGTTGTGAGTATGAATTTAGTTTAACATTCCAGTATCAAAAATCATTAAGAGACTTTTCTGCTGCCTCTTGTGCATCAAGGACAAGAACTGTCCAATCCCTGTCACAGCATGTACCCACACATGCACACATACACAGCACGTGCACACATTTATAAATGCACATGTGTCCACATTCACACAAGTACACTTGTAAACACGTACACAGACACACTTTATCCATTGAGATATTGCTGGAAGATGCTATAATTAAATGGCAAAAATAAACGCCCTCGGGGCTTTTCTTAATGTCAAGAGCCTTTTATTATGGACAGGCTTCTGAACAGTACGTAGTGAGATCTCAAGTCTTCCTGAAAAGAACAGTGGTTTTCTCCTGGGATACATTTGACTTTCATGTCAGTCAGTTACATATTGTGGCATCCATTTCTCCTGCACCAAGCCTTGTCAAACTGACAGACAACTCCACTCCTGACTCTCCGATCTCCCCCTGCCTTTACAGTGTGTCTGTGCTTCCCAGGCCCATGAGGCCACACCAGCTGTTACTTTCGCCTTCGGTCCTGATCACAGTCTGTTATTTTTCATACGCCATATCACAGAAAACCAGAGCTGAATAAGAAATAGAAAGAGAAGCCAGCCAGTGCTGGCACATGCCTTTAATCCCAGCACTTGGGAGGCAGGAGATCTGTTTCTGTGAGTTCAAGATGAGCCAGGTCTACAGAGTGAGTTCTAGGACAACACAAAGAAACCCTGCTTCAAAAAACAAAAAAACAAAATAGAAAGGAAGGAAGGAAAAAAGGAAGGAAGGAAGGAAGGAAGAAGTTCATCATAACTAAAAGACTATTTAGTTAGATAATTGATTTTAAATGGAAGTAATCAAAGGAACCACGTGTGATGAAATCAGCAGGCCATGCTGAACTGGCCCCTCCCTTCTCTAGCCCTGAGAAAGTCTCCCTGTCTCCAGTTGGACACCACAGCAAGAGAACTGGCTGACCCTCACAGAAAAGCTGCCCCCTTCCCTCCAGCCCCCCACTCCCACCCTACACTCTGGAGAGATGGCCCCACCCAAAACCACTGTGGAGAGAACTGACCTTGAAGGCGTGGGCTTAGGGCAGCTGACTCCACCCCCTTGCCTGAGGGGGCTAGTCCCAGTGGCCTGGACTGACCAATTCAGCTACCACCCAGGCACACAGCAGAACCTTGTGTTTGCCTGCCCTAACATCTACCCCATCTAAATCTGCTGGAGCTCAGAAACAGACCAGTCCTGTGGAAAAATACCCACAGGATCCCCACAACTGGCTGCAGACAAGGGATATCCCAAAGGAGTTTCGATGAGGATTCAAGGATGATGGTGTATCAGAAGCCAGAAGCCTTGACTCCGACTCCTTGCAAAGAACATTTGCTGGAAAAGCTGATTGGACAAAAGGGTATACAGTGTGACACGCCTCTCCCAGTGTCACCAGGATGAATGAAGGCGTGTTGGAAAGGCGAGGCAGGAACGATGAAGAAACGAAGAGGTTCTTTTGGCTTGGTTTTGCTCTTGTTTTTGTTTGTTTGCTTTGTTCTGTTTTGATTTGATTTTTTAAAATTTCATTTTGGGGGCGCTGCAGAGGGGAGGGGAGGATATGGGTGCACTGGGAGGTGAGTAGAATTAGGGTGCATGAGGTGAAATTCCCAAAAAATCAATAAAGAAATTATGTTTTAAAAAATAATAAAAAGGAGGTAATTGTTCAACTCTCTGTGTGGTAAAGAAAGATGAATACAATCTTTCATTTTCTTTTCTCTATTTTTAAACTTCCATTCCAGAGTTTTATTATATACATTTACTCTAATAATAGGTCATAATACTGTTTCTAAGAATCTGGGTTAACAGAACATCTCTTCTATGTGGACCTAGGTAGGAGTAATGGTTCCCAAAAGCAGAAAGAGCACATGCTAGGATTCAGAACGAGGTGGGATTTGGAGTTTTAACGTCTATTGCAAAGGAGACAGATGTTTTCACAGATTCATAAAGCATTATTTTGATGGGAGAGTACTACTCAGCTGTCATAGAGTCTCCTGGCATACTTGAACCCAGTGCACATTAGCCACAGTTCGAATGTGTGTAAATTCATTGTAGAGGTTCTCATCAGTCTCCTGTTTCTGGGGAAGAGCTGACAGTGTTGAAGGGGATGTGGGATGACAGATCTCAGTGGTAATCTGGAGATGCTTTGGCTAAAGGAACTGGGTACTGTTAGTGCAGCCATTTTCGAAAACAGAATGCTTTCTGAGACAGCAAAACCTATAAATAAAACTGCCATAGAGTTCACCTATCCCCACTGCTTGCCATTTCTAAAGGAAATGAGACCAGTATACCATAGAGATATCTGTATCCCATATTTATTATGGCATCATCACAACATGTGGAATCAACTATGCTGGTTGACAGATGAAAGGATAAAAAATGTAGCACATTCTATATACAATGGAATATTATCCATCCATAAAAAATAGAGTTCCCCTAATTTGTGTCAAGTGGAACTGAAGGATATTATGTTAAATTAAATAAGCCAGGCCTTAAAAAAAGGAATAACATATATTTTTACCCACGTGAAAGCTGAAATTATTCATTCATTTCATACATTGGTCCTAGAAACTAGGAAGGAAAAAGAGACGTTCAAATCACAGGCACTAATGCAGTTATAAGGGGTGAATATATTTTAGGGTTGTATAACACAATATGGTGACCCCACCGTAGAAAAATTTTATTAAATATTCTATTTAAAAAAACTAAAAGTGATATGGACCGGCATATTGGTTCAGTAGGCTAAGGCTCTTGCTGCCG
The DNA here is from genome assembly GCF_950005125.1 of Chionomys nivalis. NCBI lineage: Eukaryota > Metazoa > Chordata > Mammalia > Rodentia > Cricetidae > Chionomys > Chionomys nivalis. The sequence goes on along the minus strand of NC_080093.1, from coordinate 25,215,098 downwards.
CGCTTGACAACCTGAGTTCAGTTCCCAGGACCCTTATGAAATGAGAATTAACTCAGCTATCTTCTGCCTCTGCCATCCATAGGCTTACCATTACATGAGTGAGCAGAGAAAGAAAAAAAGAGGGAGGGAGAGACAGAGGGGGGTGTAACTAAATATGAACTAGAAGAGCTCAAAGTCTCCCAACACCAATAAATAAATACAGAAGGGGAAAGAAATACTCATTCCCTAGATTTAATCACTCCACTTTGTACACACAGATCCAACATCACCATTTACCTAAAATACGTGCAGCTACCAAAGAAAGGTCTGCCAGTCTGTGTTATTGAAACAAATATGGCAAGACTGACTCATCAAGACCTGACAGAACTAATTTACACCTCCTGAAACGATCTCACGGTTGCTCAGGACATTCTCAAGCTGACTTCTTTCTTTTTTTTTTTTTGTATTCTTTTTTAATTAAAATTTCCGCCTCCTCCCCGTTTCCCATTTCCCTCCTCCTCCTCCCACACATTGCCCCCTTCCCCCACTCCCCTTCCCCAAGCTGACTTCTTTCAAAACCACCTTCAGAAGATTGTGTCCACTGTATATTTTTGAACCATTTCCCAGTATATTTAAGAACTTGTTGTGACAGCGGGGCTGATGCATTGCCTGCACCTTTCGTCCTGTGCAGTCAGGATTTATTGAATTGCTTGAAACTCTCTGATCCTTATCCCACTGGGTCTAACCTCGGCAGTTCACCCCACAAATCTACGTTCTTTATGCTTGCCCCCAGCAATTCTCATTCATCCTAATGTGAACTCGGGCTGACCAGAAGTTGAATATTTCGTGAAGCCCAACTTCTAGAGTGCAGCATGAGCTGGACCTGCTGATGTTACTACATGACACAGAGCTTCACTGAGACTAAATATTCACCGATGCTGGTTTCCATTCCCCATCAATAACAGACATAGAGAGAGGTTCTCCAGAGAGGCAAATGTGGGGGCATGAGGGTAAACATAGACCCATCGCCCTTGTCTTTAACATACTTGTGAGTTTGGCTCTGCACCATCTCTGTAACTTCAGTGTCCGTTGTGAAAGATATACTTATTTATTCAACAAATACTAACTGGTCCTTGCTATGAGTCAGGTCCTACTCTTGCCAGCACAACACCGAGGTAAGGTAGGGTATTTCCCCAGAGTTGACTGCTCTGTCCATGTCTCCCTTAGCAATTCCAGAAGGGTAAATACTTCATTCTTGACATCAACAGTGAAATGCTAGAAATCCCCAGCCCACTGCCTTTTGTATTTAGTGCTGTGTCCCTAAGTGTCCCAGGCTGTGCTATGAAGGTGCTGCTGTTGCCCTAGGGATGTGCTGGAGGCAGAGCAAGAAGGGCCGGTACAGCTCCCGCTCACTCAACCATAAAAACTCCAGCTTTCTCTGGGCGTTGTTGTTGTTGTTACATATTTACACTGGATTTTTGTTAAGATAAGAAAGTTTGTCTTCAACAAAAAAAAAATCTGCCAAGTCTTTTTAAAGGCAAGATAAGCTATTGATTTAGCTTTTCTTTCAAAGTAGAATTCATTTTTTACTTTTGTGGAGACTTTCTAATGTTGTGCGTGGTAGCTGTACTAATGGATCTTCCCACTAAATTGTAAGGTCTTTTTCCACAGCTCTGGTTTTTTATTTACTTTGTGAGAACAGCCATTGTGATAGGGGAGATTTAGAAACCAGAATTAGGTGAAACCTCAAACATTTATGAACTCAGATTTTCTTTCAAAACCCCTATTGTATCTCAACCACTTCTGATTCTTTTCTCCTGCTGTTAGCTCAGTTTTCCTGATCTCCTGTCCCATCTCCTTTATTTACCTAATTGTTTTGCTCAGGCTTGAACTCAGACCCTTCTGCAGGCCAGACATTGAACCCATCTTGTCTTCTTCCAACAGTTTTATAAATCAGAGAAAATGCAGCAGATTGGTGGTCACTGGTCTTAGACTCTTTCCTGACTACCTGAACTCAGTCAAGGTGCTTGTTCTGTGAGGAGCTTGACACAGCAGATCACTGACTTTCAGAGAACACTCCAGCACTCACCGGGAATAAGGTGTTTTGGAATATGGTCAAACCACAGCAGGAATACTTTAGTCACATACCTTAATTCTCCCATTTCCTGAACACACATTGTCTTGTTCCAACCTGTTCCAATCTTATCTGGCCCAATTGTGATGCTTAGTCTCCTTTAAGATATAAGTGTTAGTCTTCTTGGAGATACAGATTAGCCCAATTCCTACTAAATTAAAATGTCTTTTAATTCACTAAAAACTTTTTTGTACATCGAGGCCCTTGTTTCAAATTTGTCCAGTTGTTCTCAGGAAACTAGATATTGAAAAAAAGCAAGAAAGACCTTGCCCTGTTAATACCAGTTAACCGTGTATATTCACGTGTGTGTTCCAGTTTAGACACAAAGTGCTTACGCTCCCAGCAAGGACAGATAATAACATGGAAATCACAGAGAATATCCCCTGTGTGGTGTAAGGACATATTTCTGTAAGAAGGTAGCTGTGTGTGGGTGCCTGAGCAGAGACAGCACGTCCACACTGGAGTAGCGTTATCTATCTTTGCTGAGGAAAGTTCTTGTTACAGCAACTCCTAATTAACAGCGGCTGCCTGCTGTTTATGCTGATGTTGTGATGAAGAGAAAAGATCTTAAAAAGGTCAGTTTCAAGATAAATTCACTGCCACGGTCTTGGCTTTATTCTACTGGATTAGTCATCCCCAACTCTTATTAGTAACTCTAGAACAGCTTAGGAGACTTTCAGTGCTTTTCAAGTTTATGATCTAAGAAAGCAAAGGATTTGTGTCTCCAAACAGCCCTACAATTGTTTTTAGGTGTCCTTGAAATTTAGAAAGCCCAACTGAGTTCAGACTTTTATTTGCTTTTGTGAACATAAGGGTGTTTAACGTTTATTTTATTGCTTTTTAATTTGTGTGTATGTGTGCGTGTGTGTGTGTGTTGGGGATGACTCTGGAGTCTAAGAGAGAGAGTTAGAGTCCTTGCTTGTATCTAGAGTTACAAATGGTTGCAAGCCACTTGATTGTAGGGGATAGGTACTAAATTTCAGTTCTCTGGAAGAACAGCAAAGTGATCTTAGCCACGAGCTATCTCTCTTACCCTGACATGGATATCTTGTCTAACATTACTATGCTTTGATTAAAAATCTAGCATTTGCATTACTTATCTGTGCAACCTCCAGCGTTTATATCACATGTGAACATTCCTATCTGCGAAAGTATTCTTCCAAGTCCTTTGTAAATACAAGGGAAGGTGCATTAGTTATTTTTATATTGCTGGTCATAAAACGTCATGACCAAGGCAACTTAAAGAAGAGAGAGTTTACTTGCTCTTATACTTTCAGAGGGGTAAGAGGGTGGAGAAATCGTGCCAGAGGGGAGCAGGCAGGCAGGGCAGCTGGAGAAGAAGAAGCCAAGCTCACACATTGAATTGTGCTTACACACAAAGCAGGGGAGAGGGGAAGAGGGAAAGAGAGAGAGAGAGAGAGAAAGAGAGAGAGAGAGAGAGAGAGAGAGAGAGAGAGAGAGAGAGAGAGAGAGGATAGGAAACAGTATGATTCTTTAAGCTCTCAAAGCCCACCTCCAGTGACACAATTCCTCTATTAAGATCACACCTCTTAAGCTTCCTCAAACAGTGCCAACAACTGGGGACCAAATACTCAAGGGCCTAGGACTATGGAAGACATTTCTCATCTTAACCATCCAGAATCATACTAATATTTTTGGTAACTGTTAATGAAATAATTAAATAAAATCATTAGCTTGGGCCAACTTAGACCACAGATCTTTTTAAATGCTGTGTAAATTGTCTTTGTTGTCTCATTTCCTTTTGTTACAATAACCTTAGTTAACTATTAGCTAGTGGAGAAAGTCTTGTTTGGAACCTAGCATTGAAGAAGCTGGCTCACAGTGAAAAAGTACACGTCTAGTTGAAAATTATTTCTTCCCTCTAATATATCCCTACAATCATATTTCCCTTCATATATAAAGGCAGGTCTTGCCCCCAAGGGCACAAAGCTAATATTAATTTACAGTTTTTGGAAAATCAACTGCTAAAATGTTTATTTACTAGGATGCTATGTCTACAAATTTTAATAAGTTAAGCATATATATGCATTTAAGCAAAATGAGAAGATAATGGACAGAATATCTGATCAGAACACAGAGAAGTGCAGTATAAAGAAGTTGTTCAATATGATGATGGGAGGATAGAAGTATGCTTTAATTGTTCCAGTCTTAGTGAGGCCCAGCGAATATTTCCCCCAAGGTCATTGCTTTGGACAATGTTCAGAGAGAGACTTTGGAACACTCAGTTCTAAATGGGATAATCTCCATCAAATCTTTCCCCCATAGAGCTCAGGGAGCCCTGAAGAAGAGGAGGTGGAAAGAGTGTAAGAACCAGAGGGATGGAGGACGTCGAGGAAATAAGCCCCTCTAAACACAGCAAGAAAGACCAACACAAATATGAACTCACAGTGACTTTGGTATCATGCACAAGACCAACGTAGGTCTATGCCAGGTGGGGTCCCCATGCTGAGAGGAGAAGTAGACAAGCCCAAGGTGGTCTGCTCTGCTTGGTGTCATGGGGAAGCAACATAGAATAATCCATGGTGGTCTGCTGTGTTGGGCTATGCACAAGTGTCATGGTCGTAGAGAAGCCTCACTAGAATAGGCCAAGCCAGTGGTCCAAACAATAAGTTCTGATTGTGAATCACCAATCCCACTAGCTTCTGGACAGTTGCCTGACTACCAGGACTTACCCTGTGACTCACACCTGCAGCCTGTTTTTAAATCTCTTTTCATCACCCTTCAGGAGTTTCCAAACCATCCTGCCAGAATAATGCAACCCATGCTTGTACTGTATGTGGCATATTTCTTTGCCAGCTTCTTTATTCAATTTCTTCCTTTCTCATTGGTAAACAATAGCTGCAGTGACCCTGAAATCCGGTCACAGAGGATCCATCTATTAAGCTTAGGAGTGAATTATATGACAGCAGCTGCCTGTCAGAAGGAACCCTTGTAGGAATTTACAGTCTAGCTTCCTTCTAAGAATGTACGGTCCTTGAGTGAGGGAACTCATCTTTGCCTCACAGAAAGAAGAGCAAGTCTCCAAAGAAAAAAGGCAGAGTCCAGACTTCCAAGAGGTTGTGGACTCATTTTTTCCCTCTGAATTTAGGGAGATGCGATGCAGAATAAATGATCTACTAAAGGACAGTCGAGCACGGTGAGGGTCGAGGTGGCTTCTGAGATCTGACAGACTGTGTGGCTCGGATGGTTACTAGCTGGTGGTGTTCCTGAACCACTTAGAGCCATTCTTATTGAGGGATCAGATAAATGGGTAGGTATAAAGAGAGTCATAGAATTAAATACATTGGGAGTACTTGATGGTAGCTGTAGAATGAGACAAGACAAAAATGAATGAAAGCAGAAGTAACCCAACTGAAGACATACAGAAACAGAGATACCAAGCTGCACTGAGTAAGACGTTTGCCATCAGAAGAAGCCAGGCTGTGTGCTAAGTGGCTGTTACCATCAGTTAAACACTCGGGGATGCCCAGCAGACTCCATCCTCCCACCTGCAAGATATATTAGGAAGTAGAGAGGTATTCTTCAGGTGAGAAGGAGGTTTGGGTTTACAAGTAGGCACTGACTCTAAGTGACTTTGGGCATAAAATTATGACTGTACTCTGCATTTAAGTTGCTATGAAATAGTTATCCTTGACCACCTTGGAGATTAGTTGATCCAGATGGGGTTTGATGTCATGAAATAATATCGAAGGCATTCTCTTCATGTTTAGCCTTAAACAACTACATGGTCAATTGGCCTCCTTCACCTGTGGACCACCACTGTTCTGACCAGCACTCAGTAGGTGATTCTTCATTCTCCATTGATGGAAACCACCTATAACCTCCGAGATTCATTTATACCAGAGGGGTTTCCTCTCCAATCAAAAGACAAAAGGAAGCCAGAGTTTTCATGATGTCTTAAACACAAGAACCAGAAGGACATTTGGTCAATCAAGAAGTGGAAATCACTGGACATCATGAAATCTGGGCCAGAAAGTACAGCGGAATTATGGCCTAGAGCTGGAATCTTCCATTGAAAAACTCAGAATTGCTAAATGCTCTCAGAACACAACTTTGTCCTACTTTCTTTCCAGGGAAGTTTGTCTCTCTTTTGTCCTCCCTTGAAATCCACTCATCCTTCCTTGATTGGGCGGATGGATGAGCATCATCATTTTGGATAATGTGTTCATCACTTCAATCACTTCAATTCTCTGGCTTACGTATCCTATATTTCCACAAAACGGTTTATTTTTTCACACATAGACTAGAATTTTAGGCCAGGTTTAGAAAGCAGTGGTCATAATTAAAACTTCATCTAATACAACCATGGCTACAGGGACCAGTATGTGTGGATTGTGTATGGACGTGTGTATATGTGGATGTGTGTGTATGAGAGAGAGACAGAGAGACCGAGACAGAGAGACAGAGACAGAGAGAGACAGAGACAGAGAGAGACCAAGTATTCTGCCATATTTTTTACTGCAAAGTTAAATCTTATGACATGGGGTCCTTGTATTAATTTATCATCACTGTTTACATCATCATTATTTAGTATTATTGATATCTAATAAAGTACAATTCTTATGATTTATTGATAGAGAAAACTTGACAAAACCATGCTCCTGTGAAGCCATTGGCACAATCGGGAAAGTATGCACATCCATCATTCCTCAAAGTTTTCCAGCATCTTTGAAAGTCCATGTCTGCACCTTTCCCTGTCTCCAAGACACTATCAATCTATTTTGTCACCTTGGGTTTATTTGATATGGGATTTCCCTCTGTATGCTGTGATTACCATGAACTGCTGTGATTACCAAAGAAACTGCTTTGGGCCTATAGCAGGGCAGAACTTATCTAGGTGGGGGAAAACTAAACTGAATGCTGGGAGAAAGAAGGGTGGAGTCAAAGAGAAGCCATGTAGCCCCACCAGAGCCAAATGGAACTTTACATGGCAAGCCATTGCCACATGACAATACACAGATTAATGGAAATGGGTTAAATTAAGGTTTAAGAGTTAGTCAAGAAGAAGCTAGAGCTAATGGATCAAGCAGTGATTTAATTAATACAGTTTCTGTGTGATTATTTCATGGCTAAGCGGCAGGGAATGAAACAAACAGCTTCCTACTATGTTTATTTGCATTTTATGTTGAGTAATTTAATATATATTCTAGCTGACTTTTTTCCAGCATTTTTAAACTCATCCTTATAATTACATTATTAGTTTTTCATTCCTGGTTTTGCTGAGGGGTATTCCACTCATGGATGCTTTCTTAAACTATTTAAACTGAACTTCTCTGAGTAAATATGTGACAAGATAGATCGGAGCACTTCATTAAGATTCTACAGGTTAAAAAAAGAAAAGAAAAGAAAAGAAAAGAAAAGAAAAGAAAAGAAAAGAAAGATACTACATGTTAACCCAGCAGTTTGAGCAAAAACTTAGCAAACAAAGTGGATTGCAACAATGACTATGTAGTGTCCCATAACCACTTTTTTGACAGTCAACAGAAGTACGCACCCAAGTACTTTAGAAATCCAGAGTGTAGCTGGGAAGCAGCAGAGAGGATGAGCACAGGTTTTTGTGTCCCAGACCATCTGTGCAAACCAAAAACAGTCACTTCCTGCCTCTGCAACCCCAGTTTCCTTATTTATAAAATAGGGAAACTGGATAGGGTGTCTTGGCCTTAGCGCTTGTGGATTCTCCTAACTTGCCAGGGACAGCACGTGAGCTATCTTCCTCTAGCAATGCTAGAAATGAAGTGTGTCCAGCCCACGGCCTTCTCATGGGACCTGTACAGCAGGAGTGGCTTTGTCCACATGATGTCCAACTCCAAGAGGCTACATTGAAATCCTCTTTGTTGTCAGTGTCCACTTCTCTATCGCACAGCTGCCCTTCGCTTGAAGGAGAAGTGGGTCTTCCTCCTGATATAGTACCCTCACTCTATCTGGCCACTGACACAGTCTCTTGCTTCCAAAAGGACTACAGCTAGCCAGCCTAGGTGTCAGATATAGTACCAGATCCAGCCTCTTTCAATTTGGGGTCTCTGTGGTGCCTACCCATTGTATGACACTATTCTTGAAGAAAGATGAACAAATGTCTATTCACACCATACAAGGAACTGACATCAGACCAAGGTAGCAACACCACCAATGTCTAACTTTCTGAACCAATACGTTTATTGGAGTTATTACTGTATATGGATGAAGAGTTACTTGCAGGAATGTGGATGACTCAAAAGCAGCTGCATCACCTAGAGCATGCAACCTAGCATGGGTGACATCTCATAGGAGCTGCAACCCTGGCGTTCTCTGCATTACTCGAAGGAAGTTCCACAGGTAAGGACATCTCCTCATATCAGCATCCCTAGTGCTATGTGGATGAATATCCATCTCCCAGACTACCTTCCAATTCTACAGGGAAGCAGATGAAGCTGAAGGTGGGGGAATACAAGGAAGGGAGGCCAGAACGGAACTTTGGGGACAGCTGATGAATGACAAAGGTGACATCAGGAATAGACACAGGGAGAGAGGAGTTGCAGATCATTGTTTCTGCAGAGAGGATCAGATCGCTCAGTCTACTTTCATCGGCACAGAAGCATTAGCAAGTAGTAAAGACAGCTTCTTACTACTCTAATTTCCACCTACTTCACTGCGATAGAAACTGATGTTCCGAGTGATTTAATGTCTGCACTCAGAGCAGATAATCAGCAGCTCAACCACAGGTTTCTCGGGCTCCCAGGCCTGTGACCTATACTCTGAGACAGATAGAGAGCACTTTCCAAAAGTAAGGCCCTCAAAGGAAAAAGAAAAGATAAAAGATATGGTTCCTTCTTTCTCAAATTTTCCACTCCAGTCGAGAGAACATTGGCTTAACCTTTTTGCAGTAGATGGTAATTACCTCTGAGACCCATATCTGATCTTGGTGTAGAGAATAAGTTACTGCCAAATGTTCAACCTTATCTATGTCACAATCACCTCCACCCAAACCTCCAGAACCTTAGGGAAGAGGAGGCAGAAAGATTGAAAGAGCCATAAGAGATGGATGACTTCAAGGAAGCAATGTTTTCTGGACACAGCAGGGAAGTTACACATGAATTAATGGCAGTTAAAGCAACACCAAGACTACCAGCATGTGGTTAGGCCAGACAAAATTCCAAAATGAAGAGGAGAGATGGGCCCTAAGTCCCAGCCCTAGATAAGGCAGTTGCTAGTTGCTAGAAGAGAAACAGTCAGTTTCCTTGAGGATACAGCCCTTGGTGGGTAAACCACCCTTCAGGGAAGGCCACCCACCCAGGAGCACATGAACAAAATAAGCTATTCTTGATTTTTTTTATTATGTCACTGAGGTCAGGTTTTTAGGGTTTATAGTCTCATCTCACTTAAGGTTTGTGTTCTCCTTCCCTTGTGACCTCTCATCTTACTTCTCTTGTCACCTGTTCTTATGTCTCCCCTGGCATGACAGACTCTCTTCAGAAACCATGAGCCAAAGTAAACTCTTCCATGAGTTGCTTTGGGTCATGGTGTTTTGTCACAGCAGCAGAGAAGTAACTGATACATCTCTGTACAGACGAGGACATTGAGTCCTAGAGCATCCTCACTGATCACACAGTGAATATGCAGCAGGCCAGAATCAAGACAAATGCCTGGGTCTGCCTCCTAATTGAAATAAGTACCAGTTATCATCTTACATATGCAGAAACACTTTTCTCCTTTGCTTAAAATGTGCCATCGTGCCCAGCAAGCCCTAACATTCGCTTCTGGTCTGTTTTACAGGTGATCTCTCACAACCCCTGTGACACGAGCAAGTGGGTACAGCACTGAGAAGTGTGATGGCTTAGGAAGAGCTAAGACAAACACTGCCTGCTGCATCCCAACCCGAGTCCCTGGATGCATTGAGACGAATATGCCTTCAAGTTCCTATATGACTCATTCCGGGCCTTGAGCTTCCTGCTACAGTTTCAATATGTTGAGGTTCCTCATCTCTCTGATTCTGCAACTGTCTGTCTCCCACTAGGTATCAGCTGTGCCTGCATCCCTGCTTTGTGAACCCATAAAAGTCTTCACAATTTGGGTCCAATGCCTCCCTCTCTTTGGGATCCCTCAGCAGCCATTACTGTCTTCCTGATACTGCTTACCACCTCAAATGAGTGTAATGTGCTTATCTGACACTTTTCCAGAGACTTGTTATCTTCTCTAGAACAGGACTGTGCAGAGAGAGCATGGGCTGAGTAACAAAACTGAGTTTGTCTGGTGATGGAGGATGAAGAACAAGAAGAAGCAGAAGAAGAAAGACATGACTGATAGCTAAGGTGCATTTCCTGTCCTTTCAGAATCCATGTCACGTTGAGCCAATATATATCAAGAAACAAGTGTCATTCTGGGAGAGGATACAATTAGTTAACCTAACAGAAATGGTTGTGTGTGTGTATAAAAGAGAAGGAGAAAAGAGAAAGGGAAGAAAGAGCGGAGTATATAGGTAGAATATATGTATGTTTAAATATGGTTTGTGTATATATAGTATACATGCATAAATAGCATCTATATATAGCATGACTTATACATGCACGCATATATGTTCATATATAATAAATTTATAATATATACAATGTGTTCATTTATGGTACATATATACATATATAGTATACAAATGCCTGCATTTATACATATGCAATCATAGATAGACATCTATATAATTTGAGTATATGTATGCATAGTGATATACAGTACTATATATATTGTATATACACATATGGGTAGTATGTATGTATACATGTGTATATGCTGTAATGTAATTAATAGGAAAATTTTGAGGTCATTAGGAGATGGGAGAAAGGACACTTGTTGCACACAATACAGACTTTAAAAAAATGTGCCTGTGGCTTGCTTTCTTGCTGTGGTTAGAGAGGATCCACTAATAGGAACAGCAAGAAAATTAAGCAGCAAATGCTTTAAAGAAACCTCACCGATGACAAGCAAGAATCACATTAAGAAAATACACACACATACACAAACACACACACACGTGTGTGTGTGTGTGTGTGCGTGCCTCACAATCAATAAAGGCTGAGGAAATAGAAAAACCATTTTATTGGCTTTCCTAATTAAGAATATTCCAATGAGTATCTCACTCCTACTTGGAAAATGATACTTTACCTATGTGGGATCTATTCTCCATCTACAATGTGAGCTGCTGGTGATGAGAACTACCCTACATCGCTTAGGGAGGTGTTTCAAAGAGCAAGTAAAATAAAGTGTGAAGAAACATGCAAATGTGACCTGTTTGTCTTTCTCTTGTGGCCTTTCACCTAACTGAAAATCCCCCATCTTCCTCCACAAGGCCTTAGCTGCTGAACAGGACTTGGAGAAAGTGTTCCTAATCCCTGCACTCACCATGTGCCCAGTTGCCTCATCTCACTTCCCTTACAGGGCAAGATGACATGACACAATGTTACAGACTCTGACAGTGACCAGAGACAGATTGTTATTATGTCACATGGGTGGCTGGGGTGCCTAGAGCCCTCACAGTAACCAACCGCTGTGCTAAATATCTCACATCTGCCTGATTATCATCTTCTTTCCCCACTCACCGTGCACGTGGTAGAGGTGATGAGGCATGTCTATTGCAGCTCCCTCCCCAGCATCTTTTTTCCTCTTTCTGGGAAGTTCGCTTTTTATAAATAAGTGAGATCTTTATGTCCCAGCCTGGTACGGTTGCAGATAAAGGAGGAAGGAACTTGAGATCAGAAGCCAGGAAAACACATCTGAGTGAACATGAGAAAATCGGCAGAGGCCAGGCACCTCTCAGCTGCATACTGCCAATCACTGGAATTATTTGAAGATGTTTCCCAGGATTCTCCTTTGGCAGACGATTTTTTAAACCCTTAAATAAAAACATTTAGGTTCATATACGATGAGCCCACAATTACTTGCAAAGTTACAGACTTCTGACATCTCCCACTATAACTTTAGCCTATGTAAACTATGCCCTCAATTTAACATTAAAGTAACTAAGTGGCAGGTAGGTGGGATGGCTGGTGGTGACATCTGTACCGCCAGTAACGGGGGATTGATTTTCACACGCAATCTCTGTCCCATTTCCTTTTACAGGTGAAAAAACAGGGGGGTCTAAGATGGAATTTTACTCTTACTCTTTGTTAAGGAATAAAGGTTTTTATATGTTTCACATATATCTTCATTAAGAAAACAACCTATACAAAAACCCCAGGAGACAGCATTCTAAGGATCAGGATCAGTTGTACCAACTAAGAATGAGCACTGCCAAAAAAAAATGGAGCTTAATTGATCAGTTTCTCTAATGCACAGACTTGACCTATCAGGTTTGCTAACAACAAGGCATTAATTTACTTTGATGCTCGGACTCTAAATTGGCCCCACATACCACGCTTCAGTACAATGCCTGATGTGAATCTCCTGAAAAAAAAAAAAACAATCTGTAGAATGAGATTATCTGTAGAATAAGCCTATCGTGTACTTCTTAAGGAAAAAAGCAAAAAAAAAAAAATAGTCCAAAAGCATTCTGAATCAAAGCAGATCCACCCACCACCATCACCCAACCCCACCCCCTCTTCCTACCACCCCGCTTCTTCTCTAAACCCTTTCCCTCCCCCAAACAGCCAACACCAGATTTCCTTTGCCATGGCAGAGCAGATAAATGCTTCAAAGAACGCTGAGCAGCCCAGCCCCCCTTCCTTTTTAGCTGTTATGCATCAGGGTCAGCAGGAGTCAGTGCTATTTAGTTCGTGCTCTTTTTATTTTTAAAATACAAATAAATTTTTTCAATATAAATATATTATTTCGCTCAAAAATAGAAAAAAAATGCTATAACCTTGGTCACTGCCCAGCAGGAACAAGTTTGATACTTAAAGAGTCAGAAATTGGGTCTTGCACGCACCAACATGTGTGTTTAGCTCAGTTCCAGTGTGATTTTTGTTTCTACGAACAAGTTATTCTAGAGATCATAACGATTCAAATAGACCACGCTGAATGTCTAGCTTGTGTCCCGAAGTCAATGACATTGGAGTGAGTTGAAATTTGACACCAAGACTACAATTAAACTGATGTACAAACATTATATAAATTACTTTTTCGGATTGCAGAAACACATCAAATTTCACAGAGTTCATCGGCTTATAAATTACTTGCTTCTGAAAATAAAAAAATAGCTCAAGTCTGTTTCATTTCCTGGTTCAAGTGCGAAGCGCACAGCTCTCTGGAGTCCGCGGAACGCAGGGTGCCCAGCATTTTGTCCCAGTGTGTGAAGTACGGAGCAAAGTTGCAGTTAAACTGAGAGTGATGCAGGTCGTGGTGAGCCACGCCCCCGTACCAGCCAAAGGGTATGAGTCTGTGAGTGGACCACGGGAAGTCGTAGCCTGAGTGGTCCTCCACTGACAGCCAGATGTTAACCACATGAAAGGTAAGGATGGTGAGTGGATGACATTGCAGTATCGCGACGTTCAGCACGTCGAAGAAGGTCAGAGAAAACAGCTCCCAGATGCTCATGTATTGCGTGGCCAGCGCAAAGGAGGACGCGTTCTGGTGATGCACCTTGTGGAAGGCTCGGTACAGCCAGGGCACCTTATGATGCAGCAGGTGCCACGCGAAGATCTCGGTGTCGAAGAGCAGCAGGCAGATCAGGACATGACTCAGGAGCTGCAAAAGCTCCGGAGCCTCCTGCGGCAGGAGTGCAGGGCTGCGCGCCCAGTGTAGTAGCGTCACCGGGAACACGAACACCAGGTGCTGGTAGAGCGTCTGTCCCAGGCAGGGCAGCAGCTGCCTCGCGGACGGCGAGAAGTCGGGGTGGATCTTGTAGCGTCGTAGCAAGGGCACCCAGGGACACAGGACGTCCAGCACCACGAATGGCAGGCAGAAGCCCATGTAAGTGATGATGGAAAAGATGACCGGGAAAAAGGGTGAGCGCGCGAACGCCTCCCTGGTCCTCATGGTGTCCCAGAGGGGCTGTAGGAGCAGCGGACTGGAGCAGCCCAGGTCTTGGAGCTCCGAGCGGTTGTGGTAGCCCATGCTGAGACTGTGTCCCACAGCTGCAGTCTCCCCAGTCCCGCTGACTTTTAAGACTGCGGCCCCGCCCCCAGTGATGTCAGCTGTCCTTCCCTCTCCTCCCTGCTACAGAATCTTGCTTAAATAGCCCAAAGTTGTGCATTAGGTTGATGTTTCTGTCCTGTTTCACAGCTGCCTAGAATCGTTTCTTCCACATGCAGCGGCACTTAAAGCCGGTCCCCAGGCATACAGCATTGTTTTGCTCACTTTTCCGGGACATACTATTGATACAGGAGTGAGCAATCCAGGCTTAGGATAGTTCGCCCGCCATCGCCGCTACAAAGTAGTGTGTTCATCACCACCAGAAAGTGCTGTTTCGCAACCAAAGCAAGATTTTGAGTTTTAAAATGTCTGTTTTGACCGGGTAAAGGCATGTATCTACATCTTGGAGACCTTTGGATATACGCACCCCACCCCAATGCGCTCTTAATGAATGCGCTGCTAACAGTACAGACTCCTTTACAAAGGGAACCTGGCGTCGTACACAAAAGCTCCCAAAAGGAGCGGCCAGGCTCCAATTAGTGAGAAAGATCCTCCCCTCCCCTTGAAAACTGGGTGTTCTGAACAGGAACCAGATCCTGCAAGGCAGTCACTGTCAGCATTCGCTCTGGAATGGAGAATCGAGGATGCTGGCCCTAACACCCACCGAGAGTCCCTCATTTGGACTAACGCACCTCATCGCCGGGCGTAGGGAAAGATCTATGCAATCCTGCAGCCTTCCAGGAGGCCTGATAAGTGAGGGAGATGTCTCATTTCCTCTGCCATTTGTTTGGAGGTTCTTCAGGCTCCGACTTTCCCCAAACCCTCATTTTTTCCAGGTTTCTCAACTCCTCAACACCTTCTCAAATGCTGGGACTGTGGGACCAGAGACAACACTGGAGCTCAGCACTGTGTCCTGGGAGAGCCCCTGGGGAATCCAGCACAGAGACGCTACTCCACATTTCCTCTAGGTGGCTAACACTTGGTACAAGAGACCCCAGTGGGAAGCCAGGAGCCATTCTTCCGGTTTTTCCTTCTTGTGTTTGTATCCTTAAGGCAGCCCTTTTTCTCTGGCAGCTGACATAGTCTTATGCAAGCTTGCATTTTCCCGTGTTATTTTCGAAGGGAAAAACCGCCATAGAAGCCCTAGGAGCCTGCTGTAAGTAAGCCCTGAAGGTGGTCTAAAGCCTCTGCTTACTCCCTGCCAGGCACCAACTAAGAGTGTTAACTGCGACCTCTATCAGCATGGAGGCAGTGTTCCCATTACTGCGCCTTCACAGCCCTAGATCTAAGGGTTTAACACACACAAGAGGAAAACAGACACACATCATTTTAACTATGTACTTCACAGGTAACAACTAAGATATTGGAAGTGAAAATCAAGTAAGATTTCTTTTTTCTAATAATTTTTTATTACTTTATAAATAATACCATTCAAATTTTCCACTTCCTCCCCTCCTCCCACTTCCCTCCTGCTCCCCAACTCACTCTTCCCCCAACCTCCAGTCCTAAGAGAGGGTAGAGTACCCTGCCCTTTGGGGAGTCCAAGGCTCTCCCCCTCCATCCACCCTTAGAAAGGTATGCATCCAAATAGAATAGGATCCCAGAAAGTCAGTATATGCAGTAGAGACAATTCCCAGTGCTATTATCTTTGGCTTCTCCGTCTGCCCCAATTGTCAACTATAGTACCCGGCCGCCCGCATGGCTTATGCCCCAAAATAATTACATGGAAACTGTATTCTTTTAATCACTGCCTGGCCCATTAGCTCTAGCCTCTTGGCTAGCTCTTATATGTTGATCTAGCCCATTTCTAATATTCTGTGTAGTACCACGAGCTGGCTTACCAGGAAAGATCTTAACCTGCGTCTGTCCGGAGTGGGAGAATCATGGCGACTCCTGACTCGGCTTCTATCTCCCAGCATTCTCTTCTGTTTACTCCACCCACCTAAGGGTTGGCCTATCAAATGGGCCTAGGCAGTTTCTTTATTATTTAACCAATGACCTTCCTCCATCAGTCAACCACATTTAGAGGGTCCAGTTTGATCCCATGCTCATTCAGTCCCAGTCCAGCTGGATTTGGTAAGCTCCCATTAGCTCAGGCTCACTGTCTCAGTGGGTGGACCAACCCCTCGTGGTCCTGACTTCCTTGCTTATATTCTCCCTCCTTCTGCTCTTCAGGCTCCTCCTTCAGCTCAGCCCAGTGCTCCAATGTGGATCTCTGTCTCTGTCTCCATCTGTTACCGGACGAAGGTTCTCTCCGGATCCCCTCAGCACCTCAAGTAAGATTTCTTACAAGAAGAAAAGATAAAATGATATATTATAAGAAAGGAACACATACTGTAAAAACATAAGACAATAAATGGGCCTAACATAAACCCAGGAAATGTGTGTGTGTCATTATAAACTAAATATGTGTGTGTATATACATACATATATATGCTATACACACAATAGGAAGTTCATAATTCAGACTTTCCATTTGCTATGTGTCCCACAGTTATGGCTGATGGAAGAATATGTACATTCTTCATTCATTTTAGTGCCCCTAAACTGCAGTTTTTATTCTTATAGAAGCCTCAGAAAAAAATGTAAAAACAATTCTATAAAACCTATTACAACCATTATGGAAATCAAGTGTGGAGAGGTCTTAAAACAAAACTACCATATAACCCAGCTATACACTCCTGGTCATATATCATCCATACCCTATTAATGTGAAGAAGACACAGAGTGATGGAGTTGGTATTATAAAGTACTTACTAATAATCGTCTTAGAAAACATTTAGTCACACAAGTGGAACTTACTTAAAGGAGGGCTTTCTTCAAAATACCCCAAAGATAAGTAGCCTGCTAACCAGACCTGCAAGACATAAGGGGAATTTAAGATGCTAGAATATAATTGTTTATATTCTAGCCAGATATTGGTCAGTCATTAAACTCTGGTTCCCATGACAAAGGAGACAGCTGGCTGACTTATGCCCAGTTATTAAGCCCGATTCCCATACCAAAGACAGACTTGTAAAGGATGGCCCACGGCGGGTAGTATAAGGTCACACCACCGGTAAGTCCTAGTCTGCCATTAAGTCCCCTGTGCTCTCTCACTAGGGAAAACATAATTCTGTCGGGTGGGCAAGATGATCTTTGGTAACAACTACATGAAAAAGAACAATGCTGCAGTACTTAAAATAATTCTGACAATACGTGATATCTTTACTGTGTAAATGTCCTATCTGCCTAAGCACCAAAACTTGACAACTCCTGTCTCTCTTTAAATTGTTCAGCTGGAGCCAGATCTGACAGAGATTTAAAGACGCCAATGTATGTAAAATGCATGTGCCTACGCATATACAAGCTAACAAAATCTTCTGTTGGAGGCTGGCTCTTCCTTCATTTCTGAGTCTATGGAGTGATTCCTCACTAGGAAGGCATGTTATTTTCCTAACACCACCACAGAGATACCTGTCCATCCATGTTCATGGCTGCCCAATTCACAATAGGAAAGACCTGGAGCCAGCCTGAATGTCTATCAGCAGGCGACTCAATGATGAAAGTGTGATATATACACACTGGAATTTGGTTCAGCTGTACAGAAAAATTAAACTTTGGAATTTTCGGGAGTTTGGATGGACCTAAAAAACATAATATTAAACAAGGCAACACAAACTCAGAAGACAGCAACTACACATTTTGCCTCACAGATATATGTGTGTGCAATATATATTGTGATATATCTATTATAATGTATATGTGTATGTACATACATGGGGATAAATGAAGGTAAAGCCTAAAACCCTAAGAAGGATACAAAAAGAGGGTAAAGGTGCCAAGGAGGGTGTGGAGGGCAAAAGAATATATGTGATATGAAAAAATAAAGGCTGGGGAGGTTACAAGGGAGATTTGGGAGGTAAAGAAATGGGGGAGATGGGAAGGAATTTACTAAAATACACTTTGTTAGAAAACATTGCAATGATATCTAATGTCTTGTATGCCAATGTCTTAAGGAAAAATATAAACTCACTAAAGTTCTAGAAAATAAGAAAGGAAGAAAGAAAAAAAGAAAGAAGGAAAGAAAGACAAACAGAAAGGAAGGAAGGAAGGAAGGAAGGAAGGAAGGAAGGAAGGAAGGAAGGAAGGAAGGAAGGAAGGAAGGAAGGAAGGAAAAGAAAGGTAAGAGGAGGGGAAAGGGAAGGGAGGGGAGAGAAGGGGAGGGAGAGGATGGTAAGGGAAGAGCAAAAGCTCTAGAATGCCATGGGAATGTTGCAGTCCTCTACTGCCCTATATGCCATTGCTGAGACGGGGGTAAGAAGTGACTTTGAGCTTCTTGACAGGCAATGCACAAAAAAGAAAGGAAAGTTTTTTTTAATGTCTTTCCAATGGGAAGCAGTAGCAAAGGGAGGGAGCAGAGGGATGCAGGTCTCTAGCCTCCCTATCGGTGGGTTTCCTCCAGTTAGACAGTAATCAACTCCTTAATTCCTCTCACACACCCATGCTGTTTCCTTCTTCGCTTTTAGGGCAACTTAGGAAAGCTCTTCTTTCTTGTCCCTGATAAATACGGCCCTTCTCTTGATGCACATCTCTGGGAAGAGAGGAAGATTTGGGATTTGGTTGGGGGGAAGAAAAACAGTTAAAAAACGTCTCCTTCACTTTGGGCCTCTCAAGGTCCCCAAGGGACCATTAGAGTGCATCATCTCAACAGGCAAACGTGTGATGCTCAGCAGACTTCCCCAGCGTTCCCTCAGGCACACATTATTCTTCTGCTCTCCCTTTCATGCTTGGGTGTGTTGGCTCTGCTTGCACACTATGAGGTAGGCGGTATCGCTTCATTGGCATTTAACTACTATCTGTGCTCTCAAGCCTTTGTGCTTCCAACACAAAACCAATCCTCCTCATTCTATTTCAGTGATTCTGTCATTATCGGTCTCCAGATGCTTACGGCATCAGACCCCCTGAAGCAAAACCTGGGAGCCAAGCCTTCAGAATGTCCTGTCCCCATGCCCCTGCACCTCAAGGCATGTTGAAGAACAGCTCTCCTGCAGTCCCTGCACCTGAGGCTCACAGGACAGATATTTGTGTCCAACGCAGAGATGCAACCACCTCAAGGGGTCTCTTAGTTAAAGTCTTCAGAACCTGCTGCTGAAGAAGCGGGCATAACATAACAGACGACTAATCAGAACTTAAGGAACCAGAACAAAATTGAGTCCTGTATGGCATTTGCTAAAGTGGAGAGTTTTCTTGAATTTGCCTAATGTATACCAGGTGGATTTTCGGCAGACTCAAAAATGTAATCTTTTCTAAGTGAGTAGATCCTTTTAGAGTAAGGATCCTGGGAGTTATTCACTCAAAGCCAAGACCCCCCCCCCATTCTTTCTTGCTTGCTCTCTTGCTTTTCTTCTGCCTCCTCCCATTATCTCCTTGTGAACTAGAGAGGAACCTGGAGCCCAGTGCATACTTGGCACTCCCTTTGTCACTGACCTCCAGCTCCCGCCTGTCCTGAGCTTTATCCTAGAGGTAAAGAATGTTCAAAGGATTCTCCATGTTCATTTTAGAAGACAGCAATTGAAATTCGAAGATGACAAGAGGTTTCCATATTTCTGTATGTATCAATGTCTATGTATTGATTGTGGAGCACTAAGAGATGCAATATGGGTCTGACATTCCGGGACATTTGTCCACATGAGCGGATGTTTTGTGATTTCACATGTTATCAGGACTTTGGCTACGCCATGTCTTGTACTTTCCCATTTGATTTAGACTTCCTCTTTATCATTGTCACCCTGGCTGAAGCCCTTGGACAGCCTTCAAGGACGAGAATCTTTTCTCCTCCAGTTATCCTCAGAGTCTGAACATAGTCAATTCAGTCTCAACTATTTTTTGAGACCAACTCACCAAAAGCTTTCAAGTAGTCCCGCCAAAAGAGCATGTAGCTAGCAAAGTCTGATGTTAACAATATCTTCTTCTGAAAAATTAGTTTGGCGGTTTCTTTTCATTCCCAACTAGGAAAACTTATGAAGCTATCTGAATAAAACAGTTTTCCTTGGATATAAAAGATTAGCAGCAAGACCCAAAGAGGTTTAAATGACCTCAAAGATCAAAATATGACTTCACATTTCAAAGATGAAGGGTTAAAGATTCAATCTCAATATGTCAAGAATATCGAGGTCTAAGCAATAAATTACAGTTGAATCAAGAGATAGCGTCCACTTCAGTTCTCTCAGTTCTCAGTTCCCAGCAGGGTTACTCTCAAATGTAACATTGAAACTGCTTCCACTTAGTACTTTTCAAAAGGCTCAGGAACCATTGATTATCCTTGATAAACATAGACAATAGTGGGACATGCTAATGAAGAATCGGGGGATGTTATCTCTAGCTGCACCCCTCAAGCTCCCTTCATGACCCTGCCAGCCCAGATGCTGATCATATGATTTCGGTTTATCATGTGGTTTATAGGTCAGTGCTGCCCGTACTGCTGCACCTGTCGCCGGCCTCTCTGAAGCAGTCAGACATGGACACGTGTTCTTAGTCAAAACTCTCCCCAGCCCCGTATGCCTCCCCCACCAAATAGGCTGCCACAGCGGTCAAAGCTTTAGAAGGCTTTAAAACTCCAGAACACAGAGCTTAAACCCCACCAGGTAGGAAAGTGTAATTGATACAAAAGGTTTCATTTGACTAGCTGGGAATTAGACTTGAAATCTGAACCTAACACGATACAACAAATTCTGGTGAAGGATGACTGACAATTTTTCATCAGAATAATTACTCCCTGACGCTGCCTTCCATGCATCCCAGGAAATCAGAGTGGCTTCTATCCTTAAAAAAAATCTATTAGTTATATATTGTAGAAAATATATTAAAGAATAAATGAGAGGGGCTGGAGAGATGGCTCAGCATTTTAGGACTTGAAGCGAATTCCTGTTCAGACTGGGTTCAGAAGGCTGCACTCTCATGACCACTGACAACTGCCTGCAACTCTGGGTTTCAGGGTATCTGGCGCCCTCTTCTGGCCTCCTGGGCACTAAATATCTGTGAGATCTGTGAGGCACTTACATGCAAGCAGAACACTCAGGCACAGAATAAAAACAAATCTTTTTCTTTTAAAGGACAAAACATCCACTGACTGTCTATTTTAGATGTCTTCATTTATCACATCAACATCTTTAGTGGTCACAAACAATCTTCATTGTCTGACAATGAAATCAACAAATGTTGATACTTATTAGTGTGAGGCTCAGTTAAAGCTTTTTCTACTACCTATTTGGCCAACACCCACGCCCAATTTTTATTTTCAAGTCATATTTGGGAGGATAGCTATTCTGGGAGAACATTCTCAGATGTTATTCGTTATACAAAAATCAATTGTTATCCTGGCTAGAACTTACCACATTCACAGCCCCACCCATTATCAAATTCCCAACGGGCTCAAGAAGTTTCCCAAAGGCTCCTAAGAGGACCATCCAGAGAAAGCTTTCTTAAAAGCTATTGTAGGGGCTGGGCTTGGTGATGCAAGCATTTAGTCCCAGCATTCAGAAGAGGAGTAGGGAGGACTGCAAGACCCCGGCCAGTCTGGGTACAGTGAGATTCTCAAAACCAAACCAAACCAGGAAATGTGGGGTAGGGAGACTGGCAAGGTTTACAAGCAAAGGCAAGAGCGTCCTCTTGTGGAGATAAAAAACTGATTTTTTTTTTCTCCCCCTTTATTCTCCATTCCTCGTTTATTTCCCCACAAGACTACTAGAGAGGGATCACAAATAGCTAGGGGACAATGCAGTTGATCTCAGCCAAAGGCTGCAGGGTAATAATCCCAAGGAGAAAGAATATTAACTTTGCCTCTCCATAGGCTACAGGCTTGTGGAGATCTTTACGTTGTGCTCAACACAGGACTTGGTAAAGCCAGTTGAGAAGCCAGGGAGTCCTCACCAGCCTGTCAGCGGTTTCTAGTGGCCCCAGTCTCAAGTCACAGGTACCAAGACAAACTAAGTTAGTATGACCACCAAGGGAGGGTGGGCACCCAGCTCAGTAGTGGCGTACTCGCCCAGAACACACAAAGGTAATCCCTAGCCCTGGGTTGGGGGTGGGTGGAGGCAGGGAGTGGTGGCAACAGAGGCCTCTCTATGTATCCAGGACAAGAGACCACAAATGGAAACAAACAGGCAGAGAAAACCAAGGTGGCAAAAAGCCACGGTAACTACACCTCCAGACTGACCCACACACTTCTCTTTCAAAAAGTTCCCAGGGCACAGTCTGAAAAGACCAGTAGAAGGTATATACTGTGCACCACTGTTCATTCTGCCATCTGGTGCCAGTATGGAGGAACTGGGCTAGCACACACTCTTGAGGACCCCTGGGAGGCCCTTTAACAGCAGCTGCTGTTGAAAAACCCAAGTCATGTATGACCCTCCCTAGAATGCTCTCCACACATCTGGGGGAAATGACAGCTAGCAATTCCAACTCACTTCCTGTTGGGCCTCATGAGGCCTGGGCATGAGGCCCAGTGTAATTTCCTAAGCCTAACTTGAGTTTGGGGGCGCCTAGTGTAACTTCCTGAGCCTAACTCGAGTTTGGAGGCATGTTTCTCACTACCCAACCTAGGCCACCTTGGCCCAGCCATTGCTAGCATGGCAGAATATTATTGGCCCTTATTCCTTACTCTGCCTCAACCAATCCCAAACTTCTCCATATCATAACGATACTGAAGAGTCCGTGGGACTCTGGGTGTCCAAAGATGAATGGTGGCACGCACTCTCTACTTAAGTGCATAATAGTTTGAGCTCTCTGCTCTGTTTTCTGGGATGTGAACTGTCTCTGTCAGCTTTATTGGCCTCCTTTATTCAAGGAAGGAAGTGACAGATAGCCCAAGGTTCTGCCTAGGGAAGGGCTTCCTTTATTGCCTGGTCTGAATTCAGCACCCTGCTGACGTGGACTGCGCATCCAGTCCCAGCCCTCTTTCGGCTCAGGATCCCTAGCCCTTTCTCTTCCCCCAGATTATTCATGGACTGTGTAAGTGAAGTTTCCATGGGGGTGGGGGGGATGGGAGGAGAAGAAAAACTCCTGAGTCCTGCCAAAAGAAACAGCACAGGCTAAGCCATTAAAAAGCAAACATCACACGATTGTTCAGGCCTGGGAGGCTGAGGTTTATTGAAAAGTTTAAATATGATCCTTTAAAATGTTACAACGTTGTATCATGCTGCCTGCATGTATGGGTCAAAATCGAGTAATATTGCTGCATCTAAGGTAACTAGGTCAGAATCGTTATCAACTAACAAAACTTATCAGCTGATAAGAGACATCGATGCAAGCAAAGCAGGCAAACCTGGGCGTCCTGCACACGATATAGTGCACACAACACTGGTTTTCAAAATAGAATTCCTGAGCTGAATGTTGATCGGACAATACCCAATTCATGTGTGTGGAAATGAACCAGGCCCCTTGTCACAGGCAGCCAGCTTTGGCTTCAGGCAGACGCCATCACGACAGCAGCACTCACTATCGGATAATTCATGGTTTGTCCCTCCACAGGATGCTTCTTCACAGAAAGGGGACCTGATGGCCTGCCACACAGGGACACACACAGCTGAGTCTACCAAGTGTATCAGTCTTCAAGGTATTTGCAAGAGATTTGTTTTTTAATCAGTGCAATCTGCTTTCAAAGATTCTTGACTCCCCCCACACACACCTTGGCTTAGCCTGGAAAATCTGAATATTTGCTAAATGCTTGTTATTGAGGTTTGATAAAACTGAAGAGAGAGAATTTAGTTCTAAAAAGGCTGGGATAACACTGGATTTGGCTAGAGAGTTCATAAAAAGCATGAAAAATGTTGTTTAGACAGGTGAACACCGGAATATTAGGCTGGGGAGCATCTAAGGCAAGAAAATGAGACTTGAGCACTTTGTTTTATTTGTTTTATTTGTCTTTGGTCTTTTGAGATAAAGTCTCACTGTCTAGAAAAGCCCTAAATCCACAGCAGTCTTTCCGTCACAGTCTCCCAGGTGCAGGTTCACGCTGCCGCGTCAAGCCCAGAATAAGGTACTTTCATACTGAATTCAAATCAGAGACAGATTTATTTTTGCTCACCAACGATGGCTTGAAGTCTCCTGTATGTGCTCACATGTGTTGGCTGGGATAGAAAGGTAATCGAGAAGCCTTTATAGTACAGAGGGGTTGGGGAGGTGGCTCAGTGGGTAAAGTGCTCATTCCTAAAGCACAAGAACCTGAGTTTATATCCCTAGAACCAATGTAAAAATGCTGCATGGGACAACGTGTGCCTGTAAGCCCAGCACTGGTAAGAGGGAAGGTAGACAGGCAGATCCTGGAGGCTCCTTGGCCAGTCAGTCCAGCTAAAACGGCAAGCTCCAGATTCAGCGAGAGACCCTCTCTCAAAAAATAAGATGAAGAGTGTTTGAGGAAGGCATCCTGACCCTAGCCGTGGCCTCCACACAAGGCAGGTCTGGCCAGTGCATAGCACACGCATACGCACGTCTATGTGGCACACAACCACGGAAAACAATTGTAAAAAGTAACAAAATGATTACAATGCCATTTCCACACATCACCCATACTCTTTAAAGACTCAAGAAGGCATCACTGGTGGCGACAGCAGCCTGATAATCATCATTAGCATGCTCCTTACTGACTAGAGAGCATTGGATAGCTTCAAAGACACCATCTTCTTGCATATAAAAAAAGCAAAAGATCTAGCGAGGTAAGGAAAACACAAGTATTTTACAGAAATTAAGCAAATATCTTTTTGCCCTAGTAAAGGGTACATATCTCAAGTCTGGCTTTCACTGGTATTTCCTCAATAGACTAACTATTTCATTATACATCCTCCAGGGAGCGTCCAAACCCCAAATAAAATCCAGATGTTCCCACTCAGGAATGTGCTTGTGATACACCAAGTTGGGGAGCTGAGTCAGTAAGATACTGATGTCACTGGGGTCTGCCACCCAGTCCTGGCCCCCGCTCCACAAAGCAGTGGGTACAGTCATGTCCTTCATGTCATACACTGGAGGGTAACTCTATAAGAAAAAAGATTCATAGAAACCTTTGTAATTGTTTTTGGTACAGGTTTTAAAATTATAATCATTGTACTATCCATTGAAAAACAAATGTCTAGCAAGTCTGATCTACAATTAAAACAAACAAAATAGCACACATTTTGAGAATCACTTTCATTATGTTTTCAGGCAGTCATTACAAGGAAAGAATTGGAAACATGGAGACGTTCTGCCACACTGTAGGGATCATTTAATCCTCAACTATCGCCATGGTTATCCCCAGATGTGGATGCAAGGACCCAGCAGAGATCTGTAGGTAGATCCTCCTACCTTCTCCCTCCGAATGTGAGAGAAGCCACACAAATCCTCCATGGATCAATTTTCTAAACTTTAAGCCACAAACAAGGGCTACTTCAAGAATTAAGAAACACAGGAAGATTTTCGTACTTCAGGGAACTTAGTGCTCAAAACTGGAAATTTTATTTGCACAGAGAAGAAAATGTTTAAGCCATGTAATATGTCTGAGGTCTCACCTCCAGCAAGCCAACAGCCCAGGGCATGCTGATTCTAAAGCATATGCTTATGGTCCTACTGAATCTCAGTAGCCCCACTCTACAGCCGGACAGGATGGGGACAGGAGACCTGTACCATTGCACCACTCACAGAGCTGGAGACATCTGAGTGGACTGAGGGAAAACATCCTGCCTAGCCAATTCTGTCCACAACATTCCCTTGGCAGCCAAGCCCAGTCGAGTTCTGGAAAACCAAGCTGGCTTCTCTGGTGAGTTTTCAAAAATGAAAAGTTTTACCTGGTTGTAATGAAAATAATTCTTGTCACTGCTTCCCCAGTCAAAAGCTTGAAACTTATGGTGTTTAATAAGCTAAAAACGATAGAATTTGGAGAAAAAAGTTAGTAGACACTCAAGTCTGAGAAAATAGCATAGGTTTCTAGAGTCAGTCAGGTCCTCAGAAATCAAGTTATAACCAAATCTAGGTTTATTCATCATTTCCAAATAATACACACACACACACACACACACACACACACACACACACAATTTCAGTATTTCAGTGGAGGGATTAAGACAGAGTATCTCTGTGTAACAAACAAGCCTGGCTGTCCTGGGACTCACTTTGTAGACCAGGCTGGCCTCGAACTCATAGAAATCCACCTGCCTCTGCCTCCTGAGTGCTGGGGTTAAAGGCATGTGCCACCACACCTGGCTCCAAATCATTATTTGAAATAAGATTAAAACAGTGCTCTGGTTTCCTTTACCATACGACTGAATTTCTGACTGCACGGTTGTGAAAACAGCTATGACCAGAAGGGTTACCCCCAGAAGATGAAATTTATCTGTGTGGACGTTTTCCACTAAAATTTGTTTCTGTGGCTTTTTCAAGGAAGCAGTGATTTGACTTGGAGATATACATGCATACTGATGTTTCAAACTGTTATCAGCTACTGTATGTACAACAGTGGTCCAGTAAGGACGCACCACTACATGACATTATAACCATCATTGTTTGTGTTCCGCATACTCTATGATCTTCAAACAACAATGAAACTGCTTACTAAAACATTACCCAAAAACGTATACCTCTCCTTAAGCAATGCCTTACTGTACAAACATATGGTTGTTTGGGGTCTACCCTACTTATCTATATGTATTGTTTGCACAGATTTTTGAGAGTATACGTGTGTGTGTGTGTGTGTGTCACACACTTGCATATGTATGGAGGCCAGAAGTTGATTTGGGGTATCTTTGTCATCAGTCTCTCTCCATCTTGTTTTTTGGTACAGGATCTCTCTGAACCTGAAGCTCACTGATTGGCTACATTGGCCACCGAGCCTCAGGGACTTTTTCTGTCCCCCATTCCTCGCACTGGGATTATAGGCAGGATTCACCAAGCATCCTGATGTCATTAGATCCTCATACTTATATGGCAAACATTTTTGCTACCTGAATCATCTTCCCAACCCCATTTGTTCATGTTTTAACGACTTACTAGCTGATCATCTTCAGACATGGTACATAGTACTAATTTTTTCTGACAACACAATTTTAACTAGTGATACTATCATTATGAAACGATAAGAGTATAATATGAAGATAAAAACAAAAACTCATTTATTTGTGAAATTTCAAACAACACAAACTCACATGTCCTCTAACTGCACAAATTTAAATGAATTAAACCCAAAATAGGAAAGCCAAAAGAACTGTAAATTGTTTATTTTGACTAAATAATGGGACTTGGCTAAGAAAAAAACAAACAAACCAAACCAGACATTCTTTGTCAGAAATGCTTTTGATAGATGCGAACTTTCAGTTCTCATCAACTACATACACTTTTCTTTTTAATAGGATAAAATCAGTGTGAGATTGGACTCTAGAGGGAATTGCCACAGTAGAGATGTTTAGCATCCATTTTTTTTTTAACCATTGCGGATGACAGGTATTAAATACTTGTGACAGACTGAGGCAAATATAGTCAGACTTATAGCACCGTGAGTGTGTCCACTTCTATCTCTAACTGCAAGTGAAAACGGAACGCACATTTTAGCTTTCCACGTTCTCACACGTCATACTTGTGTATCGGGCCCCAGGCGAGTGGGAAAGAGATTGTAGCTCAGCCTGAGTTAGTGTGCTCAGAGTCATTCGGGACTTCAAGCTACCAGCACTGTTTTTAAAAAGTTAACCGGGGCTGGAGAGATGGTTCAGCGGTTAAGAGCATTGCCTGCTCTTCCAAAGGTCCTGAGTTCAATTCCCAGCAACCACATGGTGGCTCACAATCATCTGAAATGAGATCTGATGCCTTCTTCTGGCCTTCAGGCAGACACACAAGACAGAATATTGTATACATAATAAATAAATAAATATTTTAAAAAAATAAAATAAAAAGTTAATCAAACGTACTTTTTTTTTTTCAACAAAAAGCAGCAAGTTTCAAACAGTGGATGACATCAGAATGATCTAAGGTAGTTATTATAAGATGCAGATCCAACGAACACATTCAAAATTCAGATCCTGAATAGATGTGGGATAGGCCCAGAAATCTATTTCATCTGTATCCTCAGAGTAGTGTGGCTAACACTGTAAAGTTTGGGCAGCGGTAGGGAGGGGAGAGACAAGCATGGGTTTGGTTAGTGGGACCTGGTTATAAGCTTGTCAGATTCAGCCTGGGGGCTGCTGTAGGTTACCTTGATTGTCAATTTGACTAAATTCAGAATTAACTAAGAGACACCTGTAGGCATGTCTGTGTCTCTGAGGATGTTTCCAGGCAGGCTTATCTGAGGAGGATGGGAGAGCTACCCTAAACAACAAGAAGAAAGGAGAAAAATAAGCTGAGAACCAGTATTATTACTTCCTGAGGCCATCTGACCACAAGTACCAAAGCCATCTTAAGTGCTCAGCAGGAGAGCCATAGCAAGAAAGCACTAGGAAATGGCTGTACAAAGTAACTCCTATATTGAAAGAAGGACATCACAGTGAGCAGAAGGGCAAAGGACTCCACTGAGTCATGGATTTGGCAAAGGCTGAAATCACATGGTCAGCTTGACCAAAGATCAATGATATGGCCCTCAGTCTGCAGTCTTTGACCCTGGTCAGCTGCTTAAAGAGGCAGATGAACGGGGCTGGAATCAGAACAGATGCCAGGGTTACAGTCAATCTAGCTGCTCTTCCCCAAATACAGGGCCCAGTGGGGGTCTAAAACTCTGAGGATGAAGGAAAACCCTACTGTGATGATGACATAGCATGGTCTCAGGGCAGCCACAGTTTCAACATGACCAAGAGCCCCTGCAAAACCAGAACGAACAGTTACTTGTGATTTGCTAAAGCATATGGCATACCACACATGGGCTGCTGGTGGCCACTAAGCTGACAAGTAGCTCATTATCTGTCTTCAACGTGCCTCAGCCAGTGGGCAGCCATCTTTGAAAATGCATTGATTTCTGAGGTGCCAGAAATGGGGCCTTTTTGAGATATGTCCAAAGGGAGAAGCAAAATGTTCACATGTGTTGGGGGAATGGGTTAGTACGAGAACATATAAGGAAAACATATGTTCATAAACAGAAATATACTTGAGAGTTGCGTGGACTGAAGGAAGGGCATTTGTGAATCTGAGTGCTTCCCGAGGCCTAAAGCACCGGTCAAGTGCTAAGTGTGTTGCAATCATGGCAAGGACAGCTTGCATTCTGGGAACCCCTCTTCTAAGCTCCAGCCAATGCTGTCAGCTGACATTTAGCTTTCCTGACACAACAATAACCTAAGAGGAGGCTCCTTAAGGAGAAGCCTGTAAGAGAGGAGCTCTTGTTAGCCAGTGTCTCTGAACACACTTCTTCAGTCAGGGCTCCAAGGCAAGAGAGGTGCACACTGGGCTAGAGGAAGAAACTGGTGGACAAATTTTCTAAAACTACATATCTTTATGAATAAAAAGGACTGAACTACTGATAAATACAACAGGGATTATCTCAAAATAATTATGTTGAGAAAAACAGTCAGACCAAAGCAAACAAAAACGTTGTATTATATGCCTCTATTCAAACGAACCCTAGGAAAGGCAAAAGAAAAGAGATTGACAGAAAGCAATTCAGTTGTTGTGGGGGAAGGATTTATCTGGGAATATGAGAGGACTTTTAGAGGTGGCAGCTGTGTTTCCTGTCATACTTTCAGCAATGACATTATGGTTATGACAAAATGTATCACGTTGTATAATGTAAAATGCACTATGTCACTTATATCTCAATAAAAATGTAAAACTAAAAACCCAAAGTACAGATTCTCCATTGAAAATGAATTAGACTCTCTGCAGCCACAAGAGTCTGCTTTGATTTGTCTGTAAGCTTTTGTTTATTATTCTTGTGTGCACATGGAGGCTGTATGTGCACTTATGAGGAGCAGAGGACAATGTTCTGTGAAGTTGGTTCTCTCCTTCTACCTATATGTTCTGAAACTGACTACACATTGCACGGCTTCCACAGCAAACACTTTAGTTGAGCCATCTTCCTGATCCATAGGTTTTATTTTATTATTTTAAATATCTTACTTATTTTAGTTTACTTATGTATGGAGTGTGTGTGTATGTGGTCACACACACACATGTATAATACACATATAGAAGTTTGGAGTGCATCCTTTCGTGACCTTGTAGGTCCGAGGAATCAAGCTCAGGTCATCAGGCCTGGCAGCAAGTGCCTTTATCCACTGAGCCATCGCCTAGCCCCATACGCTTCATTATTAAAGGTCAGTGCGCAAACTCACGTCTTACTTTTATTTGAGAGGTGTAGTGCTTAAGGAGCACAGTGTTTCTGATGCAATCGTGTCTGCGCGGTACTCAGAAGCTGCTATCTAATACACCTTTAGAGCATCTTGGTTTGAAGCGTAAACAGCCAAGCGTTTGACGTTTGAGATAAGGCTAGCTTGAAGAGACAGTTCTCAAAACTTCTCTAAGGCAGAAATAAGTCCTCCTTTATTGTCAGGTGGGAAAGGGAAGCAAGTTGTAAAGTCATTATTAGGAAAAAAAAAACTCCTTCTACATCAAATCTTCTACCTATAACTGCTTCTTTTTAAAATGATTCAGCAAAAGACACCAAGCAAAATGCAGAGACATTTTCTACCTCAAATATGTACTTGTTATGTGTATGGGATTATTAAAATAATTTTATTTTTATTTTAAGACACTACCTTTTTATCTATATGTGAATTCTAAATGTTCTAGAACTAGCATGCATGTTTATGTGATAAAATGATCAAAATTCTATTTTAAACTTAGTGATCCCATTTTCACACATGATTGCTTTGGCTCTGGTTTATCCTCTGATATTTCAGGCACATTGTGTCTGTGTTTTAGTGTTGAAATGACAGCTTCTACCCCTGGAAAATCATATTTTGTCAAACATGAAATAAAGTAAATCTAATACACACTAAAAAAAAAATAGGAAGAAAAAAAGGAGGCATAGGAAAGAGATATAAAAATCTGAAGTGGAAATAAAGGAGAAAGAAGTGAGGGAGAGAAGAGAGCAAACAGCAGCCCAGATCACTGCCAGACGAGCCCATGCCCAACACAGTGTATATCATGGATGACAACTAAACTGCCCCAACTCAGTGACAAGCACCCAGGACTGTACGAAGAACCAGAGCTCATCTGTTGTTAAGGGCTGCTCTGGGAACCCATCGCTTGGCCAGTACCAACTTTACTCAATTCTACCGATACATGTGCCCAGCTGTGCCCCGGCATGCTTACCTGGACCCAGTGTAGTAAGTTTTGCACAGATGTTCCCGCGGGACTGTGTGTTGTATACACATCCACTCTAGACTGAAAGATGAATATGATGAGTTAGAAAATGAAAACAAGCCGGGCGGTGGCGGCGCACGCCTTTAATCCCAGCACTCGGGAGGCAGAGGCAGGCGGATCTCTG
Source organism: Chionomys nivalis (assembly GCF_950005125.1). Classification (NCBI taxonomy): domain Eukaryota; kingdom Metazoa; phylum Chordata; class Mammalia; order Rodentia; family Cricetidae; genus Chionomys; species Chionomys nivalis. The sequence continues at coordinate 25,183,521 of NC_080093.1, read as the reverse complement.
TGAGTTCGAGGCCAGCCTGGTCTACAAGAGCTAGTTCTAGGACAGGAACCAAAAAGCTACAGAGAAACCCTGTCTCGAAAATAAAAAAAAAAAAAGAAAAGAAAAGAAAAAGAAAACAGTGGTAAGGTGATATTCATTAGCACAATTTTGCTCTTCAAAGGACAAAATATAGAAATCTGTACATAGTTTTTCAGAATATTAATCTCTCACCATTCAGAATATATCTGACTACAAATACATCCAGTAAGCACAACCACACCTGCAGAGCACAGAAAAGCAGCAGCGAGGTAGATACTAGGGCCTCAGGCTGCGGCCATGGCTCATCAGCCACGGCTCATGTCTGTCTCCTTAATGCTTTCCTAAGCTTCCAAACTTCAGGAACTTAACGTCTTCCTTTAATCATTAGGAAAAAAATGAAAATATCACTTTTTCAAAGTCCCTACCACCTTCATTACAGAATATTCTGTGCGGACCAGGATCTGACTAGACAGCTCAAACTTGAACTCAAGATCCTCCTGCCTCAGCCCCCAAGGGCTGGGGTTACAGGAATGCAGAGATGGGGTTACAGTAAAGGCAACCACACCTGCCTTTACTCCAGCATTTTAGAGCCTGTTTTCAGAACTCAACATTCCAAAACACGTTTAGAAATGCATTTAGAAGCACAAGCACATTGTAAGCCAGAGATTTACACCTCAGAACAAACATGAATACATATGTATAGACAAATGAGTATAATATATATATATGTGTGTGTGTGTGTGTGTGTGTATGTATATGATATTCCAGGTTTAAACACACATAGCTTTTTTAATAGAACACACTACTAGAATAAGTGTTATAAAATATTATGACTATGACTGATCCAAACATTATTTGCTTCTATATGGGTTCTACGTAGAAGGGACAGGAGTGAGCCCGAAGGCAGCAGCAGATGGGACCACTTGCTAAAGCTGACTGCTGTGTTCGAGTGTAGGCAAGAACTGAGAGCTGTGGCCAAGCCTCTGCGCCAGCGAACATACCACATTCAAGTTCTTCTCATTGAAGCCACAGATAAGAAAGAAGACATTTGTGCAAAGCTCCTTCAAGACGACGTGGGTGCAAACGTGAGTGCTCAGCCACTTCAGCACTGCACTCTGGGGAAGAAACTGTTTATGTCCAAACAAGTCCTGCAAGATAAAAAGAAACCCAAGGGCGGTCAGCATTGCAACCTGGTGTACCTGCTTCAGCATCCCTATGTATGTTTCCTTCTAATCCAATATTGGCCAAATCCAGTCCCCCTGTAGCCTGTTTACTGCTTGTTTATTTCAAAATAGGGTCTTACTGAATAGCTCTGGCTGGACTCATAATTTCTGTATACATACATATATACATGCATACATACACAGACCACACACATAGCACAGGCTAGCCTCAAACTCATGAGATTCCTGCTGCCTCCGTCTCTCAAAGACTGTGATTATAGGTGTGAGCTACCATGAAGAATCATTTTTAATTTATTAAGAAATATTTTTATGGCTATAAAACACTTAATTTATTATTTGAATCACTTTTTACTGTTCAGTTCAGTGGCAAGCACATTCACACTTGTGCTATTATCGCTATGACGCATCTTCAGAACTCTTGCGTCTATGCCCATTAAACAATTACTCTGAACCCATCAGATGGTTAATTACTTCTTACTTCCTCTGCCCCGAGATCCACATGGTTTTGTAAGTTTTATTGGAATACAGTCACTGTATCCGTTTATGAATTATCTGTGGCTTTTATAGACAGGAACAGTCAACAGAAACCACTTAGCCCACAAGGTCAAACTCACTTGCCCTCTGGCTCTTTATAAAAAAAGTTTCCCAGTCCCTAGTCTACATTGTCCTTAACCAATTGTCACTGAATCTGTGTTCCAGTACAGCCGGGACCATCACTACCATGCAACAGGAGACCGGTCTTCCTTATTTATGCTGAACTCAGATCTGTCCCTTTGTGCTCTTGCACCCATGCTAGGACAAGCATGACTGGAAAACCCAAATATCTACGAAGGAAATGTTGTGAGTTGCGTCCCCTTAAAAGAGTGACATTTAAGTATGCACTGTCAGCATTTGAGAATGGTCTTTCTAGTGTACTTTTAAAGAGGATTCTGGCCACAAAGATAGTCATGGACACTTAGCTGAAACTGAGATAAAACAGAAACTGCTGATGAAGGCAGAAACTAGGATGATACTTCTCCAGCCAAAATGGCCAAAGGTCACCAGCACACCACCAGGAGGGGCAAGACATGCAACACCTTTGCCTGTAGGACCTAGGAGAGTAGCACACGGGAACTGCAAACACAAATGAATGCAGCCTCCCATGCAGCCTGCTTCTCTGCCTCTGAGTTGATGATTCGGGAATATCAACTACGTTGACAAAATTGAGTTCTTGCTGAGCTCAGCACCAGACGTAACTACTACTTGTTCTGACTTAGCACTAATCCGCAGATAGCGAAACATGGCTTCCTTTTGCCTCCCTTTAAAAATGTCAGTTATCTGATCCACCGGGTAAATATCTCACTAGTTTAAATGTATAATACTGTATTCTAGCCTCTTCAAGAAAACTTGGCCATCTATAGATAGATAGACTGTGACCTCTGTCTGTCTAAGTTAGGATTTCTATTACTGCAGTAAAATACCATGGTCGAAGCCTTTTGGGGAAGAAAGGGTTTATTTCAGCTTATAGCTCTATATCAAAGTCCACTGTCTAAGCAAGCCAGGGTAGGAACTCACACTGGGCAGGAACCTGGAGGCAGGAACTGATGGAGAAACCATGACAGAATGCTGTTTACTGACCTGCTCCCGAATGACTTGCTCAGCCTGCTTTCTTCTAGAACCCAGGACCACCTGTGCAGGGGTGGCACCACCTGCAATGGGTTGCTCTCTCCAGCATCAATCACTAAGAAATGACCCCCAAAACTTGCCTACATGCCAATTAGGTAAGGGGCAACTCTCAGTTGGGGTTTTCTCTTCCCAAATGACAGTAACCTGTGTCAAGCTGACATAAGAACTAGCCAGCACACTGTCAAGTCAATCTTCTGTTGGACAATGTATCAAACCCGAAAACACACATCAGGCCTAAATAATCTTAGCCCAACAGCTGCACAAGTAGCTGAAAAGGACCAGAATTTCCACATGGAGAAAATGTCATGTGACCTGGAAGGCAAGGCCACTCACAACTCTTGGCTTAGTCTTCATGGCAGTCACTGACTGTGTGCAGTTGTCAAGTTCTCTGTTTAGCAGAATGATGCATCATTGGCTCACATCACAGTCCACCGTGCCTTTGTGCTGATGAAGGGTCTAAAGTTGACCTGGTGCCTAGAACTACTGACCCAGCTACTACTGTGGTAAACTCTCCAGAAAACCACATCCATTCATGTGATAGATACAGATAAAGGAGAATTTGTCTAACTATTTGTAGTTAACTTTGATAGGTTTGTAAATCATACTTTTTTATTTTTTCAAAGGATTAGAGGGGAACACTTTTCTTCCAGAAAAGCAACATGCATTTTTCACACCCGCTTAATCCAACGGTTTTAGGAATATTTATTTATTTGGTTTGTTTGTTTTTGTTTTTACTTTCCCGGTAGGTGTCAGAAAGCACTCCAGTCTGAAACCATGATTCCCAAGTGATAGGCCCATAGTCTTCACCAGAAACCATAGAGAATGTTTTGCAAAAACACGGATCCCTGATCTCCACTCCAGATTTTACAAGGATCCCTGATCTCCACTCCAGATTTTACAAAACACCATTTCTAAAGAGGGATGGGAGAAGTGTGGTATTTTCTGGTTTTCAAAGCTAACTCATAAACTCTAAGGAACAAGCTAGATTTATGACACGCATGCCTACACCAGGAGCTCCTACAGCCACACTCCCCTGTCCACTCTAGAGCTCCACCCCCCAGCCTAGACATCTACCACAGTAGTACAGCTAATTAACAACAGGTCTTCATCATCAAAAACTTTCTATGCCTCAGTTAATAATAGTTAACAGGCTAGCTCCCTGTGGGAGAAATGTACAATCTGCAGAACAGTTTATAGAGTTGGGTACCATCTGTGCTGAAACAAAACAATATAGTTCTCTTGGTGCACCTCTGTGTGTATAAATTCATATAGGGGGTCTATAGGAAAAGATCCCCAAACTGAGTAATTCTAAAAAAAAAAAAAAAAAAGGTATTAGGGAGGAGGTCTCGTATTAAGAAAGTACTTGTGTACTTGTAATTTCTGAAGTGTTTGTACTATAAATCAATACTTCTATTAATGGAGACAGTCAAAACAAATTTTGCTAGCATGTTTGCTGATGCAATGAATTCCTACCACTACCACAAGAGTCTGGTGAGCAGTAGCTCTTTGTAACCTAAAACTTACTGCACCGCAGTTACAAAGACAATGGGGCACAACACTACAGTTTTTCTACCTCATTGAGGGTCTCATTAAGAGCATGTATGTATTTCCCATAAAAGACTTTAAAATGGCCAGCGAGAGAGAGGGAGAGAGTAAGTCAAGTTACACCCACCTCTAAGTAATGAGTCACTTAATAGCTGGGGTAAGTTCTAAGTCAAGTTCTAAAGTAACATTAGCATTGTGCAACCATCACACAGTATCCTTACACAACTCTAGACGGTGTAGGTCAACCACTTGACACAGACCCTTGACAAAATCAAAAAATGTGATGAACACGAGATTCACTGCTGACACATCATGCCACATGCCTTTATAATAAGCATTTTTGCAAGATGAAGGAGAACATGCTAAAATTATGATTTAAAGGATAGGGTGGAAATAAGCCAGCGATGGTTATTTTCATGATCAAGAATGGCATTCTGTTTCACTTCTGCTGTTGTTGTCAAACACTCCAAACAAAAGTAACTTGGGAAAGAAAGGGGTTTATTGCATCCAGGTCACATGCCATCTTAAAGGGAAATCAGTGACGGAACTTAAAGGGGAGGAACCACAGAGGTTCTTGCTGGCTCACTCACAGGCTGACACATTATTGTAAGTAGCTTTCTTATACAACCAGGGCTACTTGCACAGGGATGATGCTGCCCACAGTGGGCTGAGACTTCCTGTACTAATAATAGTCAAGACAGTCTCCCACAGACACGCCACAGGCCAATATGACTGAGGCAATTCCTCAATTAAAATTTTTTCTCAGATGACTCTAAGCTGTGTCAAGTTGGCAGTTAAAGCCAACGATGGCATAAATACTATGCATAACTATATGCCCTACACTTTCATATAACTCTTGTGACCATAGATTCTTGTGTGTGAACTATATGTTAGACTCTCACTAATTGATAGGAAGTTTTCAGTTTCACTATAACCTGTTGGGACCACAATCCAATGCATGATTCTCTTGTCAAAAGCCCATTTACAGGGCAGGACTTATGGCTCAGTCATTAAAGGTTAGGCTCACGACCAAACCGTCAAAAACCCATACTGTATATAATGCTGTATAGTATTTCATGTGTGTGTATGTGTTCAAAATATATAATGCAGGAATATTGGGTTGTCCATTCTTAATGAGCTTAAACTCCTCCTCAAGAGCGCTGTTTCCCCTTAGAATGGCACAGCTCTAGGGCTCAACACAGATATGTTTAAGGGCCCAATAATGTCTTAGTTCATTTTCAGTATGGCTAGGAACAGGCACGTAGGAATGGCATATTTCTTCTCTCTTATCTCCTGTCTACTCCTGTGCACCCACTTGCCCTGTGGATAAAATGCAACTCTATGAATGCTTAGGTAAGTTCCTTTTTCAAAGATTTCCTTCTATCTTCTTTGTATATTAGGCGGGAGCCTAACTAACACATTAGCTATGAATACATGCAGCTGTACTTCTAGTTAAGAATGTGGTTCCCTAGGCGCCTCTGCAGGAGGAGGGGTGAAGGCAAGCCCACCCACTGTGCATACATATACAATATGTATATTCCAGCAATAGCACATACAGAGAACACTGTCGATTCGCCTCCAATGACTAATTTCTCAGCTCCGAAGAGAATATCTGAGAAGAAGGGAGATGGGTGCAACCCAAGTACCTCAAAAAGAATGTCTGGCAACCGTCCAAGCTTGATCAGAGGGCTCAAGGCAAAATTGAGATACACCACGGGAGCCAGGGCAAAAAACATTTTAATCTTCTTTGCCAGCTCAGGCATCTGCGAGAAGGCTATAAAACCTATAGGGCAAAAGAGAGAATTAGAACTTCTAGTACTTCCTCAAAAAAAAAAAAAAAAAAAAAAAAAAAAAAAAAAACACAAGAAAAGTCACTCATTGTGCCCTACAGAGGAAGCCCACTAACGCACAAGTGCTACTGGCCTTGAACACTTGAACAGAGTTCCTCAAATATTCCGGCTCAGAAACAGAATTTAGGTCTAGATTTCAGCCTATAATGCACATGGAAAGAAGGCCAGGGTAAGATATTCACAAAGCCTCCCCTGTTTCAATAGCAACATGAATCTCTACAGCTCCACCCGCCACTTTACCCTTCCCCCTCCTCCCATTCCTAAGCTTCAGAACACCAGTGACTCCGAAGCCACAATAGACTCAACTGGCTGTAAAGTACCTTTTACACTTCTCTCAGATCTCCTCTTTGCTACTTGTCCCTGGAATACTCTAGAAACACTCAAGTCACCTAGTCACAAAAGATGTAATTAAAGAAGAATCGGCAGCTCCGTTTTCTGGAGGCCGAGGCAATTTAGTAACGTGTTCAGACCCTGAAAAGTCCCCACACCTTTCCTTTTGTGACTCTCCTTACAGAATGTACTCTATACAGATCACGAGCCACGAACATGAAGGCATTGTGTTGTGAACCCAAAATGGCAGAATTGAAGAAATTATGGAACATGTTTCTGGCCTCTCATTAGAGAAACTTGCTTGTTAAAATTAATGCTAATCTGTATTTTTTTTTAAACTTTGCAAAATGTTCTACTTTTCTTTATAATTAAAACATATTGAACTGAGAAGTTAATTCATAAAGGGCTGGCCATGCAAACAAAGCCTGAGTTCAGTCCCCAAAACCCACATCACACAGCCAAGTGCGGTGGCCTGCAATTTTAGTTTTATCACTGGGCCAGCAGGAACAGGGGCATCCAGCTGGTCTAGCCCAATCAGTGTCTAGCTAGCCCAGGCTAGTGAGAGACTCAAAAGAACAAGGCGGGCTATGTCTGCAAAGGACTGAGAGTGAAGGTTATCCTCTGGTCTACACACACTCACATACACGCTCACACTCACATACACACTCACACTCACGCTCACAGACACACACACAGAGACACACTCACACACTCACGCTTTCTCACAATACAGACACACACGCTCACACTCATGCTCACAGAGACACAGACACACGCTCACACACACATACACACTCACACACACTCATGCTCTCTCTCACACACGCTCACACTCACGCTCACAGAGACACACACATACAGATACACGCTGACACACACACATACACATGCTCACACACACAGACACATGCTCACACACATACACACACACACTCACACACTCACGTTCTGTCACACATGCACACACATACATACACATGCTCTCTCACACACAAATACACATACACATGAAAATATATTACTTTTATAATCAACATAAATTTAAAATGCAAATGGCTTTTTAAACCTGAGACTAAACTGTCATCTCAGTTACTTATGGGTTCACTTACCTTTATTTCTTTAGTTACTGATTTATTTATTTTCGGTGGTGCTAAGGGATAGACCCTGGGGTTCAAAGATATGAGACAAACACTTTACTTTAAGTTGCACCCCAATCTGGCACTAAACACTTAAAGTATATTTTCTTTAAATGACTCTCTGAAGTTTCTTTTTTTGGGGGGGAGTGGTTCAAGACAGGGTTTTGTTTTGTTGTTTTCTTATGTAGCCCTGGGTGTCCAGGTATTCATTCTGTACACCAGACTGGCCTCAAACTCAGAGAGCCACCTGCCTCTGCCTCCCGAGTGATGGGATTAATCTCTGAAGTTCCTGACATTAGAAGACTTCCCATTTTTCTGACCTCTCATATCCCTATGCTGCTTAAATTAGAAAACACATAACAAGATATACCTTACATCAATTCTTTCAACTTTAAGAAACTTAACAACGTACAGTAAATTGTGAGTTTCTGTAGATTATTACTGAAAATTCCCTGCTCTGGTCATGATTTCTGCTGGACATTTAAAAAACAAAGAAACCTGTATTTGAAGTAACAACATTTTTGCGTAGCGTCACTTTCCTTCAGAGACAATCGCCTTTTCCCACTTTATCATATACATACCTACGGTGGTGCCTTGAGAATGACCCAGATAATATACTTGTTCTTGACCAGTTTTATTTACAATGTAGTTAATTGAAGCAGGTAGGTCATATTTCGCCATCTCATCAAAACTACAATTTAAAAAACAAAGGACTCTTCAATTGAAATAGCACACAAAAATAGAGCAGCACCGTGACTTGGCCTGAAGCACACTGGCACACACTGAGCATGGCTAAAGAATTATTTGAGTATCCATTGTTCTAAACAATATCACAATAAGCATTCTCTAATAAATGCCTTTTGGTAAAAGTTCTTTCTTAAAGCCTTCTATAATACTAGGTACACTAAGCTGTAGTCTTTAACAATGTAGGTAGATGTGTGTGTGCGCGCGCGCGCGCGCATGATCGCGCGTGTTTGTGTGTGTGTAAGAGACAGAGAGAGAAAGAGAGAGAGAGAAAGAGAGAGAGAGAGAGAAGGACAGCGAAAATTCAATGGTTGGAAAGTACTTAGAATATTCCAGGCTCTGCTGAGACTCCTTCCTCAAAGTTACTTTAGGCCCCAGTGAGTGTATGAGATAGGACTTTATTATCCCCATTTTATAAATAAGGAAACAGACACAGACAGTTTATAGCTGTGCCAAGTGTCACTCAGCAAGGAGTAAGAAAGAGAGAGAGAGTAGTCAAATGAACATGTGAGTATGTGTGTTATGAGGACAGAGGCTGATTTTTAACCTGCCAGCTCCTCCCCAATGCCAGGGATGTTAAGAATAACTTCAGAATTCCAAACTGAGTCTATTCACTTATGCAATCATTTATATATATTTACCTTCACATTGCTTATTAAATTCCTGACAAGTTTTAGAACTGTTCAAAAGACACTGGCTTCCTTATACAACCTCAGAGTCACTCCTGAACCTGCCTTCCAGCTAAACCCCCATGTGTCTACCTAAAGGACGCTAAAGATACAGACCCGAGTCAAAATTGACTGTGATATACCTGAAGGCCCAGAATTCATCCTCAGAAACTGAGAGAGTCTTGTGTTTCCGAGACCAGGTATTTCCCCTGCTGTTCCCCATCCACACATCAAAGCCAGCATCCGCCAGAATGAAGCCTAGGCTGCTGTTGTCAATGTTCGTGACCCAGTTACTCGAATCTGCCAGAAAGCCATGCTGAAGATATACAACTGGTCTGGGACCTGGAAAACATTGATGTTTAGGTGTTATTCTCGTCTTCTTGCAAACGCGATGTCCCGCTAAACAGTCAACAGTTGAGAGGAACCAAAGCAAATGGAACAACAGAAACAAATTTATAAGCTAAGGGGCATGTTTCCTTTAAACGTGTTTTTTTTTGTTGTTGTTTTTTTGTTGTTGTTGTTTTGTTTTGTTTTGTTTTCCCATGTCTGGTAACAAACCACTGACTTAAGCATCAAAATAAAATTTATTTGGGGGAACTTGCAAAATGTTGCTATAATTTGCTCCCAATGATTCCAAACAAAATAAACTGGGAGGAAAATATTATGCACAATGAGAGGGCTCTATACACCACCAACAATGGCTGAACCCTAAACAGCAATGAGATGGCTAAAACACACACGAGTGCTTAGGGCAGCAGCTTTGCTCAACACTTCTAACATTTGAACAGAACTAAGTATAGATGGAAAGTGACAGGGTTGTGACAATGTACACAATTTAGGGTGCTCATAAAGGATGAGGCCGTGCATGTACAGGAGCAGAGGCATATGGGAAATCTCTGTCTATTGATGTCTATAGCAGATTTATTCACTGCCAAAATATGGAAGCTTTGGTTGCTCAACCCTGCATCTGCTTAATTTTGAAGTGACCCTAAGTCTGTTATTTAAAAAAGCAAAGTCTAATTTTAAAAATGTATAGTTGCAGAACAAAGTCATACAGAAGAAGAAGACATGAATTTGAGATGGGAATCTGAAGGGGAACGCAGAGGAACTGTGGGGATGGGGGAAGGGAATGTATCATAAACATGTACGTGTTTGTGTACTAAATCCTCAAAAATGTTAAATAAAAATATATACACATGAATCCAAAATGTGTCTACAAACTTATCATCGATTCACCTCTTCCTGAGACAGTTAAACTGCAAGAAAAACAAAGACTCCGAAGTACAACCCATCCTCCCCATCCCGAGACAACCTGACCTCCAGAGACTTACAGGGCTGACACTTGATGCAGTCACTCATCAAGCAAACCCCTATGCGGCACAAGCAGTGTGACAGGGCCTTCTAAGCACTGCAGACACAGCAAGGAGCAAAAGCAAAAGAAAACACCACCTTGGAGAAAGATGGAAAAGAAAGCGGGCCAGCCCCGGGTCCGTTAGCTTCTTTGCTTCCTAACGGCACTTTAGGATACATCAGCAAGATCGAATTTATTGCAAAGGAGCTCCCTTCAAGGCACTGGGCTAAATGTGCCTTTCCTGCCTTCAATGAAACCTTGGATTCCTCTTGGGAAATATGCAAAATAATTATTAGATGTTTGAAATGATAACCAGAGTAACAACAATTACGGAATTTCCTGCATCTGAGAGCTAATCCAAAAAAGTTGAAGCATCATTTCCATAGAGAAAAACAGGCAAAATGACTCCATCCTGGTCACCTAAACAGCTACCACCAAGCAGGCTGGGGACAGAAGCCCATGGTTGTACACTGTAATGCTGCCTTGGGTGAAGCCAGGTCGGCAATGACTGTGGTTCACAAGAGGAAGACTTGGTGTGTGGGCGATTCCTCCTGCCTCCCAAGACACGAGTCTGCATGGGAAACCACTTCACTCCAAAAAGTCATGGGGAACCAGCTGAGGTCTAAGGGGGAACTAGCTGAGGTCTAGAGAAGTAATAAAATCAAGCGCAAAGAGGCCAAAGTTGAGCGTGTCAGCGTGACACAGAACCCCGATTTCACTAGTCATGAAGTCTCACTGGATTGACTGAATCTTATTACTAATAGCCAGGGCCAATGAGGGATCTTAGACTGCCAGGATGAGGTGGGCCTTGCAGTTTCTAGGGAAAGTTAAGGCCCCAGCACAATGGACTCACCTCAAGGAATTAACTTTAAACGGTAGAATTCTTTGCCTAGCCCAGGAACCGCCAGATCTTCTGCAGCCTGACATCTTACGTTCCTTGCTAGCTTGGGAAAAGCATACACCCCCACCCCCCCATAAAAGGATTGTGTATCTTTCTACAAAAGCAGATTCTAAACAAAACAGTAAGAGAGACCTTGAATGTGATATGTACCCATGTCCATGGTGCTACACGGGGGAGTATAAATCTAGAGCCGCCCTTCAGCTTACGTCTCCTAGAACTGGCCACATAGCCCACCCAGTTCACAGGAGCTCTGCTCCAGACAAACTCAATGTCCAAGGGTTGGCACAATCATCCCTGTGATAGACTTCAGCCTAAGAGCTTTGTAAGCAACTCTACTCACATAATAACCCAAGCAAGCTTCTACAGTCTGGATGGCTCATCGCGTTAAACTGTTCAAACAGGTACCAGTTATAGTCAAGGTATCATGTTGTATACGGCTTACATTTTCACATCCATATTAAGGATAAGGTGACCTACATGTGGAGAAAACAACTGCCCCTAGAACACTTAGTCAGCACTGTGTCAACACTGAGATCCAGGTCTATCTCACTTCAAAGCTCTTGCTTTTAGCCAGTGATCTAAAGAAAAAGTAATTTCAGAAACTAAAGTAGAGAAGAGGTACACACAGAAATGTTAGCTTTGTCTCTGGCTAACTCACGGCAAGCCAAGCATCCCATGCCAAAACTTGCTGTATGTTGAAACAATCCTGAGTGATTGTGAAACAGACCCAGCACCAGCTTTGGTCCTGACCTGGAAAATGAGGAACTCCACACACAGAGCCTGACCTCAAAGGCCTTGTTTTTTAAGCTCCTTTGGCTGTCAGCCCACCAGAGCTATATTCAAACCTATTAAAAGGGAGTTATGGCCAGGCACTTGATTCAGCAAGCTGGGCCAAGAAAGAACGAGTTGCCTAAAATGCCCAGGAAAAAAAAACATCAGACATAGATACTCCTCCCCAAGCTTCCAGGGGGGATCCTTAGGGTCTCCTCAATTATTAGTAAGAGAGGATTGGGAACTGATAGCCCTCTGGTACAGCAAAGCCTAGTATGTGGGAAGTCCCATGCTTGCTCTTCAGTTCCACACAAATGAAAAACAACAACTGGGTTTTCAGTTACTCAAAATAAGGGTTCTTGAGTAAATTTTTATCATCTAATTCTAGCTTGAAGAATTGGCCTCAAAAACATAATAGTTAAAATACTCTAGTCCCTAGTCTGTTGTCGTGACAAAATACCTAGGAATGGCTAATTTATACAAAACAGAGATTTACAACTCCCAATTCAAGGCTCAGAAGTCTGAGGCTGTCCTTTCCTTCATTAGCCCAGGTCAGAAGGTGAGAGAGTAAAAAGGCGCAAGGCAAAGGAAGAGGCCTCTCTGGAGGAAGAACCGGGGCGGGGCTTAGGGCCAAAGTACAGAATGAGAGGCTGAACAACAGACTCTGATAAGTAAGTGGCTTTATCAGGGACAACACTGCACCCCAAGGGCTAACAACGAGGGCTGAGTGGGAGGGAACAAGGCATAGGAAGCTTGTCTTTAGTCATCCCAGCTGTTTTATCAAGGAAAATTACTTAACCCCCATAACCTTGTTTTCCTCACTTGTGAAACAGGCTAACCCAGAGTCCTCATGATTTATCTGATGATTCATATGTGACAGGAGGCACTTAGCTTGTCCAAAGGAAGCAATTAGGAAGTGATGTGGCCTTTGTCAGTGTCCCGCCATTGGACTCACATTGCAAAGTCGCTCGGCAGGAAGGAAAGGCAGCCACCTGCACTGCCTGAGCAAACAAAAGACCCTGCATCACCGGGTTCCATCTCTAACACCAGTGCTGTTCTCACACCCCTGGGGCAGCAATGGGACCCACATCACTCACTGCTGGGCCTGGAGCAGCGATCACGTGAAATGGCAACACTTTCCTGTTGTTCAAGGTGCTGACTTCCACCCACCCACGACGTCAACCACCCTGTCCACACTGTGTACACGGCCCACCCAGCAACCACTTCGTCTGTAGCTGCTCCAACTGCAGATCTACTGAAACAGTCTGGCCATAGTAATGTTTAAGACTTCCTTAATAATAGCTCATAGCACAAACTAACAATGCCAGCAATCTTATTATAAGACACTGCGATCATTGTTCTAGTACACTATAACTCCTACCAACTCTAGTGTACTGACTAAACTTTATCATGGATATAGCTGTATTAAAAAAAGAAAAAAGAGCAGGCGGATCTCTGTGAGTTCGAGACCAGCCTGGTCTACAAGAGCTAGTTCCAGGACAGGCTCCAAAATCACAGAGAAACCCTGTCTCGAAAAACCAAAAAAAAAGAAAAAGAAAAAAAACATAGTATCTGTGGAATTCAGAAACATCCACTGGGGATGCTGAAATTCATCACCCACAGTTTAAGTGGAGACCAAGAGTCGTCTAGATACAGGCACAGACAGAGCTACAGGTACTCCAAACACTCCCTGTTGAACACTGTATTACAGAGCTCACCACACAGTCAGAATGGAGAGACACCCTTTCTATTATTCTTCTTTGCAGACTGAATCTTGAAGAGAAGACCAGGTCCCCTGGTCACACAATTAGTATATGGTAGATAAAATCTATACCGCACAACATCAAGGTGCCCATCATCCCTGTCTTGAACTGCCTTCTTGCCTTCTGCTGCCCTTCCAGATCCTCAGAGAAGCTGCACATAATCACGACATGAGCTCACAGTAGATGAACGTTGGGAGATGATTTTGCTCTGGAGGGAAGGAGAGGGGCTCACAGAGGCAGCATCAGCAGGGGAGTATACACAGAGATGATAGCACATGCACGTGACTTCCGGGTGGCTCTACCCACTGTTGGCATCTTAAGGGTCTTCTGCCCACAGTAAATAAACTTAGACATTTTTCTGGAAACTTCCTTCTCTCCCTCAAGTTTAGGATACATTCCCTGCCACAGAAGATTGGATGCTAAGAAAGCAGGGATTGGAGATGATGGTGATGTTTGAAAGATAAAAAGAGACGGTTCGGTATCAATCTGTGCAGGCTTAGATGCCTCACAGTCCTTATGACAATAATGGGCTGAATATTATTTTTCTCATATAGCAGATGAAGAAACTCAAACTCAGAGAGGTTAAGTAATCTGTTACCATCACATGTATACTGGAAGCTGGCACTTTTAGTGTGCTCACACTAGGTGACACAACCTCTAGCTGGACCCCCTCACACACAGTAAGCCATTAGATTTTGTCCATGGCTGCCTCTGAGTCTGGAAGAAAGGGAAACCTTGACCCAAATGTGACGTAGAACAAGGAACATTCAGAGTCTCAGTGCTTTGCTCACCCCAGTCCCCAAAGGGCTAAAGAAGTACTCAGGGATAGGCTCAGGCCTTGGGCTGCAGCACTTTCAAAGTAAATGAGTCATAGAAGACTTTGGCCTGCACAGGGCTCCTACTACACTTAGCCCCTTGGGGAAGGCCGTAATTACACATATGTGAGTTATTGTTGACCCAACTGCTGTTAAACAAACACAGAAGATACAGCCCCAGGGGCCTGAGCTCTTCTGAGTGTCTGGGGACATCTCCCAGACACACGGTATTTAGCAGCAGCTAGACAAGAAGAAGGGGAGCGGTGTGCAGGAAGGAGGGGGCAGGCGAGCAACAGCACAGGCTCCCCTGCGTTACATGTCCTCTTTGCCCCAACCTCAACCAGGGTATGAGAGGCAAACCGTGTAGCTACCACTATTACGTTGCTGAGTTCCAAAGATCCAAGTGCAATCTTCTATCCAATGCACCGAGCAGAAGCTCAGCAAGCCTGGGCACGCGCTCAGCTCAACCTGCATGTGCTCAGTGCCTCTGGCACAAGGAACTACATGCCAGAATATGTAGGCCTACTGAAACTGTGATTATCAAAAATTAATTAATTAATTAATTAAATAAATCAAATAAAGCCAGAAACCCACAAATGATATCTTTCAAAGGGACGGTTTCTCTAAGGAAAGAAAAACCTAGGATTGGTCAGGATGCTAACATAGATAACCAAATAAAGACCAAAGCCTGGAGGCTTTTCTGTGGAAGACAACTCACAAGTCATAATGTGAACTTTCACCTATGACTCAATTGGCTTGGGGAGCAACCCCTGCAGAGACAGTGCCCAGGCCACAGTTGAGAAACCTGCTTCTGAATGTTGCCTGTAGTCTCTCCAGGGCCCAGGACGCCCCTTGCGAACCAGGCCAGCAGATGCAAAATAAGGTTTCAGGTGCAAATAAGGTTCTCTTTAAAAACTTGCTGGTTTCTCAGTTAGGTACTTAGTGAAAATATCTACCTTGTTTATTTTATTTCTAATGCTGGCACAAGTAGTAATTCCTTGTTGTAGCTAAATAAAGTTTATATTATGCTTATCATGGGATCAGCTTGCTCAATACTTATTAATAAGGGCACACTGTCAATTCAAAAAACAGTGCCTCTGCAGTCAAAATGCCTAAGTGAGTGCCCTTTGCCTTGGCTGTCCTGAGCAGGAAATGAGTGTATAGTTCAAGAACACAAAAAATCTCGATATCTTGAAGTCTTCCAGGAGTATGTTATAAAGGTACAAGCTTTTCAAATTCTTAGTCCAAGCATGAAATGAGAGCCTTGAAGCATTAACACTCAGCATGAAGGTTGAGCAGATAAAAACAAAACCACTTCTCTATATGATATTTCATTTCTGTATTTCAGTTCCCTTAAGCACTTAGCAGAGTGGTGGCTCAACAGCTGATAAGAACGGCTTCTTAAGAGTGGGAAGACGGTTCCATGGGAAAGGGTACTTTCTGTGACACTGTGAGAATTTGAGTTCAAATCCCTCACCACCTACATATGAAACCTAACAAAAGGTGAGATGGAGACAGGAGGATTGCTAGGACTTGCTTGCTTGCTAGCTCCAGGCTCAGTGAGAGACCTTGTCTCAAAGGACTAGGGTAGGGAGTGACAGAAGACTAGCCAATGTCTCCTCTGGCATTCCCCAGGACATACACATATACGTGTGCACACACGTATGCACACATCAAATAAATGTACTTTAGATGAAAAATTGCAGGCATCTCTCCAATAGTCACAAATACAAAAGTCATGCTCTAGATGGGGTGAAAAGTACAGACAAGTGTATCTTCATCCATTGGATTCATAAAGACTGCAGCCTCGCAGCATCACACACTAGTGGGGCTTTAAGAAACTTCATCTACAGAACCTACATAGGCCAGAGGAAGACATAGAGGTTGGCATAGGAGACAGCAGGCAGCAGAGCTAACAGTCGGACATGAACCCTGTGTTCACACAGAACCTGTGACACCCCAGTGAAGCTATTCATACTGTCTACAGAGCCCACTCATCACTTATCTGTAAAGGAGTGCTCCCCAAGAATGTCACCTCAATAAATAAATATTTTTAATGCATCATATAATTAACTGTAAATAATAAGGCTATACAAAATTACTTTCTATATGTTAAAAGCAATAATTTAACAAAATTTCCATATTCCTGCTTTGAGATTCTTTTTCTCTGGTACATGGAGACCCCACCCCTCTCCTCGAAAAAGTGAGTTATTCAAGATTCTCTCAGTTTCTGCCCTATCTTAGGTACCTATCTGAATGGCTGAAACGGCCTAAAGTGAGGTGGGGTCAAAACAAGGGAAAGGGAATTAACAAGGAAAATTTTATGGGTAATCTAGAAACCATGTATCAAGAACGATTCTCTACGGGGCTGTGGATATAGTTTGGCAGCGGCACTTGCCTAGTATGCATGAGGACTTGGGCTCAACCCCCAGGCTACCAAACAAAACGAAAATGACTTTGCAATTTCTTGTCTAGGTCATTGGAAGGACAGTGGTGCTATTGATAGTAAGTCAGAAGGGAAGTGGCATTCATGAGATTGGTGCCATTTGGGGGACTGTGTATTCTCTTCAGCTTTTTTGACTTTCAACATGGCAGATTAGCATCGCTGCCAGCACATTGGTCCTCAACAGACGTAAGAAAGAGCTGCTGTCCTACTTGGGCTTTGACTACAGAGAGCAAACCATAGGAAAAGTATCTATGCAGTTCTTGGGAAAATAACGACTCCTTTAGAGAACCGAGTCACAGAAGTCGGAAAACCCCCTCTGAGGCTCGCTGGCAAATACACAGATCACTGACCCCCCCAGGGGAGGGTGGGGGCTCCTCCGAACTGTGAAGGAAGATGGGAACCTAAAGCTAAAGCCAGATTTGGCAGAGAACACTCTTGGTCTGTGGTCCGAATTCTGAAGACAAGAGTATCCACTTCCCCAGCCTGCAAGGGACCAGCCAAAGATTGCAGTCTCTTTGTTTGAGGGGCACCTTCCTTCACTGGAAGCACCTCCACCTGATGTAGTTTGATGTGTGTGCACAAGGCAGGAGCCCTGTGTGGAGGGAAGCGTGGAGACAGAAGTGGGAGTGGATGGAGAAACAGAGGTGGTACATTCTCTCGGCATGGTTTGACCTAGGACCTCTGAACAATGGCTCATATTAGTAATTACTAATTGACTAAGTACTTTCTTGGAAATAATATCCATACTTATTTGCCTTTAGATAGCGTCTAAAACCTGTGCACGGGTACAAAAACCAGGTAAGGAAAGTTGCTCACGAAAATCCCATGCTTGCTCTTGCATAAAATATATACTTTATGTGTTTGCGAGCAGTCAACACAGATCAATGCATTCATCATTCATTTTGCAAAAGATTCACAAGGGAAATACGATAGTATAGAGCTATAAACACTAAAGCAAAATCTCAGACGGACTTCACAAAGAACACCCCCTAACCACATGAGCATTATTTAGTGTCTTGTGGTAGGCAGAGCCTGACGGGAAAGACAATAGGTATAGCATGTGACCCAGGAGAAGCTTTGGCAGATGTTGATGCAACGTTCACATTCGACCAGGATTTGTTGTCCGCTCTGAAGAATCCCTTGAGAAGTATGTGAGGCTAAGAACATTCCCTGTCTGGTTAAAGCCCTAACAGAAGGGAGAGTCAGCCAATGACCTTAGCCCAGACCTTATTTTTCCAAAGAGCAATAGGCTATATCCCGAGAGATGACTGAAGGCAGACCTATTATCTTGATGGCTGTTACCACTTTCAGGTAGTTTGTCTAGAAATGCCATCATCTACGTCAGGACCACAGTTCTGCTTGCATTATAAATTGATCAAAGAAAGATATAAATATATGCCAAGGTCCATATGTTTAAAGCAAATCTATAAGAACTTTTATATCCTCCTAACAAAATTTACTGTCAATGCACGCATCCATAGAGAGCAATTTCCCCAAAGCCTGTCAAAAACACAATTCACATATCTTCTGACTTCAAAGTTCTGCGGGGAAAAATTTACCTTGTAAATAAACTTACACAATATATATGTTTGGTTTCTTTTGTTTTGTTTTGTTGTTTTCAGCAGCAATATTTATTAGGTGAAAATTCAAATTAGCCCAAATGTTCATTAACAGAACACTTGTTAAGTTAATGTTAACATAAACACTTGTTAAGCAAATCAGGATACAAACATACAATGGAATACCCTTATCTTCAGGTAAGGGTTCTATGAATTATTGTGAAGATTTCTGTGATGGTAAATAAATCCAGCTTTTGGGAGCCTGCTGACAGCAAATAAATCAATAAATAACAAAACACTGTGCCCTTTATAAAAACTTTTGAATTTAAAAGGAGGCAACATAAAAATAATACATATTGGTTTCTAGTGAATGTCTGGAAGGTACAAAGATTTTAAATGAAGATATTATATAAGAACGCTTTAAAAAGCATAAAGTAAGATAGAAAAAGAAGGATTTACTGTATATTTTTTTATTTTTGCATATATTATTTGTATATTATATATATGTTACTTGAATATATTACAGAATTTGAATATATTACCTTTTCAACAAATTCAGTAATTTTAAAATTGCAAAGTGCATTTTTTTTTTTTTTTTTTTTTTTGGTTTTTCGAGACAGGGTTTCTCTGTAGCTTTGGTGCCCGTCCTGGAACTAGCTCTTGTAGACCAGGCTGGCCTCAAACTCACTGAGATCCGCCTGCCTCTGCCTCCTGAGTGCTGGTACTAAAGGCGTGCGCCACTACCGCCCGGTATAAAGTGGATCTTTTTAATGCACAAAAAAGTTCATTAGATAAATGATGCCTTGAGAAACAATGGAAGTAGAATTTTGACACTCTACATGGACTCTGACCTTTGAATCCAGTACAAACTATGAAATTAGGCAAGCCAGCCTGGCTTAGCTGGTAATTTGGTTTCCAGTCTGTCCTGTAGCAACATTATCAAATGAAGCCTGAATTTGATCACCAACTCAGACAATGTGGTGATTTCCAAAAGCTGTTACATCTTGCCATAGAGAACTCCATACCTCTGTCAGAATGGTTGCTCCGCCCATGAGGGATTCGGTGAAGACTCAGAATATACCCGTCCTCTGTCTGGACCACATGCTCCTCACTTGGGTAGCCCCAGTACGTGATGATTTGAGTCTGAGGAGAAAAAGGACAACGGACAGTCTATGCTGGACTCTGTTCTTCAGTCTTCAGAAATAACAGACACAGGAGAAGACAAACGCCATGCCATTTGTTTTTAGCTTTTTAAAGAAAATCATTGCTACCTGGGTCTGCTCGATCTAGTAGCCAAGATCCCATCCCAGGACCCAATCTTCTAGACTCTTAGGTGTCTCATTAGTGTAGCATGTTCTATACCAACTGTGTCAAATTTGGGGCCTTATTGCTTCTATCGTGCCTACCAGGTACAAATAAACACTCCTTTTGTAACCATTTTTCATGCTTCATCTAATTCCTGGCCTAAGCAATAAGAATAAAAGAAAATTCATTTTCATCCATGGAGCCAGAAACAATTCGTTAGAACGCAAAGGTGAGGCTGAAGCAAAGCTGAAAAAAGGGAAGCTGTCCTCAAACTCACTCCTCCTTTTCCATGGAAAGTGTTCCTTGGTGGGAAAGCATAAATCAGTTACTTGGAAGACTGAAGTGTTCATTATCCTCTCTGCCACAAATACCTGAAAGACTTTAATTTCGTTATTTTCTTAGGAAGGAACTGTTGTGGGGGCGGATGCCAAAAGAAAGCTTAACCTTGTCCTGTATCGTCCCATTCTATCTTGTCTCCTGGGAATTACTCTGTCTCTGCAGTCACCAGATTCTTCAGCTGGGTCAAACCAGTGCCTGTTTGAAAGCTTCTATTTCTTTAATAACATATATTTTCTTGCTATTGTGTTTTTATGCATGCTTTTCCCAGTTTCACTGTTTACTGAAGCTTACTAATTTTAATATTAACATCTAATATTTTCACGACTGTATTACGTTATGTTCCCTAGACAGTCTCAATCTCAGCCCAAGTCCAGTACTCGGCAAAGGCATTCTTCTGAAGGGCTTACACAGTTTTCTCAGTTTTAAAGAATGTTTAAAACAATTTAAAAATGAAATTACTAAAACACGTTATTTAGAGTAAGCCCTGTATTGTGTCCAGCAGTCTAATGAAGCTGCTGTGTCAGCGGTAGCTGGTGGAGAAAGTCCTAGAGGGAAAATGACATCTGCAGTTCAGGAAAGTGAAAATCATGAGCCATAAAGAGATTGGAATTATGGCTTCCTACAGTTCATATAACTCTATTTAAGAAAATAACACTCGGCACTGTTGCATTTTAAAAGTATGTGACTTTTAGAAACTCACCACATTCATATTTGCCTCGGGGTCCACAGCTGAGACGGACCCCATGGGTCCCCCAGAAAGCAGGATTACAAGGATGACATAGGGCACCATGCCTAGGAGCTGCTGCATCTTCTTCCGGTTAAAGCAGCCGGCTGAACGAACATGCATTGACAGAGCAAAGCTCTCTTTAAAAATCTTGAACCAAGTGTGGCTAGAATCCCACAGGGAAGACAGGTCTGAAACAAACGGCTCAAACTGTGCCTGGAAGGAGAAAGTATGGATTTGTTTTTACTAAGAAGCCTCCAGAACCATCATAACTCCACCCCGAGTTTAACTCATGTTGCCACGCACACCCACTTACCACTTCCTCTCAAAGTTAAACAAACTATTCCTAGAGAAGTGACGTGGAGGGGATCTTAGACAGGATGAGAAAAGGGAAGAGCCACAGAAATCCCCTCTGCTTGGGATTTAAATATATTTTCAAGTTCAGTCCACATTAGTTCTTACCTGCCACTGTCTGCAATTTTTCTCTTTCCCAAAACTATATGTTGGGATTCAAAACTGTCACTCAAATGAACAAAAATGAAAAGAAAGAAAAGAGAAATTCTCCAGTCACCAAGCAAGATCACCCCAATGATGACTCAAAATTACAGTGTAGCAATGAGCTGGGGACATTAAGAGTCCGGTGGCACAAGTCTCTAACAACATCCAGACTAAGGCTGAAGAAATGCTCGGACTATAATCCAGGCTTTTAAAAATGCATGCAATCATTTTAAAAGATGAATGCACAAAAGCTGGGGTGGTGGGGGCAGAGTGGGGGTGGAGAGGCAAAGCAAATGAATGAATGGATAAACTACAAATCACATTATACATATAAAATATATACATAATTCAGCAATATGGACAGATCTCAAGGTAATTATGCTATCTTAAAGAAGTCAGGGGACGGGAAGAGGTGAAAAGGAAGTTATTGTTCCAATGCAACAATTTCTTAAAGAAAATGTAACGTAGTCTATACTGTCAGAAAGCAGATCAGTGTCTGAGAGGAACCGGCAGGAGGCCACCAATCCCCAAAGATCAGCGCCCGCCCGGCTCTTGGGGGTGGTGCCTACCTTTGTACTACTGAATATACTAATTTCACAGGTATTTGCACATGTTAAAACTGGGTCCTGCCGGTTTATGCTGATACCTCAGTACTGTTGTTTGAAAATAATCGAGTATTCCACATTTCTGAAAACTGGTTCTCAGGAGATTGCAAAGGAGATCTGACTCCCTTCAGTAGATGCAACCTCTCCTGAAGTTAATTTTTCCAAGCATCAGTGAATCTCAGCATTCTAGACATAAAAGGAAATTAGTTTGTGTTTGTGCTGGCCAAGAGAGCCTACTGCTTTTAGTTAACAGTGTGGCTTTACGTAGGACAGCCCAAGGCTACCTTTTATCTTCTTAAGGACACTGTCCCAGGGGTCCTTCAGCACTAGAGAACCCCCCCTAAAAAAGAAAAAAAAACCTGAAAGGGGAGGGTGTGAAAAAGAACTAAAGGTTCTCAGCATAGCTTAAAATAAGCAGCTGGTTTTACAGAATGCGGTCTCGGGCAAAGGGCACTCAGTCCAGAAGGAAGCTGAAGATCGTCCATTAAACTTTTTAGATTGTCCTTCCTCACAACACTGTGGCTCAATAAACTTGACAAGAAATTCTCACAGAAGAAATTCTCATAAGGCTCTGAGCTGGGTTTGGTGTGATATCCTAGGCTCTTAGAACGCCTTTATTACACTATTTATGGCTCTGTAATAATCCAATTCATTATCTGTCTGCCTTCCCTTCACCCCAGAAAGGGGGAAAGGCAGAGCTGAAGTCTAATTCAACTTTGAATCTCCAAGATTCTGCCAAGTTCTGCACAAACTAAACATACAGGTGTTGCTTTTGAAAAATGGGTTGGGGCAACTCTGCAATTCAGTGACAGCAGAAAATAAGGGCCCAATGTAGTTTTCCAATAACAACCAAGCTATTGGCAATGCCCAGCCTGCAAACAGGGCCTCCTACAGTCTACTCCTACCAACTCGACTGTACTAGTAAGCCCATTTTCATGATAACGTCAGTTATGATAACACCAGTCAAATACTGTAAGCAAAGAGCTGGCTAATCATACTGAGGTTTTAACCAGGACTCACGCCCAAGATTGCTGCTGATCCTGTGTTTGGCTAACACTTCCTAGGAGAGATAACGGGAGGAATGGATAAAGAAGTCTGAGAAGCAGGCATTCTATCTGTCCCCAAGATCAGAAACTCCGGGCAGGTTCCCTGATCCGCGGTCGCCCCTGACCAAGAAGCGGAAGGGCTCTCAGGGAAGGAGAGATTGCTTCTTGAAAAGACCCAAGGCATCACCACCCTCAAAGCACCTGCAGACACCAGAGTTAGAACGCTCCCGGGAGCAGAGCCAACTGGGGGCCAGAGACCATGATGGAACCTCCCCTATCTGTCCTATGGACCCCCAGGACACCAGCTCCCGAGCCCCCTGCACCGGGCCAGACCAGAGGCCGTCACTCACCCAGAGCGATCTTCCAACCTCTGTCTCCAGGCGCAGAGCCCACTACAGCCCAGGCAGAGTGGCCAGCCAGCAGCCTAAGTAGACCTGGAGGGAGGGCCGAAGCTGCCGGAAAGTGCCCTGGTGACTCCACCCCTCCTGCTTAGCCGTTGCAGACTCAAAGGAGCATGCGTCTTCTGTCTACCCCGTGGCGCAGCCCAGCCTGGCCCTGCTCCAAGCCATCACGTCAGAGCTTCCTCCCGCTCCAGAGCTGGAGGGTACCCTGTTCACAAACCACTTAACAGGGCTCTTAAACTTTTCCCTCTCGAAACCCCTTTTCATTTCAGAAATTATCTTTCAACCTCCACTAGATAGATATACAAAATAGGTACATAAATCAATCATATTTTGATGATAAATCACAAAGAAATTTATTTTAAAACAATGATTTGGTTAATGTATAGACATACATATATATATATAATTATATATGCAGAATTTTACCATTTTGGAAACAAATGTGTATACTAGAAACAGGTGTGTTTATTTTTACATAAAGAAATCTTGACTGAATACTTGTTACTGCAGGATCCGTTCAGCAGCATCCAGTTTTCATGACGGGTTGGTATTTTGATGTTATAATTGTCGCATGGTGAGACCACCGCAGCACATAAATAAAAATGTAGTGCAGAATGGCAGAGGTATATTTAGAGTCATTTCAAACATTCCTGAAGTTCTGTCCTAATCTCAAGCCCAACTTCAGTTTATGACTTTTATGAAAGGCAGTCAGGAACCCAAACAATAACATTTAAAATCAAACATTGTAACACAATAGAATCCAGAAGTATTCTGATTTTATACTGACATGCTGAGTAATGATGGCAGGAAAATATTAAAAGCCTTGGCTTCCATAATTTAACTATTATCACTATATAAAGAGCAGAAAACTTTGTATGTGCAGTACAAACACTGCAGCTCATAGCATAGAGTAGTCATTAATGTGAACAAGAGTGTTCCAGGCTGTCTGTGATGCACGCTGGCACACACAGAACAAAGTGCACATGTTGACTGTCCAGAGTAGTCATTAATGTGAACGAGGGTGTTCCAGGCTGTCTGTGATGCACGCTGGCACACACAGAGCAAAGTGCACATGTTGACTGTCCAGAGTAGTCATTAATGTGAACGAGGGTGTTCCAGGCTGTCTGTGATGCACGCTGGCACACACAGAACAAAGTGCACATGTTGACTGTCCAGAGTAGTCATTAATGTGAACGAGGGTGTTCCAGGCTGTCTGTGATGCACGCTGGCACACACAGAGCAAAGTGCACATGTTGCATGTTCAGAGCCATGACTACAGTGATATTGTGAAAAATAACACAAGTAAGTACTGCTAGAAACACATCCACATTGCTACATGCTTGATTTTGCTTCTCTTTTGGTCACTGCACATTCGGGAGCTTTTTTGTGTGTGTGGTCAATTTTTTTTTTTTTGTGTGTGACACCCGCATGTGAGGTTCTGACCTACAGTTTCAGAACACATGAATTTTATAAATAAAAACAATTCAGAAGCGTCATACAACATACTTAGTGGGGATCCTGACATGAAGCACTCACTGTACAGGGTGTGCTGCCTAAACCCTGCTCTGTTCTTGTTCTAAGGGGAAGAAACACACTAAGAATAAATAAAATGGAAGGTGCTAGTTAGCTTGGGGATCAGTGACCAAGGTTTCTTCTCACCAAAAAAACAAGTTAGTGAAGGTTTTTCAATAGAAGAGGGTTAACAGAATGGTTACTCTGGTAACTGAAGTCAGCTTTGGAGACGAGACTATCAGAGACTATTGGACTCCAAAGAGAGTCCTATCAAGAGTCAATGCTTTGGACAATGGTAGTGATAGCAGTGGAGACAGAGAAGAGTCAGCTGTGGAGATGCTCATGAAGAAACAACAGCACTCGCCAGTGAACTCAGCGGAAGTAGGAGAGGGAGGAAAGAGCCAGGGAGGGCCCTGTCTCAGGGAGCAAAACAGCAGTACCAGGAGCTAAAATGGAGGTAATACCAGAAAGAGGAGCTGAGAAGCGAATCAAGCTTGTTACATAATAGTAGTGTTGATTTTAAAGTGCCTCTTAAAGAATTCCATCAGGTAAGGCCACATCAGAAAAGGAAATCGCTGGGGTTATGCCAAACACAAGAAACTGGTTATAAACATAAAGGCATCACTGAATAGCCTAGCCGGGTGTGCCCAGGTGCCTGAGAGGTTACTAGTGTCAGTGGGAACGACTGGGGCACAATAGGGGAAGACAGTGTCAGCTGCAGCCTCTGCCACAGAGTCCTGAAAACAAGAGAAGGATTAGAAATGTCGGACTTTTCATTTCTCTCTGCCCTGGCATTTGGAAAAGCAGGCTGAAGCTGGGTATCACAGTATTTACAAAATGCCACATATGCAGAGTGGACCCTATGCCCACTGCAATACAGGAGAGATCTGGGAAGCACCGGAAATGAGCTGGGACCAACAAAAAAGCATTTATGTGGATATGCTGATGAAAACCAGAATATTTAGGGCTAGAATTCAAAGTCAAGCTACAGACATTATTTGAGAATAAGTTTAGATATAGAATTTAAGACGGTAAGACTAGATGAGATCTTCCATGAAGTCAACCTAAATAGCAAGTACTTAAAGACTGAGCAAATATAAAGGCTGAGAAGCTAGCTGGAGACCTGAGGATGTTGCTCTTGGCACCAAGAGAGATGAAAGAGTCAGTGATGGCTCCAGTGAGCAGAGTTCTGCCACAGAACAGGATTCATTGTCATGCGAAGCCCCTTTCCGTGGGGGTCTCAATCCTCAACAAGACCTCTGTATCTCCATTTTACATAAAGAGAAATTGAGTCTAGGAAGGTTATTTTGCCTCATATCACTGAGCCAGAAAGTGGCGCCACCCAAAATGCAATCCAGGAAAATTAACTTCACATCATACTGTGTGAATGAATGAGCAAACAGCCCATACTACCAAGGAGTTTCACTGTCCAATTGAGGGAGAGCTTACACACTTGGCTTTAGGCTGTTAGAACCCACAATGACTAGTTACTCACCCAGACGTTAATTATGAGAGGAAGTGGGTGGTGGTGGTAATGACAATATGTGTCAATGCCCTCAAGGTAAGCTTGTGTGGTGGTGGGGGGCGGTGAGGGTCATGGAGACAGAAGTCAAGGGTTCATATATGCTAGGTGTTGTGGTTAGCAGCAGTTGTCAATTTGATATATCTGTGAAAAGGGAGCCTCAACTGAGGACATCTCTCTATCATATTGGCCTGTGGGAATGTTTGTAGGAACATTTTCTTATTTGCTAATTGGTGTAGGAGAGACCAGACCACTGTGGACAGCTCCATCACTAGGCAATTGGGCCTAGGCTGTATAAAAATGCTGACTGAACACGTCAGAAGAAGCAAGTCAGTAACAACCAGCATCCTGCATAGCCTCTGTTTCCATTCCTGCCTCTGGGTTTCTTCTTTATGTTCCTGTCCTGAATTTCTTTGATGACAGACCGGAATCTGTAAACTGCAACAAACCCTCTCATTTGCAAGTTGTTTTTGATCAGTGTCCTGTAACAGCAACAGAAAAGAAAATAAAGCAAGTATTATACTATAGAGCGGTAATGTCATTTTCTGAAAATATCTCTAGCCTTAAGAGAGACTGAACTTTTGCCAGACCTTGAATGCAAGTTGATAATCTGTCTTGAGATCATTTAGAACTATGTAGGCAGCTGGGTGCCTTTAATCCCAGCACTCGGGGGCAGAGGCAGGCGGATCTCTGTGAGTTCGAGGCCAGCCTGGTCTACAAAGGGAGTTCCAGGACAGGCTCTAAAGATACAGAAAAATTCTGTCTCAAAAAGAAAAAAAAAAATAAAAAACAACAACAAAAAAGAACTATGTAAGCAATCTGATGTACAACTGTGTACTCAACCTGCTTAACCTGACTTTGTCTTCTGTTGTGTGTGTGTTATAGTAATGATTTCTGCCAAGAGGTTGATAGCAATATTAAACAACAAACATGCCCATGCACCATAAAGATCGGAAGCAACATGTGGATATGTTTAATGACATCTGTGTGCAGTTTAAGTACTCTTCTTTTTTAAAAAAATTTATTTTTACTTAAAAATTTCACCTCCTCCCCTCCTCCCATTTCCCTCCCCCTCCCCCATTACCCTCCCCCATCCCCTTCCCCCTCCCTCTCCAGTCCAAAGAGCAGTCAGGGTTCCCTGCCCTATGGGAAGTCCAAGGTTTTCCCCCTCCATCTAGGTCTAGGAAGGTGAGCATCCAAACAGACTAGGCTCCTACAAAGCCAGTACATGCAGTAGGATCAAAACTCAGTGCCATTGTCCTTGGCTTCTCAGTCTGCCCTCCTTGTCCAACATGTTCATTAAGTACTCTTCTGCATCAGTTGAAGATCAGTAAGGTAACCTCTTCCCTTGGATAATTCTGTTAAAAGAGTTTTGTAAAATAAAAATAAAAATAAAAAATTCTCATTTCCTTCCCATACCATGTTTTTTGGACTGTTCAATAAGCACAGAGCAACACCCTTGTTTGGAATAGCAAGAGAGACAAACAGCAGCAATAAATCAGACACACACAACAGAGAAGCTCTTGATCAAAACCATGCCAAGGGAAAATCTCTTTCGTCATTCTGTCATGTGACACTCAAGTAATAGAGCTACAACCCCACCCCAGGATAGGTGCTCTACATTATAAACCAGATTGGCAAATATTTAAACAATAATGCTATTAGAAATTCTACTTGCAGTCATGATAGGATAGCAATGGCCAGGCTTGCTCTCCCATCTTACACAACCAAGAAAAACAGCAAGTGATAAAACATTAGTTTCCTACTGGACAACACACAGGGCAGGAGAACAAGCTCCAACAGAAAGAAAAGAAGCGAAATGAGCCCTGCAGTGGCCAAAAGATCGCCTGCAGAGAACTCATAGCTACAGTCCAGGGCAGCTGAGCAACAACAAAAACCAAAACCACAAACCTCTTTCTCCTGTAAGCTGCCTTGGTTGTGATTGTGATGTTTTTGTCACAACAAAGGAAAGGCCCAACGTCTCTTTTGAGGCTCAAGGCAATCTCTTAATTGTAAATCCCTGTAAAATTTAAAAAAAAAGCTAGCAATTATAAACTCCCAACATGCAAATGATGCAGAATATACATTATCATTCCAAAAGGGAAGAAGAATGGGGACATAGTCAACACTGGACCAAAGCAAAACCAAAACTCAGCAGGGTAAATAGCAAATCCTGCAGCTCTATGTGCACTATCAGTGGGTTCAGATGGCTCCGCCCCTCCAGCTTTGCTGTCTGCACAGTCAGGCTCCTTAAATACAACACACACACACATACACCATAAAAGAGGAAAGAACAAAACATTTAAAAGATCTTAAGAAATCATTTGCTCTTCAAAGGGCCACCTGTGGTGACAATGAAGTAGTACTGCTTTAAACCTACATGAATAGCCGTTATGTTTTTGATGATAGCAAATGTTGATGAAGAACAGAATGACTTTGGACTCTCGCACACCGCTGGTAAGAGGGTCAGGTAGTACAGTTGCTTTGGAAAACAGTTTATAGTAAGTCCCAAGCCAGAAGGAGCTACACAGAGAGACCGTGTGCCATAACAGATGAAAGAGCAAATAACTGAAATTCTCAAACACTTTTGGCAGGAATGTAAAACAGTGTGAGCCTTATAGGAAATAAAAGTCACAAAGGCACCTACTTTTTGACCCAAGTACTCTACTCTTTAATATTTACCCAAAGGGATGGTGAGTTTGACACCAACTTAACTACAGAATGAGGCCCTATGATGGCTGGTTTGATGTCAACTTGACACATGCTAGAATTATTTGGAAAGAGGGAACCTTAATTGAGAGAACACCCCCACCAAAAGATTTATTTATTTATTTATTTAATTTTTTTATTATACAACATTCTGCCTCCATGTATGCCTGCAGGCCAGAAGAGGACACCAGATCTCATTACAGATGGTTGTAAGCCACCACGTGGTTGCTGGGAATTGAACTTAAGTCCTCTGGAAGAACAGTCAATGCTCTTAACCACTAAGCCATCTCTCCAGCCCCATTTTCTTAATTAATGATTGGTGTGCAAGGGCCCAGTTCACTGTAGGGGTTACCATCCCTGGGCTGGTGGCCCTGGGTGCTCTAAGGAAGCAGGCTGAGCAAGCTGTGAGGAGCAAGCTAGTAAGCAGCATTCCTCCATGGTCTGTGCATGAGCTCCTGCCATCAGGTTCTGATGTGGGAAGGTCATATGTCAATCTGTTGATTTCATTGGTTAATAAAGAAACTGCCTTGGCCTATTTGATAGGCCAGCCCTTAGGTGGGTGGAGAAGACAGAACAGAATGCTGGGAGGAAGTGAGGCAATCACTATGCCTCTCCTCTCTGGGGCAGACACGATGAAGCTCCAGCCCAAGATGGACGTACACTAGAATCCTTTCTGGTAAGCCACCACTTCGTGGTGCTACACAGATTACTAAATATGGGTTAAGCAAGATGTGAGAGTAAGCCAGTAAGAGACTAGAGCTAATGGGCCAAGCAGTGTTTAAATGAATACAGTTTGTGTGTTGTTATTTCGGGTGTAAAGCTAACCATGCAGGAGCCGGGCAGGACAAAAAGCAGGCCTGCCTGCTGCTCCTTCAACAAGGTTCCCGCCTTGAGCTCTTGACCTGACTTCCCTCAAAGATGGATGGTGATGTGGAACTGTAAGCTGAAATAAATCCTTTCCTCCCCAAGTTGTTTTTTTTATTACAGCAATAGAGATCATAACTAAGACAGAAATCCCCATCTGGAAAATAAAATGAAACAATCTAAATTACCTG
Organism: Chionomys nivalis; assembly: GCF_950005125.1. Classification (NCBI taxonomy): domain Eukaryota; kingdom Metazoa; phylum Chordata; class Mammalia; order Rodentia; family Cricetidae; genus Chionomys; species Chionomys nivalis. The sequence goes on along the minus strand of NC_080093.1, from coordinate 25,153,056 downwards.
AGAGAAATGAAAGCCTGTGTACACATAGCAGCTTTATTTATAATGATACCAAATAGGAACAACACAAATATCCCCAACAGGAAAATAGAAAAATGTGCTATAGCTATAAAGTAAAATATTCTTCTACATGAAAAAAAATTAATAACCATTTTACTGATAAACCCAGCTACGTGAATGGTTCATGGTATATGCATTTCCTTTACATAAAAGTTTAAAAATGTAAATTTACTCCAGTAGCAGAAAGATTAGCACCAGGCAGTGGTGGTGCATGCCTTGAATCCCAGCACTCAGAAAGCAGAGGCAGGCAGATCTCTGTCAGCCTGGTCTACAGAGGGAGTTCCAGGACAGGCTCCCAAGCTACAGAGAAACCCTGTCTCAGAAGAAGAAGGAAGAGGAGGAGGAGGAGGAGGAGGAGGAGGAGGAGGAGGAGGAGGAGGAGGAGGAGGAGGAGGAGGAAAAGAAAAGAAAAGAAAAGAAAAGAAAAGAAAAGAAAAGAAAAGAAAAGAGAGACAGATTAGCTTAGGCTATCTGGAGAGAAGATCTGGAGATAAGTGAAAGTAGAGGCTGATTACCAAGGTGTAAGAAGGTATAAGAGCACCATTTCAGAGGGGAGGGTTTTGTTCATTGTCTTCATATCATGATGCCTTCCCAGGTGATGCCTATGTCTAGACTCAGCAAATACGCACATCAAATATGTGTGACTTCGCCTGCATGAATCCTAGTTAATCCTAATACCATCAAAAAATACTATTAGACCAACAAGATTGCTCAGCAGGTAAGGAATGCTTATCCCTGGGTCTAATGACCAGAGTATCATCTCCAGAACTTACACAGTGGAAGGAAAGAACTGACCTCATTCTATAAGTTGTTATCTGATCTTCACAAATGCATGTACATGTGCGTGCACAGGTGTGCACACACACACACATGCATGTGCATACACACATAGGGAATGAGTGCAAATAAATAAAGACTCTTGCCAGCAAACCTAATGGCTTTAGTTCAGTCCCCTCAACCCACATAGTAAAATGGGAGAACAGACTCTGAAAAGTGGTCTGGCCTCTGACCTCTACATGTGCCGTGGCACACATAAGTACATATAAACACACACACACACACTATACATGACAAAAATTTTAAGGATAATAGTAATAAATAAAAATACTAAAAAAGTGTTTAAACAATTTTTGTAAGTGTCCAAATGTTACCTGTTAGTGTCTGTCATTTAATTACATGCAGCAGACAAGTCGAATAATTGGATAAAAATAAAAAAGCATAATACAAACAAAATATACAAGAAGTTTGCCAACAAAACAAAAACCTCTGGAAACAACTATATATATTTTCAGGTCAATTTTGGCATTTAATTACTTAATTTTTATAATAACAAAACATTTTGTGCATAAAATGTTCAGTCCCATTTCTTAAGATTGAAACTGAATGAGAGTGAGAGTTCATTCTGATTAATTGACCCACTTGATTTGTATGCATTTCTGAGCTTTAAAAATAATTTATGTCCATATCTAAGAATATTATCTGAAAGAAAAAATGCTGTTTATGTTGATATCCATTGGTTATATATAGTAATTACACTGAGAAAATTTTAAACTTTTCTTAATCACTCTCTTTATTGTAAAGCAACTTGCCCATTTCAAGTTATAAAATATTTCAAAGTTTAAAATTTATAATTTTTGCAAATGTGGGAAGATTGTTTTCAGGATGCTCAATTACAAGAGTCATTACCGGACTGGTTTGTGAAAGCCAAAATTCTCTCAATCATTAAGACCTGTTTACAGGACATACTGATTCCAGCAGCATTACCTATGTTGCTTGCTTTTTGCAAGTGATACTTGATGTAAAGAAAACGCTTGACACAGGTTCCAGTTTGTTAACGTTTCAGACTTTAGATGCTGCCTCTAAGTGCGTATTGCTGGTCTGTGACGTGACTAGAGGTATCCAGCATCAGCATTCCTGATTTTTGTCATCTGTCAGTTGAGGAAATAACTAGTGTATTTATCCAAGAGATTCCATGGGAGACTCATTCCTGAAGCCCTGATGAATACCAAAATTTATAAATGTTCAAATCTTTGTAAAATGCATAGTATTTGTATATAACCTAATAACTGTGTCCTTCCATATACTTTAAATGCTGTCAAAAGTATTTATAGTATTTACACCTATCGCCATGTAAACGCTTATATAGACAGTTGTCATTCTGCATTGTTTAGGAAATAATTGAGGGATCAGGGAAAACATCTGTACATGTTCAGTACAAATGCAGTTTTTAAATATTTTTAATCTCTATTTGGTTAAAAATACCGTTGTAGAACACACAGAAATGGAGACTTGACCATAACGTCTCCATCATAATGTTATTAAAAGGACTGCCCAGATCCCACGCAAAGCAATACAGTGGTTCCTGGCACAAACACCCAGAACTTTGACTCTCATCAATGAGATAGCCCTAGTTTAAGAAGTGCTACATGATAATAACCCCGAAATCCTCAACCGGCTACAGTTAGGGCTACCACACAACCCAGCACTCCTACTCCTTAGTACACGCGTAAGAGAACAGAAACATCCATGTCTGAGGACCTGTCTTTGTACATGTGTGGCAATATTGTTCGTACAATGAAACTTAGAAACTACCCAAATGCCCATCAATTTGATGAACAGAAAGCTGCAGATGGTATATTCATGTAGTAGGTATTTGGTAGTAAAAAGGGGACAAAGTGCTAGCCCATGCTACACAGGGAAGGCCCTTGAGAAGCTCACATATTGCCTTGATTCCATCTCTGTGAAATGCCCAGAAGAGGTGGGGTCATAGATAAAGAGAGCATATCATTGGTTACAGAGACTAGGGTAAGAAAGAAATGGGGATTGACTGCTAATGGGATAGGATTTGTTTGGAGAGTAATAAAAAAAAATACCTTGGAATTAAATTAATTAGACAATGGGATTATTAAACCACACTTCTTGGGAAACTAAAATCCACTGAACTAGCAGCTGAAATGGCTGTTTTATGACATGCGGTTTATATCACAATCAACCCACTTAAGAAGACAGAGCCTCGAACAAACTGGTGTGAAAAGCCCTAAGCTGTGATTCACATCCTGGTGCGGTTTGGCAGTCTTTCCCTGTAATAATTTGGGTTTGCTGTTGCAGCGTACATTTCTTCTGCTCTTGGTTTGCAAAATCACTGCCAGAGGTGGGGGACAAAGCGGGGGAATTTGGCTGGGATGCCATCATGTATAGCCTCCAAAACCCCTGTGACAACTTTGCCTTTCATGGGTGTGGAAATGTTTGTGTTTGTCCTTTCATTCATTCATTCATTCATTCATTTATTCATTCATTCATCCATTCATTTGTGTATGTAGAGGTATGTAACGTAAGTGTATTCACACATGTATGTGTGTGTAAATACTCCTGTCATGTGTCCGTGTGTGGACACTAGTAGTCAATGTCAAGTGTCTTTCTCAGTCACTCTCCACTCATTTTTGAGGCAACTCTCCCACTGAACTGACCAGACCCACTTTCCGTGAATTTAAGGAATCTGCTGTCTGCATATGTCCCAGGTCTTCCAGACTTGTGTGCAGTTTTTCAGCTGAGTATTGGAGATCTGAACTCACATCCGCTTGTCTGTGCAGCAAGCACTTTCCCTACGGAGCCATCTCTCAGGTTGTGTTGTTTTATCTTAATAGATTGCAATTGAGGAATTGGTGTTTGTATTATACATTTATATGCTATTTTAAGACTAAGGTACATCTTAACACTATCCGCCCAAGCTCAGTCCCACTATAATTCCCGTTTCTGTGGGTGTTCTCTCAGCATCCTACCATCTGAAGAGGTTTAAAAGCAAACAAAATGCTTTTTGTCTACAGTTTTCATTTTGTTATAGATGAGAAACAGGAGGGAGGGTAGAGATTGGGCCAAATCTTGGAGACCTTTGCAAGGAAATGAATAAAATGCAATGGCTTATGGACCCGGGAAGCAGATCTGCTTCTCCCACAGGTCCCCCTCCCAAGTCCATGAGCCCTGGGAATCAGGAAGAGGAGTTAATTGTAACTCCCTGCCAACTATAGTTTGCTTGGCCAGCTCCATGACTACAGTTTCCAATCATTCTAAGAATTGGAGGATTTACAGAATTCCCGAAAGCACACAATTAAGCAAGTTCCCAGCTTATTCCTTTCTTCCTTGTTCTAACTTGTGCGTCTGATGCTCATTCACACTGAACAGGTTGGACTTGTTGGGATGCATCCACCAAGAAACAGCCCTCTTTCCTGCCCATTCCTACTCTCTCGTGTGCTGTTTCAGCATTCCACACCCCATCTTTACAGAGTCTTACAGTGATCCCTTACCCTGCCAGGTTAGTCCACTCTCGACTGCCACTTCACAGTTTGTCTACCCTTCTTCAGCCTAGGAACACTAAAGTTGGTGTGCAGCCCTGGGAAAGGGGTAGGTAGCCTTTTCATGTCCTCTTCCCAGGCCTTTCCCTTTCCTGGAGTTCCCGTACCCAATGCCTATTTGCCTATTGAGAAGTAGCAGAAGAAAAGATGATAAAAATGGGAGTTTCGAGGCCAGTGTTCACATCTGGGGCTCTGTTGTCTCCATGGGCAAGCATTATCAATAACTCTCTCATTTAGGACACACACCACTGAAATACAGCTCAGAGAACACCATCAGAGCAAACTACTTCACTAGCAGTAAAGTATGAGTTAAGTGGGACCGGGCCTCTGACCAACCTTTCCCCCACTGACCTCAGGATAGCCTTAAATTCTGGACAAGCTGTGCTCATGGCCTCTCCATTCTCCTTTCAGCATTGGCTAAGGTCTCCTGCTTCTAAGACATACACCAATATGCCCATACAGTAATGCTCCCATCTATCCCTCTGGTGGTCATGGAATTTCACATAGTTTGTTGTTGTTGTTTGTTTGTGTTTTCTGTTTGACTACCAGCTTCTTCAAGTATGCATTGATTTTTCTCATATCTCCTTTCTTTGGATGTCCTGAGACTAACTGGGGAGTACAGATGTTTGACACTGAGACATGACATCATTTACAAAGTTCTTCTCTCTCTCTCTCTCTCTCTCTCTCTCTCTCTCTCTCTCTCTCTCTCTCTCTCTCTCATGCATACACACACACACACAACACACACACACACCTCATGTTTTAAGTAAGTCATGATTTTGCGTTGAACCACATTCATCCTGAGCTATGGGTTGAGCAGTTCTTCTCAGAGTGGTCCTCAGGCAAGCAGGCTGACATCTTTGGGGCTTATGTAAGGGCCAGACCTCACTCCGACCTATACAATAGCAAGGTACTGGAGCGAGCACTACCTACAAAACATTCTCTCTAAGAATCCAACTGAGAAATCCAGCAGCTTAATTTCATATGTTAAACATATTTACATTACTATTCAGTAAATTCCATTAAAACAGCTGTAAAGTCTTTGCTCATGTTTCATCAGATAGCCTAAAGAACTGGGGTCTAGAATTTCTTCTCATCTGACATTTAGGAGGGGAACAATACGAAATTTCTAAGCTACAAACTTCTCAGCACAATTACAGTCACGGAGCCAACTTGAGGCACACAAAGATGTTACTGTTGATAGCCAAGGTACAAAGTTAGGAAGAGCCAGCAAGCTCTTCGGTAATGTTTCCTAATGCTCCTTGTTCTTTTTCCCAGAACTGTCCTTTATGAACAAAACCCCACAATGTCCTACTGAACCACAGCAAATGGGAAACAGGAACACCTGATCTGGTTGTCACTCATGAGTGTTTGTGACTACTGGGGCCCTGAAGAACAGGGACTCTGAAGGACAGTAACTCTGGAAACCAAGAACAGCAACAACAAAGACAAATTAAATGCTGTATGGGGGGGGGGGTTGCTTTCTTTATGATAAACCTGGTAATCATGGTTAGTTTCTCCTTGTGCAGCTTATGGGGCTTATTGAATCTGGGACTTGATATATTTAAGCAGTTTTGGAACCACTGATGATCTCCTCAAATATTGCTTCTAACCTCTCTCTCTCTCTTTCCCTCCCTCTCCCTCTCTTTAAATTATAATTATATTATGCGTATGAGTTTCACCTGCATGCATGTTTGTGCTTTGCATGAGTGCTTAGTGTCCAGGGAGGCCAGATGAGGGCAGGTAAGTCCCTGGAACTGAAGTCCCAGGCAGCTGTGAGCCACCCTGTCAGTGCTGAGAATCTAAGCTAGGTCCTCTGGAAAAGCAGCCGGTGCTTTTAACCACTGGGCCATATATCCTGGCCTTATCTTTTTCATCTTGACCCCCAGTTATGCATCTGGTTGACCTTGTCCCAAGGCTGATCATTCTCATGGGTTTTTTATCTCTTGTAGTTTTCTTTTTCTCCCTGCTTTGTTCTGTATATTTTCCACTGATAACTTCTTCGAATTAAACAATAGAATTATACAGGGTTACATACACGTTTATGAGCATATACACTGTAGTTTGAACACACTCTTCCCCATATTCCACTGCCCTCAGAAGGTTTCACCTCTATTTACACCTAACCTATCTTCTCATATGGCTCCTCTGATCTCGTTTGCGCTATCTACCTACTAACCTTCCTAGCTCCTGCCTCCTTGGGTTCTGTGATATTCTACTTTGATCACTCACCATAAAGTACCTGACTATGGCTTGTCTAGTCTAACACAGGAAAATTGTGTGTTAGACACCACCCTTGACAGCAAGCTGAATCACTCCCTATAGAGGATGACTGCATTTCTCTCTGAAAACATGAAGAAAGGCTGGGGAGACAAACAAACATATGGGAACAATAAATACAACCACGCTTATAGGATGGGAAGCAACAGTTTAGTCTACCGAAAAAGAGACCCCATAGAAATATCTCATAAAGAAGTGACTCGATTTAGGACAGAGATGAAACTGCCGGGGTCAGATGTGTCGTCTGGTGACAGGGTTTAACCACTGGTCATCACGGTATGGTGGATTGTCGGGTTTCACTATTACTACTAAAGCAAGGGAGTCAGCTGTCTTAGTTGTCTCCCCGAAACCCTCTGCTCCACCCCCTTCTCCTTTTCAGTTCTACGACGAAAGCCAGGAGACTGATCAGGAGCTCTGCTGACACTGAGCAACAGCCTAGCCTTGGAACCCTTATTTTCTTTTAAAGGATTTTTTTTGTTTTGTTTTGTTTTTTGGTTTTTTTTTTTTGGTTTTTCGAGACAGGGTTTCTCTGTGGTTTTGGAGCCTGTCCTGGAACTAGCTCTTGTAGACCAGGCTGGTCTCGAACTCACAGAGATCCGCCTGCCTCTGCCTCCCAAGTGCTGGGATTAAAGGCATGCGCCACCACCGCCCGGCTTTTTAAAGGATTTTTAATTACATTTATTTTCCATTCATCCATTCATTCATCTATCCATTCATTTATCAGAGGGAGCGCACGGAGGTCAGAGGACAGCTTGCAGGAGTCGGTTCTTACCTCCCCTGAGATTGAACTAAGGTACCAAATCAGGTCATCTAGCTTAAAATCAAGCGATTTAACCTGTGCAGCCATCTTTTGAGCCTCACTTTCAATTTAAATCCCAGAGAATTAAATCCACGAGGATGCTCTTTCTGTCGCTAAGATGCTACCCTCACTACAGAGCTGGAAAGGAGAGAATCATCCTGTAAGAATCAATTAGGTATTATCTCTGCTGGTCAAAATGTTACAGTCTGCGAATGAATCTGCTTCAGGGAACAATTTCAGTAAACATTAAAAGTGGGAAAATACATTAAAGTATTCTGTCTGGTCTTGCATTGTGCAAGGAAAATTCTTTGCTGGAGCTAAGCTAGAGCACCGTGGCCCAGAGGCTGGAAAGGAGGGGCTTTCTAGAAGAATTAATAAAATGAATAAAGTAAAATAAAATAAAATAAATGAATAAAATCAGCCCTCTTCCCGTTCTGGAAGTGTTTTGGCTGCAAACTCTCAAAGTGCGGAGGTTATGTAGGAACATACTAAAGCTAAGAGCGGTGGAGAAGGGCACCCCGTGGCGACAACTGCAGGACCCAAGGGGAAGCTTTGCTACCTCACTGCAAGGCTGCCAAGGAGCGGGGGTTTCTTCCTGCTAGGTTGCTTGAGTGAGTGCAAGCTCCCACCCTTAGCCGAGTGATGTACTTGCCCCAGGAGATGGGACTCCCTCTAGGAACCAGTAGGGCGTCCCCCAAAGGATTCACGTATGGCAGACACACACCTAATAATGCCACAAATATTTAGGACACACAAAATGAGGCAAGGCATTTTGGATGTGTAGCTCTGACTAGGCTAGCTGCCGGTCCGCAAACCCCAAGTGTGGCGCGCCCGGAGCACACTTGGCTGCAGGGAGTGGTACCCGGCGGCCCTGAGCAGTACCCACTGACCAGGTATCCACCGGCAGCCTCCGTTCTGCCGAAAAGCAAGTCCTGGCCATCTGCGGCTACTGCTCTTTTACCCATCAGCAAAACACACGGAGAAGAGATTTAGAGATGGTCGTAGTTTTTAGCAAACTTGGGTGGAGATTGTTTCCCGGAATCGCCCACGAGGGGGCACTGGTGGACTCCCGGTCCTGAGTCGTGCCTGGGTGGCCCTCCTACCCAGACCTCAGTCAAGCAGCAGGCTATAGCAAACAACTCCCCCCACCCCCACCCCAGCCCGGTCCCGGTTGTTTATTTCAGAAGGAATGCGCCGGAAATTGAAGGAACTTTTTTTTTTTATGCCCCAGTCTGTAATTCTACTAAGTGTGTAATGCTCTCCCGCCCCCCATCCCGTGTGTGTGTGTGTTGCTGGATTGGTATTTTAAAGAGCTGGCTAATAGGGAATTCCTCTCTTTGTGGAGGTTGGGAGCACACAAGGAACATTTCTCTTTCCTTGTTTTTTTGTTTTGTTTTGTTTTGTTTTGTTTAAATCCTTTATGAATTCAAAACTTTGATAAAGGAAGAGGAGGGATAAAGTGTGCTAACAGGGACTGGGAATCTCGGATTGTTGAGGAGTTCAGAGATGAGGAAGGCTCCTTAAGGAATTTGTGACCTTGTACAATCTTGTGTGAGGAGGATACTTGGGAGTGCTGTCAGGTTTTGAGCCCCTGTGTAGGTCAAAACAAGAAGTGTAAATTAAGAGTCAGGACAGCAAGAGCTCAGCTCTGGAAAAATTACAGTGATGCTGCTTATCAACAAAGATTCAGATAAAACAAAAGTATGTTTTCCAAAAGGATAATGTTGGGTCCAGGGGGATCACGCAAAGATGGGGCCAGACCACCAAAGTCTAATAAACTAGAAGCAAACATTATTCCAGAAACCAGATTCCAAAAAAATAAAATAAATAAAATAAAAAAATCTTCATGGGGTACAAAAAGTTTATCAGCTAGCTGAGACCAGAGCCAGAGATGAATTTTGTAAGGCTGTGGCAAAGGCCGATTTCTGAATCCACCTTTTTCTAGTGGGGGCACCAAACATTAGGTCTGAACAAAGGAATTTTTACAATCTCAAGGTAAAACTCAGATACAGATTGCCTTACTTTTCAATCTTTATTAACCCAGTTATTTAGTTAAAGTAGTGCTTTGCTTAATCTATTGTCTTCCCTGGTACTTCCTGGCAGTGTTTACTGAAGCCCTGTGCTCTCCCCTTTGATACTGCCAGTTTCACATAGCAGGGATAATGCATAGCCCAGAGGTCACACATCTGTTTCCTAAAAGTTGACTCAGCTCATATCCATCATTAATCAAGGATGGCTGGAGTGGGGGGGGGGGGGGTTACTAGGCTCTCTGTTTGCAGAGAGATGCTTTGGCCTTGTAAATAGAGCTCTGGGTTGTAAAGCAGAATAACCCACTGTTAATAGTTAATCCTTAAACTGCTGACAGTCTGCTCTCATTCTCCTAGGCTTACAACTTTATATTTCTTTATTTTTACATTCTTATTTCTGGAATCTACATTTTTATATTCTTATTCTTGGACCCTTCAGATAAGGCAGTAGCTCATAAATAAGACCATGCAGAAGATAGGCCCTCCCTCCTTCAAGATACTTTGAGTACGAAGGATGCATAGAGTCATACAACATGGGCAAACAAACTATCATCCCGAGGTCAGATATAGCTTGCCCTTTGCTTCAGTAAATAAAGTTTTTTGTATCAGTGCTCTCTTATGCTACAAAAACAGAATGGACTAGTTGCTCACAAAAAAAAAAAAAACAGAGAAAATATTTACTATTTGGCATGTAACGGGATCCAGAACATCATAATAGCCCTGGTTCACATTCCTGGAATTCTTGGGACAGGAGGCCTAGTAACTCCTGGAGTCTGTGTGCTAGGAACCCTTAGGAAAAGCACAGATACCCACATAAGAATTGGTTTTGTTTGTTTGCTTACTTTGTTGTTGTTTGAAATAGTCTAATGTTTTTTCTTTGAGATACAATTTAATTTAAAAATCAGAAGGGCTAGAATAAAGGGTTGTCTCTGGTCTTGCATTTTTCTATAAGAATATCGGTATACTTGTTCCTTTCAATCGCTTGTGCTGGAGAACACAGGAAATGTAGTTTCTAGTGATCAGAAGAAAAGGGAAAATGTAGATATCATCATTGTCAGTCATTTAGGGATAGCTACAGGGGTTGGCTGACCTCGATGGGGAGGCCCAGTGGCTGGTTTTGTCTATGGCACCCAAGACCTTTGAGTTGGACTCATAAGAAGGGAGACACTCATATCTCTGCCCTGCTCAGACATGAAAAAGTAATACACCAATTTAAAGAGGGAGATTTCTGCAACGGATATCTGAAAACCTGATATATTTTTATATTATCTTGATTCTAATATAAGGAGTGGTTATTTATTTGTTTTGAAAAATGTTTTGACTGTGTCCTTTACTATTCTAGATTTTGACCCATGGATCCAACAAAAGATCCTGTTTATTACTACTGTTATGGTCTACTGGCCTGGTTTGTCACCTGGGTACCCTTACCCTTTAAGACACAAGCCCCACCCACTTCCAACCCTCCCCTTCCACCTAGGCAAGCTGAACTCCCACCTCCTCCAACCTGCCTGCATGCTCTCTCTCCCCATCTCTCTTTTAAAGAGGTAACTTCTCTCTCTTTTCTCTCTTTCTCTCTCTTTTTCCTCCTCTTTCTCACCCCCTCTCTCCCTCCCTTTCCCCCTTCCCCTATCCTTCTAGAACCCACGAAATAAACTCTATACCCAAACTCTCTCTGCATGGACATCTGCCTGTCCCTCACTTGCTGTGGTCTCACACTGCCTTTCATAGTCTTAAAGATACTTTTCATTATGCAAAAATATCTGTCACAGTCATTCTGGTATAAATATGCTGCTGTTTAAACTTATGTTTTCACAAACCAAAAAAATTCCTGTGAGCTGAATTGAAGTTAAACAGGTCAGATACACCCCTCTCAATTCCTTGGTCCTGAAAATATATTTTTTCTTCCTAAACTTAACTTTGACTTCTGTTCTGCCAATACCTTTCCAGGTCCAAGAGACACCAGACAGTTCCATACCACAAACCCTGGACAGGAGTAAAGAGACCAGCTACCCCAGGATGTGACCAGCACCCAGCTTTCTCAGGTTCCCCTCAAGATGATGCCCACAAATAAGCAGAAAGCAGTCTTGAGAATCTGCTGTCCCAACACCTTTAACCTGTTGTGCCTAACTTCCCTTCTTTTTATTATAAGAAAGAGATGGGAATGTTATTATCTACTGGCCTGTCCTGCCACCTGGGTACCTTTCCCTTTAAGAGACAAGTCCCAACCACTTCTAACCCCCACTTCTGCCTAGATAAGGGGATCTCCTGCCTCCTTCAGCCTGTACTCTCTTTCTCTCCCCATCATCTCTTTTAAAGGGGTAAGTTCTGTCTTTCTTATCCCCCCTCTCTCTTCTCCTCCCTTTCTCTCCTCTCTCCTCTCTCTTTCCCCCTCTCTCTTTTCTTCTCTTTCCCACCCTCTCCCTCTTCCCTTCCGTAACCCACTAAATAAACTCTGTACCCAAACTCTCTCTGAGTGGCATATCTATCTGTCTCTCACCCACTGTGTTCTGCTACTAGCCACTGCCCTGCCGAGGTATCCCGCTGAGACCTGGGATGACCTGCTGTGGCCCTTCATGGCCCTTCATGGCCCGATGCTGCCCCTTAGGAGACCATCACCCTTCATGGGACCAGCCTTCCAAAAAGAATAACAGCTATTGAAATCTGATAGAGTGAACAGATTCTGAGCCCTAACGAGAATCAAAAGGATGGGCAACAGAGTCAGAGGAGAGGGAGATGGTCATTGCTGGAACAGAGTTTCATCGAGTTTCTTTCTCTTAGAATACTCACAGATGCAAAACAATTTTATTGATTGACAGCTGTTGCTATTATTAGAGGACAATGCTGGCATTAATTCTTCTTTGTCATTCCAGAAATAAAGACTGTAGTGTATTCCTCAATGTTTGTTTTACAGTGAAGACATTCTACCTCAGAAGGCGCTGCCAAAGGCTCACATGGCAATGCCTATGCCAGGACAGAATCGGGGCTTTGTAATGTGTCAATCTGATTAGTCTGAATGGTTCCCCAGAATTTCCTTCTCAGTCAGGGTGAATCAGCAGACACTTTTACATTCTATTTGGAGAATGAAGAAGCAGAAGCCATATTTACCTTTACACTTGGTAGCAGAGAACAGGTATCTTTGCAGTTCCTAACACAATGCACTCATCTCTTGACTCAACTGCATGATGCACCAGGCCTACAACTGCCTCTTATTCCTCTGGGTCCTTTTAACAACTCTACACTCTGGGCTAGGTTTGTGCTTAGCTCCATGACAGAGGTTCAGATTTGCAGAAGTGAGAACTGACCTAGATTCTGGTTTAGAGAGACATTGATCTGTCCTTGCATACCCTTACTGCCTACTTTGTGGACTTCAATGTTGCTGACATAGAGACTAAAGCAAGAGCCTCACAAAGACTCCTACAAACACAGAACACAAGAACTCCCTTTAAGTTCTGTTTCTCTTTCCAAACTGTGACTCATACAGAGAAGTGCTGGAGAAAGTTGGGAAATAGAAAGTTAGAAATCCAGTTTCATTTCTGCAGATTCTGACTACTACTTTATGGGAATTATTTCTGTAACTCTTGAGGTCTTTAAAGTAGAGGAGTTTTCCCAAATGTTTCTCTTCTTTTCTCTTTTAGCTCCAGGGCTACTGTTGACTTGATTTTATGCTAGGTATATCAGATACTTCATAAAGACCACCACAGGTCAAAGTATGAGCTTTTGATTCCATCCTGTTATTTTGTATGAAGGTTGTACTGAAGTGGCTTAAACTAAAAAGAATTTTTAAATATGGAGGTCCTGGACAGCCTAAAATTACCCCATAATTGTAAGGAGGGAAAGGTGTTTTCAGTACATTTTTAAAAATTATCTTATATGATGAGTGCTTTATCTTAACATATATCTATGTCTGCTGCCCTCAGGGGGCAGAAAAAAATCAGTCCCAGATCCCCTGGGATTGGAGTTATAGACAGTTGTAAACTGCCATATAGGGGCTAAGAATTGAACCTGGATCCTTTGGAAGAGCAGTCAGTGCTTCAATCATGAAGCCATTACTCCAACTCCTTCAAGTACATTTAAGGAGATTCTTATTCTTGGACTGGTATAAGTTTGGGGTCAGCATTTGTGCCACTCTGCAAATATGTATCCCTAAATGTATCAGGGTTTCAGCTTTTTTGTTGTTGTTGTAACTTGATCATGTAGTTCTGGGGTATGAGCTTTGTAGACGACATGTCATGTTGACGATTGGACCCACCTGTTTGCCCTCACTCTGATCACTTAGTCCCTGTTCTAGAGCCAGACTACCAGAAGCAAAGGTCCTCGACTTACAATGGTACAACCTTATACACAAGTCCCTTATTCCTTTTTAATCTATTCCTGGCATCTAAAGAAGAGGTAATGACTACATACATCAGAGATTAAACATAACAGATGTAAGACGCAAAATAGTTCTAGGTTCATAGTTAGGGAGTAACTTTTAAAAGGTTGTCAAGGAGTTTAAAAGAGGTAAAAAAAAAAAAAACAGCTGTAGCTCAGAAGCACTGAGTCCGAGAACCCAGGATAATATCCTACAAGGCCAGGTCATGGAAAGGATATATCTATATCTATACAGATATAAATATCCAATATATGTTTTTTTGGGGGGGATAATTTACTGTCTGAGAAGAAATTCTAAATTACCAACCTATTATCACTGGTTAGTGTTTTAGGCAAAAGCAAGCAAACAGTGAGGAAAAATACCTAAATGGAGAAAGGATTTTTTATAATTTTTTTAAAAATCCTTCAAGATCCCTGGTGACAGTAGGCAGCAGAAATGCTGTAGGTCCCAAATTGTGGTAGCAGGCCACGTGGTGGCAGACAGAGGACCCTGGGAGCAGCCAGTCCCAGGTAGAGATAGCTGCCAGTCCCAGAGCGGTGGCCTGAGCGGTGGTGGCCTGCCATGTGGCTGCAGGCAGCAGGCTCTGGGAACAGCCAGTCCCAGGCAGAGATGGCGCTGGTCCCCAAGCAGTGGCTGGTCCCAGGCAGGGAGATACAAGGCAAGGCGGGCAGAAGACAGAGACATGGATAGACACGACTTGCAGAGTGAGCTTGAATATTTATTTAGGGGATTATGAAGGGGGAACAGAGAAGGGGGGGAAGTGGAGAAGCGGGGAGGGAGGCAGAAGCAAAGCTGCCTCTGATAGGAAGATGGGAAAGAGAGCAAGCTCAGGCCGGATGGGGGAGAGAGTGGGTGTGGCTTGTCTCTTAAAGGGACCAGGGACCAAAACCATACCAGGATTCACTTTGTTTATGACTGCAGATATTCTAATCCATTGTTGCCTGGTATCATTGCATTTAAGTTTGTGACAAGACAGAAATGTCACAGGAGAAGGTCATGACAAGGGAAAACTGCTCACATGGTGGTCTTCAGGAAACAGAAAAAGGAAAAGAAGGGGACAGGAACAAGATTCCATCTCCAGCAACCTATTTCCTCTAAGAATGCCCCTAGTTTCCACCCATTGAAATAATTCTATTAAGTTATAAGTCCATCAGTGGATTAATCTATTACTTAGGCAAGAGCCCTCATGACTTCAATTACTTTTTTGTTTTGTTCAAAGAAAAACCCCAAGCACCCCTAAAAGGGCAGGCTCCTTGACAGCCTGGGCTCAGCTCAAGCTAGACCAGTGGTTCTCAACCTCATGGTCACAATATATCTGATATGTCAAATATCTTGCATATCAAATATTTACATTAAGATTCATAATATTAGCAAAATTACATGAAGCAGCAACAAATATAATTTTATGGCTTTGGGGGGATCACCACACATGAGAAATTCCCAGTAGAAGAAGGTTTGAGAACCACTGAGGCTAATTGAAAAGTTTTTGTGTCCCAATAAACCTCTCCACAGACACAATAATTCAAACCAGACCAAATCAAATCCAATTAGAAAACGCTCAGGTTTAAAGTTCCTAATGCTCCCAGGTGGCTGGAAAAGAAAGACCCGGAAAACACATGTTTATTCTCTGGAGGGCAGTTTAAATATCCTGTGTGAGTGGTCATGAGCTTCTCTGGGGAGGGGTCATTGTTAAGTATTTTCTTAAATGAACTTTCTCTGCTGATGCAAATAATCCCAATCAGACCGAATTAAAGATGTCCATGTTTAATGTAATGCTCCTGGGAGGCCCCAGGGAAGCATGGAGAGGGAAAGAGAGGGAAGGGGAGATCACATGCTCATTCTCTATGGGGCAGTTTAAATAGCCGGTGGGAGGGGTCTTGAACTTCCTTGGGGAGGGGGTCACCATTTGGCGGGCTTTCTCAGAAGCGGAGCTTAGACTGAGACAACTCCCAAGAGAGAGGACTTATGCCAGGAGCTGTGGTGAAGCCCCCAGACAAAAATACAGACTTTTTTGTATAAAGGGTTTTTATGGAGCTGAGGTGATGCTTTAGACCAAACAGTCCTAGTTTGGTGGGCTTTCCCAGAGGTGAAGTCTGGACCGAGGCAACTCCCAGGGGAGGGGGCTTGGAATGGAATTTTCTACCCAAACATTCCAGACTCTTTGAGTATATGGATACCAGGGGCTGGGGTGAACCCAAACACTACCCTCTGGCAGGGAGACAAGGAAACAAGGACTGCTGATGGCTAGATTACAGTTTGCTCAGGCAGACCCGTGAAGAGTGTTTCTTTCTGCCAGGAAGATCCACTTCCCTGTTTCCCTTTGCCTCAGGCTGATGAGGCATCTGGATTCCCATTGACATACGTGTGATGGACACCAAAAACAGGGTTCTTCTAGTCCCCTTCCCCACTATTGCAATTTTTAGGCTGTTCCAGGCCAGCGGGCTTCCCAGCCCTCCCCAGACTCATCCCCCCTTATCGGTTTCTCTTTATAACCAACGTTTGTGGCTTTGTTGTAGTTGTTGTTTGCCTGCTCCTGGTTCTCCTGCTACCCCTCACATGTGACCCCTGAGATCGCTTTGGCAGTTTGAATTCACTGTTCTTTCTCACTGAAGAGCAGTTCAGTTTCATGTTATCACTGCGCCCTCGCTTACACTTTCAAGGATTAGCTTCCCCAGTTGGCAAGTCGAACTTCAATACCAGAGGCTTTGGAGGACAATGTACACCCTACAACAATCAGTTATGATGCTATTCCTGGGTGAAAGATATTGAAGGCCTGAGAACACTGACTTTCTTTGTTTACACACATCTGTTGGTTTGTGGTTTGACCTTTAGTTGGTAAGAGTTCATCTTGTCCTTATCTCCCAACTTCCCCCTAGAAATATTTGGCCTTAATTACATCATTTTCTTTCACAAGATTAGTAAGTGCTTCCTGGTTTTATTTGTGCTTCAGTTTAAAGTTGTTCTCAAATCTCACATCCCATCCTCAGTAGGGGATGAGTGTGGAGGGTATGTTTCCCTTGTTTGTGTCCTAGAGATTTTCAGCCTCACAGCTAAACTAGGGAGGTGATGGTAAGTTTAGCCATCTCCCTGAAGAGTTGTAAACAAACTTGCAGATCAGCTCTAGGCCTCAGGGAGCACTGAGGGACACCCTACTCTCAAGCCTGCAATTTGCCAGTCACTACCCTCTGCTTTCTCCTTTGAATCTGAAGTCATCCATATAGTAAGAGTGACAGGAAGCAGAGGCAGAGAGAACAAGGATACAAAGAAGTAGGTCTATTTTACTTCAGAGCTTGAAGGCTTGATAATAGCCCAAAGTGCACAATTACAGAATAGTAATCCTTTCAAGTAATTCTTTATGCTTTGGAAAACCAAGAAATCTCATAAACAAGAAGAACTTTCAAAAATAATACTTTTAAACTAGGATAAAAATATAATAACAGAAGTATATGAAATATATACTATATGCACATATGAAATATATAACATATTATTTAACATATGGTGATCATATTTTATACATAAAATGTATACTTATAATATTTAACTTCTGTATACTAACATGAATACTCATACTTAAATTTTTCAATGATATTTAAATGAGTCACAATAATTTTATATTTCTATAAATATTTATTTTACAAACAAAATAATTATATATGAAATTAAAATACAAAAATATATAAAATATGTTATAAAACATAAAATGGGAGATTATTTTTTAAATCTTTATTTTATTTAAAAAATATCTTTTTTCATTTTACCTACCAGTCTCTGTTCCTACTCCCTCCTCTCCTCCCATTCCCTTTACCTTTCACCCCCACTCCACTTTCCATCCACTCCTCAGAGAGGGTAAGACACATCGTTTTGAGGAAGAACAAAGGCCCTCCCTACTATATCTAGGCTGAGAAAGGTATCCCGCCAAAGAGAATGGGTTGCAAAAAAAACAGTACAAGTGGTATGGATAAATCCTAGTGCCACTGCTAGTGGCCCCACAATCTACCCCAGCCATACAACTGTCATCCACATTCCAAGGGCCTAGTTTGGTACTATGCTGGTTCCTTCCCTGTTGGACCAGAGTTGGTGAACTCCCATTAGCTTAGATAAGCTGCTTCAATGGCTATCCCCATCATGGTCTTTGTTAAGTAAAAAAAATAATAAGAAAGACGGCTTTGCCGGTGCAAGAAATCCAATTAGGTCAAATCAAACCAAATCAAAATGCCCATTGTTTTGTTAAACAAGAAGTTCTCTCTGGTGGCCTAGGGGATGGCCGGGAGACAGGACAACAGGGAGCCCATGCAGACCCCAAAACCACATGTTTCTCCTCTGGGAGCACGCTTAAATACCCTGTGGAAATGGTCCTGGCCTCCTCCAGGGAGGGGTCAGGACCTGGCATGCTGGGATTTGGAGTTCAAACCAAAGCAACTCCCAGGTTAGGGAGGCTGGGATGGATGCCAGGGGCTGGGGTCTAAGCTCCCAACTTAACAGTCCTGACCTCTTTGCTCATATTCTCACTCCTCTCACTCTTCAACTGGACTTTGGGGCCTCAACCCAGGGCTCTGCTGTGACTCTCTGCCTCTGTTTCCATCAGTTGTTGGATGAAGGTTCTGTGGTGATATTTAAGATAGTCATCAATCTTACTACAGGGCAACGCCAGTTTGGGCACCCTCTCCACTATTGTTTAGGGTCTTAGCTGGTATTATCCTTCTGAATTCCTGGGAATTTCTCTAGTGCCAAGGTTTTTTTGACTAGCCCCATAATGGCTCCCATACTCCACATCCTCTCCAGCATAAGCTGTCATTGGTGCTTTCTCTCTTCTTTCTTTCTTTCTTTCTTTCTTTCTTTCTTTCTTTCTTTCTTTCTTTCTTTCTTTCTTTCTTTCTTTCTCTCTCTCTTCTTTTCTTTTCTTTCTTTCTTTCTTCTTTTTTGTTTTGTTTTTGTTTTTGTTTTTTTCTCTCTTTCAACTCATTTGTCCATTAAAAGTGACATCCGTTTTACTTTCTGGTTTCGATTTCTCTTCTGTGGGGTCAGGGCAGAGAAACAGGAAAAGAAACCAGCTGCTGGTGATATATATGGGTCTATAGCGCTTCCTTAGGAGTCAGAGGACGAGATTGTTTGCAGCTGCCTGCAGCTGCCTGCAGCCGCTTTGAGCCCTTCAACACAGCTGAGAGGCACAGCAACCATGAGGTATGCCCTCCCTTTCTCTGCTGCTGAGGAGAATGCAGTCAGCCTTGATGACAGACGCAAATCCTAAGCAGCCAAAGTCCCAAGAGAGGCCAGTCCTGTTTTTACTTTTCACATCTGTCATTGAGATGCTCTGTGGCTTCCTCCAGATCTGCTTATCTGGCAGCTGAGAGCTGACATTACAGAGTTGTTTGATCTCACAGGGACTTCTTAGAAAGAAAGATCTGGGAGAATTGTTCTTGTGAATTTTCTCTCTCTCTCTTCCTCTCCCTGCTGCCGAGTTGCAAAATTAAATTGAGAGTATCTAATAAAAATATTGTTTAACAGTGTTCTTTTATGATTTCTTTACTTTTAAAAATGTATTTAGATTACTAATGTTGCTTCTCCCTCATCTGAATTTTGCTTGCAATTGCTCGATTAATCTCAGAATTGCAGGAGCATTGCTAACTAAAGAGAGCACTGGAAGGAAGAAACTTCTCCCATGCACTGCCCCTCAGTTCTGTCTTCTATCTGGTAACTCTATTTCTGGCCCAACAAAAACATGCTTGGTTGCAAGGTGTAACGGTAAGGCTGAAAAGCCTAAGAGAGGGGCTTAGTACTGTCAGTATGGTTCAGACATGATCTTTGTCACTTTATGTGGCTTTCCAGCTATCAATTGTTCAAGTCAGAAACTGCAATATTACAATACATAGCAGATTTATAAACAGCATGGAAAAAGTAAGTGAGAATATACAATATTTCAGAGGCTTCTGTGCTGGGTTAGTTTGTTTCCTGCTTATTTCTTTTTCTGTCTGTGGGTCTAAAGGGAATTTTAAAGTATGAAAAAAATCTTTAGAGTCACAATGGTACCCTGAGGGGGAAAAGAAGAGTTCTCTGCCACAGAAAAGGCACTAAATGTCTATAAGCCTCTCTGGCAGCCATACTTCCTATCCCTGGCATAAAATTTATAAACCTGAGAGAATAAAATTCAAAGGGAAATTAAAATAATAATGTGAAAGTATGAGTAAGCTATCAAAATGAGACATCACCAATGTAAGAAGTAGAAATGGGGTAGGGCTATGGAGACTACATTTTATTGTAAAATAAAGGTTTGAGGCATTGTTAGCATATATAATACAATTAATAGATGAGATATTTCAAAGTTGGTAGAATGGGTAAAAATCAAGAATGATTAAAAATAAGATGTAAGCAGTTAAAATGAGTAGATACCCAAAGTAGTTTAATCTTATTACAAATCATCCATGTTTGCTACAAACAAACATGGTTTTTCTTCACAAGAACAAGGAAATAGATTCAACCTAGATGTCCAACAATGATGAATGAATAATGAGAATGTGGTACATACAATGAATCATATTCAGTCATTAAAAGAAAAAATTAAAGGACAAGCCTGTCCTAAGGATGAGCTACTTAAGTGGTTACTTAGTGTTCAGCCCCAAAACCACATACACACAAACAGCAAAGGATGGACTCAGTGGATTGTATTTGTAAATTTGTGAATATATATCTAAAAATATGGAAAAAAAACCCTCAAAGAAAAAGAGGCTGTTAATTTGAGAGATGGGGAGCATGGGAGAAGTTGGAGGAAGGAGACGCATGATTTGCTGGAGGGAAAACAGGGAAAGAGGGAAGTGATGCAATTATATTTTAATTAATATTGTTATGCCCAGATCATATGTCCCCCCCAAACCGACTAGGACCCTGAGTCCTGTATGTAAAAGCAAAGAGCTTTTATTCTTACACAAGTTTGCAAATTCCAACTTTCCAAGTGTCCAATATATTGGAGTGATCAGAGAGCCCCGAACTTAGTTGGGGTTGGGTTTTTATAGTAGCAAAGGTAGAGGAGAGGGATTTCTAAGGCTCAGGACCCCTGATTGGCTGACATTTGTCCAGGTGTGTCCTGGCGAAACACAATGCATGTGTGCTGGCAGGTAATCTTATCTACAATGGTTGGAGTGTTAGGAATTTTTTTGGATGCTCTGCTCCTGGGTAGTGTCATGTTATGGCTTTTCCTGGAACCAGGTACTACCTGCCATGGCAGCTATGTGGCCTGGGCCCCATGTGTGGACAGGCTTTCCTGGGTTCGACATGGCCTGGGCACCATAATGTTGTGTCCAGGCTGCCATGCACCCCACAAAAAAAATGCCTTATTAAAGAACAAAATGATATTATGCAATTTGCAGGGAAATGGATGGAACTAGAAAATATTAAGTAAGAAAATCCAGGTTCCCACTTTCTCTTCTATCAAGTTCAGTGTAACTGGATTTATGTTGAGGTTCTTGATCCATTTGGACTTGAGTTTTGCACATGGCAATAGTTATGCATCTATCTGTAATCTAATACGTATTGACATCCAGTTATGCAAGCTCCATTTGTTAAAGATGCTTCCTTTCCCCCACTGTACTAGGTTGGTATCTCTATATAAAAACAAACAAACAGGTGTTTATAGGTGTGTGGATTAATATCAGGGTCTTTTATTCGATTGCAATGCTCCATGTATGTGTTTTTATACCAATAGAAAGCTGTTTTTGTAACTATAGCTTTATAGTAGAGTTTAAAGTCAGGGATGGTAATGCCTCTGGACAAACCATTATTGTACAGGATTGTTGAAACTATTCTGGGTTTTCTATTTTTCCATATGAAATTGTGTATTATTCTTTCAAGGTCTGTGAAGAATTGTGGTGGGATTTTGTAAGAAGAAGTTCAGTTCCTATCTCTAAATAAAAAGCTCCAGGAATAACACTTACTGTGCTGGGGTCCACAGACCCCCAACACAAAGGCAGGAGGTAGCTAACAGAAACAGTCTTTCTAGGAAACCCAAATGCCATCTAGGACTGACTCACTTCCTTCTGTCAGTTTTTCTGCCTAAAATGAGCAAACTCTTGTATTATTATAAGTAATTCAGACATAACCAAAATGAGAGAGTGAAGGTGTGTTTTGAGAAGGCTCTGGAAAAGGACTCAAAGAACCCAGAATTCACCTCTGGATGGGCCATGGCAAGCTACCGTCTAGACTACTGGCCAGCATGGCAGGACACTATTGGTTCCCTGAAACAAGCTATTAGATTGCCTCCTGACCACCCTTATCTTAAGGTCCTTATGGCACTGAAGCTTGAGAGAATGCATGAAAACCAAGGACAGAAACTAGTTGAAGAGCCTTAAGGAAAACTTCAGGTGCAACAGATGTGCTGCTCAGTGCAGCCAAGTTTTATTACAAGACAAAAAACAGGGACAGAGCTATACAGCTGCTTACAAAGGCTTTAGAAGACCTGCCAAACAATGCTTATGTGAATTACTATATTGGGTGCTGCTACTGGTCAAAAGTGCTTGGAATGGTTCATAGAAGAGAGACTGCATGTCTTTTGCCTTATAGAAGACTTTCAGTTTCAGTAAGTCCTATTTATTGACTTTTGCTCTCTGTGTCTGTGCTACTGATATTTTGTTTAGGGAGTAGTCTCCTGTGTCAATGAGTTCATGGCTACTTCCCACTTTCTTCTATCAGGTTCAATGTAACTAGATTTTTGTTGAGGTTCTTGATCCATTTGGACTTGAGTTTTGTCCATGGCAATAGATATGGATGTATTTGCAATCTAATATATATTGACATCCAATTAGACCAGCACCATTTGTTAAAGATGTTTTCCTTTTTCCATTGTACTATATTTACTTCTTTGTCAGAAATCAGGTGCTCGTAGGTGTGTAGATTAATGTCAGGGTCTTTGATTCAATTCCATTATTCCACACGTCTGCTTTTATGCCAATACCAAGCTGTTTTTATTACTATAGCTCTATAGTAGGGTTTAAAGTCAGGGATGGTAATGTCTCTGGACGAACCATTATTGTACAGGATTGTTGAAACTATTCTGGGTTTTCTGTTATTCCATATGAAATTGAGTACTGTTTTTTCAAGGTCTGTGAAGAATTGTGGTGGGATTTTGTAAGAAGAAATTCAGTTACTATCTCTAAATACAAAGCTCCAGGAATAACACTAAAGCTGTACTGCAGTTCACAGACCCTCCAACACAAAGGCAGGAGGTAGCTAACAGAAACAGTCTTTCTAGGAAACCCAAACGCCATCTAGGACTGACTCACTTCCTTCTGTCAGTTTTTCTGCCTAAAATGAGCAAATTCTTACTTCCTTATGCAGTAATTCAGACATATGACAAATATTGAAATAAAGGAAAGGGAAGCATGTGCCTTGGTTAGGTTTGATGAACTCTTTTTAGAAGGAAAGGAATATTTGCTGTGATCCCACTCCTTGACAGGTGAACGCCTGGTGTCTCACAAATGACTGTTTCTTTTTTTTCTGTCCCATAGCACAACCATAGAGAAATCCTTGGAGAGCAGGCTCCAGCAGTTAAAATGCCATTTCACCTGGAACTTGATAACGGGAGATGAGTCCGTGGATGAGTTTGAGGACAGGGTGTTTAACAAGGATGAGTTTCAGAACAGTGAGTGTAAAGCCACGATGTGCAACATCCAGGCCTATGTCAACCACCTCAGGGGCCAAAACGAGGCAGCACTGAAGTGTTTAGAGGATGCTGAACATTTCATTCAGCAACAGCATCCTAACCAAGTAGAAATCAGAAGTCTGGTCACCTGGGGAAACTACGCTTGGGTCTACTATCACATGGGCCAACTCTCAAAAGCACAGGCTTATCTTGACAAGGTGAGAGGGGTCTGTGAGAAGTTATCCAGTCCCTACAGGATCGAGAGTCCTGAGCTTGACTGTGAGGAAGGGTGGGCCCGATTAAAGTGCACCAAGAACCGAAATGAGAGAGTGAAGGTGTGTTTTGAGAAGGCTCTGGAAAAGGACCCGAAGAACCCAGAATTCACCTCTGGATGGGCCATTGCATGCTACCGTCTGGACTTCTGGCCAGCACAGCAGGACTCCATTGACTCTCTGAAAGGAGCCCTTAGACTTTCTCCCAACAACTCTTATCTTAAAGTCCTCTTGGCACTGAAGCTTGAGACGGTAGATGAAGACCAAGCATGGGCACTAGTGGAAGAAGCCATAAGGAAAGCCCCAGATGCAACAGATGTGCTGCTCAGTGCAGCCAAGTTTTATTACAAGATACATGACGCAGACAGAGCTATACAGATGCTTACAAAGGCTTTAGAACACCTGCCAAACAATGCCTATGCACATTACCATGTTGGGTGCTGCTACAGGTCAAAAGTGCTTGGAATGTTTCATAGAAGAGAAACTTCATTCAATGGGAATCAAACGAGGTTTCAGGAACTAATACAACTGGCGATTAACCACTTAAGGAAAGCAGAGGAGATCAAGGAATTTCTCAAACATTCCTGTAGCTACCTTGCTGGACTTTATTCCATGGCAAACCAGTATGAAGAAGCCAATTATTACTTCCAGAAAGAATTCAAGAATGTTCTCACACCAGGCCTTAAACAGTTGCTCCACCTACAGTACGGCAATTTCCAGTTGTTTCAAATGAAGTGTGAAGACAAGGCCATCCAACATTTTATGGAGGGTGTGAAAATAAGGCGGGAGACGAAGCCTAAAGGAAAGATGATAAACAAACTTCAAAGAATTGCCCTAAGGCGACTTTCTGAAAATGAATTTGATTCTGAGGCCTTGTACATCTTGGTGTTTCTTCGGGAGTTGAATGAAGAAGGCGAGTAAGCTGCTAAAGAAGCTGAGAGGGGACTGGATGCTAAGAAGGCTGCTCCTTCAGCATCTTTGCATGAGGATTGGGACAAGTAGGGGTGACATGGTGCCCGCAGTGCCACTGCTGGTAGGAAACTGAAACCCTTACCAAGTTGCCTTTCAATGTATTTAACAACTTCATGGACAGGAACCCTTCTATCAAATGTTAGCACCTGAATTGCTGGATCAGGGAGAGGTTTGAGAGAGGAACCAGTTGGAGCCATAGACACAAGAGCCTGACAAACAGTCTAGATCGCTTTTTATTTCTTAGAAATAGTTCCTTCCTATGGTAGCAATTCTTTAATCACCTTCTTTGGATGCTTCTGTTGGGTCTGTTTCTGTAATTATTTAAAGCAGCCAAATTCCTCACCTGGGTGAGTTTTCCATCCTTGAGTTATTTTAGCGATTGCACAGCCTTGTTCTACATAGATAACAGTGCCCATTAAAAAACTCAGGAGCCAGGGGCAGTTGCTCAAGACAATAATCCCAGCACTTGGGAGCTGAGACAGGAGGATTACCATGCGTTGGAAGTCAGTCTGAGCATGACCTGGAATGGATGGTGAAGGGTGGTGAGAATTATCCATGTAAATATTTAATGATTATGTACATTATCTTGTTAGTTTGGATTGTATATGCCTATATAGCACTATTAGCACATTTCTAAAGCACGGAGGATAGTGATTTTGTTTTATTGTATAATTTCAAAGCTTACAAAATATTGCTCAATATTAGTTGAGCTCAAAATAGAAACTGAATAATGAGTTCCAGATCTAAAAACAAACAAAAGCAACAAAAGTTGATGAACAAAATCCTTCCTCCAATTTACCAGCCAGTCATCAATTTATAGTGTCCTATAAACATGAGTTCGATTGCAACATTAACCCAGATGGCAACCTAATTGGGAAAGTGAGAACAGAGAAAGTAAGAAGGGCCATACCTGTGCAAACCAATAGAGTCAGACGATGACATTGCCAGACTTGTGGGAGGCACATGGGGAGACTTATTTCAAACTTAAGTGGCAACTTAAGAAGGACACTGGGTGGGAGAATAACTTGGTAACTGAGGCCTGGTGGTAGGAAATGGCATGAGTACTGGAGGGGGAATTCTTTCCTCCATTAGAAATGTTACTTACCAAGGAATATAAAAACTTCTTTGAACTCTGAAAAATACTCAGGAACATCAGGAAATTGATGACTGACGTTTCCTCGGTAGATCTGCAATGGCCGAAACATTAAGGTTGATGTGCTGCAGCAGAGAGGTGATTGGCCCAATGTGAGGCTGACAACCGCCTCTGGGGTAGAAATGATTCTCTATTGGCATTAGTTTGCTTATAAGTATATATGAACATTTTATCAGCAATTAGAATATATTAGATTAATAGGTTCTTAAAACTGGACATTCTAACAGCTGTAACAGTGTTCCCTGTTATTTTAAATATTAAAGGGTTTTGTATGCACTTAAGTCCATCAGTAGACAGCTTGAATTTCTTTGTTAATAAATAACACATGATAGAACATTGAGCAGTGTTCCAGCTGAATAAAAATTTTACTGTACTCTCACTGTCTTAGACTTAAGTACTAGTAATAAAGAGTGGCATTAATTATTTTGCAGCCTGAAGTGTCTGTTCTTCTTATATTTGATGTCTGATATCTGCACAGGAACACACTTGATCTTGACTTTTATCCTTGTTTCCCTTCCTGTTGCTGGGACAAAACAGACTAAAACAACTTGAGGGTCTATATAGCTAACAAGTTATAGTGTATTTCTGAGGGAAGCCCAGACAGGAATTCAAGGCAAGAACCCAGTCAGAGACCCTGGATAGATTATAGGACATAGCTGGACCACATCTTCAGGAAATGGCATTCCTCTCCCTAAGGCTATAAGAGGATGTGACAATTTATGAATCAGACATAAAAACCTGTGATGCTGATATTTCTTAAGAGGGGAATGTGGGAAGGAACCCAGAAATGCCTGCACTCTTCCTCCATTTCTAGAGAAGAGTTAGGTCACATGATATTCCTAGGCCTTGGATACTTCTCTGAAGGAAAATAGTATCATTGTGCCTTATACAACCTTGAACAGGCTGGACTGTGACTAAGGCTTCCATGATGAAATGCAAACTTGTGTCTGTTAGCAAAGAAGCTGTAACAGTAAATGTGTTTCTGGTAGTACGGTTGGCACACGTGTGCCCTCCTGCCTTGGGTTCCTTGGCTTCCTATTTCACTCCTTCAGCATCAGTCAAGAGAGGTGATTTGATCACTTTCTCACATCTTTTCTCATATATTCACCAAGGTAAGTGATCATCCCCAACAAAGCTGCCCTAAGTGCTAACAAGCAAGCCTGTAAAATGCTGGGACTCGACCTGCTCTTCATCTTGCTCCAACCCTACATAAGATCATTGTTTGACTGCAGGCCTGCTTATGTATGTCTCCGGTCCCCGCTTGAGTTGGCACTCTGAGTGTCTTGGGTGTCTTTGTGTGAGTGAAGGAGCGAGAAAATGTCTGTCATCTCTAGCTTGCTTTCCAGTGGTGAAAAGCCCCCTCTCACCTTCTTCTTCTTGTCCTTTTTCTCTGTCAGGGTCAGAGCCAGTTGACTGAGTTATGATGGCTTTCATTCCCCCCATCCCACCCCAACTCCCTGACACTTTTCCCTTGCTGTGACAGACACCTGAGAGAAATCATGAAGGAGGGAGGGTGGATTTTGACTGATGGTCTCAGGTTGCAGCTGTGATTTGTTGGCTGTGTATTTTCTGGGATTGTAGCAACAGAGGGGCATGCTGAAGGGAACACTCATGTCGTGGAGTCCAGGAGGGCAGGAGTGAGGCGAAGGATGGCCTGAGACAAGGTCGCATCCCCAAGTACGTGCGCCCAGTGATCTAATGCATCCACAAGTTTCCACCACTTTCCGGTAAGGCCATCATGTTAGGAAACTCAGTGGTTGGAACTCTTGGGAGCCTCCAGATCCGTCGAAGTGGGAGCCTTTCTGGAACATTCCATGTCCAAACCACATCAGTCCATGCCAGTAGACTCACACTATCTTCATCCAGTGAGAGCAGAAACCACAGGAGTGTTTCAGTCCATTGAGCTTTGTTTTAGTTAGCATGGGTACCATCAGCTCGATACTAACCGGGGAATGTGGGTTCCAACTAAAGACTACATAACCTTGGCCCTCCTTTCTCACAACATTACCCCATCACC
This sequence comes from Chionomys nivalis, assembly GCF_950005125.1. NCBI lineage: Eukaryota > Metazoa > Chordata > Mammalia > Rodentia > Cricetidae > Chionomys > Chionomys nivalis. The sequence goes on along the minus strand of NC_080093.1, from coordinate 25,125,127 downwards.
TATCTCAGAGAAGACTCTAAGGCTTAGCAATCAAGAAAATTTTCTCTGATTTACAGTGTGGCTGTCTCTTTGTTGATAATTGCACTTTTGTATGGGGTGGGACTTATAGGAAACCTGACTGAGATTCTTAGATGTATTGAAGTACAGCAGGTATCAGGCATTCTCATTTGTCCACCGCCCGTCCCTTTAGATACCTAGTGCAAGGACTTAAGATTGGAAATCAGCATGGGATTTATTAAAGGTTTGTGAAACTAAGTGCCACTTCTGCCTTTCCTCTTCAGGAACTGTTGGGCCAGTTTTGCAAAGCAGAGTACGGAGCACACAAATGGAACATCAACCCAAGGCGGCATTCTAGCCTCATCTGTTGAAAAAACTAGAGCATGCCACAGTTTGCATCATTTCTGAACTGGATGAATTTTTTAAATAGAAATTCTATCTCATCCTGAATCCAGAAGTTCCTGAGATACTTGTAGGCTGCTGCATGTTGCGCTCAACTATTTGCACGGATGATAATCTAATCAGGATCTCTCAGAAAGCTTCTCTGATTCCCTTGCAGCAGCCTCTGTCTTTACATTAAATTTAATGGGCCGGGCGGTGGTGGTGCATGCCTTTAATCCCAGCACTCAGGAGGCAGAGGCAGGCGGATCTCTGTGAGTTCGAGGCCAGCCTGGTCTACAAGAGCTAGTTACAGGACAGGCTCCAAAACCACAGAGAAACCCTGTCTCGAAAAAAAAAAAAAAATTAATGGGCTGCAGGAATGATTCGGAAATAAGTGTTTGGTGCCCTTTCAGAGGACCCAGATTGTTTTCAGCACCCAAACAGGTGACTCACAACTGCTTGCAATTCCACCTCCAGGGAATCTGATGCCCTTTCTGGTCTCTGGATATATATACCCATGCACTTGTGGAAACACACACATGTAATTAAAAATTAATAAAAGCAAAACTTTAATTAAAAATGCAATTCATTTAAATAAAAAAGAGTAAAAACTCAAGTTATGTATCCTTACACAATACCCCTCAGTCCCTCACTCCATCACAACCTGAGTATAACCCTTCAGTTCAGGTCTTTGATTCCTGAGTTCATTTTTAGGTTCTCCAAATACATGAAATCCTATATTTTCTCCAGGCTGTTTTGCTTCCTATTAGAACCTTCAGACATATTCATGTTGCTGGAAATATCAGAATCTTCTCCTTTTAAAGACTGGGTAATATTCGTGTGTGTGTGGGGGGGGGTACTTATGCATTCCACTAGTGTATACATGGTTATGTGCTTGTGCATTTCATTGTGTATAAATGTGTGTGCTTGTGCATATCATGGTGTATGCACATGTGTGTATGTGCTTTTATATATATATAGTATTACATAAACACTGTATTTTCTTTATTCACATATTGATGGACATTAAGTTGCTTTCAGTCTTTCAGTTAGCACTTTTATTGCTGTGAAAAGACACTGAGATCATGGCAACTGCTATAAAGTAAAACATTTAATTGGGGGTGGATCGCTTACAGTTTCAGAGGTTCAGTCATTATAATCACGACAGGGAGTATGGCAGTGTGCAGGCAGATGTGGTGCTGGAGCCAGGAACGCTACATCTTGCAGACAACAGGAAATTGACTGAGACCCCCGGCAGAATCCTAAGCATAGGAAACCTCAAAGCCTGCCCCCACAGTGACACACCACCTCCAACAAGGCCATACCCACTTCAACAAAGCCACACCTCCTAATAGTGTCGCTCCCTATGAGATTATGGGGGGGGGGCAATTCCATTCAAAGTACTACATTTCCATATCCTGACTGTTTTAAATACTGTCACAGTGAACGTGAGAGTACAGAAAGCTCACTCTTCAACATGCCAGTATAACTTCCTTTGGCTAGAATGAGTTCCTCCACGCTGGGAAGCCGTGGCTTTGTGCCTACAATCATGAAGATTATCTGGAGGTTATCTTTGGCTCATGACTTTGTGCTGTGACTCTGTGCATAGAGTGGCAAGGGCCATAAATGAAAATGTTGTTTTCCTTCATTAGTATTTAGCTCAGAGAACAGTAGCAAAGACTCATGCTCCTCGGGTGCTTGATTGAGCAAGGTAAGTCTTTATTATACCCTGTTACATTATTTATCTGCATAAGATAAGTAATTTGTTGTCTTCTTCAATTGACCAAAATTATTCCGAAATCAATGCCAGGTGCTTGAAATTGCATTTGCAGATTAACGTTGAAGAAATGAGCCTTCTGTATCAAGACTGAAGAGGTCATGAAAATGCCTAACATATGACAGTGTGTCCTGTGACTCATCTTCTCTTAAATAAACAGATGTGGGTGTAAAATGTGAAGCAATAAGCAAGAACAGCTGCCCGAGGGCCGAGAAGATGCCTAAACTGAGGCACCATTCTTAGAAAGACAGAGTTCTCAGATACCTTTGACTTTAAATGTTTCGATGAGTTTGAAGACAACCTTTTAAAGAGGAGGCTCTTATTTTACTACAAAAAAAGTCAATGTTTTTTCCACTAATGAGAAAAATGGTTAATGTCAAACAATGTTGTCTAGTTACCACATGCAATTGTTACTAATACATGACAAAATTCAGTGTACTTCTTGAGCCAGGTACTAGAGTAAAACAAGAACCAAGACTATGAAGAATTCATTCTACAATGGTAGAAAATACTTGTTATGGAAGGTTCTCCGGAAGGCTGGGGAGATGTCTCAGTAGTCAAGAGGACTTACTGTTCTTACAGAGGACCTGAGTTTGATGCTCAGCATCCAAGCTAAGTACCTCAGACACCTACAACTCCAGATCTAGGAAATATAATATCTTCTTTGGCCTCCGTGCTTGCAAGAGAGAGAGAGAGAGAGAGAGAGAGAAAGAGAGAGAGAGAGAGAGAGAAATCAATCAATCGATCGACCAACCAACTGATCAATTAGTTAATCAGAACCTCTTATATTCTGATAAGAGGAAACAACTGAGTCCATGTGCACTACTTGACTTAACCCCTTCTGTTGCTCAGACCTAAACAACATCTCTAAAATTGATATGCTTACAACTTGGCAAATATTCTACACATAGTATCCTATTAATCAGAGCAAAGAAAGAAAAGGATATGGGCACTGTTAGAAATATTTCCTAACGCGAGCTCCCTGCCGACACAAAATTCCCAACCAAGCCAAATCAAAACAAGCCAAATTAAGAAATATCCAGGTTTAATGGGAGTTCTGCGCTCTCCGGTGGCCTCGAGGGGGAACCGGGAAGCTGTGCAAAAGCACCCACCAGGAGGAAGGAAAAGGGACCACCTGTTCCTCTTTTGGGAACTCATTTAAATACACTGGGGAGGGGTCCCGACCCCATCCCCAGGGAGGGGTCAGGAGCTGGCCTGCTGAGATTTAGAGTCCAGACCAGGCCTGGGGCCTATGCTCCAACTTGACAGGCACATCCTCTTTGGCTTGGTGTTTAAGGTTTCAAGTCCCAGTAGGTCAAAATCAGGCACTGAGTTCTGAATAACAGAACCACATGAGATCTTTGAAAAGGCTATACTTTTAGTGCCTCTGCTAATTGAAGTCTTCTGAAGTACAGACTAAAGGCAAACACAGTGGATTTAAGAGAAGTGCACTTAACCTCTTATGCCATTAGCAGTAGCAAGTTGCTAAGCAAAATAACCAACCAGAATGCCACAGCCATCTAAGTTCATGTCTGCTTTCTGGAACATAGCAGCACTGTCAGAATTTGAAATCTGTTACTATTCCTGTATCTGTACGGGCCTGCCCTTGGGGTCCTGACAGGATACCTCCTCAGCTGTAGCCACTAAGAGCACCTCCTGGGCACATTCACTGTGTTCCCCTTTAAAAGGTGGGCCTTGCCCACCCTCATCTCTTTCTGTCTCTCCTTGTCTCTCTCTCTTTCTCTTCCTCTCTTTTCTCTCTGCTTCTCTGCCTGTCTCTATCGTCCCTCTGTCTCTCTCTCTCTCTCTTTGCCTCTCTCTTCTGCTGTTCCTGTCTCCAGAGGTCAGTCATCCCCCTCCCTCCTTTCTCCTATTCCCTTTTCCCCTATAAAAGCCTCTCCACGTGAGCCCTGTTGCATGGTGTCTTACTCTCTCAGCCGCTTTTTAAACTACAACAATAACTATCTCGTGGGACTCTGCTTTCATAAACACCATATGTCAGCCTAGCTTTGCTTTGTATTGCTTCAGGCTGGGAAACTGGCTGGCTCCCAAAGGTCTCAGGATTAAGTTTCTTTTTCCTCTTCTGGCTGATTTTAAGTCAGTTTCACTTTCCAGTTTCCTCTTCTCTTACACAAACACAAACCCCTAGAAACAGGAGAGCGTCCATTGGTGAGTTCCTCCCTCCACCAGCCCTTTATATAGTCCTCTCAGGGTCCCCCTGAGGGAGACTGAGATTTCTGAACCACTCAGCCCACACCCAGCTTTTCCCCAGCAGCGCAGAAGCAGGTCGTCATCATGAGGTCAGTGCAAGCTCTGGTTCTCCACAGTACATGATGTACGGGGAAGCTCTCTGCATGTTTCTGAAGTTGTCTGGTTGCTGATAGCTTCAACACACCTGAATTAGTATGGCTTTTGGAGGGCATGTGCAAGACCCTGCCATTTCTAAAGCTGCTCAGTGGATGGCACTAATTCCTGAGCTAGGAGAGGGGCTATAAAGTATGGTTAGATCCGCCCAGTAACAAAATATAACTCAGTGCTAGTACTAATGCAATTGTTCTTACTGGACTTTTTTCTTGATGTTATTGAAAGGGATTAAGTCACTGAAAGCTCAGTGTGTTTGTGTGTGTGTGTGTTTGTGTTTGTTTGTGTGTGTGTGTGTGTGTATGTGGTCAAAGGAAAACTTGCTTTTCCAGAAAATAGTATGGAGAGTTGGAATTAGTACTGCAAATTCAACTCAAGGTGCTGAAATGTTTGATCACTTCAAGATTGAGGAAGAATAAATGATTCTTAGAGATGAGCAAGGTATTTTAGCTTTGTGGGTTTTTTAAAAATTAATTTTTATATGAAACCAAGCCTCAATATATAGTTATTTTTATGACTGTGAAATGCTGGAGGACAGGAGAAAACAATTCCCCCTCAAAAATATAAACTCTGGGATTAAAGGTGTGGGAGGCAGAGGCAGGCGGATCTCTGTGAGTTCGAGACCAGCCTGGTCTACAAGAGCTAGTTCCAGGACAGACTCCAAAAACCACAGAGAAACCCTGTTTCGAAAAACCAAAAAAAAAAAAAAAAAAAAAAACTTTGCTGAATTTCTAGTTACAGAAAGCAGAACAGTTGTGCCTATAGGTGATCATGATAGAGTATGAAGTCCACGTGGGCATCCTATGGGACATCTAAAGTAACCTATAAGGGGTCTAGGTGGGTACAAAGATATACACATTTGTTGAGACTCAGAAAATTATCCCCCTAAAGTAAGTGCATTAGATTGTAAGAAAAAAAATCATAGCAAATGTGATTTTCTTAAATGTAACTACACCTGCTGAGATTCTGTTATTGGTGGAGCCTTAGAGAGAATAAAAGAAATGAGATCTTTCCCACCAAATACCTATCAGGGAAGGATTGTGGCAATCATGGCCCAGGGAAGGCAGATGCTACTTTGAGGGAAAGCAAAAAGACAGTTATCTCTGCCCTCAGCCGCAAGGATTACAAATATTTAACAAAGTCAGAGTTGTAATTACAATCACAACTACTCTGGGTTACTCCTATCTATATAATTGGCCTGGGAGAAGACTGGGATTAGTGGTGAGTGTGACTGACCAGAAAGCCAAGATCTGCCCAGAACCTTAGTGGCTAGCCTGCACAAGGGGTCTTACTGTGGTTTGTGCTTGGGAATGTCTGGAGTCGCCAATCTAAGCAGGTCTGAGAACTTTAGACTACACTGATCACAAGTCTACGTCATTGAATTCTGTGAGGACAGAGGCAGCTTGAGCTGCTCTTCCCAGCCATGTTTAAAATCACAAAACAGGGTAAAGAAAGGACCTGGAAAGGCACCCGGTACCTTCGAGGTAGACTTTGCAGGAGGCAAAGTCTCATGAAAAGCTCTTGTTCTATGTACAGCTTTCCTAGCTGTGGTCTTTCAGTGTCTAGAGATTAAATGTGCATTTGTCCAACTTTCTCATAACCTGTCACACAATGTGTGCATTAGGTCTGTGCCTCTGTATTAGTTACTTGGCTTGGTCCACTGTGACAAAATATCTGATGAAAGCAACTTAAGGGAGAAAGGTTTTCTTTTGCTCACAGTGTCAGGGTGCAGGCTTGACAGAGAAGTCATGGTGGCAACAGCACAAGCTAGTCATACTCTGTTCAATCAGGAAGCAGAGACAAGTGAATGCTGGAACCCAGCCTGCTCGTCCTGTGTTTAGGGAGGTGCCTCCCACACATAGGATGAGTTTTCACTGCCCAGTTCAATCTTTCAGGAAAAACCTTCCTAGAGATGCCCAAAGGTGTGCTTCTGTGGCAATTATAAATCTCATCAGATTGACAAGGAAAATTAACCATTACAGCATCTTTCTCCTTTACAGTTAGTTTGAGGAAGAACAAGCAGGTGATAGCTACAGGCAGGGAAGGCCTTGAAGAAGCATGGGTCAAGCCCCTTCAAGAACAATCTGGCCCATGAATCTGAGACCAAGGAGGCATCTCTTGGGGTTCTTGTTCCACCATATTTTCTTATGGTTAAAAAGACTAAACCAGAATTTGGGCATTGCTATTTTGTGGTTATCTCCTTATCAGCATCCTGAATCTTCATCAAGTGTGTTCATTATTAATTCTGTAATCTAAGACTCTGGTATGTGATTAGGTCACTTAGAGCTGAATTTACTTTTTTATTTTACTTTATCTTGAAAAAAAATTTTTGAGACAGGGTCTAATTTTGTCACCCTGGTTGGCCTCAGACTCACAGAGATCAGCCTACTTCTTCCTCCCAAGTGCTGGGATTGAAGATGCGCATGAACACACTCAGCTTGGAAATTCGTTTCATCAAAACAGAGCAGCACGTTATCGGGACCGACCTCTGAGTGACCTGCTAGGTTCCCTCTATCCTGTAAGCTAGGAGTAGAGACAGAGTACTACAGCCTCTCAAATTGTACTATGTGCCCCAATAATAATAATTGACTTTTGTAAAATGAAAAGGCAAATTTCCAGGATTTCTAAACTACTGATTGAGCAGATCTGAGATAGCGCTAAGGGGAGAGGGCCAAGAGATGAGGCTATTTAATACAGACCACAGGTTGTGAAAAACGCCTCGTGCATCAGATGTGTGAAACTCTGCACGGGGACAACAGAAAAGAGTGGCAGGCAGGTGGGAAGAGTGGAAAGGGTGTGAGCGTGAACAAATCTTGAATGTTTAAGGGATGTTTGGGAAACTAGCAACTGCAAAGTATAGCCAGAATGCAAATACAGCCTAGAGCCCATGGTTCACCCTGTATGCTCAGTCCAACAGCCACAAGAAGCTAGTTAGTTTTTCAGTCTCTTGGGGGCTCAGTCAAGCTAACAAGTAAAACTAACCATCAAGGGATACATAAGATGTGTGGGTGCTCATCATAGTACCCATGTCTGTTTTCTCCACAGTGAGGACACCAGGGAGTCTCTGGAAAAAATCCTTCGGCAGCTGAAGTGCCATTTCACCTGGAACTTATTCAGGGAAGGAAGTATCTCAACTCATATGAAAGATAGAGTGTGTAACCAGATTGAATTTTTAAACTCTGAGCACAAAGCGACAATGTACAACTTGCTGGCATATATAAAACATCTAGATGGTGAAAACGAGGCAGCCCTGGAGTGCTTAGGGCAAGCTGAAGACTTACTGAAGCCAAACCAGGATGATCAAGCAGAAATGCGATGTCTGGTCACCTGGGGAAACTATGCTTGGGTCTACTATCACATGGGCCGGCTCTCAGAAGCCCAGGCTTATGTTGACAAGGTGAAACATGTATGCAAGAAGTTTGCAAATCCTTACAGCATGGAATGTCCGGAACTTGAGTGTGAGGAAGGATGGACACGCCTAAAGTGTGGAAAGAATGAAAGAGCCAAAATGTGTTTCGAAAAGGCTCTGGAAGAGAAGCCTAGTGATCCAGAGTGCTCCTCTGGGCTTGCAATTGCCATGTACCATCTAGAAGAAAACCCGGAGAAGCAGTTCTCTGTTGATGCTCTGAAGCAGGCCATGGAGCTGAATTCTAAGAACCAGTATGTCGAAGCTCTCTTGGCCCTGAAACTGCAGAGGATGGGAGAAGAAGCTGAAGGGGAGCAATTGATTGAAGATGCCCTGAGAAAAGTTCCTAATCAAACAGATGTCCTGCAAAAGGCAGTCCAGTTTTTCAAGAAAAAGGGTAACCTAGACAGAGCTATCGAACTCCTTGTAACAGCACTAAGATCCACCAAACACAACAGTCCCCTCTACTGCTCGGTCATGGACCATTACAAGATGAAACTGAAGCAATTGCAGAACAGAGGCGATGCTGAAACCAGTGAGAGCAAGAAGATAGCGGAGGAACTGAGAACACTGATGATGGAGTACATGCGTCAGGCTCTTCAGAGGAGGCGAAGTCCTCTGAACTCCTACTCAGATCTCATCGATTTCCCGGAAGTTGAACAATACTATCAGTTGGTCTTCAAAAAGGAGAGTCCTCGTGCTGAGGAAGAGCAGCTCTACCAGCGCTATTGCGACCTCCAGGAGGATCACCGGAAGTCTTCAGACCTCGCTGCTCTGAAAGATTTCCTGCAGTCTCAGAGAAATGAAAAATCTATTGAGAGGGAAGAGCTGAAAGAGCAAGCAGAGGCCGCAGATGAAAACTTGCAGGAGCAAAATGCACTGGATCTTGGCCTCTCCAGGGAATAAGTCAGAACCCGGGGGTCGGGGGTGGGGTGGGGACACTCTTTGAGCCACAGACAACCTTTTCTTGACAACATCGGAGCCTGAGGACAACAGGAAGTGTACCAGAGTGCAGGCGCTCAACTCTGCACTGTGAGAGAAGTTTGCTGTGGAGTGGTTGCTACAAGGTTTGGACATGGAGAAGCCTTTCTGTCAAGTGTTGCTGAGCAGGCTGCTCTGACTTAGTTGCTTTAAGGAATACTTTTAAAGAACTGCTTTCTCTACCTGACTCCCATGTTTATCCTAGCCATGTAATTTTCCAGTCAAGAGGTCTTATCACTAATGGCCCAGAGAAACAGCATTCCAGGCTCACATAACACTTTTGTTTAACACTAGAATATTCTTTGCTCCCTTTTCTTTTGTTCTACCATGCATTTACATGTGTTCCTGATGATGATCCTATGGAAAATATGTATGACAAACTAAAATTCTATAATAAATCTCAAAGTTTCAACTCAGAATACAGATAATTGTGTGCGTGGTGGAATAGCAAACTAAGACAGTAATAGTAATTCTCAAAGTTTCTTCTGCGAGGACTGGGGGTGACTTCTGAGTTTTACATCCCTTTCTGAGGAGCAAATCGCAGTTATTTATGAAAAAGAGAGCACAAGAAGTTGGAAGGGAAACATGTCAGGGAGGACTAGGAGTACAGAAAGGAAGGCAGTAGGGATGGGTATGACCAAAATATATTATATGCGTGTGTGAAATTTTAAAGACATTTTAAAGGGTTTTTTGATGGAAAATTATGAACACATAACACACTGTCCAAAACATGGAATATCTGTCTGATCACTGTGCCAATCCAGCCATAATCAGTGGCTCTAGGAACTGACACTCTCCTTCCAGTTCCCAAGATACAGCTGAGGTCTGGGCACAGTTAGCAGCTGATACTTTGGCCACATTTTTTGGGGACCCAGAGACAGCTGAGAGCATCCCCTCCCATAGGTGTGTGAGGACACTGGGACTAGTCTTGCTAAAAGACAAGGTCCATCCAGGGTGGCCATGGGTCACTCAAACTTGTCAGCATCTGTCACTGAGGGCTTCATTTCACTCAGCCATCGGAAGAATCTCCTAACTTTTCATCCTCTTCCTTTGCAGACTGGATTGTTGCTGTCGTTTTCAGGTAGGTTTTCCTTTGTAGCGCAGCGTGGCCTGGAATTCTTTGTGTCTCAAATTCACAGTTCTCTGGAATCAGCCTCCCTCGTTCTGGGATTTCAGGTTTATGGCTCCATGCTCAGCTCTTGAATCTCTTTATCATTCATTTATAAGTATATCTTAAATTGTAACAATATACAAGATATCTTAAGCAGAGGTAGAAACATGCATGCTTTAAATATGACAAAATAACTTTGATTGGGGGAACAATTATTGTAAACAGAAATAGGAGCATATTCAATATAACAAATATAATTTGGATTTGTATCACTATACAAGAATGTCTACCAATGTAAATTGTCTATAAATAATAGCTCACAAGTAGACACACCATCCCATCCATTCCTTTTTTTTTCCCAAAAGAGATCCCTGTACTTATTTCATTTCTACCCCCAATCCTATATCACTTATAACCAACCCCTAGAAGATGTTCTTAACCTGAGGACAAAGTTTTTTGGGAGAGGGGACGTTGCTTTCTAGAATTACTTCCACCTGTCATGGGGGTGATGTTACTTCTATAGTTTACTATAAAAACTAAAATATTGGTTAATTTTCAAGATTGTTGTCTGGTACAATTGAAGATAGTCTCTGAGTATTTGGTAAGGTTTTTTCTGAAGTTCTTAGTTGACATTCTGGCCAGAACATTGTAAGAAGGTGCACCACCTCAGCTAGCCAAGTTGGAATCATCTTGAATAGTTTATAACCCAAAACCGATCTTAAAGTGGTGCTATCAGCATAATGGCATCATGTCAACCAGGTGGAATTGTTGTGTGGTCCCATTTTCTTCCTGGAGACTTCAAAGATTACTGCAGGAAAATTTATTGTTCCTTGTGGAAAACTTAAACATTATTCATAGTAAAATAGGAAGTTTGAATTTCTGTAGACATATATTCAATGAAAGTTACCATAAAGAAAAATTGGTATAGGGAGAAGTAAAATTTTTGAAAGTAGATTTTTTTGATAGTCCCTAGATTTTATCTTCCTTCTCTCCCATGCCAAGTGGCTCCTGATATGAGACAGAAACCCAGGATTTTTTTTTTAACAGCATGCTCAGATCTAGAGAAGGAGAGCCACTGTCTAACCTCAAAGCCTGCTTTGACTTTTAATAGTCCACGACTATTATTACACACACACACACACACACACACACACACACATTTAGGTAGTGAGATCTTACCCTGTGGAGGATATTGGTATCATAAGTCAGATTCTCTTTGCTTGTGATTCTTTCTGGGTAGATATCTTTTCTTCTTTAAGCATCTAGATATCCAAAATCTCTCGACTTTTTAAAGATGGGTATTTTCCTGCAAAGACAAAGACAGAACCCTGCTCAAAGCCTTATAAGGCTTCCTTACAACCTGTGGATTTCATCTCTGTGGATGAACTGTCATTTCTCTTTATTATGAGGTTTCTCTTTTTCAAACCAAATCTTGATTAATTTTGATGGTGTTCAGAGCTTTTCTTCTCCTGTGGAAACAAGAGCAAAACCCCTTGGCCAATGTAGCATATCTCCCGGTTTCCTTTCTAAGGTCAACACATCCTTGAAATATACTGGCATATTTAATTCAGAAAATTTTTTTAATTATCCAGTGTCTCTCTGAAGCTGTTGTTCCTTTCTCACTAGCATTCAGAAAATTCATGGTTAATAAAGCATTATGCAATCATTTCTGGGGGTAGTTTTCATCCCTTTCTGTTTCTTTAACTTAGCCTTTATAGTTCAATTTGAGCTTTCTATAACTGCCGACCTGTAGGATTGTGTGGCATATCTGTAATATGTTTTGTAAAATAATAAGTAAAAAACTCTTTCCTTTTCTTAGAAACATATGCTGGGGCATGTCTGTTTTTATTTGTGCAGGTATACCCATGATGGCCATAACTTCTAGTAAATATGTGATTACTGAATCAGCTTTCTCTGAACTCAAAGCAGTTTCCCATTGAAAACGTAAATAGATATCAATGATGTGATATACATATTTTTACAGATTTTATAAATTCTACAAAATGGAACATCCATTTGCCAGATTCCATTCCTTTGAGAACTCTTTGGGTTACTTACTGCAGGCAATAGTCTTTGGTTGTATAAAGGACAAGTAGGACATTTCCTTATAATTTCCTTATAATGTTACCATGTAATAGAAAAGTCCTGTTTTTAAACCTTTGATATTGACATAATAATTTTTATGAAATTCTGAGGTCTTCAGCACATTTCCAATCAATAATCGATCAATTTCTGCATTAATTTGTGCCAGAGGACCTGGCAGACCCTTATGGAATCAGGTGTGTGTTATGTATTTAAGATGAAGCCTATTCTTGATTATATCTTGAACCTGAATACATAACAAAGTTATGTAATTTCTAATGGTTTTATTTCTGCTAATTGATGAAGTCTCAAAATTCCTTTTATAATTAATTCAGAGACATTTTTCACATAGGATTTTAATTTTTTACTCAGTTTATGCAACAAAAAGATTCATTCTAAGATAATATCTTTCCTATACATTAAAATTCCTGTCGGGAAATAGTTGGTGGGTAATATTACCAGAATGCAGTTAAGATTCAGAGCCACATGATTCACATGTGCCTCCTGTAATTTCTCTTCAATCAAAGTCAATTCTGTCTGAACTTCAGCTGATAATTCCCTGGGATTATTTAAGTTTTGTTTAAATTAATCATGTCACCAGATCCTATCCCAATAGTGGGCTGTAGATGGGAAATGTCTCATAGCAATTATTGGAAGTTAACTAATCTCTCCTAATTTTCACATTTAATGTCCTAATTTTTCAGTAAACTTATTCTATAACCTAGAAAATTGATAGGATGTCCTCTTTGTGTTTTTTTTCCAGGAGCAATTTCTAATCCCCAGTGAGGCAAAATTTACTTTACTTCTTCAAACATCCTTTGTAAAGTATCTCCATTTGAATCAGATAGCAAAATGTCATCCATGTAATGGTAAACTATAGATTCAGAAAATTGCTTACATATAATTTCCAATGGCTGACTTACAAAATATTGGCACAAGGTGGGAATATTTAACATTCCTTGTCGAAGAATCTTCCTTTGCTATCTTTTAGCTATCTGAGAATTATTATAAGTAGGCACTGTGCAGACAAATTTTTCTCTTGTTTTTTTCTTGCAAAGTTATAGTGAAGAAACAATCTTTTAACCTTATATAAGAGGCTTTCCTTTAAGCAATAAGGAAGGCAAAGAAATTCCAGATTGTAGAGGGTCCATTAGTTGGATCAACTTATTAATGGCTCTTAGATCTGTTACCATTCTCCATTTTTTTCAGATTTCTTTTTAACAACAAATACAGGAGAATTCCAAGGGCTGGTTGATTCTTCAAAATACTGACCATTTAGTTGCTCCTGTACCAGCTGTTCTAAAGTCTGCAGTTTCTCAATTATTAAAGGCCATTGGCTAACCCAAAGAGGTTTCTTAGTTAACCATTTTAAAGGTAGGGTAGTTGGTATCTCTGAGAGTCTGCTAGTCGTTCTGTGTTTTTGTACAGTCTGAATGGTTGATGATTTTTTTATAGTACCTTATAATAATACCCTTCCCAGAAACATGAGTTGGTTTATGTTTCATTTCTGAGACTGCAGGAATGTTAATCTTGGTATTCCATTGCTGCAAAAGATTACAACCCCATAGACTCACTGCTATATTAGCTACATATGGCTTCAGCCTTCCTCTCTGTCCTTCTGTTCCTGTGCATTCAACCTATCTCATGCTTTGTTTTACTTGAGGCCAGGTTCCAATTCCTAGGAAGTGAACATCTGCCTCCTGAAGAGGCCAATTCAAATGTCAAGATTCTGGAGTAATAATAGTCACATCCACAATCATGTCCAATAACTTTTCAATGATAATGTTATTTATTCATACTCTCAGTTTTGGTCTTTGGACATTTATAGAAGTCTGTCAAAGTATACATTTCCTATTTTCTACTAGAATTTTTGATTCATCCTCCATGATTTTTTTTTTACAGCAGTCCCTGGATTTTCTAATTTTCCTAGAGAGGCATGTCCCTTATATATAAATGACTGAACCACATTTGACTTGGGGGCCTGTGATAGGGTCCCCCAAATTTTACAGTGGTAACTAGTTGTCTTGTTTGTCTCTTGTTGATCTACATTCATTGGTTCAGTGTCTGCCATTGCTGTATACATACTTCAGAAGTTTAAAACCTTTTATTTTGTCATTTCCAGAAGAAACATTATTTCTAGGAATGCTCTGTCTACAATCTCATCTCATATGACCCATTATATCATAATTAAAACATTTGGTATTTTAATGTCTCTTCATACCATTGGAAATTGCTTCTCCTACCCAAGTCTCAGTATTAGAGTGAAATGACTTAACACTGACTGTGTGTAGGACCTATTCATCCATTGGTGATAACCTGAACTTTAAAGGCCCAAATATCCTTCACATTCTCAGTTGGCATTTTCAAAAAGCCAGGGATTCAAAAAGTACTCATTTAGCTTCTGGCTCTTTTGCCCTTATTTGTATATCTATAGTTAATCTTTGTAAAAAGTCACTAAAGGGTTCACTTGGGCCTTGTATGACTTTAGTATCAGATTCAGTTCTTCTTTCTGATTCTATAATCTTGTCCCAAGGCTGCTGTATGACAAAGGGATAAAATGTGTTTATTGTATGTCGCTTGACTCTCTGGATCAGCATAATGGCCCTCTCCAAGAATTTGATCTTAAGAAGCCTTAAATCCTCTGACTCTTTCTACCTTGATGTTCTAGGATTTTAGCGTCCTCTCTCCAATAGCACTTCCAGTGCAACTGTAGACCATCTTCTAGACAGCTGAGACTATCTGAAGTCAATCATGTGGAGTAGCCTTATTTCTTGAAGCCCAGGTCTTTACCAACTCCCTAACATATGGTGAATGCACGCCATAAGATACTACTGCTTGCTTAATATCTTTTAGATCTTTCATACATATAGGTTTTTATTTACATTCTGTATATCCTTTTGGGTATTGAGTATTTGTTAGCTTTTCATAAATAGTAATAGGATAGGTAGCTAAATCTTTTGATAAGTCATCTCTGACTCTCAGAGTACTGGTGATGGTAAATCTTTACTACTTTCCTTTGCTTGTACCCACTCTCTTTGCTTAACAGTTCTGGCAAGTTCCTTCATCAGTATAAATCTTCTTATCACTATCTTTTCTAAGGTCTGAATGTCTTGACCCTTAAATATTTCTAATGATTTCATCAAATCAATTAATTTCTGGTTCTCATTCTGTGCATGTGAGTCCTAAGGTTTTAAATTTTTCCGTTAAGGATATCTTCTGATCCTTAGAGATTATATAAGAAATGTTCTATCTGCTATCATATCATAACTTTTTAACAGATTTTGATTGTCAATTTCAACATTATGAATCCTTTCAGATAACCACTCATTACCAGTCTGTAACTAATGTATTATTTCTAAAAGTTTCTCATTTTTGGTTCTGTTATCAAACCATTTCTTTAAATTCTTAAATATAATATAAAGAACAAAACTAACAACTACTATGGCCACAAAAATATATATACCAGGTAGGTCACATAGTTCTTGCATAAATCCATCCATAGTAGAAACAAAAACATTCTTGAGTTTCTGAATGGTGATATTGTTTGTCATTATATTGGGGTTTGTTTAAAATTTTCAAATTTATTTATTTATTTATTAGCCAATCAATCTATTATTTAGTTATCATATTAACTCACAACCATTATAATTTTCAGAAAATTGTTTTAGGTATAATAATTTTTACTGGCCAGCAGGTGTCACAGTTGTGGCAGTAAGGCAAGTCCTAGATCAAGACCTGAATTTTCTGATACTTAGCAGAATTGTTAACAATTGGTTAAATTCTTAAAAGCAGCACACCCCCACAAGGAGAAATTTGAGTTGGGCAGAAGTTCAAGGGACCCAGAGCTTGTAGGCACTCATGAGCCATGATGTAACTAGCCTGATCGCAGGCCAGTGGTACTTGTGGATCCAAGCTGGGAATGCAAACCTGTGTTCCAGGTGCAGGGTTAGAGTTCCCGGGGTCAGAGCTTGGCCTGATCAGAGCAAGTCTGGTGGCAGTTGGACCTCAGAAGCAAATCCTCACTTGGGGCAGTGGGCCACATGGGCCAAGGGCTAGAGAAGCCCCAGAGGAATTGTGGCAGGAATCTGCAGGCAGGTAACTCAGCTACGTAGTAGGCCTGTGCGGTAAGCAGGTATTCAAACCAAGTCATGAAGGCATAAGCTGACAGGAAACTGCCAAATCGCATGGCAAGCCAGCCAATCCAAGCTGTGTGCAGCTGCACCAGAGGGGGAGTTCAGCTGCATGAGGTGGGAGAAGGTCACGGCAGGTCTGGGCAGGGCCGGGCAATGGTGTGGACTCAGGTCACGTGGGTGCCAAACTGTAGTATTAACAAAGAGTTCCACAATAGCCCGGAATGGAGTATAACAAATGTTTAATCATTTGGGGATAAACTCATAGTAAGGGTAGTGATCTGCAGGCTCCTGCATGCACTGGGAACTGGAACCAAATCTGGCAGAAAAAACAGGGCCACATACGCTTTTCATCTGCACTTATACATGACACCATGCTGAAAGTGGACTGGTATCTTAAAGGCTATTGGCTGAAAGAATCCCCACAACACCTTGGCTCTTCTGGGCCCTAAAGTGCGTGTTGTATTCAGCAATAGAAATTTATCTCTCACCTTCTGGGGGCAACCAAGAGCAGCAGAAATAGCCCTTTAATGTTATCAGAGTCTCTTAGACAACTCTAACCAACAACTCAAAAGGGGGCTTCTCATGTCTGGTATTGGGATTTTTGTTTGTCTACGGCTCTTGGAGGGGAACATTTTGAGCCAAAATGGGAAATTTTCATTTCAACTCTGTCTGTATATATTGACATACAAGTACCATGGGCCCTGTAGGTAGATAGCCAATACCATGTTTCCTTATGAGTTTTTCAGACATCCTTCTCATGCCTTACCTAATCTTTTCCCCCTGTATTTTTAAGATTCAGTAGAGTCTATATTCCCAGGGTCTTATTGCTTTGTCTCTCCTAAGCCTATGTTGGTTGATTCTGCTGTGTTCTGATTCCATGTTACATAGAATATAGGTCTTAATGTCACAAACAAAATACTCTCAAAAGTCTGTGAAATCAGCAGATTTTATTGAGTACAGTAGGATTAGAAAAATAACAAGATGTATCGCACAACCCTCAAAAATCTAAGCCGTGTCATGAAGCTGTTTATGCCAATTTTAGTTTGCACATTCCAAAGGGGCCACCCTTTATTCTATATTCCCTGAATACTTTGAAAGTTTCCCTAGCTCTAAATAAATGTCAATGTATTTGGATCACATACATCCAGTGTAATTGCATGAGATCAGAAACTTGATATAAAACATTGCATATAAGGTTGAGCTTATCAACCAGCAGGTTATGACTATCATAGGGCCTGTAGGAATGGAAATATGGACTGGAATACTGTAGGGGAATCCTGAATTTCTTCTCTTTTTAATGCTCATCCTTGTTCATTTAATTTGCTCTCACATATTGCTGAATGTCTGAGATTCCTGAAGCATGAAAAATAAGCCTTCTTCAGTGAAGTGTCCTTTGTTCAGGGTACTCGAAGGCTGAGGCTGTAGGTCATGGACTCCAAAGGCACACTCATAGTGAAATTGGTTCTTGTTGGTCCAGCAGCTCACAGGTGTCTAGAAGAGCAGAAATCAACCATGGTCAGGGAGTGCAGCCAAGTGGGATAGGAGGATGGAAGCGCCTATCACAGACATGGCTCCAAAAAGAAAACAAACCCTACCAACTAAATAAACAAAACCAAACAAAAACAGGCCTGTGGAAAGGCAGAATACAGAGAAGGAATCATCTCCAACTTGCTTCATCTGATTCTGCGTATTTAAGGCAACAGTTACAAAGAAGAGGAGAATGATGAGCCGTGAGAACACTTAATATGTCACTTCGTGAGCTGTGCTTCAAACCCCGAGTTCAATGCTTCAGTGAGTCTCAGGACCTTCTCATAGCATCTCTAAAAGACATTAAAATGGGAAGCAATGGAATGGAAACCCATACTCATGAGGTGGGGCAGCATTCATAAGGCTCATTAAAGGCCCATGAAGGGAAAGCTGTTCCCTCCTAGCCCATGTTAGAAGATCTACCACTAGGTGGAGACCTTCCCGTGTACCATCCATTGAGAGCTATTGTAGTTGGGGAGGTCACAGATGAAGCCAATGATCCGTGCTGGAAAGGCAAGTTTACCTCCCGTCTTGCTGAAGAGATAGGAGGAGTATTTATCCCTTTTGTGAGGTGACAAAGCTTTCTTTCCCAGAATTTCTTCTCCTTGTGGTACAATTCCTAGCAGTTGCCATGAGTTCAGGCTGGACCAGGAAAACTGTAACTACTCCACCCACTCCTGCCATACCTTTGTTTTCTTAATCATCTAAAGCTCCCCTCCCAGCCACAGGGCTACCTATATACCACGTGACTGTCCTTCATGAAGATTCAAGGCAATGTGCCTGCGTATCCCATCCTCCTTTTCTTTCCTCTTCTCCTTTTCTCAGCAACTACTGAGATTGACAGCTTCCCTACCCCGAGGCTTTCCAATTAAATTGCAAGAAATTATCCTGGAGTTCTGTTTTCAGTCCATTCCTAAATTCGTTAAAATGGGACTAAGTACCCTGAAAGTCCCTTGTTTACAACTTCTCAGTAAGATGATACAACTACCTAAAGAACCACAGATCCAATGCAATCCCTGTTCGTAGGCACACGACAGATTTGAAATGAAGTTTATAACCTCCAAACTCCATGATATCCCTAAGACATTCCGATAATAAAACCAAATTTGAAGACATAGAATTGGACTCAGTATAACCTAAATAATCAACACATTGTGGTTCTAACATAAGTAGCCCTGTAAGCAAAAAAAGGTATATACAACATGGGGGGTGGGGTTACAAAAAGACCCAATAGAAAACACAGATTGCATGACTGAGTCCTGGTCTAGGCTGCAAGAGGAAAATCTTATGGGCCTAGTGGCTTACACAACAGAACTTCGTTTTTTGTAACTTCGAAAATTATAAATCTCGGATTAAGTGGCCTGCTTATATAGCACCTCACCTTGTAGGTGTTTCTTCCTGACTTGCAGAGGCCATATTTCTGCTCCATCATCAGGTAATCTTTCCCGTTTGTACCATGAACTTTGTGTATGTGTATGTGTGTGTGTGTGTGTATGTATGTGTGTGTGTACACAATTGCAATGATTATGAATGAAGAAAGAAGACATGAATTTTAAACAGAACAGGGAGGGTAATAAGTATTTCAAGAAGGAAAAAGAAAAAGGGGGAGGGAATGGAGAAATGTTTTAAATCATACTAACAAAAATCAAAATATTTTTCAGAACATATTAAAGAATAGCAAGGAAAAACAAACAGAAAAGGAAGTCATGTTTATCAATAATTAATTGTGTAAAACAGACCTCTTCTAAACTCTCAGTCGTCCTTTTCATGTGGTGCTTAAATTGTGTGGATGTGTGCGCGAAAGCATAGGTGTGTGTGTGTGCGTGCGTGCGTGTGTGTGTGTGTGTGTGTGTGAGATGCTAATGTCAAAGCATGCATATGAAGGTCAGAGGACAGCATTAGGCATGGTCTTCACCTGCTTGTTTTCTGAGAAGGACAGACAGTGGTCGGCAGCTCTTAGTAATAGCACTGAGACCGCAATTCTCACGCTTCCTTGGCAAGCCCTTTACCCCCTCAACCATTTTTCCAGCAGCAGTCTCAGTCTCCAAGGTAAACAACTGTGATACTTCCTCCTCCTGCCACGTGATATTTCAGATCTTATGGAGAGTGGCATGAAATTGGGGGCCCCAGAGAGAGCAGCATCAGTGACCATATTTGTTCTTTCTTTTCCTGAGCACTTAGGAATGAGGGAGAGATTTCTGGAGGAAAATTAGTCATGGCCCCGGGGACATCAGATTGAATCCTGCTTGAATTTGCTTTCCCTGTCTACAGTAGCCCACAGCAGGAATTAGAGATTGTGTCCTCACATTATGGGAAATAAAAACTTTGGCAGGGCAGCTAAGAACACTCTGAAAACTGGACACCAACTGTCCAGGGAGGTCTTCTCTGACTGGGAGACTCACAAGGACCCTTTGGGGGAGCTGTGCCCCAAGGGGAAGCACATGCACTTGTGCATAAGCACTTGCAGCAGGAAAGCTGAGCAGCACAGAGGCAGCCGCCATTTGTGTGGGCAATGGGGACAGTTAGCATCCTTGTTCCCTTCTCAGAGTAGAAAGAGAAGCCAGAGGACAGAGCAAAGGAATATAAGCAGACTCAGGCAAACTTAGCCACAAGCAAATATCTGTGCCCTGGGTTCACTCAAACTACAGAGCAGGGGAAATCCTTACCTCATGGCTGCTGTGAAGGTGGCTGCAGTTCTTTGAGTTTTTACCAGAACAGGACTCCTTAGAATCCTGTCTTGTCTCTCTGTTGTCTTGTGGACTTTCTCACCAAACAGAATCTCAGACTGTTGGGTCCACAGGGGTCACAGAAAGATGAGGGACAGACCACCAAAGTCTAGTAAACCAGAAGCAAACTTCATTCCAGGAAACAAAAATAAACATTAAAAAAAATAAACCTCCATGTGGCACAAAAATCTTATCAGCTAGCTGAGACTACAGGCAGAGATGTAGGGTTGTGGAAAAGAACAGTTTCTGAACTTCCCCTTTTCATAGCAAGAAACAACAAGCATTAGGCAGTAACAAAGGAATTTTTACAATTTCGAGATAAAACTCTGATACAAATGGCTTTTTTTTTTTTTCAATTTCCATTAACAGAGTTTTGTAGTTAACTATCCTTTGTATTTTTCCCTTTGTCTTCTTCTGGAACTTTCTGATGGTATTTACCAAAGTTCTACACTCCCCTGATACTGTAGCAGGGAAGAGTATGGGAAAATGCATAACCAAAAATTCAGATACATCCCATCATTAAAAAATGTTAACTCAGTTCACATTAATTGCTGGTCATGAGTAGCCAGGCGGTGGGGGTGGGTGGGTAACTATAAGATGAAACTCAGCTTGCAGAGGGCCACTACACTTTGCAGAGAGAGGTGTGGGTTGTAAAGCAAAGTAATCCTGTGTTAATAGTTAATCCTTAAACTGCTGACAGACTTCTCTCATTCTCCTAGGCTTACAACTTTCTTTATTTCTCTATTCTTGTTTCTGGAATCCACATTTCTAAATTCTTATTCTTGGACTCTTCAGACAGGAACTGGGAAATAGCTCTGGGGATTGAAATGCCTCTTTTGAGCCGGCAGCAGGAAAATGAAACTAGAAAACGAAACTAAAGCCTGCATTTATTTTCCTTGGGGAAACTCAAAGCAAAACCTCTGAACCAATGGGGAGAAGGCTCTGAAACAGATTGACTTGTCAGTCCCAAGGTTCTCTCCAGAGAGAGACATCCCTGGCACCAGGAGATGCTGTTAGGTGGGCATTGATGGAGTGCTGTGGCCATAAATCACTAAGACTGGCATCTTCACAGCACAATTGCTTCTTAGTTAAAAGAACTGAAGTTCTGCACTTTGTCCTTGGCAGTGAGCCCATAGTCCTGTGGACTTGATGGAATGGCAAAAGGGAAGTTTAGGGATAGCAGAGTCCATCTGCAGGTCGGTTCCCCTGCAGGCCGGAAGTGGTCCATACCACTTGGTTTGCTGTCCGGCTTTCCTTATGAACTTCTGGAGGTGCCATCATTTATGTTTACCTCCCTCTGCAGAACTTCACAGTTCACCTAAGGCTTTAGGAGTTAACCCTTCGTTAACCAGGTCAATATTCCAGAGCCTAGAGCCATGGAGCCTTGCTATGTGTTAACTTGTCCTGAGGTGTCTGTTTGTAAAGGGCTCTTGCCACTAGTCACAGCCCCATAAAAAAGACTCTGAATAGTGCTGTATTCACAGCCTTGATGCTATCCCATCCTAAAGGCTAAGAAGAACAGTCTAAGAAACTGCAGAAGGTGGATCACAGACTGGTTCAGGTCTATGTCAAGTATGTTAGTCTAGTATCTTGGTTTCCTTGGTTAATCTGCTTTCTCAACCCTACTGAGGTCTACTTCCTTAGCCCAGCCATTGATCCCTGTCTCCTCAAACACAGCTCATCCTACACACCTCCAAACTTAAAAAATAATGACTGAAGACGACTTAAGTATCTACCTTTCTCTCCCTTTGACATAATTGTATCCTCTCCTGAAAGTTATTCCTGAACAGGGAGGTTCAGCCTTGAACTTCAATCAGCTGACACCAATAGGAGAAAGGATTCTTTGGATATTTTCCCAATCAAGTTTAATTATGAAGAACCTAGAGGTGTGAGTCAGTGGGCTGGCTAGGAATATGTCACAGAGTTAAAATGCTTGCTATCAATCCTGCCTCCTTCTGGGATCAGTCGCCATAATCCATGGTTGAGGAGAAAATTAAATCCAGAGGGTAGTATTGTGATATCCACACATATGTCATGACACATTGGTAACAACACACATACACACACAAACACACACACGTGTTTTACATATGACATAAACAGATAACAATAATATGTTTAAAAAGGGCAGATTGAAAGGACTACGGTTTATATGGCTCTAAGTTAAAATCGGCTTATTCCTTGCAATGTCAGCTCTCTTTGAGCCTTAGCAGACCTGAACACTGCTAGGCTCATTCTGTGACAACTGTCTGCTCGGCCAGGTTTGGCACAATTGAGAGAAACCCAGAGAGCCCACACAGAACACCTTGGAACCAGCACCATCACTGCCTGGCATGTGGTTCCTTGAGACTGACCTTCAATACCCTGAGGTAACATGGGAGTCCATCCAGCCTCTGCCTAGCAGGCAGCATGTGGAGCTAGGATCATTCTCTACTTACTCTAAGCTACTCCATGTTGTAGGTTTTTCAGACTGTCCATTGCTGAAGGAGACTCCATTTCATAAGCAATTCTAGAGTTCATTTTGAGGGAGACATCACACACACGTTAGCCACTGGATAGAGCCAGAAAGAGCACCAACTGCGCTCAACACTCATCCAGCCCAGTTTGACAAATGATTTTCACCTGAGAGAGGAAGGGAGGCTTCCCTACAAGATCATTGTGGAGAAGTCTGTGCCATACCCCAGTCAGGGCCTATGTCCAAGTCCAAGCCCTCCTGCACCAGTAATCTGTGTTGCTGTCCAAGGGCTGAGTTATAACCAAAGGCCATGTGGATGTCTGGGGTCTGTGCTGTCACCTGTATGCTATCTGTATGACTGATACCACACAAGATCCTTCCCTGGGCCCTTAAGGCAATACATAAAAACTATCTCTACAACCCATCTTCTTAGTTAAGTTTCAATGCAATGATGCCTCCTTGTGGACAGAGGCTTGTATTACATCAAAGAACTTTTTTTTTTTTTTTTTTTTTAACTAATTCAACTGGGCTTAAATATGCTTACAACAAATTGTTCAGGGTCAGACTCTAGTGAAGAGTTCAAGAATAAGAATATAAACATGTTAGCCGGGCAGTGGTAGCGCACGCCTTTAATCCCAGCACTTGGGAGGCAGAGGCAGGTGAATCTCTGTGAGTTCGAGACCAGCCTAGTCTACAAGAGCTAGTTCCAGGACAGGCTCCAAAGCCACAGAGAAACCCTGTCTCGAAAAACAAAAAAAAACAAAAAAAACAAAAAACAAAAAAAACAAAAAAAAGAATATAAACATGTAGATTCCAGAAATAGGAATGTAAAAATAAAAAATATTTCACCTGTAAGTTTAGGAAAATGAGAACCAATTGTCAGCAACTCTCTCAGCAGCTTAGGATGAACTACTAACAATGGGTTATTTCACTTCACAACCCATAGCTCTATTTACAAGGCCAAAGCATCTCTCTGCAAACTGAGAGCTAGCCTATGGATATGGGCTGAGGCAACTGTTAGGAGATAGATATATGACCTCTGGGTTAAGCCTTGTACCTGCTGTGTGAAACTGGCAACATCAAAGGGGAGACCACAGGGCTTCAGTAAACACCACCTGGACATCCCAGGAAGAAAATAGATTAAGTATAAACACTGGTTTAACAACAACAACAACAAAAACTCTGCTAATGGAGATTGTAAAATAGGGCAATCTTTATCTAAGTTTACTTTGAGATCATAAAAATTCCTTTGTTCAGATCTATTGCTCAGTGTCCTTTCTAAAAAACGGTGGACTCAGAAACTGGACTTTTACCACAGCCTAAAAAAAAAAAAATGCATCTCTGGCTGTAGTCTCAGCTAGCTGATTACCAGTTTATGCTCCATGGAGATTTTTTTATTTTATTTTTTACTGGATTCTTGTTTCTTAAATAAAGTTTGCTTCTGGTTTACTAGACTTTGGGGGTCTGTTCCCGGCTTTGTGTGACCCCACTGGACCGAACATCTAGAGGTGTGAACAACACTGGCTGACTAAGGTGTGTTCAACCACATTTCCTTCTTGCCTCGTGCAGACCATTACTCTGCTGGCCATGGCATTTGCAGAGAGCCCAGCATTTCTTCTTCTCTGTTTCTCTTTGTCTCTGTCTCTGAAAGCACAAAATGCATGTTTATTCCTTATTTTCCTGGGCATGTAGAAAAATGCACATTTTCCTATAGAAAGATTAATCATGGTTCAGGGACATCAGAATCAATCCTGCCTTTCTTTGCTTTCCCTGTCTACAGAAACCCACAGTTGGAATTAGAGATGGTGTTCATACATTATGGGAAATAAAGACATTGGCATGGTAGCTAAGAACACTCTGAAATTTGGACACCTTCTGTCCATGGAGATCTCCTTGACTAGGAGGCCTGCGAGGATCCTTGTGGGGAGCTGTGCCCCAAGGGGGAAGCACATGCACTTGTGCATAAGCACTTGCAGCAGGAAAGCTGAGCAGCACAGAGGCAGCCGCCATTTGTGTGGGCAACTGGGACAGAGGGCAATCTGGATTCCACTGCGCACGTGCACTTGGAGATCTCAGCATCCAGCCTCCCCTGTGCACTTGGAGATCTCAGCATCCACACTCCCTGGTGCAGTTGGAGATCTCAGCATCCAGTCTCCCCTGTGCACTTGGAGATCTCAGCATCCAGCCTCCCCTGTGCACTTGGAGATCTCAGCATCCAGACTCCCCTGTGCACTTGGAGATCTCAGCATCCAGACTCCCCTGTGCACTTGTAGATCTCCAGCCTTTCTCACACTGCAGGCACTCAATTGCAAAACACAGGCCTAGCCACCTGCTAGAATCATGGGAACTCTGGACCAGGTACAGCTTAGTCACTGGCCCTATTACCATGACTGTTACCTGACAGCCCTTAGTGTCTTCTGCCCTCTTGTTTATTTTATTCCACAATTTTATACCTCTGTGTTTTCTGTATTTTTCTTATCATACAACGGAAGCTCTCAGCCTCCTCTATACTCACATACAATTGATGCTTCTATGTGCAAGAACATAAAATAGTTGCCTATGAAAGAGATGATCACTGTAGTCCTATATTCAAGAGAAGAAAACTCTATTGACTGACACTTTCAACCCCCCAAAAACAATATCAGACATAAAAGTCAGAGACATTTACATAAAAAGACTTTACATGGACCTGGCTGGTGGTGGTGCACGCCTTTAACCCCAGCATTCGGGAGGCAGAGGAAGGCAGATCTGTGTGAGTTCACGATGAGCCTGGTCTACAAGGGCTCGATCTAGGATATCCTCCAAAACTACAAAGAAACCCTGTCTCAAAAAAACCAAAAAAAAAAAAAAAAAAAAAACAACCAAAAAACAAAGACTCCATGGTGCCTATTATTTCTTTATGTTTTATATGTGTATGGATGTAAATATAAGTACGTGTACATATATGTAAATATACACACATATATGCATATATTCCTGGGCATGTTAAGTTTCTTGTAGGGAAAGTTTTAAATATCTCTCATCAAATATACTAGAATTTCTACATTTTTGTCTCTCACTAAAGTACAGAAAAAATGTGTCATCTCTTGGGTTAACACAGAGAAAGATGGCCCAAAAGTACTTGAACCACTAACCTTGAACAGCGTCTCAAAAGATCCTCTGGGTATCTGTTGGGTACATCCCAAGGGCAATGAAGGTGTGGGGTTAGGAGATGGGAAGGAAGACACTCTACGAAACTGCTGTCTTTTAGGACTCTAAGTTCATAGAGTAGTAACTTATTGTCTTGGAAACTCCAAAAGTGGGACTCAGACTGGTTCAGGTCTTGGTCAAGTATGTTAGTCTATGATCTTAGTTGCTTTGGTTAATCTGCTTTCTCAGCCCTACTGAGGTCTACTTCCTTAGCCTGGCCATAGATCCCTGTCTCCTCAAACACAACTCATCCTTCACACCTCCAAACTTAAAAAAAAAAATGACTGAAGAGGACTTAAGTATCTACCTTTTTCTCCCTTCAGCATAATTGTATTCACTCCTGAAGTTTTTCCTGAACAGGGAGGTTCAGCCTTGAACTTCAATCAAGTGACACCAATAGGAGAAAGGATTCTTTGGATATTTTCCCAATCAAGTTTAATTGTGAAGAACCTAGAGGTGTGAGTTGGCTACATATATGTCACAGAGTTAAAATGCTTGCTATCAATCCTGCCTCCTTCTGGAATCAGTCGCCATAATCCATGGTGGAGGAGAGAATTAAATCTAGAGGGTGGTACTGTGATGTCCACACATATGTCATGACACATTGGTAACCACACACATACACACACACACACAAACAAACACTCACACATGTTTTACATATAACATTAACAGATACCAATAATATGTTTAGAAAAGGCAGGGTTGAAAGTACCAAGAATTATAAAGCTCTGAGCTAAAATTGGTCTCTTCCTTGCAATGTCAGCTCTCTTTGAGCCTTAGCAGACCTGAACACTGCTAGGCTCATTCTGTGACAACTGTCTGCTCGGCCAGGTTTGGCACAATTGAGAGAAACCCAGAGAGCCCACACAGAACACCTTGGAACCAGCACCATCACTGCCTGGCATGTGGTTCCTTAAGACTGACCTTCAATACCCTGAGGCAACATGGGAGTCCATCCAGCCTCTGCCTAGCAGGCAGCATGTGGAGCTAAGATCATTCTCTACTTACTCTAAGCTACTCCATGTTGTAGGTTTTTCAGACTGTCCATTGCTGAAGGAGACTCCATTTCATAAGCAATTCTAGAGTTCATTTTGAGGGAGACATCACACACACGTTAGCCACTGGATAGAGCCAGAAAGAGCACCAACTGCGCTCAACACTCATCCAGCCAAGACTGACAAATGATTTTCACCTGAGAGAGGAAGGGAGGCTTCCCTACAAGATCACTGTGGAGAAGTGTGTACCATACCCCAGTCAGGGCCTATATCTAAGTCCCAAGCCCTGCCACAGCAGTGATCTGTGTTGCTGTCCAAGGGCTGAGTTATTACCAAAGGCCATGCAGTCTGTGCTGTCACCTGAGGCCATAGTGACATTTGTGGTCAGGGTGGCCTGCAAGGGCCTTGTCTGGGTCCATGGTGCTACTGCAGTTTGTGTTCTAGCTCAATCTGTGACCTCAGCATCCTTCAAAGGCCATGGGGATGTCCTTGGTCTCTGCCAATGCATGAAGCCATCAATATCTGTAGGTTGTGCTGCTGTAGGGTACCAGATTGTTGTGGGTGGGCATCTTGATGTCCTTTGACAGGTCAGCCTATGAGAGCTGGATCTCGGTTAGTGTTCTTACTGAAGCATAGGCCTGTGTTTGTGATCTATAGTGTTTCCAGAATTTGAGTGGGGCATCATGACCCATGTCCCCACTGAATGGAAAGAGCATGGAGATGACTTTTGTGGTGAAAGTGATATCAATGGCATCACAGTTAGTTTTGAGAGGGGAAGACATGGAAGGCTTTTGTGACAGACATTGGACCTTTCAACCTGTCTTCCTCTAAAACACATAGCCCTGGATGGGGAGCCACCAAAGAGAACTTTTAAAAAGTGTCACAAAGTGTGATAGAAGTGTCAATCATTGTAATGTCAGGTACCCTACGTCAACTTTTTTTCCCCAATCTTTAAAACCAGAACTTCAGAGACAGAGACTGGTGGATATCTGAATTCAAGGTCAACTTGGGCTACAGAATGAGTACCAGAACAGGTAGAGCCACACATAGAATTCAGTCTCAAAAAACCAAAATGTAGGAATGATTAAATAAATAAATATCAAAAAACTTGTGAAAGAGCTGAAGACTAGCGCTCCACAATTCACAGGTCCTAAGCTTCTGGAGAATGTGTAGGAGAGGAAGGACTCAGTTGTATTTCAGGGGCCGGCCGCTATGAATTTGACCATGCCCCAAATACAATATAGATAACACAGAGTGGACTTTGTGTTTTTCTTGTTTGTTTGTTTATTTTACTGCTTTTGTGAGTAAGTTTACAAGGGGAAGTGGACATGGAATGACTGTGAAGATCTGTGCGCTTGATGTTAAAATCCCAGATAATCAAAGAAGATGGTATGTGGGAAAAAAGATTATTATACAGATGAAAAATGAGGTGAATTAAGGGGCATTTCAAGGAGACCAGGGGCAAGGACTTACCTGGCAAATCACATCAAAGAAGAGGTGTGGCTTCCACCCTTGAATATCATCCATAGAGTGACAGTTCGCTGACACTGGGGTGGGATGTCACAGCCCCACACTAACCTATCATCTGATACCTGATGTTTGTGTCAAGGGCTGAGAACCATGTGACCAACATTAGTCCCCTCCCTTGGTGCAGTCTACTCTACTGAAGACCCTTTCCCCTCATCACCCATCTAGACCTGGACCTGATTTGAGCTCTTGCCCTTGACTTGGTTAGGCCTTTTGACCCCTAGCTTGATTCTTCAGCATCATTCTTGGCCTGATGCTGGCAACAACACCAGCAATCAGTACCAGCAGCCCCTCCTGGCCTCCTACTCATCTATGGCTCTTTCTCATTGAAATCATTCTCACTCCTCTTTTGAACTTCAGTTCATCAAGGAACACTGAGAACAGAACTGGTCACTAAGTACACATAATCTATATTTAGTAAACAATAGTGACGTTATTAGCTACAGCCTGATGCTCTAAACATAAAGCACAGTTGTTTTTGTTATCATTATTAATTTAAATATTTTTCACATTTATTCAGTGTTGTGTGTGTGTGTGTGTGTGCCTGCTCGCCTTCACATGAAATTACCCATGATTGGCCCTTGCATAGCTGTGCGGAACAGGCTACAACTTGTTGAAGTTTCATCCTTCCAGTTGTGTCGATGAGAAAAGTCAAGACAATAAAGGAGAGACTACACTATGGGGGAAAAAGAAGAGCAAAGAAAACCCAAAGGAGCTGACAGGACAGTTAAACAGCAGGAAGAGAGGGAGAGGAGGAGCAGAGGGCAGAGAAGAGCTCCTGAGCATTGGCAGTGTGGGTCTGCAGACATAGAGCACAAGGTGCATCCTGGCCCAGTGAGTCCGGAATCTAGGAACTCAAGACACGTTAATCAATGCAAGAACCTTAAGCATTTCAGTTCTCTAGTTTTGACCTATAGGTCTCATGAAGTTAAGGGCAGGATACAGGGCTTAGTGATAATAGGACACACCAGATAGCTGAAGCATCCAGTATCTGACACACATATCATCCCCTGAAATATCTTGTAAATATGTCTCTCCTCATGCAAAGGTGGAAATGGTTTCCTGGAAGAGAAGAGTCTGCCAAATAACCAGATCCTAGCTTGTCAATCAAACTGCATGTCTTCCTGCTGCTTCCCAATCTTTCTTTTTCTCCTTCCCTTTTCTTCTCCCGTCTCGGTTACTCTTCCTCTCCATTGATGTGGGCTACCAGGGAGCATCTTTATGAATCCTGAGAGCTGTCACTACCGTTTTCCATTGCTTGAATTTAATAAACATGTTATTGTCTTAACATGGATAAATCTGTAGAAAGTATCAGTTGTACTCTCCCAAAAATCAGGCAAATGAAGTGTAAGCCCATCCCAAGCATCATTTTCCTACTGAGAAATAGCAGCTCTCAGGTAGCAGGGTAGCATCAGTCACCCTTACTATCCGGTGTTGTGTAGAATGAAATAACCTTCTTCATGTTTTCACATCCCACGTGCTGCTCTCATGGGCACAGCTTCTCCCCTGCTTGCCCACTAGACTCCTGGGAGTTGGTTCTGCTATCCCATGTCCTCCTGAGTACCGTGGAAGATGAACCTTTGGAATACTATCAACAAACTACACTGAAAGAGCTTGTGATTCCCATAAATTTTAATGAATTTATTTTAATGGAGGGAAAAGCATCACAATACACACTATCAATAAGACAGAAAAAAATCAGACAAACTTTTTAATTTCATCTTCAGTCTGTAAGGTCCCAGCAAGCTTTCCTTGCATTACTGTCCCCACACTTAAGTCTTCCATTCGCTGTGAATGGGTGTCCAGGACTGTGAGAGCGTTCCTGCTTTCAAACGCTCTCCTTTGCTCATTTCTTTTGCTCTGAGGTTGTACTATAAAAAGAGATTCTGATGACCTAAAATGAATCCTAATTAGAGAAGACTTCTTTGTCCAGGACACTGGCAGGCAAAAGATGAAGACTTTCTTTCTCATAGCACAGGCGTGAGGAAAAAGCTTTGTGACAGGGCTCAAAAGGTCGAGCACAGCAGGAGTCAATCCTGGCCATTAAGTGAGCAGATGTAGTGGGGATGGAAGTTCCTTCTACATAGGACAATGAGGGTGAGAAAGAGGTGGCAGGAGCCAATGCATTTAGGTACTTGGATTGCAGCAAGTATGCAGTTCTGAGGTAAGCAGTCAGTTAGGAGGGATGGAATCTCAGTGATGAGTACCTCTTTGCTGAGGTGATCTGCATTCAGAACTCAGGGTTTATCTCCCCAGTGAGCCTCAGAGCCTTCTCATAGTACATCAGGGCCTCTTGCATGTTCCCTTTCAGCTTGTGCACTAACCCAAGGAGGCTGGTGCTCTCCACAAGTCGAACTTCCTTTTTAATTCTTTTGTCAGCCACTTTCTCCAAAGCTATGAGTAGTTTCCTCCAGGCATAGGACGGTTCTTCTATATTTAGACCTTTTAAGTAGTGGGTGATCGCCATGTCCTCTGATTTTTGATGAAATAACTGGTAACGGCCATAGCGGAAATGGATGTCCTGCTTTATGTGCCCCCTAAGGTTCTGCATGTTCAACGCCATCTGGAAATTTGCCTCAGCTTCTTCATATTGGCGAATTTCTGCCTGCACTTCAGCCATGCAAACGTAAGCCATCTCAAATGTGGGCCTCAGGTCCACAGTCTTCTGAAATTCACAGATGGCCCGTTGTGCCTTTTCCTCCATGCTGTCCTGCTCAGCAGGCACAGTCTTCAGTTGGATCATTTGTTGCTTGTAACAGAGCCCTATTTGGAAATGCAGGTAGCCAGAGTCACCTGATGATTCCAAGGCCTCTTTTAGTAGTTGGAGAGCTTGGTCTATGCACCCTTTATTGCGGTAATACTTGGCTGCATGACGAAAGACATAGGTTCGACAGGAATCGCTACTGAGGGCTTCTTCAATGTGTCTTTCTGCTTCATCTGTTTCTCCTACATTCTGAAGTTTCAGGGCAAGATAAACTTTAATGTATGGATCTGCTGGATTTAACATGACAGCCTTCCTCAGGGGTTCCAGAGACATATTATTGTCATCATTGTCTTCACGATAGGAAGCTACAGCATAGCCAGTGTTGTATTCGGGGTTTTCAGGCTCAGCTTCCAGAGCTTTTGCAAAGCAGGCCATGGCTCGTCTATAATTCTGTCCTCCACACTTCAGCAAGGCCCAGCCTTCCTCACAGTGCATCTCGGCACACTCCATCCTGTAGCGGAAGGGACTTGCAAATTCCTTGCAAGTATTCTCCACCTTGTCCAGGTAGCTCTGGGCTTCTGCCAAGCTGCCCATGTGGTAATGCACCCAGGCACAGTTGCCCCAGGTCACTACACTTCTCTTGCCCAACTGCTCTCTCCTGACCAAGGCTTCTGCTTCTCTCAGGCTCTGCAGGGCTCCCTCATGCTGGCCTTTCAGATGTCTCACGTAGGCCAGGAGGTTGTGCATCCCCACTGTGCTCATGATGTCTAGGAACTCGATCTGCTCTGAGATTCTCATTTCCAAATCAGGAATGTCAGCGTCTTCAAACAGCAAGCTCCACGTGAAGTGACATTTCAGTTGAAGCAGACTCTCCTTGACCTGATCAGCACCAGCATTCTCTCTGCCAGAAGGAAGCAGGAAGATTTTTCATGGACAACCTGGCCAGAATCTGACACCACAGAAAACACTTTATAGCATTCTTGCTTATTTCCTGAAAATCTAACATTTTGCCCATTTAGAATTTCTTGATATCTGTTTTTCCATCGATCCCTCAGCTCCACTTACTACAACTGTCAGAGTCTCCTTGCACAGGCACGTCCATGTATGTGTACTTACCATCTTAGCTTTTGAGTTCATCCGTTTATTCACGAATGGACATGGTCACAGAGATACAGGACCACCCGCATTCTTGTCAGACTCCTGCCCTGAGATGTGAAACTCTACAAAACTATTACCCCTTCCCCACTGTGTACAAGTGCCTGCCACCTGAGCTGACCTAAACAGGAACTATTGGTCATTGCAGGTCCTTCCCTTTTCATCTCAGACACAAATAGCCAGTGTCCTGTCAGAAGTAGGCGGAGTTAGAACAAATGGACATGCTTTCTGCCTTGGGACAACCTTCTGACGCTAGCGATATGATTTTCTCTGGATCTTTTTTCATTGGGCAACATAGGTGGGGGGGGTGTGACTCAACTTAGCCGTCCTCTCCTAGAGTTACAAAGAATCTCTGCATTTGAAACATGCATCTACACTTCATGTGCTTTCTTGTCTCCCCGTGGAGCAGGACAAGTTCTTTTCTAGAGTGTATCACCCAGGCCTCGGGATCATCCCATCTGTGTATTGGGAATATCAGTGTTTCCCGTTTCTGGACTTTGGGGAGATTGGTGAGGCTAAACACATGGCTATGTTATAAACTCCACAGGAGTTTCCTGCTTTTCTATCAGTGTTGAGAGCAAGAGATAGAATGTGTGACTCGGGTTTTGTAGGCACCCAGAGCAGCAGCTTTGCGTCTTCCATGGCTAGACGGCAATAGGCCCTTGGTCCTGTTGGTAGTTGTCTGCCAGAGGCCAGAGATGCCAAAGTGCTTAAATCAGCTGTCTGTGGCTTTGATCTGATCAGATGTCAAGAATAGAAGCAGGAGGTGCCATACCTGTTAGGTCTGTCCCATAAAGGAACACTCTAGCTTGGATTCCTTACGTGTTGACAAATAGAACATTACAGCCATTTAGAAACCTCATGAATCAGCCAGCTGGACTCACCAGCCCACCCATCCCCTATACCTCTATCCTGATAATGTTTTGATCAAAATCCTGATGACTCTGGATATCCCCCCCTTCTGGGTTCAACGTCTACTGTAGGAAATTCATCTTCTTTCTTTCAGTTAAGTTCTCATAATATGTCTGATTTCTGATAACGCCAGTTAAAATCCATGAGCTCCAGTTTTAAATACTACAAAACCAGAATACAGCACCATCGCCTCAAAGGAAGCTTTGTGTAACAGGTCAAAATGCTAGAAAATCTCCAATATGCTCCTGTAATAAAAGTGATTTTTCATACAAAGAATTAAAATAACTACAAGCCTAAAATAATCAATGCATTACAGTGCTAGCATGAGTATTCATAAGAGAGAAAAAGGCATATATAGCATGGAGGATGGCATTACAGAAAGACATGGGGCAGAACACTGAGTGCATGGTAAAGCCCTTCTACCTACAGGGGGCCATAGGAAAACTCCATGGACCCAGTGGCTTGCACAACAGAACTTTGGGGGCTCTATATACCTAAATAATATTTTTTCTTACATAACAACCTCAGTTCTCCATTCTTCCTTTCCTCCTGCCCCCAACATCCCCTTTTTTTCACCCTCCATCCACTCCTCAGAAGGTAAGGCGTTCCTTGGGGACTCAACAAAGTATGGCATACCAAGTTGAGTCAGGACCAAGACCATTCCTTCTATATCAAGGTTGAGTAAGGTAATCCACCATAGGGAACGTGCTCCAAAAAGTCAGTTCATTACCTGAAATAGGTCCTGATCCCACTGCCAGGGAGCCCCACAATAGATCAAGATACATGACTGTCACCCCACATTCAGAGAATCTATTTCAACACAATGCAGGTTCCACAACTATCAGTCCATAGTCTGTGAGTTACAACCAGCTCTGGTCAGCTGTCTTTATGGCTTTTCCCACCATGCCCTTCACCCCTCCCCCAGTCTTGTTCATATGATCCCTTCTCCCTCTCTTCAACTGAATGCCAGGAGCTCAGCCCAGTGCTTGGATGTGGGTCACTGCATCTGCTTCCTTCCGTCAGTTACTAGATGTAATTCTGTGATGACAAGTAGTGTAGTCAGCACTAAAAAGCAGTGACTTCTTGAAATTTGCAAACAAAAGGATGGAACTAGAAAAAGCTTCCAGACTGAAATAATCCAGTCCCAGAAATACAAACACAGTATGTACTCACTCATAGTGGATATAAGGCATTCTGGCATGGTTCTGAAAAATTGAGATAGAATAAAGAAAAGAACACAACACTTCCCTAGCAAATGTAGAGTCTTAGAAGTGACAATCTGGAAGCAACTACTCTGAGACAGGTACTTTTGATTTAGAGAAGCACACTTTTCAGTAAGGGACTCGATGAATAGATGTCTTTTCAATTTTGGAAATCTTACAATCTTTTGATTAGTTTTGAATGCCATTTCTCTATGTAGACCAGAGATAGAATTCACCTCTAAAATTTTTGAAAATTTCATTGGCTTGAATGACCAAAGATGAGCTGCACAAAGATGGTAACAATGGACAGGAAACATACAGATCAGATAGGAAGAGTCAGTGAGGCCTCCTGATATACAAAGAGCAATGAACAACCAGTACAGTGGGGATGGGAGAGCTGGCATCCCCTGGCTAGGCTGTACAGCACCAGATGTCCAACCGTCATACCATATATAACAAGAAACATTATAAATGCTGGACAGGACCATACACATATCTATGTTTATATACGTGCATACATTAACAATCAATGAAAAAAGGAGGCAATGATTCTGGAGCAGAGTAGGAAGGGTAAATGTGAGGGCCTTGAAATAGGAAAAAACAAAGGTAGAATTGTAATTATATATTATTCACAAATATAAACAAAAACCTTGTGCAAGAATACATTGAAGTAAATGAAGAACAAGAAAAAAACAATTTTTTTAAAGCAGTCATAACTATCAGGAAATGACGTTTTAGGGGCTTATTCTAAGCCTTGTTCTCTCCATGTTTCTCCTTATCTCATGGAATTTCAATTGTGTTTGTGGAGGGGCTCCAAATGCCAAGGCCCACCTATGAAGGCCGGTGGACAGCATTAGGTGCTGGTCTTCACCTGCTTGTTTTCTGAGAAGGACAGACAGTGGTCTTCAGCTCTGTTCTCAGTAATTGCACTTAGACTGCCATTCTCACGCTTGCTTGGCAAGCCCTTTACCACTGAGCCATCTCTCCAGCACCAGTCTGAGTCTCCAAGGGAAGCAACTGTGAAGCTTTTTCCTCCTGTCACATGATATTTCAGATCTTACAGGGAGTTGCGTGATATTGGGGTCCCAGAGAGATCAGCATCAGTGACAATGAATGAAGCTTATTGAGTAGAAACACTGACATCCCTTCTTTCCCTTGGCTTCAAGCAATGGACAGAGGATGCTCAATGCTAGGAGGAAGACAGCAGAGTTAGAGTGCCACCATAAAGCCACCAGAGTCAGACATGCTGAATCTTTCCAGGTAAGCCACTGCCACATGGCAATTACAGATTAATAGAAATGGGTTAAATCAAGATGTTAGAGTTAGTCAATAGAAGCTAGAGCAAATGGGCCAAGCAGTGTTTTAATTAATACAATTTCTGTGTGGGTATTTCAGGACTAAGCTAGCCAGGCAGCTGGGATGAACAAGCAGCCTCTCCCTAAAACAACTGGCACTCCAACGTGGTCACTAAATCTACATAAAACCTGAGAAGGCTTGAAAAGGGAATTATAGAAGAAAACAATATATATACATAAAGTTTAACACAGCTTTTTGCTGTTTGCTGGTGGTGTTTCATAGCTCCTTTAAGAGAGATTTTCCTGACTCAGAAGTCGCAGGGGGGTGGGGGGGCGGCCTTTTACCTCAGCCTAAAATAATCCATCTCTGGCTGAGGTCTCAGCTAACGGATAAGCTCTTCGTGCCCCATGATTTTATTTTTTTACTGGATTCTTGTTTCTGGAATAAAGATTGTTTCTACTTTATTAGACTTTGTTTGCCTATCCCCAACTCTGCATGACCCCGCTGGACCCAACATCTAGAAGTGTGAACAACACAGGCTGACTAAGGTGTGTTCAACCACATATCTTTCTTGCCTCATGCAGGTCATTACTCCTCTGGCCAAGGTATTTGCAGAGAGCCCAGCATTTCTTCTTCTCTGACTCTCTTTGTCTCTGTCTATGAAAGCACTAAATGCATGTTTATTGCTTCTGTTCCTGGGCACGTAAAAATGGTGGTCCTTTTTCTTAGGAACATTAATTATGGTCCAGGAACATCAGATTCAATCCTGCTTTTCTTTGATTTCCCTGCCTACAGCAACCCACAGTTGGAATTAGAGATGTTGTCCTCACATTATTGGAAATAAAGATATTGGCACGGTAGCTAAGAACACTTTGAAATCTGGACGCTATCTGTCTATGGAGATCTGCCTTGACTGGGAGGCCCCCAAGGATCCAAGGGGGAGGCACATGCACTTGTGCATAAGCACTTGCAGCAGGAAAGCTGAACAGCACAGAGACAGCCACCATTTGTGTGGGCAACTGGGACAGAGAGCAACCTGGATCCCACTGCCCACATGCACTTGGAGATCTCAGCATCCAGCCTCCCCTGTGCACTTGGAGATCTCAGCATCCAGCCTCCCCTGTGCACTTGGAGATCTCAGCATCCAGACTCCCCTGTGCAGCTGGAGATCTCCAGCCTTTCTCACACTGCAGGCACTCATTTGCAAAACACAGTCCTAGCCACCTGCTAGAGTCATGGGAACTCTGGACCAGGCACAGCTTAGTCACTGGACCTATGACCATGACTGTCACCTGACAGCCCTTAGTGTCTTCTGCCCTCTTGTTTATTTTATTCCACAATTTTATACCTCTGTGTTCTGTGTAATTTTCTTATAATACAACCGAAGCTCTCAGCCTCCTCCATACTCACGTTCTGTAGATGCTTCTATGTGCAAAAACATAAAATAGTTGCCTATGAAAGAAATGATTGTTGT
Source organism: Chionomys nivalis (assembly GCF_950005125.1). Classification (NCBI taxonomy): domain Eukaryota; kingdom Metazoa; phylum Chordata; class Mammalia; order Rodentia; family Cricetidae; genus Chionomys; species Chionomys nivalis. The sequence continues at coordinate 25,087,733 of NC_080093.1, read as the reverse complement.
AGCCCTAGATTTAAAAGAAACAACCCTACTCACTGACATTTCCAACTCAAAAGATAGTATCGAACATAAAACAAGAGACATTTACATAAAAAGACTTAACATGGAGCCAGCTAGTGGTGTGCATGCCTTTAATCCCAGCACTCAGAGGCAGAGTTTACAGATCTCTATGAGTTTACAATGAGTCTGGTCTACAAGAGCTAGATCCACGATAGGCTCCAAAACTACAGAGAAACTCGGACTTGAAAAACAAAACCAAAAATACCCAGAAACCAAAAAAATACAAAAGACTCCACGGTACCTAGTACTTTTTTATGTTTTATATATGTGTATGGATGTGAATATACATACATACATATATGCATAAATTCCTGGGGGTATTTAGTTCTTGCAGGAAAAGATTTAAATATCTCATATCAAATATAATAAAATTTCCACATTTTGTCTCTTACTAAGGGACAGAAAAAATGTGTCCTCTCTTGGGTTAACCCAGCCAAGGATGGGCCAAAGCACTTGAACCAGTAACCTTGAACAGCATCTCAAAAGATCCTCTGGGTGTCTCTAGGGTCCATCCCAAGAGCAATGAAGGTGTGGGGTTAGGAGATGGGAAGGAAGACACTATAAGCAGCTGCTCTCTTTTAGGACTCTAAGTACGTAGAGTGGTAACTTATTGTGTTGTAGGAGGTCGTGTGTTTGTCTCGACTGCTCAGAACCAAACTGACCACACAGACACTGTATTAATTAAATCACTGCTTGGCCCATTAGCTTTAACTTCTTATTGGCCAACTCTTACATCTCAATTAACCCATTTCTTTTTTTTTTTAATATTTATTTATTTATTATGTATGCAATGTTCTGTCTGTATGCCTGCAGGCCAGAAGAGGGCACCAGACCACATTACAGATGGTTGTGAGCCACCATGTGGTTGCTGGGAATTGAACTCAGGACCTTTGGAAGAGTAGGCAATGCTCTTAACCTCTGAGCCATCTCTCCAGCCCCAATTTAACCCATTTCTAGTAATCTGTGTATCACAATATGGCTGTGGCTTACTGACAAGGTTCTGAACAGAGTCTGTCTCTGATGGAGTTACATGACTTCTCTCTGACTCTGCTTTCTTTCTCCCAGCATTAAGTTATGGTTTTCCCCACCTAGCTCTGATCTACCCTATCACAGGCCCAAAACAGCTTTAACCAATGGTATTCACAGCATATAGAAGGGAATCCCACATCATTATTCCACTCCTGAAATTCTCGTTGGTAATTGTCTCTCTCTATGGGATGAGCATACTATTATATCACCCAGGGATTTGAACTACATGTCTGAGACAGCCTTAAAAACTCTAGCAAGTATTCTTTCACTCATCCAGCCCCATGCCCACATTATAATCATTGAACAAATTCTCTGGGCCGTCAGTAAAATTAACATCCTTGTTCCCTTTTCAGTAGTAAAAAGAGAACCCATAAGACATAACAAATCAGTGTAAGCAGCCTCATCAGACCTGACCTCAAGCAAATGTCTGTGTCCTGGGTTCACTCAACCTGCAGAGCAGGGGAATCCTTACCCCATGGTGGCTGTGAAGGTGGCTGCAGTTCTCTGGGTTTTCACCAGAACAAGACTCCTCAGGATACTTCCTTGATGCTCTGCTCTCCTCTGGACTTTCACACCAACTGGACTTCTCATATATAAGCTGGGAAACCGTGCTATAAAATGAGGTGTGGTGTTGCATACAACAGTGGGAAAATGAAACTGGAAACTGAAACTAAAGCCTTCAGGTTTCTTGTCAGCGAAACTGTGGACAACCAGGTATTGGCCTTCTTTCTTTCTCCTCTGAACTGATGGGGAGAAGGTTCTGGAATAGACAGACATGTCAGTTCCCTCTCTGTCCAGAGAGAGACATCCCTGCACCAGGATATGCTGTTACAAAGGGGTTGATGGAGGCAATGTGAACATAAAGGACCAGACTGGCATCTTCACAATTATTTTTTCATCAAAAGTACTGATATTCTGCACTTACTCTTTGGAAGTGAGACTATGGTCATGTTGATTTGATGGGATGACAAAAGGGAAGTTTAGGGATACCAGAGTCCATCTGCAAGTTGGTTTCTCTACAGTCCAGAAGTGGTCCAAACCACTTGGTTTGCTGTGTGGCTTTCCTTATCAACTTCTGCAGATTCCATCCATGTATGCCCACCTCCAACTGCAGAGGCTTTACTAGTTAGATCGTAGGTCTCAGACAAATAACCAACCTCTTTAATATAAGCAGAAGGGTTAGAAGAAAAAGAACCTAGCCTCTTTTCTATCTGAAAGAGATCTGGAAGAGAAAAGGAAACATAAACTTTTATAATGTCATTGATTTCTGCCACCTCCCAGAGAGCGCAGAAGAGGGCAGAACTATGTTTGTATCTGGTATGGGAGGAGACTGGGGAGGATTGGGAGGTGCTAGCCCAGTGTGTAGAGGGGGTTTATTGGTGAGATGTTGGGGTATGAAGGGGAGAGTGAGAAGGAGAGAAAGGTGAGTAACATGGAAGTTGACTTTGAACTTCCAGATTGGCAAGGAAGGGCGTAGACAGGGAAGTGATAGTTTCCTTTGCTTTACAGAAACTTCTCGGTTTCAGTAGGTCCCATTTATTCAGTGTTGCCCTTAATGACTGTGCTGCTGGGGTTTTACATAAGAAGCGATCTCCTGTGCCCATATGTTGTAGGGTACTTCCCACTTTCTCTTTTATCAGGTTCAGTGTGTTCAGATTGATATTGAGGTCTTTGATCTATTTGGACTTGAGTTTTGTGCATGGTGATAGATATGGGTCTATTTTCATTCTTCTACAGGTTGACATCCAGTTGTGCCAGCACCATTTGTTGAAGATGCTTTCTTTCTTCCATTGTATACTTTTAGCTCCTTTATCGAAAATGAGGTGTTCATAGGTTTGTGGGTTAAAATCCGGGTATTCTATTCGATTCCATTGGTTGACTTCTCTGTTTTTATGCCAGTACCACGCTGTTTTCATTACTGTAGCTCTGTAATAGAGTTTGAAGTCAGGGATGGTAATGCCTCCAGAAGTACCTTTATTGTATAAAATTGTTTAGGCTATCCTGGGTTTTTTGTTTTTCCATATAAAGTTGATTATTGTCCTCTCAAGATCTGTGAAGAATTTTGAAGGGACCTTGATGGGGATTGCATTGAATCTATAAATTGCCTTTGGGAGAATTGCCATTTTTACTATGTTGATCTTCCCAATCCAAGAGCAAGGGAGATCCTTCCCATTTCTGGTATCCTCTTCAATTTCTTTCTTCAAAGACTTAAAGTTCTTGTCAAATAGATCTTTCACTTCCTTGGTTAGAGTTACCCTAAGGCAAAAAGGCAAAAAGGCAACCTACTGACTGGGAGAAGATCTTCACCAACCCCTCAACAAACAAAGGTCTGATCTCCAAAATATATAAAGAACTCAAGAAACTAGACTTTAAAATGCTAATTAACCCAATTAAAAAATGGGGCACTGAACTGAACCGAGAATTCTCAATAGAAGAAGTTCAAATGGCCAAAAGACACTTAAGGTCATGCTCAACCTCCTTAGCAATCAGGGAAATGCAAATCAAAACAACTTTGAGATATCATCTTACACCTGTCAGAATGGCTAAAATCAAAAACACCAATGATAGCCTTTGCTGGAGAGGTTGTGGAGGAAGGGGTACCCTCATCCATTGCTGGTGGGAATGTAAACTTGTGCAACCACTTTGGAAATCAGTGTGGCGGTTTCTCAGGAAATTCGGAATCAACCTACCCCAGGACCCAGCAATACCACTCTTGGGAATATACCCAAGAGATGCCCTATCATACAACAAAAGTATATGCTCAACTATGTTCATAGCAGCATTATTTGTAATAGCCAGAACCTGGAAACAACCTAGATGTCCTTCAATGGAAGAATGGAATATATACATATTAGAGTACTACTCAGCGGTAAAAAAACAATGACATCTTGAATTTTGCATGCAAATGGATGGAAATAGAAAACACTATCCTGAGTGAGGTAACCCAGACCCAAAAAGATGAACATGAAATGTACTCACTCATAATTGGTTTCTAGCCATAAATAAAGGACATTGAGTCTATAATTTGTAATCCTAAAGAAGCTAATTAAGAAGGTGAACCCAAAGAAAAACATATAGTTATCCTCCTTGATATGGGAAGTAGACAAGATTTCCCAGCAAAAAATTGGAATCTTGAGGGTGGTGTGGACTGTGGGTAAAGGGAGATGGGGAGTGAAAAGTGGGAAGGGGAGGATGGGGAGAACTTGGGGAAATGGGATGGTTGGGATAAAGGAAGGGTGGATATGGGAGCAGGGAAGTATATATCTTAATTAAGGAAGCCATTTTAGGGTTGGCAAGAGACTTGAACCTAAAGGGGCTCCCAGGTGCCCAGGGCAATGTCCCCAGTTAGTTCCTTGGGCAGCTGAGGATAGGGAACCTGAAATGGCCCTATCCTATAGCCATACTGATGAATATTTTGCATATCACCATAGATCCTTCATCTGGCGAAGGATGGAGATAGAGACAGAGACCCACATTGGAGCACCAGAATGAGCTCCCAAGGTCCAAATGAGGATCAGAAGGAGGGAGAACATGAGCAAGGAAGTCAGGACCGCGAGGGGTGCAGCCACCAACTGAGACAGTGGGGCTGACCTATTGGAAGCTCACCAAGGCCAGCTGGACTGGGACTGAAAAAGCATGGGGTAAAATCTCTGAACATAGTGGACAATGAGGGCTGATGAGAAGCCAAGGACAATGGCACTGGGTTTTGATTCTACTTCATGTTCTGGCTTTGTGGGAGCCTAACCAGTTTGGATGCTCACCTTCCTATACCTGGATGGAGTGGGGAGGACCTTGGACTTTTCACAAGGCAGGGAACCCTGACTGCTCTTTGGACTGGAGAGGGAGGGGGAGAGGAGTGGGGAGAGGGGGAGAAGAGTGGGAGGAGGAGGAGGAGGGAAATGGGAGGCTGGGAGGAGGTGGAAATTTTTTTTCAATAAAAAAATAAATAAATAAAAATAAAAAAAATTTAAAAAAAGAAAAAAATCAAACAAAAAACAACCAAGAACAACAACAACAAAAAGAGTCCAATAACTAATAAAAGTAAGTACAAATGGGTCCCCCCAAACCCCTATAGCATAGACAACAAAAAGGGACCCACCAAGACGCAGCTCTGTAGCCTGGGAGCCAATTTTAGAGTGACATGGAGAGCTTAGATTGTGGACTAGGGGGCTTTCAACATGTGGCCTATGGCCATGCAGAAAGGCCACCCTACCCGGTTGGACCTCCAAGATGTTAGGAGTTTTGCTAATGAGAGTTCTCTGCTGACGCAAAAAATACCAATCAAGCCAAATTACAATTCAAATTTACAAATATCCAAATTTAATGGAACTCTGTGCTCTTGGGTGGCCCCAAGGGGGAACTGGGATACCGGAAACGTAATTATGGGCTGGGTGGGGGCAGTGGAGGAAAGAGACCACGAGGGAACTTGTGGAGATATCCTTGGTCTCTGCCAATGCATGAAGCCATCAAAATCTGTAGGTTCTGCAGCTGTAGGGTACCAGATAGTTGTGGGTGGCCATCTTGATATCCTCTGACAGGTCAGCCTATGACAGCTGGGTCTTGGTTAATGGGCTTACTGAAACATAGGGCTGTGTTTGTGGTCTATAGTGTCCCCAGATTTTGAGTGGGTCATCATGACCCATGTCCCCACTGAATGGAAAGAGCACGCAGATGACTTTTGTGGTGAAAGTGATATCGATGGCTGCAGAGGCAGGGTTGAGAGGGGAAGACATGGAAGGCTTTTGTGGCAGACTTTGAATCTCCCAAACTGCCTTCCCCTAAAACACATAACAGCCTAGACAGAGAGCCACCAAAGAAAACTCTTAAAAAGTGTGACAAAGTGTGATCTCAATCATCTGTAATGCCAGCTGCCCTACATCAACTCTTTTTTCCCACCTTTAAAACCAGAACTCCACAGGCAGAAACTGGTGGATATCTGAGTTCAAGACCAACCTGGTCTACAGAGTGAGTTCCAGAACAGTCAGAGCTACACATAGAAATTCAGTCTCAAGAAACCAAAATGAATGAAGCAGTGACTAAATAAATAAATATAAGAAAACTTGTGAACTAGCTGAAGACTAGCTGTTATAATTGTTCATCTCTTTAAGAGACAAGCCACGCCTACTCCCTGCAGCCCCTCCCTTCCTTACCTTGGCTTCTCTCTCTGTTCCCTTTTCTGCTGTCCCCTTCTCTCTCTTGCTCTGTCCTCTTTCCCTTCTTTTCTCTCTCTCTGTCTCTCTGTCTCTTACCCCCTTTTCCCTTTTCCCTTACCCTGCATAATTTAACTAATAAATATCTAATTCTTTTCTGTATGATGTGTCTGTCCACGATGTGCTGTCCATGTGCCTACACTGCTAGCCAACAGGAACTTGCACCTTTGCCGGGAACTTGCACTTACCAGGGGACTCACAGTCTGCAGGACCAGCCCACCTACACATGGCTGGGGCCAGCCACCTTGGTTTGTGGACCCGCTACAAGCTGCATGGGGCCCGAAACAAAAATCATACACTAGCTCTCCTCAATCCATAGTTTCTGAGCTTCTGGTGAATGTGTGGGAGAGGAAGGATTCAGTTGTATTTCAGGGGCCGGGCACTCAGAATTTGGCGATGCTCCAAATACTATATAGATAACACAAAGTGATATTTGTGTTTTTCTTGTTTGTTTCCTTCTATTGTGAGTAAGTTTACAAGGGGGCGTGGACATGGAAGGACTGTCAAGATCAGGGTGCATGATGTAAAGCTCCCAGATAATCAAAAAAGATGGTATGTAGGGAAAAAAGATTACCATATGTATTAAAAATGTTGTGAATTAAGGGGCATTTCAAGGAAACCAGGCTCAAAGACTTATCTGACAAATCAGATTGAAGAAGTGTAGGCCCATATTTCTACATGATTTGACATCTAAGTTCTCAGGCCATGGTTAAGATCCATCAGGCACCCTTCCAGACAGGCTGTCACTGCCCTAACAAAAGCTCAGGATATGCTGCTCCTTTTCCTTTGTAATTATGTAGATTGCCTGAAAAGAGGTGTTATTTTCAAACTAGTGACCAAGCTGTGGACATGACTGCAGATCTGCTACCCAGTAAACAGAATGTTAATGAACTTCCATGTTAGTTTACCTTGGGGGATAAAAGGTATTTGGTTAGTAAACACTGGTGAGCTTCAGGATTTGAATAAAGCCTGAGACTCCCTACCCATTTCTGTGTGAACTGTGTCTCAATTATTCCCATGCCTCCCTGCAGGTCCAAGAGAGAAAAATAGTTAATGTTGGGGTATCAGACCTTGACAAAGAAGGGGTGTTGCTTCCACCCTTGGAAATCATACATAGAGTGACAGTTAGCAGAAACTGGGATGTCACAGCCCTACACTAACCTATCATCTGATATCTGCTGTTTGTGTTAAAGGACATTTTGACCAACCTTAGTCCCCTCCCTTGATGTAGTCTGCTCTACTGAAGACCCTTTCCCCTGATCACCCATCTAGACCCGGACCTGACTTGCAGCTCTTGCCTTTGACTTGGTTAGGCCTTTTGACTCCTGGCTTGATTCCTTAGCATCTTTCTTGGCCTGATGCTGACAACAACACCAGCAATCAGTACCAGCAGCACCTCCTGGCCTCCTACTCATCTATGGCTCTTTCTCGTGTGGGATCATTCTCACTCCTCTTTTGAACTGCAGTTCATCATGGAATATTGGGAACCATACTCATAACTAAGTACACATAATCTTCATTTACTAAACAATAGTGACGCTATTAGCTACAACCTGATGCTCAAACCATAAAACACAGTGGTTCTACTTATTATTAATTTAAATATTTTTCATACTTATTTAGTGTTGTGTGCTTGTGTATGTGGTTGTGCACATGCACAGTGTATCACCGTGATTGTCCCTTGCACAGCTGTGCAGGGTAGGCCACAACTCGTTGAAGTTTCATCCATGCAGTTGGATGTAATATCAATGAGAAGAATCAGGACAATGGGAGAGACAACACTATGAGGGGAGAAAGAAGAGCAAAGAGGGCCAGGTGGGGGTGGCGCACGCCTTTAATCTCAGCACTCGGGAGGCAGAGGCAGGCAGATATCTGTGGGTTTGAGGCCAGCCTAGTCTACAAGTGCTTGCTCCAGGACAAGCACCACAGAGAAATATTGTTTCGAAAAACAAACAAACAAACAAAAAAAAGAAGAGCAAGGAAAACCCAAAAGAGCTGATAGGACAGTTAAACAACAGGGAGAGAGGAGGAGGAGCAGAGGGCAGAGAAGAGCTCCTGAGCATTGGCAGTGTGGGTCTGCAGATATAGAGCACAAGGTGCATCCTGGCCCAGTGAGTCTGGGATCTAGGAACTCAAGGCACATTAATCAATGCAGGAACCTTAAGCATTTTAGTTCTATAGTTTTGACCTATAGGTCTCATGAAGTTAAGGGCAGGATACAGGGCTTAGTGATAATAGGACATGCCAGATAGCTGAAGCATCCAGTATCTGACACACATATCATTACCTGAATAATCTTGTAAATATGTCTCCCCTGAGATAAAGGTGGAAATGGTTTCCTGGAAGAGAAGAATCTGCCAATTACCCAAATCCCAGCTTTTAAATCAAACTGCATATCCTCTTGCTGCTTCCCAATCTTTCTCTCTCTCGTTCCCTTTTCTTCTCCCCTCTCGGTTACTCTTCCTCTCTATTGATGTGGACTACCAGGGAACATCTTTATGAATCCTGAGAGCTGATACTACAATTTTCCTTTGCTTGAAATTAATAAACATGTTATTGGCTTAACATGGAAAAATCTGTAGAAAGTATCAGTTGTACTTTCCCAAGGATCAGGCAAATGAAGTCTAAGCCCATCCTAAGCATCATCTTCCTACTGAGAAATAGCAGCGCTCAGGTACCTGGGTAGCATCAGTCACCCTTACTAACCAGTGTTGTATAGAATGAAATAACCTTCTTCATGTTTTCACATCCCACGTGCTGCTCTCATGTGCACAGATTTCTCCCCTGCTTGCCCACTAGACTCCTGGGAGTTGGTTCTGCTATCCCATGTCCTCCTGAGTACCATGGAAGACTAACTTTTGGAATACTATCAACAAATTACACTGAAAGAGATTGTGATTCTCGTAAATTTTACTGGATTAATTTTAATGTCAGGGAAAAGCATCACACATAACACATTATCAATAAAACAGAAAAATTCAGATGAACTTCTTATGTCCTCTTTAGTCTGTAAGGTCAGAACAAGCTTTCTTGCATTACTGTCCCCACACTTAAGTCTCTCGTTAGCTGTGAATGGGTGTCCAGGAATGTGAGAGCTCTCCTGCTTTCAAACGCTCTCCTTTGCTCAAATCTTTTGCTCTGAGGTTGTACTGTAGTAAGAGTTCCTGATGATCAAAATTGAATTCTGAATGGAAAAGACTTTTTTGTCCAGGACACTGGCAGGGAGAGGATGAACACTTTCTTCTAACATCATAGATATAAGGAAAAATGTTTATGACAGGACTCAAAGCATTGAGAACAGCAGGAGTCAGTCCTGGTCCTTAAGTGAGCAGGTGTAGTGGGGACAGAAGTTCCTTCTAGACAGGACAATAAGGGTGAGAAAGAGGTGGCAGGAGCCAATGAATTTAGGTACTTGGATTCCAGCAAGAATGCAGTTCTGGGGAAAACAGTCAGTTAGTGGGAATGGAATCTCAGTGATGAGTACATTATCTTCGCAGAGGTGATCTGCATTCAGAACTCAGGGTTCATCTCCCTAGTGAGTCTCAGAGCCTTCTCGTAGTACAGCAGGGCCTCAGGCATGTTCCCTTTCAGTTTGTGGACTAACCCAAGGAGGCTGATGCTCTCCACTGGTCGAACATTCTGCTGAACCCGTCTTTCAGCCACTTTCTCCAAAGCTATGAGTAGTTTCCTCCAGGCATAGGACTTTTCTTCTATTTTTAGACCTTTTAAGTAGTGGGTGATTGCCTTGTCTTCTGATTTTTGATGAAATTGCTGATAACGGCCGTAGCGTAGATGGATGTCTTGTTTTCTGTGACCTGTAAGGTTCTGCATGTTCAGTGCTATCTGGAAATTTGCCTCAGCTTCTTCATATTGGTGAATTTCTGCGTGCACTTCAGCCATGCAAACATAAACTACATCAAACGTGGGCCTCAGTTCCACAGTCTTCTGAAATTCACAAATGGCCAGTTGGGCCATTTCCTGCATGCTGCCCTGCCTTCTGGAGAGTGTGTTTCTGGATGTCTTCAGTTGGATCATTTGTTGCCTGTAGCAGAGCCCTATTTGGAAATGCAGGTAGCCAGAGTTAGGTGATGTCTGCAAGGCCTTGCGTAGGAGTTGGAGAGCTTTGTCTATGCAGCCTTTCCTTCGGTAATACTTGGCTGCATAACGAAAGACATAGGTTTGACAGGATGTGCTGCTGAGGGCTTCTTCAATGTGTCTTTCTGCTTCATCTGTGTCTCCTGTGTCCTGAAGTTTCAGGGCAAGATAAACTTTAATGTATGGATCTGCTGGATTTAACATGACAGCCTTCCTCAGGGGTCCCAGAGAAATATTATTATCATCAAAGTCTTGACGATAGGCAGCTACAGCATAGCCAGTGTTGTATTCGGGGTTTTCAGGCTCAGCTTCCAGAGCTTTTGTGAAGCAGGCCAGGGCTCGTCTATAATTCTGTCCTCCACACTTCAGCAAGGCCCAACCTTCCTCACAGTGCATCTCAGCACACTCCATCCTGTAGCGGAAGGGACTTGCAAATTCCTTGCAAGTTTTCTCCACCTTGTCCAGGTAGCTCTGGGCTTCTGCCAAGCTGCCCATGTGGTAATGCACCCAGGCACAGTTGCCCCAGGTCACCACACTTCTCTTGCCCAACTGCTCTCTCCTGGCCAAGGCTTCTGCTTCTCTCAGGCTCTGCAGGGCTTCCTCATTCTGGCCTTTCAGATGTCTTACGTAGGCCAGGAGGTTGTGCATCCCCACTGGCCCCTTGATGTCTAGGAACTCGACCTGCTCTGATATTCTCATTTCCAAATCAGGAATATCGGCGTCTTCAAAGAACAAGCTCCACGTGAAGTGACAGCTCAGCTGAAGCAGACTCTTCTTGACCTGATCAGCACCAGCATTCTCTCTGTGAGAAGGAAGTAGGAAGATTAGTTATGTGAGACCTGGTCAGAATCTGGCACCATGCAAAAAAACATTTTACAACATTCTTGTTTATTTCCTAGAAATCTAACATTTCGCTCATTTAGAATTTCTTGATATCTGTTTTTCCATCGATCCCTCAGCTCCACTTACTACAACTGTCAGAGTCTCCTTGCACATGCACGTCCACCTATGTGTACTTACCATCTTAGCTTTTGAGTTCATCCGTTTATTCACGAATGGACATGGTCACAGAGATACAGGCCCACCCGCATTCTTGTCAGACTCCTGCCCTGAGATGTGAAACTCGATAAAACTATTATCCCTTCTCCACTTTGTACATGTGCCTGCCACCTGAGCTGACCTAAATAGGAACTGTCCTCGGGTTCAACACCAAGTATTGGTCATTGCAGGTCCTTCCCTTTTCATCTCAGACACAAACAACCGGTGTCCTGTCAGAAGAAGGCTGACTCAGAACAAATGGTCATGCTCTCTGCCTTGGGACAGCCTTGTGACACTAGCGATATTATTTTCTCTGGATCTTTTACAGGGCAACATAGAAGGGGGGTGACTCAACCATGGTGTAGGAGGTCCTTCTGTATTTGTGTTGCTTTCATTGGTTATTAAAGAAACTGTCTTGGCCTAGTTGACAGAACAGAATGCTGGGAAGAAGAACAGAGTCAGGCAGACGCCATGAATCTTCAGCCTGAGACAGACATAAGTTCGAATATTTCTGATAAGCCACAGTCACATGGTGATACACTGATTTAATAGAAATGGGTTACTTAAGATGTGAGAGTTGGCCAAGAAGAGGCTAGATGCAATGGGCCAGGCAGTAATTTAATTAATACAATTTCTCTATGGTTATTTCAGGTTTATGCTAGCTGGGTGGTGGGATGCCGCCTGCTCCTCCCACTTGGATAGGGCAACAAGCACCCACCTTCTACAGAGTGTTGCCTAGTACGTCCTCTCCTATGGTTACAAAGAATCCCTGCATTCTAAACATGAATCTACATTCATGTTCTTTCTTATTTTGCTATGGAGCAGGACAATCACTTCCCTAGAATGTATCACTAATACCTCAGTATCACACTGTACCCATCTGTGTAATGGGAATGTTATCAGTGTTTCCCATTTCTGGTCTTTGGGAAGATTAGTGAAGCTAAACACATGGCTATGTTACAAACTCCACAGCAGTTTCCTGCTTTTCTATCAGTGTTGAGAGCAAGAGATAGAATTGTGTGACTCGGGTTTTGTAGGCACCCACAGCAGTGGCTCTGAGTCTTACATGGCTAGATGGCAATAGGCCCTTGGTCCTGTTGGTAGTTGTCTGCCAGAGGCCAGAGATGCCAAAGTGCTTAAATCAGCTGTCTTTGGCTTTGATCTGATCAGATGTCAAGAATAGCAGCAGGAGGTGCCATACCTGTTAGGTCTTTCCCATAAAGGAACACTCTAGCTTGGAGCCCTTAAGTGTTGACAAATAGAACATTACAGCCATTTAGAAACCTCATGAATCAGTCATTGGACTCACCAGCCCACCCATCCCATATGCTTCTATCCTGAAAAATGTCCTGATGACTCTGGATCGCCCCCCACTTCTGAGTTCAAAGTCTACTGTAGGAATTTTGTCTTCATTCTTTCAGTTAAGTCTGAAGCCTGCTTTCTGAAAATCCCAGCTAGGTTCATGAACACCAGTTTTAAAAAATACAAGACCAGAATACAGCACCATCGCCTCAAAGAAAGCATTGGGTGAGCAGGCCAAAATGCTAGAAAATCTCCAAGATGGTCCTGTTAAAAATGATTTTGAAAACAAAGAATTGAAATCACTATAAAGCTAAAATAATCAAGACATTATGGCACCAGCATGAGTATCCCTGTAAGAGAAAAAGGCATATACAGCACTGGGGATGGTGTTACAGAATGACCTGAGAGAGAACACTGATTGCATGGTTGAGCCCTCTGCGTACAGGCGGCCGTAGGAAAATTACCGAGCATAGTGGCTTGCCAACAGAACTTGGGGGATTTATACTATTAGAAAATACCTTTTTACATACCAATCTCAGTTCTCCCTCCCTACTTCCATCGTGTCCCCTACAACCCCTTCTTTTCACCCTCCATCCACTCCTCAGACAGGTTAAGGCCTTCCTTGGGGACTCAACCAAGTATGGCATACCAAGTTGAGGCAGGACCAAGACCATTCCCTCTTTATCAAGGTTGAATAAGGTAGTCCACCAGAGGGAATGGGCTCCAAAAAGTCAGTTCATGCACCTGGAATAGGTCCTGATCCCATTGCCAGGAAGCCCCACAATAGATCAAGATACATGACTGTCACCCCACATTCAGAGAATCTATTTCAACACAATGCAGGTCCCACAACTATCAGTCCATAGTCTGCCTGTGAGCTCCAACTTGCTCGGGTCAGCTGTCTCTGTGGTGTTTTCCCACCATGCTCTTCACCTCCCAGTCTTGTTCATATGACCCCTCCTCCCTCTCTTCAACTGAATGCCAGGAGCTCAGCCCAGTGCTTGGAGTGGGTCACTGCATCTGCTTCCATCAGTTACTAGATGTAGTTTTGTGATGACAGGTAGGGTAGTCACTAATTGCTCAGCACTAAAAAGCAATGACATCATGAAATTTGCAGGCAAAAGGATGGAACTAGAAAAAGCATCCTGACTGAAGTAACCCAGACCCAGAAAGACAAACATAGTATGTACTCACTCACAGTCCATATTATATGTAAACAAAGAATAACCAGGCTGCAATCCTCAAACCCAGAGAAGCTATGTCAAAAGGGGGACCCTAAGAGACACACACATCAGGGTCCCAGGAAGGGAAAATAATTAAAAGCTTCTGGGTAAACTGTGCCAGGATCGAGTCAGGGATAGGACGGAAGGGGAGAGCAATGTAAGAGGTACCTTGATAGAGGGGGCCAATATGAGGTTAGGGAGAATCCTGATGCTGGAGAAATTGTCAGGAATCTTCAAGGATGATCCCAGCTAGGAGTCCTAGCAATAGTGGAGAGGGAATCTGATCAGGCCTTCCCCTTTCTAAGATTAGTACACTAATTGTCATGACATGAAATAGCCGGCCTGCATGGCACCTCACCTGGTAGGTGTTTCTTCCTAACATGCAGAGACCACAATCCTGGTAGATTCTCATGTAGTCTTTTTGTCTGTGCAACGAACTCTGAGAACTCTTTTCTGTTTTCTTCCTCTTCTTGTAGGAAAACCTCCCGGTCCTGTAGCAGAAGAGCCCACCCTTGCATCTTCAGCTAACTTTAATCACCTTCCTCTAACTTTATCCATAGATAAGTACTATTCTTGAGGCTGGTTTGGACAGGGACACAGTTTGGACATTAGTATAGCCAAATGATTTTTGACTTCTTGACTTAGCCTCTCTAAGTATTTGATTTGAAGAAAGAGGTTCTTTTGGGCAGATTTTAAAGTCTGTCATACAACTGAATGCAAAAATAGAGTAGGAAGGATATACTAGGAAAGTTTATTCACCATTTAGGATAGAAAAAGCACCCACGAGAAAATATTGCAAGAAAGGTTTAAATCATGGCATATATCTAGAGCCCAGGGGTGGGTACAGAGCCCCAGGGTGTATTCCTCAGTTTTTCCCCCTGTGTTTCCACCTTCCTATAGTTTGTGGTTTGTGGTTTGTGGTGTGTGTGTTTGAGCTATGTGTCCCTGTTATCTGTGTGATCGTGTAAAAAACAGTATATGCTCATGCCCAATTTTTAACTTGGTTTCAAGTCTGGAAAAAGTTCAGTTTTGTAGTAGGAGCTGCGGGCTGTGTTCCTGCCGCCCCAGCTCCTGGTCGCCTGGCTAGCTTATGCCCCAAAATAACAACACACTAACAGTATTCTTATAAACACTGCTTGGCCCATTAGCTCTAGCCCTTACTGGCTAATTTTCATATCCCGATCAACCCATCTCTAATAATCTGTGTAGCACCAGTCTTACCGGGAAAGATTCAGCATGTCTGACCTGGCGGCTGGCTGCATCGCATCTGGCTCTGAGAGGAGTTGTCTTATATCTGAGCTCACTTCCTCTTCCTCCCAGCATTCTGTTCTGTTTACTCCTCCCACCTAAAGGCTGGCCTATCAAATGGGCCAAAGCAGTTTCTTTATTAGCCAATGACCTTTCTCCATCACAGTCTCTTTGAAGGTTAGAGATACTTTCAGAAAAATAGATTTTAACCTTGTCTCAAGGCATTCTGGCAGGGTTATGAAAAAGGGAGATAGAAAAAGGAAAAGAAAAGCAATACTATCCCAGCAAAAGTAGAGGGTTAGAAGTGACAATCTGGAAGCAACTACTCTGAGACAGAAGCTTTGGGTTTAGAGACACACACATCTCAGTAAGGGACTAGATGGAATGATGCCCCTCCCATTTTGGGAATCTGATGGTCTTTTATTAGTTTTGAATGCCATTTCTTTACATAAGACCAGAGATAGAATTCACTTCTAAAATTTTTGAAAATTTCATTGGCTTGAATGACAAAAGATGAGCTGAACAAAGATGATAACAATGGACAGGAAACATAGAGATCAGATAGGAAGAGTCAGTGAGGCCTCATGATACACAAAGAGCAATGAAAACCATTACAGTGGGGATTGGAGAGCTGGTATCCCCCTGCTAGGCTGTACAGCACCAGATGTCCAACCCTGATATCATATATAACAAAAAACATTATAAATGCTGGACAGGGACACACACATATATATGTTCATATATACGCATACAAAAACAATGAATGAACTAAAGAGGCAATGAATTTGGAGGAGAGCATGGAGGGTAAATGTGAGGGACTTGAAAGACAAAAGGAAAAGAAAGGGAGAAATGTCATTGGGTTCTAACCTCAAAAATAAACAAAAACCTGTGGAAGAAGACATTAAAGTAAATTAAGGAAAAGTAAAAACATATTTTTAAAACAGTCATAATGATCAGGAAATAACTTTCTTTTAGGGTTCTTCTAAGCCTTGGTCTCTCCATGCTCCTCCTCTTCCCATAGCATTCCTATTGACTAAAAACACTGACAGCCCTGTCTTCCCTAGGCTTCATGTAATGGACAGAGGATGCTCAAAATGTCCTTGATGTACCAACCAGCAGAGGAGTCACAGCTGTTTGTTCATGCCGTATAAAGGGTTATGAGCTTCATGGCCCAGTGTTCTTTGGGCTTATACCTCATCTCACTTATCCACTCGAATTTCGAGAGCACTGTTTCATAACAAAAATATTTCAAAATGTTTCTAATCATGAGCCCCTGAGAGAGTTCAATTGATGTTGGACACAATTATTTGGTTTTTTGAAAAGTGTCTCTGGGAATGGTTGGTCATTGCTCCTATACTGAGGTCTTTGATAAGCATTTGATAAGCAAAGCTAGAAAAAGATAAAAGCATAAGAAGTTTTTGTTTGTTGTATCCTTGTCTCTCTGTCTGTGTGTCAGTCTCTCTCTCTCTCTCCCTCTCCCTGTCTCTCTCTCTCTCTTTAACTCCGTCACTGTTTCTCTCTTCTTTTTCTGTCTTTGTCTGTTCATCAGCACAAAGTCCTTGCCCCCACAGAGAAGCACAAAGTAAACCAGCAATGATAGACACATAGAATTGTTTCTTCAATAGGAGAAATGTATAGCTTGTTTCCCACCCAGAAGCCTGGACATAGAGATCCTTAATAGCCTGATGATTGTGCTATCTGTAGAGCCAGGATACAATGCTCCCACAGCAGGACCAGAGGTGGCTAATAGCTAGATGGCCTTTGCTTTATCTGTTTGGCCAAAGTCTCCCCAAGCACCCAAATCAAAAAGGGAGTTGGCTAATGCCCCAAATGTCCTCTACACTATCTGTATGACTGACATTACATATGATCCTTCCCTGAGTCCTTAAGGCAATACATAAAACCTGTCTCTACAACCCTTCTTCTTAGAAGGAGTACTTGGAGTTGAGTTCCAATGCAATTATGCCTCTTTGTAGACAGGGCATTGTATTCACCAAAGAAGTTTTTTCATATTCCCCTGGGCTTAAATAAACTCACAACAAACTGCTCAGGGCCAGACTCTAGTGAAGAGTCCAAGACTATGAATATAAAAATGTAGATTCCAGAAACAGGAATGTAGAAATAAAAAATTATAAAGTTGTATGTCTAGGAAAATGAGAACAGACTGTCAGCAGCTCTCTCAGCAGCTTCAGGATGAACTACTAACAAGGCGTTTTTGCTTTACAACCCATTGCTCTATTTACAAGGCCAAGCATCTCTCTGCAAACTGAGAGCTAGCCTACAGATATGAGCTGAATCAACTTTTAGGAAATAGATATATGACCTCTGGGTTATTCCTTATCCCTATGTGAAACTGGCAGCATCAAAGGGGAGACCACAGGGTTTCAGTAAACACCACCTGGAAGTACCAAGGAAGACAATAGATTAATGACAAACACTGGTTTAACCAAAAAACTCTGTTAATGGAGATTGTAAAATAAAGCAATCTGTATCTGAGTTTTACCTTGAGATTTTAAAAATTCCTTTGTTCAGATCTAATGCACAGTGTCCCTCCTATAAAAAAGGTGGGTATAGAAACCGACCTTTTACCACAGCCTAACAAAATCCATCTCTGGATGTGGTCTCAGCTAGCTGATAAGCGTTTTGTGCTCCATAGAGATTTTTTTTTATTTTATTTTTTACAGGATTCTTGTTACTGGGATAAAGTTGCTTCTAGTTTATCAGACTTTGGTGGTCTGTCCCCACCATTGCACGACCCCCCTGGACCCAATGTCTAGAAGTGTGAACAACACTGGCTGACTAAGGTGTGTTCAACCTCATTTCCTTTTTGCCTCGTGCAGACCATTACTCTGCTGGCCATGGCCTTTACAGAGAGCCCAGCATTTCTTCTTCTCTGAGTCTCTGTCTCTTTCTCTGTCCCTGAAAACACTAAATGCATGTTTACTTCTTCTTTTCTCGGGCACTTAGAAACCATGGGCATTTTTCTATAGGAACATTAATCATGGTCTAGGGACATCAGATTCAATCCTGCTTTTCTTTGGTTTCCCTGCCTATAGCAACCCACAGTTAAAATTAGAGACAGTTAAAATTTCCATACATTAGGGAAACTAAAGACATTAGCATGGTAGCTAATAACACTCTGAAATCTGGACACCATCTGTCTATGGAAATCTGCCTTGACTGGGAGGCCCCAAGGATCCTTGAGGGGAGCTGTGCCCCAATGGGAGGCACATGCACTTGTGCATAAGCACTTGCAGCAGGAAAGCTGAGCAGCACAGAGGCAGCCACCATTTGTGTGGGTAACTGGGACAGAGAGCAACCTGGATCCCACTGTCCACGTGCACTTGGAGATCTCAGCATCCAGCCTCCCCTGTGCACTTGGAGATCTCAGCATCCAGCCTCCCCTGTGCATTTGGAGATCTCCAGCCTTTCTCACACTGCAGGCACTCAATTGCAAACCACAGTCCTAGCCACCTGCTAGAGTCATGGGAACTCTGGACCAGGCACAGCTTAGTCATTGACTCTATGATCATGACTGTCACCTGACAGCCCTTAGAGTCTTCTGCTCTCTTGTTTATTTCATTTCACAATTTTATACCTCTGTGGTTTTTGTAATCTCTCTCATTATACAACAGAAGCTCTCAGCCTCCTTCATACTCACATACTATAGATGGTTTTATGTGCAAGAACATACAATAGTTGCCTATGAAAGAGAGATTCTGTAGCCCTAGATTCGAGAGAAAACACTCTACTGACTGACACTTTAGACCCAGAGGGCAATTTCAAACATAAAAGTCAGAGAAATTTACATAAAAAGACTTCACACAGAGCTGGAGTCCAGTGCTGGTATCTCACTCCTTTAATCCCAGCCCTTGGGAGGCACAGGCAGGGGGATTTATGTGAGTTCATGATGAGCTTGGTCTACAAAAGCTAGTTTCAGGACAGTCTCTAAAACTACAGAGAAACCCTGTCTCAAAAACCAAAAACAAACAGAAAACAAAAAGACTTCAGGTGCCTAGCATTTCCTTATTATATATACATATATATGTGTGTGTGTGTGTGAATATAAATAAACATATGTATATGTTTATATACACACATACATGCATATATTCCTGGGCATATTTAGTTTATTGTGGGGAAATATTTAAATATTTCTCATTAAATGTATTAGAATTTCCACATTTCTGTCTCATATTGAGGGACAGAAAAAAAATGTGTTCTCTCTTAGTTTAACCCAGCCAGGGGTTGGCAGAAAGCACTTGGACCAGTAACCTTGAGCAGCATCTCAAAAGATCCTCTGGGGGTTTGTTGGGTACACTTCAAGTAGAGTGAATTGTGAGGTCAGGATATGGCAAGGAGAACATTCTCAGCAGCTGCTCTTGTTTAGGGCTCTAATTGCATAGAGTGGTACCTTATTCCACTCCCGAAGTTCTCGTTGGTAATCATCTCTCTGATGGGATGAGCATGCTAATATATCACCCAGGGATTTTGAACTACATGTGTGCGACAGCCTTAAAAACTGAAGCAAGCATCTGTTCACTCATCCAGCCCCATGCAAATATTACAATCATTAAACAAATTTCCTGGTCCCTCAGTACAATCAGCATCCTTATTCCTTTCTGAGTAGTAGAAAGAGAAGCCACAAAGAGGGGGCTGAAGAGATGGCTCAGTGGTTAAGAGCATTGCCTGCTCTTCCAAAGGTCCTGAGTTCAATTCCCGGCAACCACATGGTGGCTCACAACCATCTGTAATGAGGTCTGGTGCCCTATTCTGGTCTGGCCTGCAGACATACACACAGATAGAATATTGTATACATAATAAATAAAATAAATAAATAAATATTTAAAAAAAAAAAAAAAAGAGAGAACAAAAGAATGGAAGCAGACTTAGTCAGAACTGGCCACAAGCAAATGTCTGTGTCCTGGGTTCACTCAAACTGCACAGCAGGGGAATCCTTACCCCATGGTGGCTGTGAAGGTGGCTGAAGTTCTCTGGACTTTCACCAGGATAGGACTCCTCAGGATCCTTCCTTGATGCTCTGCTCTGTTGTGGACTTTCACCCCCACTGGACTCTCAGATATGAGCTGGGAAACAGCTCTGTAACGGGAGGTGACGTGTGGCATACACCTCGAGGAAACTGAAACTGGAAAGTGAAACTAAAGCCTTCAGGATTCTCCTCAGTGAAACTGTGGACAACCAGGGATTTTCCTTCTTGCTCTCTCCTCTGAACTGATGAGGAGAAGGCTCTGGAATAGACAGACATGTCAGTTCCACTGTCTGTCCAGAGAAAGACATCCCCGGGACCAGGAGATGCTGTTACAAAGGGGTTGATGGAGGCGGTGTGAACATAAAGGACCAGACTGGCATCTTCCCAACATAATTGTTTCTTAGTCAAAAGATCTGAAGTTCTGCACATTGTTCTTGGCAGTGAGCCCATAGTCGTGTGGATTTGATGGAATGGCAAAAGGGAAGTTTAGGGATAGCAGAGTCCATCTGCAGGTCAGTTCCCCTGCAGTCCAGAAGTCATCCGTACCACTTGGTTTGCTGTCTGGCTCTCCTTATGAACTTCTGTAGGTGCCATTATGTGTGTGTTTGTGTGTGTGTGTGTGTGTGTGTGTATGTATGTATATATATATATATATATATATATATATATATATATATTCATTCTAGCCTGCTTATAATCTGCCCTGTCATAGACCAAAGCAACTTCTTTATTAACCAATGGTAATAAAACTTATTCACCACATACAGAAGGTATTCCCATATCATTTGCCCATGACTCATGGATTTTTACCCCTCTTCCTGCATGACCTGTTCCCTCTGATTCCAGCTGGTGACTCTTTGGTCCATCTCAGCCAGTTGAATGTGGACTCTGCTCTCAGAACCAAGGTCCGACTCTACTCATGGTCTTGGGACAATCAATACAAACAGATTTCTCCCAACAGACCCCTTATTTTGTCTAAATAAAAAGAGTTTTAACTGTAATATAGTAAAACTATGTACAATAAGAAAAATTATCAGGTATTGTCTATATAGAAAGGAAAGGTATTAACTTTAACAAATGAAACTTTGTACAATAAGAGCAATTATCAAGTAAGAATTACATTCACAATGTCCAGTCCATTTGTTTTTGGCAAATTCAGAGAAAATATTACCTATCCTCTTTTGATAAACCCAAAGCTTTGTACCTAAATTACTTTCAATCATGGCTAAGAAAAACTAACTATAACCATCTGTATTCAACACCATCAAAGAACTGAGAAGGGTATACTATTACCTGAGTATATAGGAAGTGCACAGCAAGCATCTTCCAAAACTCTTAGTAATGAGAGAAACAGCTGACATCCAAGCAATGTTGGAGCATCTATCTTTGGCCAACAGGCCTAGAATATCTGCTAGACTTTTCTGTGGAGAAGCAAATTTAAAAGACTGTCCTACCTTGTCTTGGCAAATTTCAGTAGTTGCCTTTTTGAGTGTCTTTGTTGAGAGGACAAAAATTCCAATTGAGACAGCATACCTTCAGCAGTTGAGGCAAGGGCAGTCTCTTTGCCAGTGGCTAACTTTACCACAAATGAAAGAAAACTCCATGCAGAGGTTTTCTATGCTCATCATCTTCTTTGCAGTAAATCAGTGCTGCTAGGAACAGATATGTCTCACTGTCACGAAAAGTCCTATGTTATTTGATATTGGGACTTAGCTTTGTTTTTCATATTATATCCCTGAGAAAATGTTCAAATTTAACAACCTTTTTGTTTCTACTATGGATGCATTTCTGCAAGAGCTATATTACATACCTGGTACATATATTTCTGTGGCCACAGTGGTGATTAATTTTGTTCTTCTTTTTTATGTGCTTAAAGAAGTAGTTTGATAACACAGTCAAGAATGGGAAATTGAGAAATGATACAGTCTTTATACACAGGTTTTGAAGGCATGAAGAGGTCATAGAGAGCAGCTGAGGTTTGGTACTATGAGAGGCCAAGAAAGGCCATTTGGTGAAGATGCAGCTTCAGTGGCAGTTGACGGCTCAAACCAGAAGGGGTCATGCAAAGAAGTTGAAGCTTGCAACTTTGAAAATAGCATGAGAGGCTGTTTGTGAAAGTAGAACCCAGTTGCAGAAAAGGACCCCATCATTTTGAAGATTCCAGTACCACAGGATGGCCACCAAGAACAGCAGCAGCTGGGGAGTGGAGCCAGCCAGAGCCTGGAAGACAAGCTGTGTGTGCTGCAGAGGGCAGAGGGAGAAAAGTGACCTAAGCCCTTTGCAGGAGACCAGAAAATTGTGAGTGGATCCCAGATAATTGGATGGTTGGAATTTTATTTTGCTTTGACTTGATTGTGCCTGTGCCCTGATATTTCCCTCTTTATGTAAAAGGGATTTTACTGGAGCTTACAGTTGAGAGACTTGGCTTTTAAAAAACAGTATTTGCAAAGAAATTGGCTATTTTAAAAGAACTGATATTTTAATGTGTTTGAATTTGTAAAGACTGTGGAACTTTTAAAGTGTTTAAGATCTTGAGGATGAATAAGAAAGGAAGTGTTGTGGCTTAACAGAAGTTGACAAGGGGTCAATTGTACTGGCTGGTTTTGTGTGTCAAGTTGATACAAGCTGGAGTCAACAAGGGAAATCAGCTAAGGAAAGGTCTCCTTGAGATTCAGCTGTAAGTCATTTTTTACATTTAGTGATCACTGGAGGAGGGCCCAGCCCATTGTGAGTGGTGCCATCACTGGGATGCTGGTTCTAGGTTTTATAAGCATTTGGGTTGAGCAAGCCATGGGAAGCAAGTCAATAAGTAACTGCCTCCATGGCTTCTACATCAGCTCCCTCTCTGGGAACCTGTCCTATCTGAGTTCTTGTCCTAACTTCTTTCAAGGGTAAACAGCAATGCTGAAGTGTAAGCCAAATAAACTCTTTCCTCCCCAACTTGCTTTTGATCATGGTGTTTCATTGCAGCTAGGGAAACCCTAAGACAGCACTCTTGTACAAGAGCCATCGTAGCCTTTGCCATTCTTGTAAAAAGAAACTGACAAACTCTTTTTGGGATGGGCTCTAATGGTCACAGTTCCATGCTATGGAAGCCCAGCTGAGCGATACCTCCAGCCAGTGCGTGTCTAATGCCATCTGACTCAGTATTGAGGCCTTTCTTTTACATAAGCACAGACTGACTTTTTTTTTTTTTTTTTTTTTGGTTTTTCGAGACAGGGTTTCTCTGTGGCTTTGGAGCCTGTCCTGGAACTAGCTCTGTAGACCAGGCTGGTCTCGAACTCACAGAGATTCGCCTGCCTCTGCCTCCCGAGTGCTGGGATTAAAGGCGTGCGCCACCATCGCCCGGCTTACAGACTGACTTTTGATTAATCCTTGGTCATTAATGCCTGTCAATAACCCTGAGGAGTACAAACATGACTGCCTGGGATGCTGAATGTCATCCAAAGTAGGCAACCTGACATGACAGATACCCCCTAACCACCAGAGATGCAGATTTCTATATCACTGGAAGCAATTTTATTCAAGATGTAACCAGGTATGTGGAGGCAGGATTGGTCAAGGGCAGAAAGGTCCCGAGAACAGACATAATTTTCCTGAAATAGGCTTTAAGATGGACATGGACTGAAGGGCCAGGCAGTGGTGGTACAAGCCTTTAATCCCAGTACTTGGGAGGCAGAGGCAGGTGGATCTCTGTGAGTACCAGGCCAGCCTGCTCTACAAGAGCTAGTTTCAGGACAGGCTCCAAAGCTACAGAGAAACTCTGTTTCAAAAAACAAGAAAAAAAAATAAACGGACTAAAGGAAAACAGTGAACATTGACACAGACAGCCAATATGCTTTTGCCATGGTTCATGCCCATAGACAGATATATAAACAGAGGGACTTAGTCACCTCAAAGGGAAAGATTATTAAAAATAAGTATAAAATTGTTCATTTGCTAGAGGCCATGTGGTGCCAAGTGAATTGCCTGTCATTCACTGGCCAGGACACCAAAATACAAAGCCCCCAAGCTCAGGATAACAACCAGGCAAATTAAGTTGCTAAAGAGAATGATCCCCAAAAATCCAAACCCCAGACTATCTGTTGTCGCTGAGACCCAACTGTGCTTTGATAAAGATCTTCCTGAATCAGTTCAGGAGATATCAATTCATATTCTTGTAACAGGATGGCCGCTTGTTTGTCCCGGCTGCCCAGAACCGAAATAATCACTCAGAAACCATGTTCATTAAAACACTGATTAGCCCATTAGCTCTAACTTATTTCTAGCTAACTCTTACATCTTAATTTAACCCATATCCACTGATCTGTGTATCACCGGCAAGATTCTAACTGGCGTCTGTCTCAGGTGAAGGATCCATGGCTTCTCTTTCTGCCTCTTCTTCCCAGCATTCCATTTAGTTTTCCCCACTTAGCTCTGTTCTCCTATGGCTCTGCTATAGGCCCAAAGCAGTTCCTTTATTAACCAATAAAAGCAATACATAGACAGAAGGACCTCCTACACCATGTTCTGACTTGGGGGCTCAGGAGAGCCACAACAGATGGTGGATCTAACCTGGCAGAAGAATCTGCATGCCAAAGGTACTGGGCCAAAACTTGCCAACTGCCTTGCATCGCTCCATGCACTTGTCACCTAAGAAGATCTCAGACGCCTTTCTAAAACTTTAGATTATCTTCTTGGGTTTTTCATCTCAAAGCTATTTGACAAAAACATCTTAGTCTAACTTTAAGTACTTTTCAATGTTCTGTTTCAGCTGTGGGGCACTCTGAAACCCATGACCACATATCCCAATATTGAGCTTAAAAGAAATTAAGCTCACTGGACTAACTGGGACTCAAAAATTAAAATTTTTTCTTAATCATTAACCTTTTCTTAATCATTAAGCCACAGTCTATATGGCTCCTCAATAGAAACTTATGTGTTATAACAGTGTGACACTTCTTTGTTTATATTTTTAACCACAAAAACTCTATCTAAACTGACATTATTATTATTGTTTACATAGTATAGCTTAGGAAGAAGTCATTTTCATGATAATAATGTCCAGTGGAATGGGATGTTTCCATGAGAGAAACACGGTGCATTACAGGCAGTGGAAAAGTCCCCACACACAATCGCACCGTGCCAGATACCAGGATATGATAGCAGCAGCAATCATGAGAGGGCACAGAAGAAGCCAAATACATTCCAGAGTCTGTGGTCTCCGGGTCTAATGTGTCAGAGTTTGACCTATCAGAGAGTTTCCTCCTGGTGGGTTGACACTTTGAACTTCAGCTTTCATCTTTTGCTCTTCTGACATGGCCATCAGCAAAGACACCCCCATCAAAGATTTGACAGGAAAACATAAATCAAGGAAGAAATGAGGAACATGCCTACTTGATTATGAAAATAGAACCCATTATGCTGTATTGCTAAACATCAGTTTCCATTTACTGTAAGAGTTGAATCACTGCTTTTAAGTCTCTTTTCTGGATCCTGACCTGCCTCAACCTGTAGGCCCATATTTCTGTATGGTGTGGCAGCCAGGCTCTGAAGCCATAGGCCCGACCTGAGGTCATAACATAGCCCTGCAGACAGGCTGTCACTGCCCCAACAAAAGGTCAGGATGTTGTTGCTCCTTTCTTTGTAATTTAGAGGATGCCTTATAGAGATGCTGATTCAAGCCTACATGACAGTTAGCAAACACAGCAGACAGGTAGATGTGGACATGACAAAATGCCATTCACCTGATTACCTTGGGGACAGAATGTTGGTATATTTCCCGCTCAGTTTGTGTGTTGGTATAAAAGCTGTTTGGAGAATAAACGAGAAAAATTCTTTAGGATGTGAACTCAGGACTTCATTGTTGTAAGGAGCTGCGGGCTGTGTTCCTGCCGCCCCAGCTCCTAGTCGCCTGGCTAGCTTATGCCTCGAAATAACAACATACAAACTGTATTCTTTTAAACACTGCTTGGCCCATTAGTTCTAGCCTCTTAATGGCTAATTCTCATGTATTAATTTAGCCTATTTCTAATAATCTGTATAGCACCCCAAGGTGCGCTTACCGGGAAAGATTCAGCATGTCTGACCTGGTGGCTGGCTGCATCGCGTCTGCTCTGGACTGGAGCAGCAGAGTGTCTGCCTGGGAGAAGGGAGCATGGCATCTGAGCTCACTTCCTCTTCCTCCCAGCATTCTATTCTGTCTATTCCACCCACCTAAGGGCTGGCCTATCAAATGGGCCAAGGCAGTTTGTTTATTGACCAATGACCTTCCTCCATCACTTCATGAGGGACCACTGAGAATTCCCCCCCCCCCAATGAGTCCATGGGGTTGCACAAAGATGGGCATAGATTACCGAAGACTAGTAAACCAGAAGCAAACTTTATTCTGGGAAAAAAATTTAAATAAATAAATAAATCTCCATGGGCACAAAAATCTTATCAGCTATCTGAGATCACAGCTGAAGTTTGGATTTGTAAGGCTGTGGCAAAGGTCGGCTTCCAAACTCCCCCTTTTATAGCAAGAATTAGGCAATAACAAAGGAATTTTTACAATCTTGAGGTGAAACTTAGACACAAATTGACCTTCTTTGCATTTTTCAGTAACAGAATTTTTCAGTTAAACTAGTGTTTATATTTAGTCCATTGTTTTTCCATGGTGTCCCCTGATAGTGTTTACCAAGGCTCTGCACCTTCCCTGACACTACCAGTTTCCCATAGCAGGGAAGGGTAGGGGAAAATGCACAACTGAAATGTCACATACACCCCACCACTTAAAGGTTAACTCAGCTCATATTCAGTTGTTGATCATGAGTGGCCACTTTACAGAGCTGACCCTCAGTTTGCAGAGGGCTTCTTCAGTCTTGCAGAGAGAGCTGTTTACAAAACGAAGCAACTAATCCTTAAGCTGCTGAGAAAGCTACTGACAGCCTGCTCTCATTCTTCTAGGCTTACAACTTTATATTTCTTTATTTCTACATTCTTATGTCTGGAATCTACATTTCCATATTCTTATTCTTGGACTCTTCAGTTCTACTGTGGCATTTTCTTCCTGCTGCCTGTTGATCTGATGTAGAACTCCAAGTCCTTCTCCAGCACATGTCTGACTGCACATTGCCATGCTTCCTGCCATAACAATAATGTAATGAACATCTGAACTGTAATCCATCCCCAATTAAATGTTTTCCTTTATAGGCATTGCCATGGCCATTGTATCTCTTCACAGCAATAGAAACCCTAAGAGTTCCTATCCACCAAAGTATTGTTGATCACTCACTGACGGTCATGCTGTTTAATTCAAAAAACACTGACATAGATATTCACACCTTCCATGCAGTACCTGAAACGCAACTAACTAGAGATGGCCCAGTTGTTCCCTTTCTTACTATAGCCACCCCTGTAATTGGTTTTTTACTCTTTGTTCTTTGAGAGGTCTGCCACCCAGCTCCCAAATAAATCCCACAGAGGCATTCTTTCTTATGAATGCTCGGCCTTGGCTTGGCATGTTTCTAGGCAACTTTTCTTAACTTAAATTAACCTGTCTACCTTCTGCCTCTGGGCTTTTACTTTTCTATATTCTATATTCCTTTCTTTCCTTCTTACTCCACAGCAGGCTATGTGGTTGGGTGCCTGACCCCTGGCATCTACCTTTCCTTCTTTTTTTGCTCCTCCCTCTTTTGTTATTTATTCTCTCTGCCTGTCAGTCTACCTATCCCTCTCTCTTGAATAGTTATTGGCTGTTCAGCTCTTTATGATATCAATCAGGCATTTTAGACAGGCAAAGTAGCACAGCCTCACAGAGTTAAACAAATGCAATAAAAAAGAATGCAACACTTCTTTGCACCATTAGACAAATATTCCATGGCATAAACAAATGTAACATATCTTCAACTAATATTGAATACAACACACCCCTATAGTAGTTTTTCAGAAAATAAATCATAAATCCAGTCCATTGTCATTGGGACTGCCAGTGCAAATGTCTGATAAACATGCAAACTTTAAATATATTATTTGTTTAGTCTTTTAAATTTATGTGTATACGCGTGTGCCTGCACAAGCCTACAGCATGCATGGAGGAGTCTATGGAGGCAAACAGTGGGTTGTCATGGACCAGCCTCGACAAAAACACATCATGTCAGGGTAGAGACAAAGGGATTTAGAAATATAGTAAAGAATATGAAAATGAAAATGAAAATAATAACATGGAGAAAACGCCTTTATCCCAGCACATGGGAGGCAGAGGCAGGTGGATCTCACACATATAATCCCCTGAAATATTTTGTAAATATGTCTCCCCTCAGGCAAAGGTGGAAATGGATTACTAGAAGAGAAGAGCCTGCCAAATAACCAGATCCTAGCTTGTCAATCAAACTGCATGTCTTCCTGCTGCTGCCCAATCTTTCTCTCTCCCGTTCCCTTTTCTTCTCCCGTCTCAATTACTCTTCCTCTCCATTGATGTGGGCTATCAGGGATCATCTTTATGAATCCTGAGAGCAGACACTACAGTTTTCTATTGCTTGAATTTAATAAATATGTTATAGATTTAACATGGATAAATCTGTAGAAAGTATCAGTTGTAATTTCCCAAAAGTCAGGAAAATGAAGTCTAAGCCCATCCCAAGCATCATCTTCCTACTGAGAAATAGCAGCGCTCAGGTACCTGGGTAGCATCAGGCACGTTTACTAACATGTGTTGTGTAGAATGAAATAACCTTCTTCATGTTTTCACATCCCATGTGCTGCTCTCATGGGCACAGCTTCTCCCCTGCTTGCCCACTAGACTCCTGGGAGTTGGTTCTGCTATCCCATGCCCTCCTGAGTACCGTGGAAGACAAACCTTTGGAAAACTTTCAACAAACTACACTGAAAGAGCTTGTGATTCCCATAAATTTTAATGGATTTATTTTAGTGGAGGGAAAAGCATCACACATAACACACTATCAATAAGACAGAAACAATCAGGCAAACTTTTTATGTCATCTTCAGTCTGTAAGGTCCCAGCAAGCTTTCTTGCATTACTGTCCCCACACTTAAGTCTCTCGTTAGCTGTGAATGGGTGTCCAGGACTGTGAGAGCTCTCCTGCTTTCAAACGCTCTCCTTTGCTCAAATCTTTTGCTCTGAGGTTGTAATATAGTAAGAGGTGCTGACGACCTAAAAAAATCCTGATTGGAGAAGACTTCCTTGTCCAGCACACTGGCAGGCAGATGATGAAGATTTTCTTTTTTTTTTTTCTTCAGTAAACTCCATTATATTTTTTTGTTTTTTTAATTAATTTATTTATTTATTTAAAATTTCCACCTCCTTCCATCCTCCCATTTCCTTCCAATTCCCCCGACTCCCATTACCCATGCTCTCCAGTCCTAAGAGAAATCAGGGTGCCCTGCCTTGTGGGAAGTCCAAGGATCTCCCTCCATCCTAGGAAGGTGTGCATCCAAGCAGACTAGGCTCCCAAAAACCCAGTACATGCAATAGAATCAAAATTCAGTGTAATTATCATTGGCTTCTCAGTCCAGCCTCATTGTCAGCCACGTTAAGAGAGTCCGGTCTGATCATGTGCTCATTCAGTCCCAGTCCAGCTGGCCTTGGTGAGTTCCCATTAGATCAGTTCCACAGTCTTCCTGGATAGATGCAACCCTCTCGGTCCTGCCTTCCTTTCTTATATTCTCCCTCCTTCTGCACTTCGATGAAAATTTTCTTGTCACAGCACACACATAAGGAAAAAGGTTTGTGACAGCGCTCAAAGGGTTGAGAACAGCAGGAGTCAGTCCTGGCCACCATTAAGTGAGCAGGTGTAGTGGAAACAGAAGTGAGGATGAGAAAGAGGTGGCAGAAGCCAATGAATTTCGGTACTTGGATTCCAGCAAGACTGCAGTTCTGGGGAAAGCAGTCAGTTAGGAGGAATGGAATCTCAGTGATGAGTACATTATCTTCGCAGAGGTGAGCTGCATTCAGAACTCAGGGTTCATCTCCCCAGTGAGCCTCAGAGCACTCTCGTAGTACAGCAGTGCCTCGGGCATGTTCTCTTTCAGCTTGTGGACTAACCCAAGGAGGCTGGTGCTCTCCACTGGTCGAACATTCTCCTGAACCCGTCTTTCAGCCACTTTCTCCAAAGCGTTGAGTAGTTTCCTTTGGGCATAGGACGTTTCTTCTATTTTTAGACCTCTTAAGTAGTGGGTGATGGCCGTGTCTTCTGATTGAAATTGCTGGTAACGGCCATAGTGGAAATGAATGTCCTGCTCTATGTGCCCACTGAGGTTCTTCATGTTCAGCGCTATCTGGAAATTTGCCTCAGCTTCTTCATATTGGCGAATTTCTGCCTGTGCTTCAGCCATGCAAACGTAAGCCATCTCAAACGTGGGCCTCAGTTTCACACTCTTCTGAAATTCACAGATGGCCCGTTGTGCCAATTCCTTAATGCTGCCAGGCCTTCGGGTCTGTCTGTTTCTGGATGTCTTCAGTTGGATCATTTGTTGCCTGTAGCAGAGCCCTATTTGGTAATGCAGGTAGCCAGACTCAGGTGATGTCTGCAAGGCCTTGCGTAGGAGTTGGAGAGCTTTGTCTATGCAGTCTTTCTTTAGGTAATACTTGGCAGCATGTCGAAAGACATAGGTTTGACAGGATGTGCTGCTGAGGGCTTCTTTGATGTGTCTTTCTGCTTCATCTGTGTCTCCTGTGTCCTGAAGTTTCAGGGCAAGATAAACTTTAATATATGGATCTGCTGAATTTAACCTGACAGCCTTCCTCAGGGGTCCCAGAGACATATTTTTGTCATCAAAGTCTTGACGATAGGCGGCTACAGCATAGCCAGTGTTGTATTCGGGGTTTTCAGGCTCAGCTTCCAGAGCTTTTGCAAAGCAGGCCATGGCTCGTCTATAATTCCGTCCTCCACACTTCAGCAAGGCCCAGCCTTCCTCACAGTGCATCTCGGCACACTCCATCCTGTAGCGGAAGGGACTTGCAAATTCCTTGCAAGTATTCTCCACCTTGTCCAGGTAGCTCTGGGCTTCTGCCAAGCTGCCCATGTGGTAATGCACCCAGGCACAGTTGCCCCAGGTCACCACACTTCTCCTGCCCAACTGCTCTCTCCTGGCCAAGGCTTCTGCTTCTCTCAGGCTCTGCAGGGCTTCCTCATGCTGGCCTTTCAGATGTCTCACATAGGCCAGGAGGTTGTGCATCCCCACTGGGCTCATGATGTCTAGGAACTTGATCTGCTCTGAGATTCTCATTTCCAAATCAGGAATGTCAGCGTCTTCAAACAGCAGTGTCCATGTGAAGTGACATTTCAGTTGAAGCAGATTCTCCTTGACCTGATCAGCACCAGCATTCTCTCTGCAAGAAGGAAGCAGGAAGATTTTTCTTTGACAACCTGGCCAGAATCTGACACCACGGAAAATACGTTTTACAACATTCTTGCTTATTTCCTAGAAATCTAACATTTCGCTCGTTTAGAATTTCTTGATATCTGTTTTTTACATTAATCCCTCAGCTCCACTTACTACAACTGTCAGAGTCTCCTTGCACATGCACGTCCACGTACGTGTACTTACCATCTTAGCTTTTGAGTTCATCCATTTATTCACGAATGGACATGGTCACAGAGATACAGGACCTCCCGCATTCTTGTCAGACTCCTGCCCTGAGATGTGAAACTCGACAAAACTATTATCCCTTCTCCACTGTCTGTAAGGACAATGTGTAAAAGTGCCTGCCACCTGAGCTGACCTAAAAAGGACCTGGCCAGGGTACAGCACCAAGTATTGGTCATTGCAGGTCCTTCCCTTTTTATGTCAGACACAAACTACTGGTGTCCTGTCAGAAGTAGGCTGACTCAGAACAAATGGACGTGAGCTCTGCCTTGGGACAGCCTTGTGACACTAGCGATATTATTTTCTCTGGATCTTTTTTCTCTGGGCAACATAGATGGGGGGGGTGACTCAACCATGGTATAGGTGATCCTTCTGTATTTGTGTTGCTTTCATTGGTTATTAAAGAAACTGTCTTGGCCTAGTTGATAGGGAAGAACTCAGGTAGGCGGGGAAGACTGAACAGAATGCTGGGAAGAAGACCAGAGTCAGGCATACACCATGAATCTCCAGCCTGAGAGGGATGTAGGTTAGAATCTTGCCAGTAAGCCACTGTCACGTGGAGATACACTGATTTAATAGAAATGGGTTACTTAAGATGTGAGAGTTGGCCAAGAAGAGGCTAGATATAATGGGCCAGGCAGTAATTTAATTAATACAATTTCTGTGTGGTTATTTCAGGTATAAACTAGCTGGGTGGAGGGATGCCGCCTGCTCCTCTACTCAGGTGGGGCAACAACCCCTCCCCTTCTATAGAGTGGCGCCTACGCTGTCCTCTCCTATGGTTACAAAGAATCCCTGCATTCTAAACATGCATCTACACTCATGTTCTTTCTTGTTTCGCTATGGAGCAGGACAATTACTTCTCTAGAATGTATCACTAATACCTCAATATCACACTGTACCCATCTGTGTAATGGGAATGATATCAGTGTTTCCCATTTCTGGTCTTTGGGGAGATTAGTGAAGCTAAACACATGGCTACGTTATAAACTCCACAGCAGTTTCCTGCTTTTCTATCAGTGTTGAGAGCAAGAGATAGAATTGTGTGATGCGGGATTTGAAGGCACCCACAGCAGCACCTTTGAGTCTTCCATGGCTAGACGGCAATAGACCCTTGGTCCTGTTGGTAGTTGTCTGCCAGAGGCCAGAGATGCCAAAGAGCTTAAATCAGCTGTCTTTTGCTTTGATCTCATCAGATGCCAAGAACTGAAACAGGAGGTGCCATACCTGTTAGGTTTGTCCCATAAAGGACACTCTAGCTTGGAGCCCTTAAGTGTTGAGAAATAGAACATGACAGCCGTTTAGAAACCTCATGAATCAGTCATTGGACTCACCAGCCCACCCATCCCCTATGCCTCTACCCTGATAATGTTATGATCAAAATCCTGATGACTCTGGATATCGCCCCCCCCCTTCTGGGTTCAACGTCTACTGTAGGAACTTCATCTTCTTTCTTTCAGTTAAGTTCTCATAATATTTCTGATTTCTGATAATCCCCAGCTAAGGTCCATGAACTCCAGTTTTAAATACTACAAGACCAGAATACAGCAACATCACCTCAAAGGAAGCTTTGTGTGACAGGCTAAAATGCTAGAAAATCTCCAAGATGCTGCTGCAATAAAAGTGATTTTGCCTACAAAGAATTAAAATAACTACAAACCTAAAATAATCAATATATTACGGTGCTAGCATGAGTATTCATATGAGAGAAAAAGGCATATATAGCACGAAAGATGGCATTACAGAAAGACATGGGGCAGAACACTGAGTGCATGGTAAAGCCCTTCTACCTACAGGGGGCCATAGGAAAACTCCATGGGCCGAGTGGCTTGCACAACAGAACTTTGGGGGCTCTATATATCTAAATAATTTATTTTTCATACATAACAACCTCAGTTCCGCCTTCTTTCTTTCCTCCTGCCCCCAACATCCCCTTCTTTTCACTGTCCATCCACTCCTCAGAAGGTAAGGCGTTCCTTGGGGACTCAACCAAGTATGGCATAGCAAGTTGAGTCAGGACCAAGACCATTCCCCCTGTATCAAGGTTGAGTAAGGTAATCCACCATAGGGAATGTGCTCCAAAAAGTCAGTTCATGCACCTGGAATAGGTCCTGATCCCACTGCCAAGAAGCCCCACAATAGATCAAGATACATGACTATCACCCCACATTCAGAGAATCTATTTCAACACAATGCAGGTTCCACAACTATCAGTCCATAGTCTGTCTGTGAGCTCCAACTTGCTCGGGTCAGCTGTCTCTGTGGTGTTTTCCCACCATGCTCTTCACCTCCCAGTCTTGTTCATATGACCCCTCCTCCCTCTCTTCAACTGAATGCCAGGAGCTCAGCCCAGTGCTCGGAGTGGGTCACTGCATCTGCTTCCATCAGTTACTAGATGTAATTCTGTGATGACAAGTAGGGTAGGCAGTACTAAAAAGCAGTTTTGTCTTGAGATTTGCCGGCAAAAGGATGGAACTAGAAAAAGCTTTCTGACTGAAGTAACCCAGTCCCAGAAAGACAAACACAGCATGTACTCACTCATAGTGGATATAAGGCATTCTGGGAGTGTTCTGAAAAATAGAGATAGAAGAAAGAGAAGAACACAACACTTTCCTAGCAAATGTAGAGTCTTAGAAGTGACAATCTGGAAGCAACTACTCTGAGACAGGGGCTTTTGATTTAGAAAAGCACACTTCTCAGTAAGGGACTCAATGGATAGATGTCCCTTACATTTTGGAAATCTTACAGTCTTATGATTAGTTTTGAATGCCATTTCTCTACATAAGATGAGAGATAGAATTCACCTCTAAAATTTTTGAAAATTTCATTGTCTTGAATGACCAAAGATGAGCTGAACAAAGATGGTAACAATGGACAGGAAACATACAGATCAGATAGGAAGAGTCAGTGAAGCCTCAATGATACAAAAAGAACAATGAACAACCAGTACAGTGGGGATGGGAGAGCTTCTATCCCACAGGCTAGGGTGTACAGCACCAGATGTCCAACCCTGATACCATATATAACAAGAAACATTATAAATGCTGGACAGGACCATACACATATCTATGTTTATATATGTGCATACATTAACAATCAATGAAAAAAGAAGGCAATGATTTTGGAGCAGAGTAGGAAGGGTAAATGTGAGGGTCTTTAAATAGGAAAGGAAAAAAAGGAGAAATGTAATTATATATTAATCTCAAATATAAACAAAAACCTTGTGGAATAATACATTAAAGTAAATTAAGAACAAGCAAAAACAATTTTTTAAAGCACTCATAACGATCAGGAAATAACTTTGCTTAGGGGCTTCTTCTAAGTCTTGTTCTCTCCATGATCCTCCTTATCTCATGGAATTTCAACTGTGTTTGTGGAGGGGCTGCAAATGCCAAGGCCCACCTATGAAGACCGGTGGACAGCATTAGGCGCTGGTCTTCACCTGCTTGTTTTCTGAGAAGGACAGACAGTGGTCGGCAGCTTTTAGTAATAGCACTGAGACTGCCATTCTCACGCTTGCTTGGCAAGCCCTTTACCCACTGAGCCATCTCTCCAGCACCAGTCTACGTCTCCAAGGGAAACAACTGTGATGCTTCTTCCTCCTGTCACGTGATATTTCAGATCTTAAGAGAGTTGCATGACATTGGGGTCCCAGAGAGAGCAGCATCAGAGATAATGAACGAAGCTTGTTGAGTAGAAACACTGACATCCCTTCTTTCCCTTGGCTTCAAGCAATGGACAGAGGATGCTCAAATGTCCTTGATGTACCAACCAGCAGAGGTGCCACAGTTCTTTGTTCAAGCCATATAAAGGGTCATGAGCTTCATGGCCCAGTGCTTTTGGGCTTATCCTTCATCTCACTTGTCCATTCTAATTTCCAGAACACTGTTTCATAATAAAATATTTCTATTTCTCTTTCTAATCATATACCCCTGGTAGAGTTCAATTGATGCTGGACACAATTATTTGGATATTTGAGAAGTGCCTCTGGAAATGGTTGGCAGTTGTCCCTGTACTCAAGTCTTTACTGATAACATTTGGTAAGCCAGGTTAGAAAGAGATAAAAGCAGAAGTTTTTTATAGTCTCTGTGTCTGCCTGTCTGTCAGTCTCTTTGTCCCCCTCTGTCTCATTCTGTTTTTCTCCTCTTGTTCTGTATCTTTCTGTTGAGCAGCACAAAGTCCTTGACCCCTCAGATGAGCACGAAGGAAACCAGCAATTATAGACACATAGGATTGTTTCTTCAATAAGAGAAATGGATAACTTGTTTTTCAGCCCTGAAGGCTGGGAATAGAGATCATTAATAGCCTGGTGATTGTGCTCTCTGTAGAGCCAGATCTACAATGCCCCCACAGTAGGACCAGAGGTGGCCAATAGCTAGGTGACCTTTGCTTTATCTGTATGGTCAAGTCTCCCCAAGCTCCCAAATCAGGGAGGGACGTGTCTAATGCCCAAAAATAACCTCTATGCTATCTGTAAGACTGACACCTCACAGAATTCATCCCTGGGCTCTTAAGGCAACACATAAAAGGTATCTCTACAACCTGTCTTCTTAGAAGTACTTGGAATTGAGATCCAGTGCAATTATGCCTCCTTGTGGACAGAGTATTGTATTACACCAAAGAATTTTTTTTTTTTTTTTCAAATTCAATTGGGCTTAATTTAATATTCTCACAACAAACTGCTCGGGGGTCACACTCTAGTGAAGAGTTCAAGAATAAGAATATTAAAATGTAGATTCCAGAAATGTAAATTTAGAAATAAAAAAATTTAATGTTGTAAGTCTAGGAAATGAGAACAGCTGTCAGCAGCTCTCTCAGCAGCTTGAGGATGAACTACTAACAATGGGTTATTTCGCTTCACAGCCCAGAGCTCTATTTACAAGGCCAAAGCATCTCTCTGCAAACTGAGAGCTAGCCTATGGATATGGGCTGAGTCAACTGTTAGGAGATAGATATATGACCTCTGGGTTAAGCCTTGTACCTGCTATGTGAAACTGGCAGCATCAAAGGGGAGACCACAGGGCTTCAGTAAACACCACCTGAACATCCCAGGAAGAAAATAGATTAAGTATAAACATTGGCTTAACTAAAAAAAAAACCTTTGTTGATGGAGACTGTAAAATAAGGCAATCTGTATCTAAGTTTACTGCTTATGTGTTGCTTTCTTTGGTTAATGAATAAAGAAACTGCCTTGGCCTTTGATAGGGCAGAACTTTGGTAGGTGGGGAAAACAGAACTCAATGCTAGGAGGAAGACAGCAGAGTTAGAGTGCCACCATAGAGCTGCCAGAGGCAGACATGTTGAATCTTTCCAGTTAAGCCACTGTGACGTGGCAATATACAGATTAATAGAAATGGGTTAAATCAAGATGTTAGAGTTAGCCAATAAGAACAAATGGGCCAAGCAGTGTTTTACTTAATACAATTTCTGTGTGGGTATTTCAGGGCTACGCTAGCCAGGCAGCTGGGATGAACAAGCAGCCTCTCCCTAAAACAACTGGCACTCGAACGTGGTCACTAAATCTACATAAAACCTGAGAGGGCTTGAAAAGGGAATTATAGAAGAAAACAATATATCATGAAGTTTAACACAGCTTTTTGCTGTTTGCTGGTGGTGTTTCATAGCTCCTTTAAGAGAGATTTTCCTGACTCAGAAGTTGCAGCAGGAAAAAAAAAAAAAAAAAAAAAAAAAAAAAAAAAAAAAAAAAAAAAAAAAAAAAAAAAAAACGGCCTTTTACCTCAGCCTAAAATAAATAATCCATCTCTGGCTGTGGTCTCAGCTAACTGATAAGCTTTTCGGTCCCCAGGGAGATTTTTTTATTTTATTTTTTACTGGAATCTTTTTTCTGGAATAAAGGTTGTTTCTGGCTTATTAGACTTTGGTTGTCTATCCCACCTTTCATGACCCCACTGGACCCAAAATCTAGAAGTTTGAACAACACTAGCTGACTAAGGTGTGTTCAAACACATTTTTTTTCTTGCCTCGTGCAGACCCTTACTCTGCCGGCCAAGGCATTTGCAGAGAGCCCAACGTTTCTTCTTCTCTGATTCTCTTTGTCTCTGTCTATGAAAGCACTAAATGCATGTTTATTCCTTTTGTTCCTGGGCACGTAGAAATGATGGTCATTTTTCTATAGGAACATTAATCATGGTCTAGGGCCGTCAGATTCAATCCTGCTTTTCTTTGATTTCCCTGCCTACAGCAACCCACAGCTGGAATTAGAGATGTTGTCCATACATTATGGAAAATAAAAACATTAGCATGGTAGCTAAGAACACTCTGAAATCTGGACAACTTCTGTCTATGGAGATCTGCTTTGACTTGAGGCTCACAAGGACCCTTTGGGGGAGCTGTGCCCCAAGGGGAGGCACATGCACTTGTGCATAAGCACTTGCAGCAAAAAAGCTGAGCAGCACAGAGGCAGCCGCCATTTGTGTGGGCAACTGGGACAGAGAGCAACTTGGATTCCACTGCGCACATGCACTTGGAGATGTCAGCATCCAGCCTCCCCTGTGCACTTGGAGATGTCAGCATCCAGCCTCCCCTGTGCACTTGGAGATGTCAGCATCCAGCCTCCCCTGTGCACTTGGAGATGTCAGCATCCAGCCTCCCCTGTGCACTTGGAGATGTCAGCATCCAGACACCCCTGTGCACTTGGAGATCTCAGCATCCAGACTCCCCTGTGCACTTGGAGATCTCAGCATCCAGCCTCCCCTGTGCACTTGGAGATCTCCAGCCTTTCTCACACTGCAGGCACTCATTTGCAAACCACAGTGCTAGCCACCTGCTGGAGTCATGGGAACTCTGGACCAGGCACAGCTTAATCATTGACCCTATGACCATGACTGTCACCTGAAAGCCCTTAGTGTCTTCTACCCTCTTGTTTATTTTATTCC
The DNA here is from genome assembly GCF_950005125.1 of Chionomys nivalis. Classification (NCBI taxonomy): domain Eukaryota; kingdom Metazoa; phylum Chordata; class Mammalia; order Rodentia; family Cricetidae; genus Chionomys; species Chionomys nivalis. The sequence goes on along the minus strand of NC_080093.1, from coordinate 25,049,077 downwards.
ACAATTTTATACCTCTGTGTTTTCTGGATTTATTTCTCATCATACAACCGAAGCTCACAGCCGCCTCCATAGTAACGTTCTGTAGATGCTTCTATGTGCAAAAACATACAATGGTTGCCTATGAAAGAGATGACCACTGTAGCCCTAGATTTAAGAGAAAACTACTCTACTTACTGACATTTTCAACCCAAAAGGCAGTATCAAACATAAAAGCACGAGACATTTACATAAAAAGACTTAACATGGAGCCAGCTAGTGGTGTGCATGCCTTTAATCTCAGCACTAAGAGGCAGAGGCAGACAGATCTCTGTGAGTTTACAATGAGCCTGGTCTACAAGAGCTAGATCCACGATAGGCTCCAAAATTACAGACAAACCCTGAGTTGAAAAACAAAACCAAAAATACCAGAAACCAAAAAAATTAAAAAGACTCCACAGTGCCTAGTACTTCTTTATGTTTTATATGTGTGTATGGATGTGAATATACATACATATATGCATATATTCCTGGAGGTATTTAGTTTCTTGCAGGAAAAGATTTAAATATCTCATATCAAATATAATAGAATTTCCACATTTTGTCTCTTACTAAGGGACAGAAAAAATGTGTCCTCTCTTGGGTTAACCCAGCCAGGGAAGGGCCAAAAGCACTTGAACCAGTAACCTTGAACAGCATCTCAAAAGATCCTGAGTGTCTCTAGGGTCCATCCCAAGAGCAATGAACGTGTGGGGTTAGGAGATGGGAAGGAATACACTCTAAGCAGCTGCTCTCTTTTAGGACTCTAAGTACATAGAGTGGTAACTTATTGTGTTGTAGGAGGTCGTGTGTTTGTCTCGACTGCCCAGAACCAAACTGACCACGCAGACACTGTATTAATTAAATCACTGCTTTGCCCATTAGCTTTAACTTCTTTTTGTCCAACGCTTACATCTTACTTTAACCCATTTCTGGTAAACTGTGTATCACAAAGTGGCTGTGGCTTACTGACAAGATTCTGAACAGAGTCTGTCTCTGGTGGAGTTGCATGGCTTCTCTCTGATTCTGCTTTCTTTCTCCCAGCATTAAGTTTGGTTTTCCTCACCTAGCTCTGATCTAGCTTATCACGGACCCCAAACAGTTTTAACCAATGGTATTCAAAGTATATAGAAGGGAATCCCACATCATTATTCCACTCCTGAAGTTCTTGTTGGTAATTGTCTCTCTCTATGGGATGAGCATGCTATTATATCACCCAGGGATTTGAACTACATGTCTGAGACAGCCTTAAAAACTCTAGCAAGTATTCTTTCACTCATCCAGCCCCATGCCCACATTATAATCATTGAACAAATTCTCTGGTCCATCAGTACAATTAGCATCCTTGTTCACTTTTCAGTAGTAAAAAGAGAACCCATAAGACATAACAAATCAGTGTAAGCAAACTCATCAGAGCTGGCCACAAGCAAATGTCTGTGTCATGGGCTCACTCAAACTTCAGAGCAGGGAAATCCTTACCCCATGGTGGCTGTGAAGGTGGCTGCAGTTCTCTGGACTTTCACCTGGACAAGACTCCTCAGGATTCTTTCTTGATGCTCTGCTCTCTTCTGGACTTTTGCACCAAATGGACTTCTCATATATAAGCTGGGAAACCGTGCTATAAAATGAGGTGTGGTGTTGCATACAACAGTAGGGAAATGAAACTGAAAACTGAAACAAAAGCCTTCAGGTTTCTTGTCAGCGAAACTGTGGACAACCAGGTATTGGCCTTCTTGTTCTCTACTCTGAACTGATAGGGAGAAGGCTCTGGAATAGACTGACATGTCAGTTCCCCTCTCTGTCCAGGAGATGCTGTTACAAATGGATTGATGGAGGCAATGTGAACATAAAGGACCAGACTGGCATCTTCACAATTATTTTTTCATCAAAAGTACTGATATTCTGCACTTGCTCTTTGGAAGTGAGACTATGGTCATGTTGATTTGATGGGATGACAAAAGGGAAGTCTAGGGATACCAGAGTCCATCTGCAAGTTCATTTTTCTGCAGTCCGGAAGTGGTCCAAACCACGTGTGGCTTTCCTTATCAACTTCTGCAGTTTCCATCCATGCATGTCCACCTCCAACTGCAGAACTTCTCAGTGTACCTGAGGTTTTAGTAGTTAGATTGTAGGTCTCAGACAAATAACCAACCTCTTTAATATAAGCAGAAGGGTTAGTAGAAAAGGAACCTTGATGGAGATGGGTCTTGTATTTATCTGTAGCTTTCATTGGTTAGTTAATAAAGAAAACTGCTTGGCCCTGATAGGACAGAAAATTAGGTAGGCGGAATAGACAGAACAGAATGCTGGTAGAAAGAAGCAGAGTTAGTGAGTTGCTATGATTCTCCCACTCCAGACAAACGCAGGTTAAGATCTTTCCTGGTAAGCCAGCTCATGGTGCTACACAAGATATTAAAAATGGGTTAGATCAATATGTAAGAGCTAGCCAATAAGAGGTTAAAACTAATGGGCCAAGCAGTGTTTAAAAGAACACAGTTTCCATGTAATTATTTTGGGTAAAGCTAGCCGGGTGGTGGGACACAGCCCCGCCGCCCCTCCCACAACAGAACCTAGCCTCTTTTCTATCTGAGAGAGATCTGAAAGAGAAAAGGGAACATGAATTTTTATAATGCCATTGATTCCTGCCACCTCCCAGAGAGGGCAAAAGAGTGCAGTGCTATGTTGGTATCTGGTATGGGAAGAGACTGGGGAGGATTGGGAGGTGGTAGCCCAGTGTGCAGAGGGGGGTTATTGGTGGGAAGTTGGGGTAGGATGGGGAGGATGAGAAGGAGAGGAAAGTGGGTAAGGTGGAAGTTGACCTTGAACTTCCAGATTAGCAAGGAAGGGGGTAGACAGGGGAGGAGAGCAATCAGTACCAGCAGCCCCTTCCTGGCCTCCAACTCATCTATGACACTTTCTCATGTGGGATCATTCTCACTCCTCTTTTGAGCTACAGTTCATCATGGAATATTGGGAACCATACTTATAACTAAGTACACATAATCTACATTTAGTAAACAATAGTGACTCTATTAGCTCACTCAAACCATAGAGCACAGTGGTTTTACTTGTATTAATTTAAATTTTTTCATACTTATTTAGTGTTGTGTGCTTGTGTATGTGCACATGCACACTGTATCACCCATGATTGTCCCTTGCATAGCTGTGCAGGGCAGGCCACAACTTGTTGAAGCTTCATCAATACAGTTGTATCAATGAGAAGAGTCAGGACAGTGAAAGAGAGACAACACTATGAGGGGAGAAAGAAGAGCAAAGTGGGCTGGGAGGTGGTGGCGCACGCCTTTAATCTCAGCACTCGGGAGGCAGAGGCAGGCGGATATCTGTGAGTTTGAGGCCAGCCTAGTCTACAAGAGCTTGTTCCAGGACAAGCTCCACAGAGAAATCCTGTTTCGAAAAACAAAAAATACAAAAAAAAAAAAAAAGAGCAAAGAAAACCCAAAAGAGTGTGGGTCAGCAGACATAGAGCACAAGGTGCATCCTGGCCCAGTGAGTTTGGGATCTAGGAACTCAAGGCACGTTAATCAATGCAAGAACCTCAAGCATTTCAGTTCTCTAGTTTTGACCTGTAACTCTCATGGACTGAAGTAAAGGAGACAGGGCTTAGTGATAATAGGAACACACCAGATAGCTGAAGCATCCAGTATCTGACACACATACCATTTCCTAAAAAGTCTTGGAAAAGTATCTACACTGGGGCAAGAATGGAAATGGTTTCCTGGAAGAGAAGAGTCTGCCAATTACCCAAATCCCAGCTTTTCAATCAAACTGCATATCCTCTTGCTGCTTCCCAGTCTTTCTTCCTCCCATTCCCTTTCTTCTCCAATCTCAGTTACTCTTCCTCTCCATTGATGTGGGCTACCAGGGAGCATCTTTATGAATCCTGAGAGCTGACACTACAATTTTCCTTTGCTTGAATTTAATAAACATGTTATTGGCTTAACATGAATAAATCTGTAGAAAGTATCAGTTGTAATATCCCAAAGGTCAGGCAAATGAAGTCTAACCGCATCCTAAGCATCATCTTCCTACTGAGAAATAGCAGCGCTCAGGTACCTGGGTAGCATCAGGCACCCTTACTATCCGGTGTTGTGTAGAATGAAATAACCTTCTTCATGTTTTCATATCCCACGTGCTGCTCTCATGTGCACAGCTTCTCCCCTGCTTGCCCACTTGACTCCTGGGAGTTGGTTCTGCTATCCCATGCCCTCCTGAGTACCGTGAAAGACGAACCTTTGGAATACTATCAACAAACTAAACTGAAAGAGCTTGTGATTCCCATAAATTTTAATGAATTTATTTTAATGGAGGGAAAAGCATCACACATAACACACTATCAATAAAACAGAAACAATCAGGCAAACTTTTTATGTCATCTTCAGTCTGTAAGGTCCCAGCAAGCTTTCTTGCATTACTGTCCCCACACTTAAGTCTCTCGTTAGCTGTGAATGGGTGTCCAGGTCTCCAAGAGCTCTCCTGCTTTCAAACTCTCTCCTTTGCTCAAATCTTTTGCTCTGAGGTTGTACTGTAGTAAGAGTTCCTGATGATCAAAATTGAATTCTGAATAGAAAAGACTTTTTTGTCCAGGACACTGGCAGTGAGAGGATGAACACTTTCTTCTAACATTACAGATATAAGGAAAAAGGTTTGTGACAGGACTCAAAGCATTGAGAACAGCAGGAGTCAGTCCTGACCATTAAGTGAGCAGGTTTATTGTGGACAGAAGTTCCTTGTAGACAGGACCATGAGGGTGAGAAGAGGTGGCAGGAGCCAATGCATTTAGGTACTTGGATTCCAGCAGGATTGCAGTTCTGGGAAAAGCAGTTAGGGGGAATGGAATCTCAGTGATGAGTACATTATCTTCGCAGAGGTGAACTGCAGTCAGAACTCAGGGTTCATCTCCCCAGTGAGCCTCAGAGCCTTCTCGTAGTACAGCAGTGCCTCGGGCATGTTCCCTTTCAGCTTGTGGACTAACCCAAGGAGGCTGGTGCTCTCCACTGGTCGAACATTCTCCTGAATCCGTCTTTCAGCCACTTTCTCCAAAGCGTTGAGTAGTTTCCTCCAGGCATAGGACTTTTCTTCTATTTTTAGACCTTTTAAGTAGTGGGTGATGGCATTCTCTTCTGATTTTTGATGAAATTGCTGGTAACGGCCATAGCGGAAATGAATGTCCTGCTCTATGTGCCCACTGAGGTTCTTCATGTTCAGCGCTATCTGGAAATTTGCCTCAGCTTCTTCATAATGATAAATTTCTGCCTGTGCTTCAGCCATGCAAACGTAAGCCATCTCAAACGTGGGCCTCAGTTTCACTCTCTTCTGAAATTCACAGATGGCCCGTTGTGCCAATTCCTTAATGCTGCCAGGCCTTCGGGTCTGTCTGTTTCTGGATGTCTTCAGTTGGATCATTTGTTGCCTGTAGCAGAGCCCTATTTGGTAATGCAGGTAGCCAGACTCAGGTGATGTCTGCAAGGCTTTGTGTAGGAGTTGGAGAGCTTTGTCTATGCAGCCTTTTCTTCGGTAATACTTGGCTGCATAACGAAAGACATAGGTTTGACAGGATGTGCTGCTGAGGGCTTCTTTGATGTGTCTTTCTGCTTCATCTGTGTCTCCTGTGTCCTGAAGTTTCAGGGCAAGATAAACTTTAATGTATGGATCTGCTGGATTTAACATGACAGCCTTCCTCAGGGGTTCCAGAGAAATATTATTGTCATCACAGTCTTGACGATAGGCGGCTACAGCATAGCCAGTGTTGTATTCGGGGTTTTCAGGCTCAGCTTCCAGAGCTTTTGCAAAGCAGGCCATGGCTCGTCTATAATTCCGTCCTCCACACTTCAGCAAGGCCCAACCTTCCTCACAGTGCATCTCAGCACACTCCATCCTGTAGCGGAAGGGACTTGCAAATTCCTTGCAAGTATTCTCCACCTTGTCCAGGTAGCTCTGGGCTTCTGCCAAGCTGCCCATGTGGTAATGCACCCAGGCACAGTTGCCCCAGGTCACCACACTTCTCCTGCCCAACTGCTCTCTCCTGGCCAAGGCTTCTGCTTCTCTCAGGCTCTGCAGGGCTCCCTCATGCTGGCCTTTCAGATGTCTCACGTAGGCCAGGAGGTTGTGCATCCCCACTGTGCTCATGATGTCTAGGAACTCGACTTCCTCTGAGATTCTCATTTCCAAATCAGGAATGTCAATGTCTTCAAACAGCAGCGTCCACGTGAAGTGACATTTCAGTTGAAGCAGATTCTCCTTGACCTGATCAGCACCAGCATTCTCTCTGCAAGAAGGAAGCAGGATGATTTGTTATGTGAGACCTGGCCAGAATCTGACACCATAGAAAACACATTTTACAACATTCTTGCTTATTTCCTAGAAATCTAACATTTCGCTCATTTAGAATTTCTTGATATCTGTTTTTCCATCGATCCCTCAGCTCCACTTACTACACCTGTCAGAGTCTCCTTGCACATGCACGTCCACGTACGTGTACTTACCATCTTAGCTTTTGAGTCCATCCATTTATTCACGAATGGACACGGTCACAGAGATACAGGACCTCCCGCATTCTTGTCAGACTCCTGCCCTGAGGTGTGGAACTCGACAAAACTATTATCTCTTCCCACTGTGTACAAGTGCCTGCCACCTGAGCTGACCTAAACAGGAACTGTCCTCGGGTTCAACACCAAGTATTGGTCATTGCAGGTCCTTCCCTTTTCATCTCAGACACAAACAACTGGTGTCCTGTCAGAAGAAGGCTGACTCAGAACAAATGGACATGCGCTCTGCCTTGGGACAGCCTTGTGACACTAGCGATATGGTTTTCTCTTGATCTTTTCTCTCTGGGCAACACAGATGGGGGGGTGACTCAACAATGGTGTAGGAGGTCCTTCTGTATTTGTGTTGCTTTCATTGGTAATTAACGAAACTGCCTTGGCCTAGTTGATAGGGAAAATGTTACGTAGGCGGGAAATACAGAACAGAATGCTGGGAAGAAGAACAGAGTCAGGCAGATGCCATGAATCTCCAGCCTGAGAGGGATGTAGGTTAGAATCTTGCCAGTAAGCCACAGTCTTATAGTGATACATTGATTTAATAGAAATGGGTTACTTAAGATGTGAGAGTTGGCCAAGAAGAGACTAGATATAATGGGCAAGGCAGTAATTTAATAAATACGATTTCTGTGTGGATATTTCAGGTATAAGCTAGCTGGGTGGTGGGATGCTACCTGCTCCTCCTCCTCAGCTGGGGTGACAAGCCCCCCTCCTTCTACTCCAGAGTGGAGCCTAGGATTACCTCTCCTATGGTTACAAAGAATCCCTGCTTTCTAAACATGCATCTACACTTCATGTGCTTTCTCTTTCGCTATAGAGCAGGACAATCAATTCCCTAGAATGTACTACTAATGCCTCAATATCACACTGTACCCATCTGTGTAATGGGAATGATATCACTGTATCCTATTTCTGGTCTTTGGGGGAGATTAGTGAAGCTAAACACATGGCTATGTTATAAACTCCACAGGAGTTTCCTGGTTTTCTATCAGTGTTAAGAGCAAGAGATACAATGTGTGACTCGGGTTTTGTAGGCACCCACAGCAGCACCTTTGAGTTTTCCATGACTAGACGGCAATAGTCCCTTGGTCCTGTTGGTAGTTGTCTGCCAGAGGCCAGAGATGCCATTTTGCTTAAGTCAGCTGTCATTGGAGTTGATCTGATCAGATGCCAAGAATAGCAGCAGGAGGTGCCATACCTGTTAGGTCTTTCCCATAAAGGACACTCTAGCTTGGAGCCCTTAAGTGTTGACAAATAGAACATGACAGCCATTTAGAAACCTCATGAATCAGGCGTTGGAATCACCAGCCAATCGATCCTGTATACCTCATTCCTGAAAATGTTATGATCAAAATCCTGATGACTGTGGACACCCCCCACCCCACTTCTTGGTTCAACGTCTACTGTAGGAACTTCATCTTCTTTCTTTCAGTTAAGTCTGAAAAGAGGTTTGCTTTCTGAAAACCCCAGGTAACGTCCATGAACACCAGTTTTAAATACTACAAAACCAGAATACATCACCATCGCCTCAAACAAGCTTTGTGTGACAGGCCAAAATGCTAGAAAATCTCCAAGATGGTCCTGTAATAAAAATGATTTTGAAAACAAAGAATTGAAATCACTATAAATTTAAAATTATCAAGATATTATGGCGCTAGCATGAGTATCCCTATAAGAGAAAAAGGCATATATACCACCGGGAATGACGTTACAGAATGACCTGAGACAGAACACTGATTGCATGGTTGAGCCCTCTGCATACAGGCGACCATATGATGGAGGAGTTACTTTCATTTAATAAAGAAACTGCCTTGGCCCATTTATAGGCCAGCCCTTAGGTGGGTGGAGTAAACAGACAGAATGCTGGGAGAAAGAAGCCGAGTGAGTGAGTCACCATGATTCTCCCACTCCAGACAGACACAGGTTAAGATCTTTCCTGGTAAGCCAGCTCGTGGTACTACACAGAATATTAGAAATGGGTTAGATCAATATGTAAGAGCTAGCCAATAAGAGGCTGGAACTAATGGGCCAGGCAGTGATTAAAAGAATACAGTTTCCATGTAATTATTTCGGGGCATAAGTCATGCGGGCGGCCGGGTGCCGGGGACACAACCCTGCCGCTTGTATTACAACAGCCATAGGAAAATTACTGGGCAGTGTGGTTTGCCAACAGAACTTTGGGAGATTTATATTTAAAAAAAATTTTTTTTTTACATACCAATCTCAGTTCTCCCTCCCTTCTTCCATCCTGTCCCCTACAACCCCTTCTTTTCACCCTCCATCCACTCCTCAGACAGGTTAAGGCGTTCCTTGGGGACTCAACCATATATGGTATACGAAGTTGAGGCAGGACCAAAACCATTCCTTCTATATCTAGGTTGAATAAGGTAGTCCACCACAGGGAATGGGCTCAAAAAAGTCAGTTCATGCACCTGGAATAGGTCCTGATCCCATTGCCAGGAAGCCCCACAATAGATCAAGATACATGACTGTCACCCCACATTCAGAGAATCTATTTCAACACAATGCAGGTCCCACAACTATCAGTCCATAGTCTGCCTGTGAGCTCCAACTTGCTCGGGTCAGCTGTCTCTGTGGTGTTTTCCCACCATGCTCTTCACCTCCCAGTCTTGTTCATATGACCCCTCCTCCCTCTCTTCAACTGAATGCCAGGAGCTCAGCCCAGTGCTTGGAGTGGGTCACTGCATCTGCTTCCATCAGTTACTAGATGTAGTTTTGTGATGACAAATAGTGTAATCATTAATTGTTCAGCACTAAAAAGCAATGACATCATGAAATTTGCAGGCAAAAGGATGGAACTAGAAAAAGCATCCTGACTGAAGTAACCCAGACCCAGAAAGACAAACATAGTATGTACTCACTCACAGTCCATATTATATGTAAACAAAGAATAACCAGGCTGCAATCCTCAAACCCAGAGAAGCTATGTCAAAAGGGGGACCCTAAGAGACACACACATCAGGGTCCCAGGAAGGGAAAATAATTAAAAGCTTCTGGGTAAACTGCACCAGGATCGAGTCAGGGATAGGACGGAAGGGGAGAGCAATGTAAGAGGTACCTTGATAGAGGGGGCCAATATGAGGTTAGGGAGAATCCTGATGCTGGGGAAATTGTCAGGAATCTTCAAGGATGATCCCAGCTAGGAGTCCTAGCAATAGTGGAGAGGGAATCTGATCAGGCCTTCCCCTTTCTAAGATTAGTACACTAATTGTCATGACATGAAATAGCCTGCCTGCATGGCATCTCACCTGGTAGGTGTTTCTTCCTAACATGCAGAGGACCACATTCCTGGTAGATTCTCATGTAGTCTTTTTGTCTGTGCAACGAACTCTGAGAACTCTTTTCTGTTTTCTTCCTCTTCTTGTAGGAAAACCTCCCTGTCCTGTAGCAGAAGAGCCCACCCTTGCATCTTCAGCTAACTTTAATCACCTTCCTCTAACTTTATCCATAGATAAGTACTATTCTTGAGGCTAATTTGTTCAGGGACACAGTTTGAACTTTAGTATAGCCAAATGATTTTTGACTTCTTGATTTAGCCTCTCTAAGTATTTGATTTGAAGAAAGAGGTTCTTTTGGGCAGATTTTAAAGTCTGTCATACAACTGAATGCAAAAATAGAGTTGGAAGGGTATACTAAAATAGTTTATTCACCATTTAGGATGGAAAAAGCACCCACGAGAAAATGTTGCAAGAAAGGTTTAAATCATGGCATTTGTCTAGAGCCCAGGGGTGGGTACAGAGCCCCAGGGTGTATTCCTCAGTTTTCTCCCGGTGTTTCCACCTTCCTATAGTTTGTGGTCTGTGGTCTGTCTGTTGTGTGTGTGTGAGCTGTCTGTCCTTGTTATCTGTGTGATTGTGTAAAAAACTGTATGTGCTCAGGCCCAATTTTTAACTTGGTTTCAAGTCTGGCAAAAGTTCAGTCTCTTTGAAGGTTAGAGATACTTTCAGAAAAATAGATTTTAACCTTGTCTCAAGGCATTCTGGCAGGGTTATGAAAAAGGGAGATAGAAAAAGGAAAAGAAAAGCAATATTTTCCCAACAAAAGTAGAGGGTTAGAAGTGACAATCTGGAAGCAACTACTCTGAGACACGGGCTTTTGGTTTAGAGACACACACATCTCAGTAAGGGACTAGATGGAATGATGCCCCTTCGAACTTGGAAATCTTAGAGTCTTTTATTAGTTTTGAATGCCATTTCTCTACGTAAGACCAGAGATAGAATTCACCTCCAAACTTTTGGAGAATTTTACTAGTATGAATGGCCAAGGATGAACTGAGCAAGGATGACAACAATGGACAGGAAACATACAGATCAGATAGGAAGAGTCAGTGAAGCCTCAATGATCCACAAAGAACAATGAACAACCAGTACAATGAGGATGGGAGAGCTGGTATCCCCCGGCTCGGCTGTACAGCACCAGAGGTTCAACCCTGATATCATACATAGCAAGAAACATTATAAGGACTGGACAGGTACACACACACACACACACACACACACACACATATATATATGTTTATATACACACATACAAAATCAACGAATGCACTAAAGAGGCAATGAATTTGAAGCAGAGCAGGGAGGATATATGTAACGGGCTTGAAAGAGGAAAGGAAAAGAAAGGGAGAAATGTCATTGGATTCTAATAGCAAAAATAAACAAAAACCATGGGGAAGAATACATTAATGTAAATTAAGGAAAAGAAAAAACATATTTTTAAAGCAGTCATAACGATCAGGAATTAACTTTTCTTAGGGGCTTCTTCTAAGCCTTGTTCTCTCCATGCTCCTTCTTTTCCCGTGGCATTTAAAATGTGTTTGTGGAGGGGCTGCAAATGCCAAGGTCTACCTATGAAGGCTGGTGGACAGCATTAGGCGCTGGGCGTCAACTGCTTGCTTACTGAGAAGGACAGACAGTGGTCGGCAGCTCTGTTCTCAGTAATAGCACTGAGACTGCCATTATCACTCTTGCTTGGCAAGCCCTTTACCCACTGAGCAATCTCTCCAGCACCAGTCTAAGTCTCCAAGGGAAACAACTGTGATGCTTCCTTCTCCTGTCACGTGATATTTCAGATCTTTCAGAGAGTTACGTGAGATTGATCCCCAGAGACAGTGGCATCAGTGATCATGAAAAAAAAGCCTATTGAGTGGAAATACTGACAGCCCTTTCTTCCCTAGGCTTCATGTGTGCTCAAAATGTTCTTGATGTACCAACCAACAGAGGAGCCACGGCTCTTTGATATGCTGTATCTCCATGGCCCCGTGCTCTGTGGGCTTATCCCTCATCTCACTCGTCCATTCTAATTTCCAGAGCACTGTTTTATAATAAAATATCCCTATTTCTGTTTCTAATCATGAGCCCTTGGCAGAGTTCAATTGATGTTGGACACAATTATTTGGATATTTGAAAAGTGTCTCTGGGGATGGTTGGCCATTGTTCCTATACTGAGGTCTTTAACTATAACATTTGATAAGCAAAGCTAGAGAGAAATAAAAGTGTAAGAAGTTTTTTTGTTGTATCCTTGTCTGTCTGTCAGTCTGTCTCTGTCTCTCTCTGTCTGTCTCTCTCTCTCTTTCTCTCTCACTTTGTTTCTCTCTTCTTGCTCTGTCTCTGTCTGTTCAGCAGCACAAACTCCTTGTCCCCTCAGATGAGCACGAAAGAAACCAGCAATGATAGACACATAGGATGGTTTCTTCAATAGGAGAAATGTATAGCTTGTTTTTTCACCCCGAAGGCTGGGAATAGAGATCATTAATAGCCTGGTGATTGTGCTCTCTGTAGATCCAGATATACAATGCTCCCACAGAGGGACCAGAAATGGGCAACAGCTAGATGGCCTTTGCTTTATCTGTATGGCCAAAGTGACCCCAAGCTCCCAAATCAAGAAGGGAGTTGGCTAATGCCCCAAATGTCCTCTACACTATCTGTATGACTGACACCACATAAGATCCTTCCCTGGGTCCGTAAGGCAATATATAAAACTTATCTCTACAACCCTTCTTCTTAGAAGGAGTACTTGGAGTTGAGTTTCAATGCAATTATGCCTCTTTGTGGACAGGGCATTGTATTCACCAAAGAAGTTTTTTCATATTCAACTGGGCTTAAATAAACTCACAACAAACCGCTCAGGGCCAGACTCTAGTGAAGAGTCCAAGACTATGAATATAAAAATGTAGATTCCAGAAACAGGAATGTAGAAATAAAAAACTATAAAGTCATGCCTAGGAAAATGAGAACAGTCTGTCAGCAGCTCTCTCAGCAGCTTCAGGATGAACTATTAAAAATGGATTATTTTGCTTTACAACCTATAGCTCTATGTACAAGGCCATAGCATCTCTCTGCAAACTGAGAGCTAGCCTATGGATATGAGCTGAGTCAACTTTTAGGAAATAGATATATGACCTCTGGGTTGTGCATTATCCCTGCTGTATGAAACTGGCAGCATCAAAGGGGAGAGCACAGGGCTTCAGTAAACACCACCTGGAAGTACCAAGGAAGACAATAGATTAATGACAAACACTGGTTTAACCAAAAAACTCTGTTACTGTAGATTGTAAAATAAGGCAATCTGTATCTGAGTTTTACATTGAGATTTTAAAAATTCCTTTGTTCAGACCTAATGCTTGGTGCCCCTACTATAAAAAGGTGGATTCAGAAACTGGCCTTTTACCACAACCTAACAAAATCCATCTCTGGCTATGGTCTCAGCTAGCTGATAAGCGTTTTGTGCTCCATAGAGATTTTTTTATTTTATTTTTTACAGGATTCTTGTTTCTGGGATAAAGTTTGCTTCTAGTTTATTATACTTGGGTGGTCTGTACCCACCTTTGCACAACCCCCCTGGAGCCAGCATCTAGAGGTGTGAATAACACTGGCTGACTAAGGTGTGTTCAACCACATTTCCTTCTTGCCTCGTGCAGACCATTACACAGCTGGCCATTGCATTTGCAGAGAGCCCAGCATTTGTCCTTCTCTGCTTCTCTCTCTCTCTGTTTCTGAAAGCACTAAATACATGTACTTCTTTTCCCGGGCATGTAGAAATGATGTACATTTTTCTATAGGAACATTAATCATGGTCTAGGGACATCAGATTCAATCCTGCTTTTCTTTGATTTCCCTGCCTACAGCAACCCACAGCAGGAATTAGAGATGTTGTCCTCACATTATGGGAAATAAATACATTAGCATTGTAGCTAAGAACACTCTGAAATCTGGACACCATCTGTCCATGGAGATCTGCCTTGACTGGGAGGCCCCCAAGGATCCTTGTGGGGAGCTGTGCCCCAAGGGGAGGCACATGCACTTGTGCATAAGCACTTGCAGCAGGAAAGCTGAGCAGCACAGAGGCAGTCGCCGTTTGTGTGGGCAACGGGGACAGAGAGCAACCTAGATCCCACAGCCCACATGCACTTGGAGATGTCAGCATCCAGCCTCCCCTGTGCACTTGGAGATCTCAGCATCCAGACGCCCCTGTGCACTTGGAGATCTCCAGCCTTTCTCACACTGTAGGCACTCAATTGCAAACCACAGTCCTAGCCACCTGCTAGAGTCATGGGAACTCTGGACTCAGGCACAGCTTAGTCATTGACCCTATGACCATGACTGTCACCTGACAGGCCTTAGTGTCTCCTGCTCTCTTGTTGATTTCATTTCACAATTTTATTCCTCTGTGGTTTCTGTAATCTCTCTCATCATACAACAGAAGCTCTCAGCCTCCTGCATACTCACGTACTATAGATGGTTCTATGTGCAAGAGCATACAATAGTTGCCTAGGAAAGAGATGATCACTGTAGCCCTAGATTCGAGAGAAAACACTCTACTAACTGACACTTTAGATCCAGAAGGCAATTTCAAACATAGAAGTCAGAGACATTTACATAAAAAGACTTCATAGGGAGCTGGAGCCTAGTGGTAGTGTCTCACTCCTTTAATCCCAGCACTTGGGAGGCACAGGTAGGGGGATCTCTGTGAGTTCATGACGAGTTTGGTCTACAAGAGCTAGATTCAGGACAGGCACTAAAACTACAGAGAAACGCTGTCTCGAAAAACCAAAGGTAAACAAAAAACAAAAAGACTCCAGGTGCCTAGCATTTTTTTACGATATATATATATGGATGGATGTGACTATATATATATATATATATATATATACATACATACATACATTCCTGGGCATATTTAAATATCTCTCATCAAATGTATTAGAATTTCCATATTTTTGTCTCTTACTGAGGGACAGAAAGAAATGTGTTCTCTCTTAGTTTAACCCAGCCAGGGGTGGGCAGAAAGCACTTGGACCAGTAACCTTGAGCAGCATCTCAAAAGATCCACTGGGGGTCTGTTGGCTACATTTCAAGGGGAGTGAATATGTGGGGTCAGGATATGGCAAGGAGAACAAGATCAGCAGCTGCTCTCGTTTAGGGCTCTAATTACATAGAGTGGTACCTTATTCATTCCTGAAGCTCTCATTGGTAATTGTCTCTCTGTATGGGATGAGCATGCTAATGTATCACCCAGGGATTTTGAACTACATGTGTGAGACAGCCTTAAAAACTGAAGCAAGCATCTGTTCACTCATCCAGCCCCATGCAAATATTACAATCATTGAACAAATTTCTTGGACCCTCAGTACAATCAGCATCCTTATTCCTTTCTGAGTAGTAGAAAGAGAAGCCACAAGAGAGAACAAAAGAATGTAAGCAGACTTAGTCAGAACTGGCCACAAGCAAATGTCTGTGTCCTGGGTTCACTCAAACTGCACAGCAGGGGAATCCTTACCCCATGGTGGCTGTGAAGGTGGCTGAAGTTCTCTGGACTTTCACCAGGACAGGACTCCTCAGGATCCCTCCTTGATGCTCTGCTCTGTTGTGGACTTTCACCCCCACTGGACTCTCAGATATGAGCTGGGAAACAGCTCTGTAACGGGAGGTGACGTGTGGCATACACCTCGAGGAAACTGAAACTGGAAAGTGAAACTAAAGCCTTCAGGATTCTCCTCAGTGAAACTGTGGACAACCAGGGATTTTCCTTCTTGCTCTCTCCTCTGAACTGATGAGGAGAAGGCTCTGGAATAGACAGACATGTCAGTTCCACTGTCTGTCCAGAGAGAGACATTCCTGGCACCAGGAGATGCTGTTACAAAGGGGTTGATGGAGGCGGTGTGAACATACAGGACCAGACTGGCATCTTCCCAATACAATTGTGTCTTAGTCAAAAGAACTGAAGTTCTGCACTTTGTCCTTGGCAGTGAGCCCATAGTCCTGTGGATTTGATGGGATGACAAAAGGGAAGTTTAGGGATAGCAGAGTCCATCTGCAGGTCAGTTCCCCTGCAGTCTGGAAGTCATCCGTACCACTTGGTTTGCTGTCCGGCTTTCCTTATGAACTTCTGGAGGTGCCATCATTTATGTTTACCTCCCTCTGCAGAACTTCACAGTTCACCTAAGGCTTTAGGAGCTATCCCTTCATTAACCAGGTCAATATTCCAGAGCCTAGAGCCATGGAGTCTTGCTTTGTGTTAATTGTTCTGAGATGTTTTTTAGTAAAGGGCTCTTGCCACTAGTCACAGCCCCATAAAAAATCATAAATACTCTTTAGAGTGTTGTCTTCACAGCCTTGATGCTATCATGTTCTAAAAGCTAAGAAGAACAGTCTAAGAAACTGTAGAAGGTGGGGCTCAGACTGGTTCAGCTCTAGGTCAAGTATGTTAGTCTATCATCTTGGTGTCCTTCGTTAATCTGCTTTCTCAGCCCTACTGGGGTCTATCTACTTCCTTAGCCTGGCCATTGATCCCTGTCTTCTCAAATACAGCTCATCTTTCACACCTCCAAACATAATAAAATCATTAAAAGAAACTTAAATATCTACCTCCCTCTCCCTTTGATAACATTGTATCCTCTCCTGAAAGTTTTCCCTGACTAAAGAGTTTCATTCCTAAACTTCAGTCAGCAGACAACAAATGGAGAAGGGGCTCTTTGAACATTTTCCCCCAATGAAGTTTAATATTGAAGAACCTGGAGATGTGAGTCAGTGAGCTGGCTAGGTATATGTCACAGAGTTAAAATGCTTGCTATCAATCCTGCCTCCGCCTGGTTTTAGTCCCCAGAATCCATCATCAAAATAGAACTAAATCCAGGGCGGGTGGAGGTTGTACTGTGACCTTCATACAAATGCCTTGACATGTTTGTTTGCCAAAACAAACACTCATCCACAGAGCTAATGAGAAACTTGCCTAACTCCATTTTGAAGACTGTACCCATTATGCTCTATTGTTATGGAATATAATAAGTTTCCAGTTATTGTAAGTGATTTATTTTAAGATATTTCAATTTTATTTAGGTGATGTTTAACAATTCTATTCATTTCTGAATTTGCATTTAATATGGTATATATAACATGAGCTGACATGAATGTAACATTTAGCGAAATGTGTTTGAAAAACTTACAGTCTCTGCACACGTGAGGCTGGAGACAAGGAATGCCATGAATTTGAGGCAACTGTAGCTTCACAATGAATTTGAGGGCAATATGGACTACAAAGCATGATTTTGTCTTAGCAAAACAATAGCAACAATAACAATACCAACAACTCCCACAAAACAAAAACAATAACAAAAAATGATGAATTAAATAGTAGCCTCTAAAAGTAATGAGTCAAAAAATAAATGAGATTATGTGTATAATAAAAAATATGAAGAAAGGATACATTAAATATGATAGCCATCATGACTAAGAAAACAATAGCATAAAATACAGTAAGCATATTTCTAATAGAGTAACACATATTAGTGAAAATATTTTCTCATGAAAACTTACATGTAAAGAATTAGCCCTAACATAAAGTTGTGTGACATTAGTGTTTACATTTATAAAAACTTTAATATAATTTATTCTCTTGTTATTTTATTTTGTAAAATCTTTGCATAAATGATTATCTATAAAATGCTGAATTAAAAACTGATGTTTAGTTAACAGAAAAATAGCTTGAATTACTATACTGTACGTGTTGAGTCACTTGTTTGTCCTGGCTGCCCAGAACCGAAATAATCACACAGAAACCATGTTCATTAAAACACTGCTTGGCCCATTAGCTCTAACTTATTATTGGCTACCTCTGATACCTTAATTTAACCCATCTCCATTAATCTGTGTATTGCCATGTGGCTGTGACTTACCAGCAAGATTCTAACTGGCATCTGTCTCAGATGAAGGATCCATGGCTTCTCTTTCTGCCTCTTCTTCCCAGCATTCCATTTAGTTTTCCCCACTTAGCTCTGTTCTCCTATGGCTCTGCTATAGGCCCAAAGCAGTTCCTTTATTAAACAATGAAAGCAATACATAGACAGAAGGACCTCCTACACCATATTCTGACTTGGGGGTCAGGAGAGCCACAACAGATGGTGGATCTAACCTGGCAGAAGAATCTGCATGCCAAAGGTACTGGGCCAAAACTTGCCAACTGCCTTGCATCGCTCCATGCACTTGTCACCTAAGAAGATCTCAGAACTCATCTCCCTTCATGTCTGGAAACCTGGACACTGAGAAACACTTCAGAGCATTTCTGATTGCTGTCTGACCTGTGCCCATGTAGATGCAAAGAAGGATATGCTTCTCCCAGGCCAATGGAGTCAAGGTACAATACTGGTGAATTTTGGGAATTGGACTTCACTGAAGTCAAGCTAGATTGCATGGCTACAAATGTTTCCTGGTCTTTGTTGATACCATCACAGTCTGGGTAGAGGCCTTTCAATCCCAAGTGGAAATAGCCCAAGTGGTAACTAAGAAATTAGTAATAGAAATTATTCCCAGATTTGGCCTCCCTATGTCTCTGGGTTCTAACAATGGCCCAGCCTTCATGGCCAACTTGTCCCAGTTGCTCTTTAAGGCTCTTGCCTTGACATAGATTATAAATTTCATTATATGTATCATCCTCAGAGCTCAAGAAAGACAGAGAGGATGAATAGAATTGTAAAAGAGATTTCAACTAAATATACTCTTGAAATTGGTGTTAACAGGGCCAATTACTTTATTACTTATCTTGAAAGGTAAATTTATAAGGAATCTTAAATGAATCACATATCTAAAGTTTTACATATGAAAAAGAATCACCAGCTCTACTTTAAATCTTTAGAGTACATATCCACTCATCAATAGTTTTTTATATCAGGAGATAGAGGGCCAAAATGGATACAATCATCAGTTTCTGTCATCAAACACTCCTAGCAAGAAAAATGCCTCAGCTAGTAAAAATTGGGCTGCTTTGTTCTTATTCCGGGACCTCAAAGAGTTTCTCATTCAACTACATGCTTTTCTAAAACTTTAGATTGTCTTCTTGGGTTTTTCATATCAAAGCTATTTGACAAAAACATCTTAGTCTAACTAAGTTCTTTTCAATGTTCTGTTTCAGCTGTGGGGCACTCTGAAACCTATGACCACATATCCCAATATTGAGCTTAAAAGAAACTGAGCTCATTGGACTAACTGGGACTCAAATTTTAAAACTTTTTCTTAATCATTAATATTTTCTTAATCATTAAGTCACAGTCTGTATGGATCCTTAATAGAAACTTATGTGTTTTAACAGTGTGACTCTTCCCTGTTTATATTTTTAACCACAAAAACTCTATCTAAACTGACATTATTATTATTATTATCATTTAGACATTATAGCTTAGGAAGGAATCATCTTCATAATAATCTGCAGGTAAAAATGCCCAGTGGAATGGGTTGTTTCCATGAGAGAAACACACTACATTACAGGTAGTGGGAAAGTCCCCCCACACAATCACACCATGCCAGATATCAGAGAAAGCAGCAATCATGTGAGGGCACAGCAGAAGCCAAAGACATTCCAGAGTCTGTGGTCTCTGGGTCTAATCTGTCAGAGACCAACCTATCGGAGAGTTTCCTCCTGGTGGGTTGACACTTTGAACTTCAATTGCCTTCTGTTGCTCCTCTGACATGGCCACCAGCAAAGACACCCCCCATCAGAGATTTGACAGGAAAACTTAAGTCAAGGAAGAAATGAGGAACATGCCTAACTTGATTTTGAAGACAGGACCCATCATCATGCTGTATTGTTAAGAATCAGTTTCCATTTACTATAAAAGCTGAATCACTGTTTTTAAGTCTCTTTTCTGGATCCTGACCTGCCTCAACCCATGATCTCGACTTGTTTTCGAGAATCCTTTTGCCCTCCTGGACCCGCCTTAGTCATCTTCCCTAATCACATGGTAATCACAATTATGTTTCTTGAGATTTTCCTGCATTTCCTTATTGTCCCATTGTCTCTCTTCTGTAAATCTGCTTTGCAAGCTACTGGTGATTTTAGTCCTTAAAGGGGGCCTATAAATGGATTCAGGGCTGCTCTCTTTAACACAATTCAGGAGGCAGCCATTACCCAGCTCTTGGGTGCACCCCAGTGAAATCAAGCTTACTACAAATTTGGCTCACATTATGGTAGTGGTCTTATTCTCACCTGGTGCAATCAACACTACAAATGAATTTTTTTAAAGTGTGATTGAATGGAACCCATTTAGTAAGGCATTTAACTCAAAACTGGCTTTTCCTTTGCTTTAAGTCTGCCCCTCTTTGAGCTGTGGGTTGGGCTTTTTTGGTGATGCAGCTGCCCCAGTTCACTTGCATTTCTGTAAGTAGCTCCAATAAATTGATTGACTCACCATGCTGTACTTACATGGAATTTCTCCTGTCTGTCAGTCCCACCCATCCCTCTCTCTTCCATAGCAACTGGCCATTCAGCTGTTTATTAGACCAATTAACAGACAATTATAACATTTAACAGTAAACATAGGTGCGTTTAAGTTACATGTATGAACATACACACAGAGAGAACAGGAATTGGGTGAAGTGGATGCTCTTGGTAGATCCTACCAAAGGCATTCCACTGTGCAAAACACACATGCACCAGAGTCAGCAAGAGTTATTTAGAGACAAAAACATAAGTAAACTGGGGGCCCAGGCAGGATATACTTCAGTAAAGATGGAGGGTATCGGTCATCTGACCTGGTTATCAGTTAAGATGACGGTAAGGTCACCTGACCTCAGTCAGATTGGCAGCAGTCACATGTTGTAGGGAAAAGCCACAATTTTTGAGCTGCAGGGATTTTATGCTTAGTAATTTGAGAGATCTAGAGGCATGATCCGCTCTGTGTCTGAGCCGCCATGCCACAAGCCGCAGCAGGGAGCAAAAGGCTGGAATTGAAAAAAGCTGCCTTGTGGATCAACCAATCTTGTCGGCAGCAGTAGCGCTGGCAGAGACAGCTTGAGGAAACTCCTTCCATTTGCCTGTGCACTGACAGTAGTTAGAAAGCGTTCATAAAAGTAGAGCCAGCAGGACACTGGCTGAGTGAGGGTAGGAGCCAAAGAAGTAGAGTATTAAGGCCTGTGGTTTTAGGGCCTCTAAAAGGCTTTCATCCCAGAGGTAATGGACATGGATGGCTTTCTACCTGTGGCTGAAACCGTGAAAACCCATAAAAAACGGCAACATCACAAGGCGCACAGGGAGACATCTCTCTGCTGTAGGTAGGGTGTGAATCTGCATGTGAACATTGCAGGACCTGTGGGAGATCATCCCCACCCATGAGTGGGATGTTATAACCTGGTTGGATCAAATCAGAGTGACTCAGAAGACAGAGAGGACAGAGGCTGCTCTGAGTGGCCTTTTACAGTGAGGGGAAAAAAAGAAAAGAAAGAAAAGGAAAACAAGAGAAAGGAGAATCTGAGGGACCCTGGGCCCCCAGTTGTGGGTGGATTGGCCCCGGGCTGTTCCAAACACAATTTTAGCTAAGGGAAGCAATCCAGAGATGAATGTCAGTGGAGGACTCAACGCCCATTGTTGGGGGCCATCTCCTCATTTCTAGGAACACCAGAAGACTGCCGGGAGCTTACCAGTCAATTTCTTGGTTTTAAAGAAATGGTTAAGCTGAACAGAATAGGGGAAAATCACCAATTGAAGCTGGTGATGTGCATAGAAATCATGCTTACACATATGGAACATGTGGTTGTTGTGGAAAAAATACCTGGTTCCAGATCCTGACCCCGGAAGAGGGGCTCAGGGTAGTAGAGCCTCCTAAGTCTCATGGCACCAATAAAAAATGCTGTGGATTTCTAGTAACTACAGTGGGCAGCTGGCCATGAGACCATGTCACAAGTCCCTGAGTAGGGGCAGGCAGCAGGCTTCAGAGCAGCCAATCCCAGGCAGGAATGGTGTACAAGACCATGCCACAGGTCTCTGAAGGTGGCTGGTCCTGGGAGGTGGACAAGAGACAAAGACATGGATAGGCACACCATACAGGGTGAGGTTGGATATTTGTTTAGTGAGTTATGGATGGGAAAGGAAAAAGGGGAAAAGAGGGGAGAAAGAAAGAGACAGACAGACAGACAGACAGACAGACAGAAAGGGGGAAGGAGAGAAGTGGGGATATGCAGAAGCTGCCTCTTATAGAGGTAAACAGAAGAGACTCAGGCTGTAAGCAGGAAGGAAGATCTGCCTGCCTCAGTGGATGGGGGAGGGAGTGGGCATGGCTTATCTCTTAAAGAGACAGGGCAGACCATTATACTAGTGATATAGATGGTTGTAAGCTGTGATATGGGTGCTGGGAACTGAGCCAGGTTCTCTGAAAAAGCAGGAAGACACTTAATCCCTGAGCCATCTGTTCATCCCGAACATACTACCCTTAATACTTACAATAAAAGGCAAGTTGAATGTTTAAGCAGATATCAGAATCAACACTTTAGTATTCTGTAGTAATCCTCTGATGTCGTGTGTAACTTGACATGGGTGTATGGGTTCATATGAGTCAGAGACACAATGAGAATGAAGTTAGCATCTGTGGCTGCAGGGGGCTCAGTCTTGGTGAACTGAAGCCTTACCCTTTGCTTCTTGACATTTTTATTTTTTTCCTATACTTACACTTTAACTAGGAGATTTCCATATCTCAAAGCAAACTGATTGAAACGTCTCATAATACAAGGCCAGGTACAAATACCTGATTCATGAGGTACCAAGGTTTTCCAGGTTTCCTCTAAACCAAGTTTTGCATAGGCTTTGTATCCATGGGAAACTCTCAGTCAAAATTCACATAGAACAACACAAGGTATTTATAATACAAAAGAAGGACTAGGGACTGTGTGAAAACTCCAGAGCCAGTCCAATCTAACCCAGCAGGGTTTCATGACTAGTGGAGGTTACTTGCATCTGTTGCCAGGCCAAAAGAACATTATACCACACCCTGGCCAGAGGGGAGACATTTTAAAAGGCCATTAAGTCCCTTTTTGGTTACCATACTATTGAAATCAAAACCCTAAAACAATGGATGCAAAAATTCATTGGTTGAAGGAGAGAAAAATGAAAGAGCCTCAGTACTGTAGCATCAGAGGAGGCACTTACCTCTGAGGAAGAGATTTCCCACAATTCTCAGTTTAGTTCCCACTTAAATTTACACAAGCACATGTCCAGGCTTCTGTTTCTTCTTTTCTATAAATTCATAACTTTGCTACTGGGAAGGGGCAGATAATGTAGAAGCCTTTCTCTTCCTGATTTAGCCAAACTGTAAATAAACCCATTTTCCCTTTCCAATTTCGTAGTTTCTCTTCATTAGAGGAAGTAGTAGGGTTTATAGACACAGGTTACTGATACCAGTTTGGACACAGCCACAGGACATAGCACCTGGCTTGCTGATGCCTATATGTGGAAGTTTCTGTCCCACCAGCAACTCCCAAATAAACACACAGAGACTTAATATTACTTATAAATGCTTGTCCAATAGCTCAGACTTATTACTAGCTAATTCTTAGACTTAAATTAACTCATATTTCTATCCATGTTTGGCCACATAGGTCATGGCTTGTTACCTCATTTTCTGCATGTCCTGATTGCTTGGAAGCTGGCTGGCATATCTCTACTCCTCTTCATCCCAACATTCTCTCTGTCTCTGCCTGTCCCATCTATACTTTCTGTCTGACTTCGGCCTGTAAGGTTTTATTAACCAATGAGAATAATACATATTCACCATGTACAGAAAGATTACTCCACAGCATTTCTTCCTTTTTGTCTAATTAAAAAAGAAGGTTTTTAACATAGTAAAACTATATGTAACAGAATAATTATTAAACAAGAATTACAGTTAGAATATTCAGTCCATTTGTATTTGACAAAATTAGAGAAAATATTTTACTGTTTATCTTATCTTTGTGACTCCAAAGATTTATATTTAATTTACCTTTCATCATCACTAAGTAAAACTATACCCATCTTTACTTCAACTTCATCAAAGACCCAAAAGAATGGAATGTTACCTAATGACAGGACATCAGGCTGCCTGGACAGTCATTCCTAGTTCTTCTGTAACATTGGAGCATCCATTTGCCCATAGGCCTAGTACGTGTGACAGACTTTTCTCAGAAGCAGGAAATTTTGAAAGACTGTCCTACCTTCTCTTGGCAAAGTTTGGTAGTTACCTTTTTTGTATCCAGATGTTCCATTTGGGACAGTAACTGTCAGCAGTTAAGGCAAGAGAAGTTTCTTTGCCCTCATGAGTAGCTTTTGCCATAAAATAAAAAGACTCCCTATGGAGTTTTTTTAATGTCCATTATTTTTTCTGTAGTAGATTTGTGCTGCCAAGTATAGATGTATCTATCTCACTGTTATGAAAAGTTTTAGGTTATTAAGTATATTGAATATCATATTCTGTAGTTCTTTGAAAATTTTGAAGACCATCTTTCTAAATATATCTGTTTATGACCTCAAAAATGCACCTAATGTAACTATAAGTTTGACTATTATAGATGACTGTAGTGCCTGTACTATGGGAGGGTATGCAAGCCAGGAACTAAGCTGAAGATTTCAAAAACATACACACACACAGACAGACAAAGACACAGAGACACAGGTCATCCTTGATTCAAGAGTGCCAAGTTTATTGTGCTCCAGGGAAGCTTATATAGGGATCCTTAACTGATAGCCACATCCAGCTCTTGGGATCTTTCAGCTGCAGACCTCATCAGAATCCACTGCCCTGCCATCAAGGTTTCATGCTCAGAGCAGCTTCAGGCATAAGTGTTTGCTCAGTTCACTTCATCAGGCAAAGAGTCTGAGGCAGACAAAGAAACTCAAGGGGCCAAGGGTCTGCAGTCCCTAATAGATGACTAACTCCTAACCTGCATTTTTAAATTATACATTATATTTTTAAATGAGTTGTATGAGCATAATATTCCAAACAAAAGTAAAAACATATATACAGCATAGCTGAAATAACATTAAATTTGTACCAAAAAACTAAAATTCATACCCATGTAAAATATTTAAGATTAATGTTGTTTTTTGGATTAAAGTAGATTTAATAATCTACCCTTTTATTCTATCATTTCTATATCCCCCCTTTTTCTTTTTAGAAAGAGATCCTTGAATCTAATCTCCCTTTTTAGAATGTTTCCTGACCATTACTAATAACAACTTGCACCTCACCTTCCATTACATGATAATAAACATCCATAACCCATTTGGGGGAATACGGGTGAAATTCTCTAGACTACTTCCTGTTAATTGGGGGCACTGATACTCTTTGGGGGATCCTGAGAAAATTTAGGATTATGGTCATGTCCTGACTGGAGTATTCTGTGAGACTGGCTCATTTCAGCGAGTTGCTTTGAAGCTGTTCTGGATGTAGAACTCAGAGGAACTCTGAGATGTTGGATCATCTGGGCCATCTACCCCCATCAGAGATTTTTCAGCAGGGGGGTCTTCCTTGATCAAACCTGATTTTTCTTAACCAGGAATGAATCCACAGCCTCTCATTTCCTATGGAAACAAAAGCATAACTTCTATCCCAAAGTAACACATCTTTCAATTTAAATTTTGAGGTCAAGACACATTTAAAATATGTAGGTTCATTGAATCTATCAGTTTTCATAAACCAGTGTCTTTTTTATCAGTTATCATTGTTCATTAACAGTCAAAAATCTAAAGACAGTATAGCATGTAGGATTCAAACTCTCCCTATTTTCTTATCGTTATATATGTTTTCAAATTTTTATTACTCTATTTTAAAGACTTTATTCTAAAACTATATTTTTAATCTAAGACCGTGTATGTTCTTTTTCCTGTCTCCGTGTTTGAGGTGTTACAGTCACTTGGATTCACCTTGGGTCACTTTGCAGTACCAGTGAATGTGAGATAAATTATCTCCCAAATGTGACCTTGAATAAACTTGAGGTATGGCTCTAATTATGTATTAGTGCAGAAGGCTGAGATTCTTAGATAACTTATTTCTTCCATTTGAGTTTCAAAAATTTGTGAAGAATCTGTATTGTAATTTATGCATGTATAGAAAATAACTAAATATACTATGACTTGATGGTCCTTAAGAAAAATACTAGATGATTAGTTTTTCTTTTATGATCTAAGAGCACATTGATTAAATTTAACTGTTTGTGTTTATGACAATTGAGTTGATGAAGGCATAAATTTTGGTGACTGAGTTCCATTAAAGGTCAGTCTATATGAGACTCCAATGAGATAGTTATTGCTTACCAACCCTGTACATTTAGCAGGAGAAGGCTTGTGAGCACCAAGGACAACAAGTCTTGCATTCTTTCTGGGCAAGCAGTTCATGTGATGTGTCAATCACTTTCCCCACTTCTGTGATAAAATATCTGATAAAGCCAGTTTAAGGGACAAGGGTCTTGATTCAGCTGAACATCATGGTAGACTTCCCAGGTACAGTTAGCACAAAAGCTTGGAGATTTCGTCTCACAATAATGAATAAAATAATATATATTCTTTCATTAGAGGCAGAATTAATACACATTGTATTTAAAAAGGACACACATTCTTCTTCCATGCTTTGTCCTAAGCTAATAAATTTCAAAAAATAATTTCTTCTTCAGAGTATAAAAGCCCTTAAAGAAATGCCTTCACTCTTCTGTTTGATATAGTACTGTTTACCAAAGGCAAGATATGAATAGAGTGAGCCCATGTTCTAGCAAAAGAAAAAATGGTGTTTTGTTCCAATAGCTTGGTTGCACCAATGCCCCTTTCTTTCTATTAGATTTTACTTGTAGATGGTACCCTTGGCTGAACTATGATAAAACCACTCGGAGCTTCTTAATTACCATTCAGTCCACAGTGCTACTTGTTGCACTATTCAAATAGAATGAAATGCCAAGACACTTAACTTGACCAGACTTTTCTTCTCCCACAAAATTCCTGAAATGTTAATTGACATTAGGGGGAACAAACATTGGACTGTCAAACACCTCCTCTTAAAGTCGACCAAAGAAAGGTATTGCCTATTCCTCTGTTAGCTTTCCCCATGCTTACCCTACTTTTCAGCTCTGTGCTTTCATCCAAATGAAATAATATTCCTTTGTTGACTAACCTGAGGTACTTTTGAGCCTTATGGCCACAGCAGCAAGAATCCAAACTGCAGCAATGTTTTGGCTCATTGTTTCACCACTCTTTCTCCCTGTTGCAATAGTTTGATTCTCAATAAACTTTGTTTTCAAGAGCAAATTTTAGGTTTACAGAACAAATACATAGAGACTAAGGAGTTTTCATATACTTCCCTGATTTTCCCGTGATTTTTCTCTAACATTTCTCTGGGGGTATATATTCATGTGTATGGAGGCCACTGACAAATATCAGGTGACTTCTTCAAGAACTTTCTCCTCAGATGCTTGAACTCATTGGCACAGGAGACCACTTCCTAAATATAACCCCAGCAGCACAGACACTGAGAAAAACAATTAATAAATGGGACTTCCTGAAACTGAAAAGCTTCTGTAAATCAAAGGACACGGTCAACAAGACAAAATGACAGCCTACAGAATGGGAAAAGATCTTGACTAACCAAGTCAGAACTAAGTCTGATCTCCAAAATACACAGAGAACTCAAAAAATTGGTCATCAAAAGAACAAATAATCCAATTTAAAAATGGAGTACAGACCTAAACAAAGAACTCTCAACAGAGGAATCTAAAATGGCTGAAAGCAACTTCTGGAAATGTTCAGCATCCTTAGTCATTCGAGAAATGCAATCAAAACAACTCTGAGATTCCATCTTACACCTGTAAGAATGGCCAAGATCAAAAACACTGATGACAACTTATGCTGGAGAGATTATGGGGTAAAAGGACCACTCCTGCATTGCTGGTGGGAGTGCACACTGATGCAGCCCCTTTGGATATCAGTGTGGCATCAGAAAATTAGGAAACAGCCTTCCTCAAGACCCAGCAATATCACTTTTGGGTATATGCCCAAAGAATGCTCAATTGTGCCAAAAGGATATGTGCTCAACTATGTTCATAGCAACATGGTTTGTCATAGCCAGAACCTGAAAACAACCTAAATGGCCCTCGACTGAAGAATGAATAAGAAAAATGTGGTGCATTTTCACAATGGAGTACTGCACAGCAGAAAAAAAATAATGACATCTTGAAATTTGCAGGCAAATGGATGGAGCTAGAAAACGTGTTGAGTTAGGTAACCCAGACCGTGAAAGATAATTATCATATGTACTCACTCATAAGTGGTTTTTAAACATAAAGCAAAGAAAATCAGTCTAGAAATACAATCTCAGAGAACCTAGACAATAATGACGACCCTAAGAGAGAAATACATGGATCTAGTCTATATGGGAAGTAGAAAAAGACAAGATCCCCTGAGTAAATTGGGAGCATGGGGACCATGGGAGAGGGTTGAAGGAGAGGAGAGGAGAGAGGCAGGGAGGGGAGCAGAGAAAAATGAAGAGCCCAATAAAATAAAATAAAATAAAAAGAAAGTCAAAAATAAAAAAAAATTTCTCCTCCTCTTCATCATCACCATCACCATCATGTGTGTTTGTGTGTGTGTGTATGTGTGTGTGTTGTATGCACACTGTGTATGCTGCTGTGGGCAGAACTTTCAGAGTGTGGAAGGGCAACTTTGTGTAGTGTGTTTTTTCCTTGCTTGGCAGGCCATTTTACCCACTAATCCATCCTACTGGCTGTCCACCTTATTATTATTTTAAGACAAAGTCTCTCACTGAACTGTCAAGGTCACTTGTTCAGCTAGATTGCTGAGTCAGCAGCTGCCAGGATCTGCCTGTCTTTGCCTCTCCAGTGTTGGGGTTACTGGCAGTGCATAGCATGACATGGTGAGATGGTGTACCTGGCTCTTGTAATGGGCTCATTTTCCTGATAAATAGCCCATTCCTTTTATAACTTACAATCCATTAATCCATGAGTGGATGAAACCGTTCATGAGGGCTCTGCCAATTACATTACAGATGCTCAACTGCTATATCTTAGGGACACCTGAACTTGGCGGGGGCAGGGATCTAAATCACAGTAGTTCTTTAATGCACTGCAGAACAACAACAACAAAAAGACATCATACATACATAATGGATCAGATGAGTCACATTCTCCCACATGAATTGGAGACTCAGGTGTCTCCTTTGAAAAGAAGTCACTAGTCTGAGAAAACCAGACCACAAGCCAAATCTTCTCTCTGTAAATCTCTAGATTTAGTACCTGTTAGAATGTGCCTATTCTACCTGATGATGGTTAGATCACCTGTAGGGTCTTTTCATTCTAGGCAACCAGGAGAAGATGACAGAGGGCAACCACCCATAAGAATGAGGCCACTGATCTGAGTTCAGAAAACTCCTTGTTAAAGATTACCTTCGATACGAAACTTCAAAATGCTGAGCATGGTCGCACATGCCTTTAATTCCAGCCCTCAGGAGGCAGAGGTAGACAGTTCTCTGACTTTGAGGTGAGCCTGGTCTACAAAGCAAATTCCAAGACCTCCAGGGCTATGATATTTTCTGAAGAAAAATGAAATGAGATCAACATCTTTCATTGCACAAAAATAATTTGCAATGGATCTAAGACCTTAATTTAAGCACGAAATACTAAAACTCCTAGGGGAATCACAGGTGATCCTTATCAAGACTTCAGGTTAGGCAAGAACGTGCAGAACAGAGCTGCAGTCGCACAGGACTCAGTCCCAAGCGTCAACATATGGAACTTCACAGAATTTCAAAGCTTCTGCACAGCAAAGGAAGCCATTAGCAGATCACACAAACAGCCCACACAATGGAAGAAATATTTTACTCCTATACTTCAGACCTGGGGCCAGTATTCAGAATTTGCAAAGAATTACAGAAATCAAATACGAAGGAAAC
Organism: Chionomys nivalis; assembly: GCF_950005125.1. Classification (NCBI taxonomy): domain Eukaryota; kingdom Metazoa; phylum Chordata; class Mammalia; order Rodentia; family Cricetidae; genus Chionomys; species Chionomys nivalis. The sequence goes on along the minus strand of NC_080093.1, from coordinate 25,019,296 downwards.
AAAATCACCCCATGAGCAACTGGGCTAATGAAGCAAACGGGTTGGTTTACAGAAAATGTACAAAAAAAAAATTAGTTTTAAAATTGTACAACATCCCTAGTCCTCAAAATATGCACGTAAAAACTGCTTTGAGGACTAGGTCAGAATGGTGAGATCGAGAGATCTGGCAACAAATGCTGGAGAGGGTAAGAGAGAAACACTTCTTCACTACTGGTGGGCATGCAAACTAAAACAACTATTCAGGAAATCAGTCGCTGCGTGCCTCAAAAAGAATTCAAAACAGAACTACCCGATAGCCATGGGAATATACCCAGAGGACTCCATATCCTACCTCATAGCCATGGGAATATACCAGACAACTCCATATCCTACCTGATAGCCATGGGAGTATACCAAGAGAACTCCATACCCTACCTGATAGCCATGGGAGTATACCCAGGGGACTCCGTATCCTACCTTAGAGATATTTGCACATCCATGTTTATTGCTTCTGTATTTACAACAGCAAGGCAATGGAAACAACCTAGATGTCCATGAGCAGATGAATGGGTAATGAAAATGCAGTACTTATACAAAACAGAATATTGTAGAGCTGTAAAAAAATGAAATCATGAATTTTGTAGAAAAAAATAAATGGATTTAGAAAGTGTGTGTGTATACACACACACTTATGTAACAATGATTATTGAATAAAGAGGCCATGTATTTGAAAAAGAGCAAGGAGGGGTATATGGGAAGATTTGGTGGAAGGAACTGGAAGGGAGAAATGGTGTATTTATAGCATAATATCAATAATATAAAAAATAAAACATAAACTTTTAAACATGATTTTTTTCTCATATTCAGATACAACCTATTGTGTGTGTGTGTGTGTGTGTGTGTGTGTGTGTAAACAGCTGTAAAGAAACTAAGGAAGCATAATGGGTGGTGAGGAAGGACAGAATGGAGGCAGAAGGGCACGAGTCATGAAAGAGATTACAAAGCTTATTGGTTTTCATTTTAACTCTTTCAAAGCTTTTGCTTCCTTTCTTTTTTTGTGGTAGATAAATACATAACAGCATAACTGGCAGCGAAAGTGTAAAACCCGAAGTGAAGCTCGCTGGCTTCAGAATGGCCATCCTAACTGCATAGATGTTCCTGGGAGGCAGAGGCCGAGACGGGACAAGCGTCTGAGTGGCTTCTTTACGCCAGCTGTATAGTGGTCTTATTTGTGAATTCATTAAAGTTATGTTTTTTATAGTTGAAAAAAGAAGAAACAGTTGATGAAACAGTTGAAGAAGGCAGGACTGTCAGGCCATCACAGAGCATGTGTTGTGGCGAATAGAAGGTTTTTCCAAGAAATTTTGTGAAGGGTTCCCTGAGTAGAAGACCTATGCTCTTAGCTGCCATCTGTTACTTTGGGACATATTCTCCACTAAATAAAACTTCCTAAAAATGCACAAGCACACAGAGCTTTCCTTTAAAAAAAGACTCATCAGGATATGTGGATGGATGGATAGAACGGCAGAGAGAAAGGCAAAGCTGCAATCAAAGTTCCCAGTCTTCAAAAGTAAGCCTCTCTCTAGTGTTTGTTGTTTTTTGTTTTTTTCTTCCTAAGAGCAAACACAAATGCACATCTATTTGCACCACACATACATGTGCTCATCATGTGCTCTGTAGGCTTTTTCTTCCAAATATTGACGTCCCCACGGTGTGCTTTGTGAATCTGTTTACACCAAAGACACACTGGCCAAGATTCTGAAGTCTCTTGTCACCCTGGCTCTGCCACTACTGGGATCAGCCGAGTACTCGCGCTACAGAGTCATTATAAATTCTGTGTTTCACTGTCTCCAGGGCTTTTAAACCTGAGCCAGAAAGTGGAACTATCTACACTGCCTCAGTTTAAAGCTCAGAACTGAAGTTTAGCATCTGCACAGGGATGCTACCTGAGGCAATTCTCTCAGTGTCTGATGGGCGATTGCCACGAGGAAGGCTTCTAGCTGATGCTTAGTAAAGATTGGACTGAAGGGAAGACTGGTCCTACGTTAAAAACAATGCTCACAATTCCTGAAAGTTCTTAATCAACTGGCGCTGTTCCCCACTTGATCTCCCCATAGCCCCAGAAGGGAAGTCCTGTTACTATTTGGATTAACAAGTGAGTAACTCTGGCATGGAAATGTCAACCAAAGAAGCCAAGATGCCATATTGTTAGCAGCAAAGTTCAGTAATACCCCTGGGCACAATGTCTCCAGGCAGCCCTTGGTCTCTTCTCAGTACAATCAGGTGTGCATACAGGAAAGGGAGAGCAAAACACATTCATATCCCACGTTATGTGAGAGCTGGGGAAGAAAGAGAAAGTCCTCAGGAAAGATGTCTCCAGTGGATCCAAACTCGGGTACATGACCATACCTTATTCACCAGTAGGGAGTCTGGAGTACACAGTCTAGTTGAAGGCTCAGGGCGACTCAGCGTCTGCGCGTCTATGTACAGCAGTTTACTGTGGACTAGAGAGATGTCAATAACCTTATCTTGTAAGGCACAGCTGGAAACTGCTCTCGGTCCTTGCTTACCCCTTTGCTTATCTGACTACGCTGCTGCCTCCAAAAGCCAGATAGGGAACACCTCACAAGGGAGCGTCAGAACCACAGCTTTTCAACGTTTTTTTCTTCCCCTGCTAGTTGGATGGATATACCAGCCTTAGTCTCAGAAAATTTTGATGTTGCGTTTGAGGGACACTATGTGCGGGTTTTGGGGATGTCATAGCAGGGGACTGTTAATTCCACTGATGGAGAATAAGACCACAACCACAGTTTAAAGCCAAATTTGAAGTAAGCCTTAATTAAATACTGGCCAAGTGGATGGGCTCTGGCCAGGTACATACCCAGATTTCCGGAAAATTGTCTTGAGTCATGTTTGCATCCTCTTAAGAAGGAAAACCCATAATTCTTTCAATACCCATCAGGTTCAATCAGGGGCAAGTGTGTACACTGATTTACCTCCAGCCCGCATCCCGTCAGGGGCAAGTGTGTATTCTCATGTACCTCCAGCCTGCATCCCATCATGGGCAAGCTTGTATCCTGACATATTTCTTGCCTGTGAAGCTTCCACCCACACGTGATCAAGCACATCTGGCGCAGATGGGTCACAGGAACTTGTTTAGGAGAGTGAAAACACGTGACTGGTTATCTCCCACAAGCAAGAGCCTTCAGCACTTCAGCAGCAGCTATGTGTTCCTGAACAAGAGGCTTGGAAATCAGAGGCATTTTTGGTTCATGGATCTCTAAGGCATAGTAATTAAAATTTAAAATGTAGCATTGACTCTCACGGGACCCAGTAAAACAGCTTAAAACTATGAGGCTAACTCAAAAAAACTGTGTGGATCTGGAACTAGATACTAACATCCTCACTTCCTTGGATACTCTAGACTCCAGTTGCCCATCACAGTCTGCTGATTTTACACCTTGCTACTTACTGAGCTTGTGCTCCGGCTGGCCAATTCAAATAGGTTGTTTGGGCCACTGATAAGGTTATTGTACTCTAAGTGGGCAGGGGTAGGAATTTCACAGGAGGATATAAATGGCATGGACTTTGTTGTTTTCAGGACAATATCTCAAAAAAGAAAGAAAGAAAGAAAGAAAGAAAGAAAGAAAGAAAGAAAGAAAGAAAGAAAGAAAGAGAGAAAGAAAACACAGATAAATCAATCATCTGTAATCTCATTCTGCCACAAATGCTCTCTCCAGATTTCTGTTATGCACAAAACATGCACCCTAAAATGCCCCTTTGGGTGTATGTCATAGTAAGGAAATAGTCTGATGTGTTATATGAAAAAAAAATCATCCTTGCCTCTATTCTTTTTGCTTCAACACCCGATGTAAAACATCCTGACACAAAGTCTGCATGGAACCCAACACAAACATGGCTTCTAACAAAAATCTTGTTGGCTTCCTCAATCAAGCGTGTCTTTTTTATCAATGGAGAAGCAGCCCTCTTTACGTTTCCTTTTCCGTAAACTGTAACCTTGCTAGTTTCGTTTCAGTCATGGGGTGTGTGAAAAATTGCCTAGTAATCCTCCTATATATAAATACCTCACTGATCTGAGAACCCTTAGAACCTTGTGGAATCTGGAAAAGACTCTTGGCCTGAATCCAAGTACTACGGAGCAGTCTCCAAGCAACATGAGGTAAAGACTTCCTGTGCTCTGCTCAACCTATTTCTGTACATATTGACATTCTAAAATAAAGAGCCTCCGATGACTGGTTCCTAGTATGCTTCCTCCTAACAGAGCCGTCCTGCTCATGGTCCTGATGCTGAGAGGTCTCAGTCTGGCCACTGGGGAAGGTATGGATGGGTAGGAGGGAACAGCAGTGATAGCGTGATAACCACAGGCCTCTGGGGGCACAGGGAGGGAGAGTCGGTAGATCTGGAATGGTACTTAGCGATAGCTCTCAGGATGGGCTTCTTGAGAGCCTTGGTGAAGAACTCAACCACCACCAATTTAAAGGCCAGCTTGCTGGGAGCTCACAAGGGAGAATCAAGCCCTTGCCCTTTCCCGGCACCCTAGTTCCTGAGTGGTGCAACCAAGCCACTGAAGCCACAAGAAAGTGAAAACGTCCAAGAGATCTAGATAAAGAAGTCCACGTGGGAAATAAAGAACGGAGGGCAGTGGTCCAGAAAGGTAAGGTGAGTTTCCCACCTGTAGCAGTCTGCTTGGAAAAGGCAGCATTGCTCTTGAGGAAATAAATAAGAAAGACTTTCTATTTCAAAGGAGATGCCACTCTGTAGGATTTTTTTTTTTTTTTTACCTCAGTGGCAATTTTCCAAGGGGACACTTACAGACTGCCCATGAAAGGACAGAGGCCTGAGCCTGCGTGAAGACTGGCAAGCAGACAGATGAGGATGATGACTGCACAGCCTTGGGGGAAGGAGAGGAAGCAGGTTGTAATTTGATAATTACATTGAATCCTAGTGGAAAGGAGAAGCTAATTTTAATTTGTTGTAAATATATATGCATATATATTTAATTTATATATGTGTGTGTTTGCCTGCATGAGTTTGTGTCTATCACCTGCCTGCAGGTGTCCATAGAGGCCAGAGGGCATCAGAGTCCCTAGAACTGAGTTACAGGGCCACCTGATGTAGGTGCTGGGAACTGAGCCAGGTCCTCAACGAGAACAGTAAGTGTTATTAATTACTGAGCCATCTCTCTACTTCCAGCATTTGATAATTACAACAAAATATGAAAATGACATTACTCTAAAATATATTTTCACTACATTCACTATGCTGAGATTAAGCTTATGTGGCTGCCAGTGTCACTGTCAACTGGGTACTTATTGGAAACACAAGTTCCCAGATTCCACCACTCCAGAACTGTTCACTCAGAAACTCCGGAGTAGGCTCGGCCATCTGGATGTCTGAGATATCCAGTGCTACAACTGAGACACTAGACTCAAGGCATGGAAATTCTGAATCTTCAGTCTGGGATGCTCTGATGTAGACCCATATTTCTATGCGGTATAGTGACCAGAATCTCAGGCCACAGTTTACACCTGCTGTGCAGGAAGTGGTCACCTAGCCTGTCGCCATCCCTAACAGGCTGTCAGAGTGTTGTCCTGCGCCTTCTTTGTAATTTGGAGGATTCCTGAAAAGAGATGTTAGCTGGCATACAGAGCAGAAAGATGTGACAGAGCAGGCATAGGTAGATTCATCTGGTTACCTAGGAAACAGAATGCTAATAAATTTTCCCCTCAATTTATGTTTTGGTATATAAGGCTGTTTGGAGAATAAATGCAGAGGAATTTTCAGGATGTGAACTCAAGATGTCATGAGGGATCACTGAAAAACTCCCTTTCAATAAAGCCATGTGAGTTGTCTTTAATCCCACGCCTCCCCTCTGGTTGGGAGAAATAATGTATGGTCCAGGCTGGCACCGGACCCCCACACTCTGATTCATAAACCCCACTCCTACTCCAGGTTAGAATGATGACTGTCTTGATATAGTGCAGATCTTGTTTGGGCACCCATAGCTGTGTTCTTGAGAGTAGTGGTCCTGCCATATTCAGACAGTGATTAGCTCCAATCCGTCACGACTGTTGGCTCTTATCCTTTAATCCCCTCTTATGAGATATTCCTGAGTCTTTGGGGAGGGGCTGTGATATAGATCTCACAGTTATGGCTGAACACTCCAAGAATACTTATTCTTAACACTTTGATTAGTTGTGAATTTCTATAACAATAACTGTCCACTAGAAGAAGGACAGTACTTTGATGAGGCCTGAGAGTTGCACAAATCTATGGGTAGAGAGACATCAATTTAGAGGGCAGTTGTCTCACCCATATGGCAGCTCACAACTATTTGTAGTTCTTGTTCCAAAGGATTTAATCTCTTCTTCATCCCTCCTTAGACACCAGGCAAGCATGTGGTACATATATACATCCAGGCAAAACTATCTAAAGCATAATATAAAATAAATTATTAGAGGGAAGTTTGATGTTATGTCCATTTGGCAAAATAATAGTAGTAAGGCCATCCCTGGAACCTGTAAACCATGGATTCTTGGCCAGACTTGCAGTACCTGGCATGTGTTTCCTCCTGTGAACGGACCTCAGATCCAATCAGAAAGTGACTATTTGTTCCATAACATCCATGCCACCCTGGTATCAATGACCATATTTTGCCACACTTGTCATTCTTGCAGTTCACAGGGCTCATAACTGGGTAAGACTGTTGGTAACTCCTCCACCTCCAGTAGCCTAAACAGTACCTTCCAGGACTGTGAGAACTCGTCAGCAAGGGAGAAACCACCTCAGCACTACTGACTTGGATTCCCCTGGGTCCTGTGCCGATGTGTGGGGTGTCCTCAGCAATAGGGTCCTATCGCCAAGTAATGGTGGATAATCAAAAATACTGACAATACTCTGTATTATCTTGGGGGTCTCTAAAACACCTCTGACCAACAGCATGAAGGATGGTGTCACCCTCCTGGCACAAGCTTTTTACTTGAAAATTTATGGCATCTGGTATAAATATAATTCTCTTGTGTAGGGTGAATCCAATAAACACCTCTCTCTCTCTCTCTCTCTCTCTCTCTCTCTCTCTCTCTCTCTCTCACAGCCTCCTGATCAACCTCATTTCAATCATTTCTCTCTCTCTCTCTCTCTCTCTCTCTCTCTCTCTCTCTCTCTCTCTCTCTCTCTCTTCTACTGAGTGAATTTAATACCGGTGATCACTTGGAATTGGCTAGCCTATTAAAAGGCTTGTTTCTGGAGAAAATGGTTTCTTTCTCTCTCAGCAGTCACTGACTACCTATACTTCTTTATCTAGGACCGGGGTCTCGTGAAACGTTTCCCAACTGTAAAGTCATGTCAACTGATGCAATCATTACGCAAGTCACGCTTACGCAAGCGCATTGTTGAGATTGTATGAGTAGAGAGCATCCTTGTCAAAACTGGAAGTTCAGATCACCCTTTCCTTACATTCTCTGAGCCTTAGATATCATAGCTATCTCAGTTAGGGTTTCTATTGCTGTGATAAAGACTATGGCAAAAAGCCAACTTGGCGGGGAAAGATTTTATTTTGTTTTACAGCTGTAATACATCATGAGGGGAAGTCAGAGGGGGAAATCAAGAAAGGAAATTGTAGGCAGGAACTGAAGCAGAAGCCATGGAGGAATACTGCTTACAGGCTTGCTCCTCATGGCTTGCTCAGTCGATTGCTTATACAATTAGGAACAATCTGCCCAAAGATGGCACCACCCATAATAGGCTGGTCCCTCCCACATCAATCACCTACTAAGAAGATGCCCCATGGGCTAGCCTACTGGCCAATCTTAATGGGATCATTTTCTCAATCGAGAACTTCACTTCATTAATGACTCTAGTTTTTAAGTCAAGATGGCCAAAAACTAACCAACACAGGGGCTAAATCCTACTGATAGTAATGATATTATTATTTGGATTGAACTTTAGACATTTTGTAATCAAATAGTAGTACCATTAAGTGAGTTGTATTTTTCAAATTGTTATGTAAAATTACTCCCTATGATAAGAGAAATAAACACACAGGAGGAATAAAAACTGGCAGCAGGAATGTCTGGAGAGAAGGTGTTTGGCAACTTACAGAGATGGCTTGATTTCCAGTAGACAGAGTGTGTAAAAAATATCAGTAACTGGGCTCTGTTTTTACAGTGAGGAACCTCGTAGAACTCTCATCCACAACAGCCTGCTTCAGCTGAGCTGTCACTTTACTTGGAAGTTGGTTATAGAAGATGCGGACGTGCCTGATTTGGAAAGGAGAATCGTTGATAAAGATTTACCTGACCCCAACCACAGCATAAGGATGCTCAACCTCCTGGCCTACGTGAGACACCTGAAAGGTCAGCATGAGGAAGCCCTGCAGAGCCTGAAAGAAGCAGAAGACTTGATCCAGGAAGAGCCACTGGGCAAGAGAAGCCTGGTGACCTGGGGCAACTGTGCCTGGGTGCATTACCACATGGGCAGCTTGGCAGAAGCTCAGAGCTACCTGGACAAGGTGGAGAATACTTGCAAGGAACTTGCAAGTCCCTTCCGCTACAGGATGGAGTGTGCTGAGATGCACTGTGAGGAAGGCTGGGCCTTGCTGAAGTGTGGAAAACAGAATTATAGACGATCCATGGAATGCTTTGCAAAAGCTCTGGAAGCTGATTCTGAAAACCCTGAATACAACATTGGCTATGCGGTCGCTGCCTATCGCCAGGATTTCAATGACAGTAGTATTTCTCTGGAACCCCTGAAGAAGGCTGTCAGGCTAAATCCAGAAGATCCACACATTAAAGTTCTCCTTGCCCTAAAGCTGCAGGACTTGGGAAAATCAGATGAAGCAATAACGTACGTTGAAGAAGCTCAGGACAACATATCCTCCCAGACCTATGTCTTTGGATATTTGGCCAAATTTTACCAATTGAAAGGTTTTGTGGAGGAAGCACTCCACTTCCTTGATATAGCCTTGCAGGCAAAACCTTTCTCAGCCTTCTTGCATTACCAGACTGGATATTGCTACAAGACACAACTGATCCAAATAAAGCAAGCTACAAACATGCAACCTAGAGGCCAGGATAGAGTAAGAGCAGACCAATCCATCCATATGGCTATATATCACTTTAAAAAGACTTTAGAACTGAAACCCACATATGAGATAGCTTATGTTAATCTGGCTGAAATGTACATAGAAAATGGCCAATTAGAAGAAGCAGAGGAAAATTTTCAGAAAGCGTTGAGCATGAGGGGCATTGATGCTACCATACAGCAAGACATTCATTTCCGCTATGGTCGTTTTCAACTTTACAGTAGGAAATCAGAAGAGACAGCAATCACCCATTACATAAAAGGTTTGAAAATAGAAGTAACTTCTTCCTACACCAAAGACAAGCTTCTCAAGGCTTTGAAGAACCTGGCTGAAAGACGCATTCGCCGGAATTTTCATGTTGTGGAAGGCTTCGGCCTTCTTGGGTTTGTCTACAGACTCAGAGGGGATACAAATGAGGCTCTGGAATACTATGAGAAGGCCCTGAGACTCACAGAAACATTGAATCCTGAGTTTTGAAGCACAGCTCACCAAGTAACATATTAAGCATTCTCCCAGCTCATTATTCTCCTTTGTGTGTGTGTAGCTGTTGCCTTAAATACGCGGAACCAGATGAAGCAAGTTAGAGATGATTTCTTCTCTGTATTCTGCCTTTCTGCAGGTCTATTTTTGTTTGGTTTTGTTTATTTAGTTGGTAGGGTTTGTTTTCTTCTTGGAGCCATGTCTGTGATAGGCACTTCAATCCTCCTATCACACTTGGCTGCACTCCCTGACCATGGTTGATTCCTGCTCTTCTAGACACCTGTGAGCTGCTGGACCAACAAGAACCAATTTCACTATGAGTGTGCCTTTGGAGTCCATGACCTACAGCCTCAGCTTTCGAGTACCCTGATCAAAGAAGGCTTATTTTTCATGCTTGAGGAATCTCTGACCTTCAGCAATATCTGAGAGCAAATTAAATGAGCAAAGATGAGCATTAAAAAGGGAGGAATTCGGGATTCCCCTACAGTGATGATCCAGTCCATAGTTCTGTTCCTGCAGGCCCCATGATAGCCATAACCTGCTGGTCAAGGAGCTCAAATTTATAATCAACACAACCTTCTAGATCAAATTTATTTTATTTTTTTTAAAACTTATTTATTTATTATGTGTACAACATTCTGCTTCCCACACACCAGAAGAGGGCACCAGATCTCATTACAGATGGTTGTGAGCCATCATGTGGTTGCTGGGAATTGAACTCAGGACCTCTGGAAGAGCAATCAGTGCTCTTAACCTCTGAGCCATCTCTCCAGCCCTCTAGATCAAATTTATATCTCAGACAATTGTGGTGTGTAGTGGATTTTAATTGTATTTTGATAAATAAAGACTGCCTGAAGATCTGAGAGTAAAGCAGTCCCACTGATTAACCTTACAGACCAGATTATGATAACACACACCTTTGATCTCAGTAGCCATGACACAGACTTTCAATCCCAGTAGCCACACTAGTTTCCACAGAAATTGGGTGGTGCATGCCATTAATCCCAGTGTGCCTTGTCTTTGATCTCAGCCCTAGAGAGGAATATAAGATGGGGCGACACAGCTCTAACACACAGTCTTCTGAGATTCCAGGAAGCAAAAATCATCATTTCAGACTGAGGCCGAGGTAAAAGCCAGCGACTGGCTGTTTTGCTTTTCAGATCTTCAGGTTGAACCCCAATTTCTGACCCTCAGCTTTCATTTAATCATGCCTCAGTGGTAGATGTATGAGGTCTAAAGTCTAGGCACTTGTGTACAGCTAAGGAAACTTTTGAAGTGTTTGGGGATGACAGAGTAAAGGTGTAACCTATTTGGAACAGGCAAACTAAAATTGGCACAAATACCTACATGACACTGCTTAGATTATTGAGAGTTGTGTGATATCTTTATTTTATAACCCTATAACATCCAATAAAATCTGCTAATATCACAGAATTTTGAGTGTATTTTGTTTGTGACATTAAGACCCACCCATATTCTATGTTTGTATGAAATCAGAACACAGCAGAACTGACTTACATAGGCTTAAGAGGGACAAGATAAAGAAACCTTGAATATAGACTCTACTGAATCTTAAAAATTCGGGGAGAAAATATAAGAAGGACATCTGAAAAACTCATAAGGGATCACACTATCAACTATCTAACTAAAATGCCTATAGTACTTAGAAGTCAATATATACACACATAGTTTAAATAAAAATTTCCCATTTGGGCTAATAATATTCCTTCCCCTCACCAAGAGCCATAGACAAACAAAAATCCCAATACCAGGCATGAGAAACCCCCTTTGAATTTTTGGTTAGAGTTGTCTAAGAGAATCCCAGAACATGATAGCACTACTCTGCTGCTCTTGATTACCCCACGAAGGTGGGAGGTAAATCTCTATTGCTGAAGAATGGACCAAGCCAAGTAACTAATACAGAGGCACAGACATAATGCATACATTGTGAGGAAGGTTATGAGAAAGTTGGACAAATGCACATTTAATCTCTACACACTGAAAGACCACAGCTAGAAAAGCTGTACATAGAACTAGAGTTTTTCATGCAACTTTGCCTCCTGCAAAGTCTACCCAGAAGGTACCAGGTGCCTTTCCAGGTCCTTTCTTTACCCCATGTTGTGATTTTAAACATTGCTGGGAAGAGCAGCTGAAGCTGCCTCTGTCCTCACAGAATTCAATGACGTAGACTTCTGATCAGTGTAGTCTAAAGTTCTCAGACCTGCTTAGATTGGCGACTCCAGACATTCCCAAGCACAAACCACAACAAAGCCCCTTGTGCAGGTTAGCCAGTAAGGTTCTGGGCAGATCTTGGCTTTCTGGTCAATCACACTCACCACTAATCCCAGTCGTCTCCCAGGACAATTATATAGATAGGAGTAACCCAGAGTAATTAGACTGTAATTCCAACTCTGACTTTGTTAAATATCTGTAACCCTTGGGGGTGTGGCCAGGGATGACTGTCTTTTTTTCTTTCCTTCAGAGTAATTAATAGCATCTGCCTTCCCTGGGCCATTGATGCCACAATCCTTCCCTGATAGGTATTTGGTAGGAAAGGTACCATTTTCTTAATTCTCTTTGAGGCTCTACCAATGGCAGAAACTCAGCAGGTGTAGTTACATTTAAGAAAATCACATTTGCTATGATTTCTCTTTTCTTACAGTCTAATGCGCTTACTTTAGGGGGACAACTTGCTGAGTCTCCACAAATGTGAATGCCTATGTACCCACCTAGACTCCTTATGGGTTACTTCAGCCATCCCATAGGATGCCCGTGTGGACTTCATTACTCGATCATGATCACCTCTAGGCGCCATTGTTCTGCTTCCTGTAACTAGAAATTCGGCAGGTCATATTTTTGAGGGAGAATTGTTTTCTCCTGCCCACCAGCATTTCACAGTAGAAAAAAAAAAAAAAAAACTTTAAACATTGAGGCTTGGTTTTGTATAAAAAAGAATTTTTAAAACCCCAAAACTAAAAACCCTGTTTATCTGTAAGAATCATTTCTTCTGCCTCAATCCTGAAGTGATCAAACATTTCAGCACCTTGATTTGAATTTGCAGTACTAAATCCAACTCTCATACTACGTGTTAAGATTTCCTAACAGGATCTCTCTGCCGACACAAAAATCCCAATCAAGCCAAATCAAAACAAACCAAATTAAAAGATGTTCTGGTTTAATTGGGCTCCAGTGCTCTCGGATGGCCCCGAGGAGAACTGGAAAGCCATAACGTGACCGCCAGGGAGAAAAAAGGGAAAACCATGTGTTTATTTTTTGGGGAGCAGTTTAAGTAGCCTGGGGGAAAGGTCTTGACCTTTTCTGGGGAGTGGTCAAAATTTGGCAGGCGGCCTACCTTGACCCTCTCAGGGAGGGGTCTAGATGCAAGGGGCACAGGGGCCGGGCCTCCAAAGATGGAGTCCAGAGACTGGGATTTACACTACCTTCTAGAAAAGGAAGGCTTCCTTTGACCACACACACACACAAACACACACACACGGAGCTTCCCATGACTTGATCAATCTCTTTCAATAACATCAAGAGGAAAGTTCAACAAGAGCAATTGCATTGTACTAGCACTGAGTCATATTTTGTCCCTTGAGTGAACTAACTACATTTTATAGCCCCTCTCCTAGCTCAGGAATTCGTGCCATCCAGTGAGCAGCTTTAGAAATGGCAGGGTCTTGCACATGCCCTCCAAAAGCCATGCTAATTCAGGTGTGTTGAAGCTATCAGCAACCAGACAACTTCAGAAACTCCATGCAAAAAACAGCGCCGTGCATCATCTACTGTGGAGAACCAGAGATTGCACTGACTTCATGATGATGACCTGCTTCTGCGCTGCTGGGGAAAAGGTGGGTGTGGACTGAGTGGTTCAGAAATCTCAGTCTCCCTCAGGGGGACCCTGAGAGGACTATATAAAGGGCCGGTGGAGGGAGAAACGAACCAGCGGATGCTCTCCTGTTTCTAGGGATTTGTGTTTGTATAAGAGAAGAGGAAACTGGAAAGTGAAACTGACTTAAAATCAGCCAGAAGAGGAAAAAGAAACTTAATCCTGAGACCTTTGGGAGCCAGCCAGTTTCCCAGCCTGAAGCAACACAAAGCAAAGCTAAGCTGACACATGGTGTTTATGAAAGCAAAGTCCCATGAGATAGTTATTGTTGTAGTTTAAAAAGCGGTTGAGAGAGTAAGACACCGTGCAACAGGGCTCACGTGGAGAGGCTTTTTTATTGGAGGAAAGGGAATGGGAGAAAGGAGGGAGGGGAAAACTGGCCTCTGGAGACAGGAACAGCAGGAGAGAGACAGGCAGAAAGAGAGAGAGAGAGAGAGAGAGAGAGAGAGAGAGAGAGAGAGAGAGAGAGAGAGAGACAGAGAGAGAGAGGACAGAGACAGGCAGAGAAGCAGAGAGAAAAGAGGAAGAGAAAGAGAGAGAGACAAGGAGAGACAGAAAGAGATGCGGGTGGGCAAAGCCCACCTTTTAAAGGGGAACACAGTGAATGCGCTCAGGAGGTGCTCTTAGTGGCTACAGCTGAGGAGGTATCCTGTCAGGACCCCAAGGGCAGGCCAGTACAGATACGGGAATAGTAACAGAGTTCAAATTCTGACATTGCTGCTACGTACAAGGAAGCAGACATGAATTTAGATGGCTGTGGGATTCTGGTTGGTTGTTTTGCTTAGCAACTTGCTATTGCTAATTGCATAAGAGGTTAAGTACTCTCCTGTTAGACCCACTGTGTTTGCCTTTAGCCTGAGAATCTCAGTCAGGTTTCCTCTGTAACCCCTCCTTGCCTCTTTACAAAAGTGCAGATTATCAGCAAAGAGGCAGCCACACTGTAAATTATTAGAAAAAAATTCTTACTTGCTAAGTCTAAGTCCATTCTCTGAGATAGGTGATGGGGTAATGTTGTGAGAAAGGAGGGCCGAGATTATGTAGTCTTCAGTTGGAATCCCCATTCCCTGGTTAGTGTCGAGCTGATGGTACCCATGCTAACTAAAACAAGGCTCAATGGGACTGAAACACTCCTGTGGTTTCTGCTCTCATTGGATGAAGATAGTGTGAGTCTACTGGCATGGACTGATGTGGTTTGGACATGGAATGTTCCAGAAAGGTTCCCACTTCGACGGGTCTGGAGGCTCCCAAGAGTTCCAACCACTGAGTTTCCTAACATGATGGCCTTACCGGAAAGTGGTGGAAACTTGTGGATGAATTAGATCACTGGGCGCACGTACTTGGGGATGCGACCTTGTCTCAGGCCATCCTTCGCCTCACTCCTGCCCTCCTGGACTCCACGACATAAGTGTTCCCTTCAGCATGCCCCTCTGTTGCTACAATCTCAGAAAACACACAGCCAACAAATCACAGCTGCAACCTGAGACCATCAGTCAAAATCCACCCTCCCTCCTTCATGATTTCTCTCAGGTGTCTGTCAGGGCAAGGGAAAAGTGTCAGGGAGTTGGGGTGGGATGGGGGGAATGAAAGCAGTCATGACTCAGTAGACTGGCTCTGACTCTGACAGAGAAAAAGGACAAGAAGAAGCTGAGAGGGGGCTTTTCACCACTGGAAGTCATTACTTGAAAGCAAGCTAGAGATGACAAACGTTTTCTTGTTCCTTCACTCACACAAACACACCCGAGAACATCCTTGACATTCAGAGTGCCAACCCAAGCAGGGACCTGAGACATACATAAGCAGGCTTGTGGTCAAACAATGTTCTTATGTAGGGTTGGAGCAAGATGAAGAGCAGGTCGAGTCCCAGCATTTTACAGGCTTGCTTGTTAGCACTTAAGGCAGGTTTGTTGGGGATGATCACTTACCTTGGTGAATATATGAGAAAAGATGTGAGAAAGTGACCAAATCACCTCTCTTGACTGATGCTGAAGGAGTGAAATGGGAAGCCAAGGGACCCAAGGCAGGAGGGCACACGTGTGCCAACCGCACTACCAGAATCACATTTACTGTTACAGCTTCTTTGCTAACAGACACAAGTTTGCATTTCATCATGGAAGCCTTAGTCACAGTCCAGCCTGTTCAAGGTTGCATAAGGCACAATGATGCTATTTTCCTTCAGAGAAGTATCCAAGGCCTAGGAATGTCATGTGACCTAACTCTTCTCTAGAAATGGAGGAAGAGTGCAGGCATTTCTGGGTTCCTTCCCACATTCCCCTCTTAAGAAATATCAGCATCACAGGTTTTTATGTCTGATTCATAAATTGTCACTTCCTCTTTATAGCCTTAGGGAGAGGAATGCCATTTCCTGAAGATGTGGTCCAGCTATGTCCTATAATCTATCCAGGGTCTCTGACTGGGTTCTTGCCTTGAATTCCTGTCTGGGCTTCCCTCAGAAATACACTATAACTTGTTAGCTATATAGACCCTCAAGTTGTTTTAGTCTGTTTTGTCCCAGCAACAGGAAGGGAAACAAGGATAAAAGTCAAGATCAAGTGTGCTCCTGTGCAGATATCAGACATCAAATATAAGAAGAACAGACACTTCAGGCTGCAAAATAATTAATGCCACTCTTTATTACTAGTACTTAAGTCTAAGACAGTGAGAGTACAGTAAAGTTTTTATTCAGCCGGAACACTGCTCAATGTTCTATCATGTGTTATTTATTAACAAAGAAATTCAAGCTGTCTACTGATGGACTTAAGTGCATACAAAACCCTTTAATATTTAAAATAACAGGGAACATTGTTACAGCTGTTAGAATGTCCAGTTTTAAGAACCTATTAATCTAATATATTCTAATTGTTGATAAAATGTTCATATATACTTATAAGCAAACTAATGCCAATAGAGAATCATTTCTACCCCAGAGGCGGTTGTCAGCCTCACGTTGGGCCAATCGCCTCTCTGCTGCAGCACATCAACCTTAATGTTTCGGCCATTGTAGATCTTTCGAGGAAACACCAGTCATCAATTTCCTGATGTTCCTGAGTATTTTTCAGAGTTCAAAGAAGTTTTTATATTCCTTGGTATGCAACATTTCTAATGGAGGAAAGAATTCCCCCTCCAGTACTCATGCCATTTCCTACCACCAGGCCTCAGTTACCAAGTTATTCTCCCACCCAGTATCCTTCTTAAGTTTCCACTTAAGTTTGAGATAAATATTTATTTCAATTGTCACTATGGTAGACAGAACCCCCCTTATTTTCATGCAGCTCCACACTCGTAGGGAGAGCAGAGTTGGGAAGAAGTCTCCCCATGTGCCTCCCGCAAGTCTGACAATGTAACCGTCTGACTCTATTGGTTTGCACAGATACGGCCCTTCTTACTTTTTCTGTTCTCAGTTTCCCAATTATGCTGCCATCTGAGCTAATGTTGCAATTGAACTCATGTTTATGGGACACTGTAGGTTAAGGACTGACTGGTAAATAGGAGGAAGGATTTTGTCTGTCAGCCTTTGTTGTTTCTTGTTTGTTTTTAGACCTGAAACTCGCCATTCAGTTTCTATTTTGAGCCAAATTAATATTGAGCATTATTTTGTAAGCTTTGAAATTATACAGTAAAACAAAATCACTACCTTCCATGCTTTAGAAATATGTGCTAATAGTGGCTATATAGGCATATACAATCCAAACTAACAAGATAATGTACATAATCATTAAATATTTACATGGATAATTCCACCACCCTCCACCACCCATTCCAGATCATGCTCAGACTGATGTCTAACTTATGGTAGTCCTCCTGTCTCAGCTTCCAAGTGCTGAGTTTACGGTTTTGAGCAACTACCCCTGGCTCCTGAGTTTTTTAATGGGCACTGTTATCTATGTAGAACAAGGCTGTGCAATCGCTAAAATAACTCAAGAATGGAAAACTCACCCATTTGAGGAATTTGGCTGCTTTAAATAATTACAGAAACAGACCCAACAGAAGCATCCAAAGAGGGTGATTAAAGAATTGCCACCATGGGAACTATTTCTAAGAAATAAAAAGCAATCTAGGATGTGTGCCAGGCTCTTGTGTCTATGGCTCCAACTGGTTCCTCTCTCAAAGCTCTCTCTGATCCAGCAATTCAGGTGCTAACATTTGATAGAAGGGTTCCTGTCCATGAAGTTGTTAAATACATTGAATGGCAACTTGGTAAGGGTTTCAGTTTCCTACCAGCAGTAGCACTGCGGGCACCGTGTCACCCCTACTTGTCCCAATCCTCATGCAAAGATGCTGAAGGAGCAGCCTTCTCAGCATCCAGTCCCCTCTCAGCTTCTTTAGCAGCTTGCTCGCCTTCTTCATTCAACTCCCGAAGAAACACCAAGATGTGTAAGGCCTCAGAATCAAATTCATTTTCAGAAAGTCGCCTTAGGGCAATTCTTTGAAGTTTGTTTATCATCTTTCCTTTAGGCTTCGTCTCCGGCCTTATTTTCACACCCTCCATAAAATGATGGATGGCCTTGTCTTCACACTTCATTTGAAACAACTGGAAATTGCCGTACTGTAGGTGAAGCAACTGTTTAAGGCCTGGTGTGAGAACATTCTTGAATTCTTTCTGGAAGTAATAATCGGCTTCTTCATACTGGTTTGCCATGGCATAAAGTCCAGCAAGGTAGCTACAGGAATGTTCGAGAAATTCCTTGATCTCCTCTGCTTTCCTTAAGTGGTTAATCGCCAGTTGTATTAGTTCCTGAAACCTCATTTGATTCCCATTGAATGCAGTCTCTCTTCTATGAACCATTCCAAGCACTTTTGACCTGTAGCAGCACCCAACATGGTAATGTGCATAGGCATTGTTTGGCAGTGTTCTAAAGCCTTTGTAAGCAGCTGTATAGCTCTGTCTGCGTCATGTATCTTGTAATAAAACTTGGCTGCACTGAGCAGCACATCTGTTGCATCTGGGGCTTTCCTTATGGCTTCTTCCACTAGTGCCCATGCTTGGTCTTCATCTACGGTCTCAAGCTTCAGTGCCAAGAGGACTTTAAGATAAGGGTTGTTGGGAGAAAGTCTAAGGGCTCCTTTCAGAGAGTCAATGGAGTCCTGCCGTGCTGGCCAGTAGTCCAGACGGTAGCATGCAATGGCCCATCCAGAGGTGAATTCTGGGTTCTTCAGGTCCTTTTCCAGAGCCTTCTCAAAACACACCTTCACTCTCTCATTTCGGTTCTGGGTGCACTTTAATCGGGCCCACCCTTCCTCACAGTCAAGCTCAGGACTCTCGATCCTGTAGGGACTGGATAACTTCTCACAGACCCCTCTCACCTTGTCAAGATAAGCCTGTGCTTTTGAGAGCTGGCCCATGTGATAGTAAACCCAAGCGTAGTTTCCCCAGGTGACCAGACTTCTGATTTCTACTTGGTTAGGATGCTGTTGCTGAATGAAATGTTCAGCATCCTCTAAACACTTCAGTGCTGCCTCGTTTTGGCCCCTGAGGTGGTTGACATAGGCCTGGATGTTGCACATCGTGGCTTTACACTCACTGTTCTGAAACTCATCCTTGTTAAACACCCTGTCCTCAAACTCATCCACGGACTCATCTCCCGTTATCAAGTTCCAGGTGAAATGGCATTTTAACTGCTGGAGCCTGCTCTCCAAGGATTTCTCTATGGTTGTGCTATGGGACAGAAAAAAAAGAAACAGTCATTTGTGAGACACCAGGCGTTCACCTGTCAAGGAGTGGGATCACAGCAAATATTCCTTTCCTTCTAAAAAGAGTTCATCAAACCTAACCAAGGCACA
Organism: Chionomys nivalis; assembly: GCF_950005125.1. Lineage (NCBI taxonomy): Eukaryota > Metazoa > Chordata > Mammalia > Rodentia > Cricetidae > Chionomys > Chionomys nivalis. The sequence continues at coordinate 25,000,067 of NC_080093.1, read as the reverse complement.
TGCTTCCCTTTCCTTTATTTCAATATTTGTCATATGTCTGAATTACTGCATAAGGAAGTAAGAATTTACTCATTTTAGGCAGAAAAACTGACAGAAGGAAGTGAGTCAGTCCTAGATGGCGTTTGGGTTTCCTAGAAAGACTGTTTCTGTTAGCTACCTCCTGCCTTTGTGTTGGAGGGTCTGTGAACCACAGTACAGCTTTAGTGTTATTCCTGGAGCTTTGTATTTAGAGATAGTAACTGAATTTCTTCTTACAAAATCCCACCACAATTCTTCACAGACCTTGAATAAACAGTACTCAATTTCATATGGAATAACAGAAAACCCAGAATAGTTTCAACAATCCTGTACAATAATGGTTCGTTCAGAGACATTACCATCCCTGACTTTAAACCCTACTATAGAGCTATAGTAATAAAAACAGCTTGGTATTGGCATAAAAGCAGACGTGTGGAATAATGGAATTGAATCAAAGACCCTGACATTAATCTATACACCTACGAGCACCTGATTTCTGACAAAGAAGTAAATATAGTACAATGGAAAAAGGAAAACATCTTTAACAAATGGTGCTGGTCTAATTGAATGTCAATATATATTAGATTGCAAATACATCCATATCTATTGCCATGGACAAAACTCAAGTCCAAATGGATCAAGAACCTCAACAAAAATCTAGTTACATTGAACCTGATAGAAGAAAGTGGGAAGTAGCCATGAACTCATTGACACAGGAGACTACTCCCTAAACAAAATATCAGTAGCACAGACACAGAGAACAAAAGTCAATAAATAGGACTTACTGAAACTGAAAGTCTTCTATAAGGCAAAAGACATAGTAAATAAGACAATACGACAGCCCATAGAATGGGAAAGGATCTTCATCAACTCCACATCTAACAGAGGGCTGATCTCCAAACTACAAAAAGAACTCAAGAAACTAGATATCAAAATAGTAAATAATTCAATTTAAAAAATGGGGTGATATAGGAAGCCCTTTTGTGTATTTGTTGCTTTTATTGGCTAATGAATAAAGACTCTGGCTTGGCCTGATAGGGTAGAATAGAGCGAGGTGGGGAAAACTAAACTGAATGCTGGGAGAAAGGAGGTAGAGTCAAGAGAAGCCATGGAGCCCTACCAGAGATAGATGCCGGAACTTAACCTGATAAGCCACAGTCTTGTGGCAAAACACAGATTAAAAGAAATGGGTTGAATTAATATATAAGAGTTAGTCAATAAGAAATTAGAGCTAATGGGCCAAGCAGTGATTTAAATAATACAGTTTCTGTGTGATTATTTCAGGGCTGAACAGTCAGGAACAAACAAGCGGCTCTCTTTACAACAATGGAGTACAGAGCTGAACAGAATTCTCAGCAGAAGAATCTCAAATGGCAAAAAAAATATTTAAGGAATTGCACAACTCAATATAGCAGACTCTGTTGACTCCCATTGGGAGCCCTTACCAGTTGGGAGGAATGCTGGGGAGAGGTGAGGGGTGGGAGGAGGGGTGCAACAGAGAACTATGGTTGAAATGTAAACTGAAATTTAAAAAATAAAAAAAAAATCATCACTTCTTTACTCTTAACTTCTTATCCACCATTGAAATTTGAAAATCTTAACTACATGTTTGTATTCTATTGACATTCACAGAGATGAGTTTAAATTCTCTGTTATCTTAGAAACTCAAATCCACTTTATTTCTTTCAGTTCTCTTTTAAAAGCCAATTGTTTTCTATTTCCCATTATTCTAAATTTAAAAAAAAATTTAAGGAAGAATGATTTATTTTGATTTGTGATATAAAAGGGTTCTGTCCATCTTGACAGAGAAGGATTGGTGGATTCTATGACAGCAGAAACATGTGACTGGACCTCCTCACTTCCCAGGGAATCAGGAAGCAAAGAGTAGGGATTGTGGGACTCATCTGTTTCTTTTCTTTAACTACAAGATTTGTTTTATTAATTAATTAATTAATTTAATTATTAAAGATTTCTGCCTCTTCCCCGCCACCACCTCCCATTCCCCCACCCTCCCCCAATCAAGTCTTCCTCCCTCCTCAGCCCAAAGAGCAAGCAGGTTTCCCTGCCCTGTGGGAGGTCCAAGGACCACCCACCTCCATCCAGGTCTATTAAGGTGAGCATCCAAACTACCTGGGCTCCCACAAAGCCATTACGTGCAATAGGATCAAGAACCCATTGCCATTGTTCTTCAATTCTCAGTAGTCCTCATTGTCCGTTATGTTCAGCGAGACCGGTTTTGTCCCATGCTTTTTCAGACCCAGTCCATCTGGCCTTGGTGAGTTCCTGAAAGAACATCCCCATTGTCTCAGTGTGTGGGTGCACCCCTCGCGGTCCTGAGTTCCTTGCTCGTGCTCTCTCTCCTTCTGCTTTTTAAGAAGTATGTGTGTATGTCTATGTGTGGGTATGAGCATGACAGTGTGGTGTCCACAGAGGCCAGCAGAGGGCACTGTATCCACTAGAATTGGAACTACAGTTAGTTGTGAGTCATCTGATATGGGTTCAGGGAACAGAACTCTACTCTTCTAGAAGGGCAGTATTTGTTTGTAATTATCAATCTGTCTCTCCATCCCCAGTCCAATTTTTAATATATCTTTAATGTGCTTTCATTGTTTAGTCTAGCATCTTGAAATTTGATCACATTAGTTGTGTCTTGTATTTAAACATTTTTGCTCTCTTCTGCTGTTGGATTACTCTGTAAAGTATTTATTATTAAAAGGTAGTTACTATCTTTGTTTTTAATTCTTTTTTTTTGCATCTTGTACTTTGCATTGGGTGCCTTTTCCCCTGCCCTCTTCTCTCTCTATTTTGTTGCCCTCATTCCTCTCTCATGTGCAGTATTCCCACTTTCACTTTATGTCACATGTACCGTGGCACCTCCCTCCCCCTGCCCCTCTCTTTTATATCACATGTGTTCTGGTGCCCTCCTCCTTCCACCTCTTTTTTATATGACATGTGCTCTGGTACACTTCCACAGTCTCCTCTCTTTTATATCACATGTGCTCTGGTACCCTCCCTCTGATCTCTTCTCTTTTAATGTCTCTTTTCTGTTTTCTTCTGATGCTGATTCTATTTCTAGTTCCCTGACATCTACACACATTCTTACAATTACACATATGTAAAGCTAAGACTCACAAATTAGAATAAGCAATGTTCACCATTCTGAGTCTGGATTTTCTTACTTAATATTTTCTAGTTCTATCCATTTTCCTTTGGATTGCATAATTTCATTTTGTTCTTTAAAAACACATTATAATTAAAATATAACGGTGTCACTTCCCTCTTTCCCTGCTTTTCCTCCACTTTCATTTGTCTCCTCCCTCAAACTACTTCCATGTTCTCCACTCTCAAATTAATAGCCTCTTTTTCTTTGAGCATTTTGCATATTTTTGGATACATATGCAAAAATCTACAAATACAATCTGCAGAGTCCATCTTTTGCTGTTTGTGTGTATGTGTTTAGGGGCTGAACACTAAGTAACCAGTTAGGTAGCTCATCCCTAGGAGAGGCTACACCTTAATTATTCTTTAAATGGCAGAATAAAATTCCATTACATGTACCACATCTTTATTATTCATTTATCATTGTTGGACACCTAGGTTGATACCATTTCCTTGTTTCATGAAGGAAAAAAATCTTAGTTTGCAATAAACACGGATGATCTGTCATAAGATTAAAGTCCCTTTGGGCATCTGCTCATTCGAACTACTTATATATTATTTCCAATCATTCTTGAATTTCACACACTTTACCATCATTGGGATATTTCATCTAATAATTGTATTATATATGCTAACAATGCCTCAAACCTTTATTTCAGAATGAAATGTAGTCTCCATGCCCTTCCCCTGTTTCTTCTTCTTACATTGGTGATGTTTCATTTTGATAGCTTACCAATACTTTCACATTCTTGTTTAATTTCCCTTTGAATTTTATTCTCTCAAATTTATAGTTTATACCAAGGATAGGATGTGTGGTTGCAGGAGAGGCTTATAGACATTTAGCTCCTTTTGCCCCTTAGGGTACCATTGTGACTCTTAAAGGTTTTTTCATCTTTTAAGATTCCCTTCAGTCTTACCCAGAGACAGAAAAAGAAATAAGCAGGAAACAAACTAATCCATCACAGAAGCCTCTGGAATGTTGTGTATTCTCACTTACATTTTTCATGCTGTCTGTAAACCAGCTGTGTATTGAAATACTACAGTTTCTGACTTGAACAACTGATAGCTGGAAAGCCACATAGAGTGACAAGGATTGTGTTTGATGGTACTGAACCTCTGTGCTACCAGACAGGAGACAGAGCTGAGAGGCAATGAGCTCCTTCCTTCCTATGCTCTGTTTAGTTTGCAACCCTTCTGCATTCTGAGATTAATCCAGCAATTACAAGTAAAATTCAGGAGAGGGGGGAAGCAGTGTTAGTAGTCTAAGTACATCTTTAACAATAAAGAAATAAAAAAGAACACTGTTATATAATATTCATATTAGATACTCTCAATTTAATTTTGCAATGAGAGGGGAGGGGGGGGCAGAGAGAGGGAGGGAGAGAGAGAGAGAATTCTCCCAGATCTATCTTTATAAGAAGTCCCTGTGAGACCAAACAACCCTCTCCGATGTCAGGTAGATAAGCAGATCTGGAGGAAGCCACAGAGCATCTCAATGACAGATTGACAGCTGTAGAGACAGAGGTGTGAAAGGTAAAAACAGGACTGGCCTCTCTTGGGACTTTGGCTGCTTAGGATTTGCATCTGTCATCAAGGCTGACTGCGCATTCTCCTCAGCAGCAGAGAAAGGGAGGACATACCTCATGGTTGCTGTGCCTCTCAGCTGTGTTGAAGGGCTCAGCGCGGCTGCAGGCAGCTACAGACAATCTCGTCCTCTGACTCCTGAGGAAGAGCTACAGACCCTTATATATCACCAGCAGCTATTTCCTTTCCTGTTTCTCTGCCCTGACCCCACAGAAGAGAAATAGAAACCAGAAAGTAAAACTGATGTCACCATTTATGTACAAATGAGTTGAAAGAAAGCCAAGCCTTTCAGGGACTAGCTTTGTGCTGTGAGTCAGAAAATATTGATGTTTTAGATTTGCAACAGAGAAGGTAATCAACCTGGAGAAGAAAACCTTTACCACAGCATCCGGCCTCATTATCGCCTCAATAGGCTATCCTCACTCTCCTCACCCCTATGACCCACAGGCCACTGTAGGGAGCAATTTCTGTTCCTCGGGAGCAAGGATTTTTTTCTGCTTCATTCACTAAGCTCCTTTCCTTCAAGAGTAAGGGCACACTCCATGACCTGGCGGGGACTTGAAATGCAGATGTTGAATGAATGAACACACATTCTGATAGCCCTCTACGTGCATTTCTAGGCTGTGGCTCCCTGAGGGAAGTGACCCCTGCCTCTAGAGGCTTTAGTTTCTCCTGCTCTGAACTGGAAACAATACTGCTACCAGATCACCATGGTGATGGGAGGATAAAGTGGGCGAATGAGTAAAATGTTCTAGAATCATGCCTGGCACCTAGTAACTAGTGTAATTAGTAGCCAAAATCATTAACCAGAATCCAAAAGGGGCAAACTTTGGATATTTGCTTTTTCCAGAACCCGGAATAGTCTGACATTCCATGACCTGTCAATGATCACTAACAATCTAGAGGCAAATCATGTTTAGGGCACTCTATGTACCCCTGGCTCCCTTGGGACCCGCCTTATGGGGCAGCATGTGCATACCCAGGTATTCAGCAGCTCTCATCTGTGATGAAAGAGAAATGTGCTGGCCTTGCCTTTTCCTTATTTATGCTTGTGTTCGTTAATCTTGGCCGTCTGCTAGTCTTGGTAAAGCACAGGTCTGCCTCTGTCTGTGGAAATGTTTCCAGAGACGCTGGCAAATGAGAAAGCAAACAAGATGGAGAAGGCCTAACCTGAATGTCAGTAGCATGGCAGAAGGGGGGAAGCTGGCATGAGCACCCATATGAACCCGATGTGACCACTTGAATGTTTGTAAACTGCCCTCTCCCAAAAACACTCCGTAAACACTCACATGAAGATTCTTGTTTTTGAAACTTTGAACACTGACTTCCACCAGGAATGATCCAAGTGCCTTCCAGGCCTCAGTCCTTGAATGAGGTGTCATCTCAGGCATTCAGCAACTTGGCCTGAGCAGCCACTGGCTTTCTGGGCTCTCTACAGAAGGATACTCTGGGACTATACGAGCTCTGATTATGCAGGACCATCTAATACATCCCATAGTATAAACCCTTTGGGAAACTCTGGCTCATATACTACTCTTGAAAACAGAAGAATTACACAATATACAGACCCATAGGTCAAAAGGTCATAACACAATTTCCCGATGTGTTTTCTGGGTCACACCAAGACCCACTTCTAGAAGAAGTAGATTCTCACCTGCTTCATTTCCTTCTGTCCTCGCTGACAAATCAAAATGTTTAAAGTGATTTTCCACATGAACTTCAGCAGTTAATGTAGCCGTAAACCAGCTTGGCATCTCTGTCTCCTTCATCAGAATGTACTTTAGTTTGATTAAATGTCTTTCCCGAAGGTCCATGTCCCAAAGTCTTGGTTGCCAGATGATGCTACTAATGGGTCCAATGAAAGTAATTAGGTCATTGATGCCATGCCTATGAAAAGGATTTGGGGGTCCTAGCTTCTTTCTGTCTCATTCCTTAGGTCCTGGTCACCACATGACAGGAGCTGCCTCTGCCCTGTTCTCTCCATTGTAATGTGCTTGCTGTAGGCCCAAGCGACCGAGTACTGAAACCTCTAACACCGCAAGCCAAGACAAATCTTTTCTCTTTTTAAGTTAATTGCCTCGGGTATTTTGTTATAATTACAGAAATTTTACTAACACAGAAATAAACTCAGCATTATTTCTTTTGCTGTGGTTCAAATGTATGCCCTGAAGTTCCTGTGAGAAACTTGATCCCCATGTGCCAATGTAGTGAATGGGGCATCTGGTGCATGGTAGGATGCTGAGTCATAAAAGCCAATGACCCAGCATGAATGGACCAATACTGTTACCATGGGAGCAAGTCTCCCTAGGAGAGCAATTGCTTCTTTCTGGCTCTTTCATCCTCTTTGCTTTTCCACCTTGAGATTGCCCACCAGGAAAGCACTTGACACTCCCTCATCTCCTACATCCTGGCTTCTTAACTGTGGGGAAGCAAACTTCTCTTCATTATGCATTGCCCACTCCATGGCATTCTGATAGAAAAGATGAAAGGACTATGGGTCTTCTTTTTCAAAGATTAAAAAAAGTGTGTTTGAGAGAGAGAGAGAGAGAGAGAGAGAGAGAGAGAGAGAGAGAGAGAGAGAGAGCTGGAAGAATCTAGAGAACAGAGAGAAGGGAAAAGACTGCCCATGACCAGCACCATGGAAATGGGAGAACAGGAAATAATAGTGGAGACATCAAGATATAGTAAAGGAAGCAATAGAGAGTAAGGGAATAAGAGAGAGAAAGCAGATGAGTTAGAGGTAGATAGGTAGGTAGGTAGGTAGGTAGGTAGGTAGGTAGGTAGGTAGGTAGGTAGGTAAGTAGATAGATAGATAGATAGATAGATAGATAGATAGATAGATAGATAGATAGATAGATGATAGATAGATAGATGATAGATAGATAGATAGATAGATAGATAGATAGATAGATAGATAGATAGATAGATAGAAGATACAGTGAGACGAGACGAGCAGAGAATAATGACAATATCCAGGTTATAAGAAGGATGAGTAGCTGTCAGGAGGGAAGCCTGTCAGGTGGAAGGAGTTTAGAGTAGAAGAGGGGGTGAGAAAGGCAAGAATGTTCACATGAACTTTGAAATTTATAACAGGTGATAACTATGATAGTGATGGTGTTTAGAGACCAGCATGAGCTTTGATATGTTGATGGTGCCATGGGTAGCCATATGCCCCTCCTATCAGGTGAGGGAAATGACTGCTTTTTGGCAGATAGGCACTGGTTTCACAAGTTCCTGAGGAATTCCAATTTTATCTGACTACCAGAAATCCTCCTAGAGTCTCTCCACTCCCCTAATGATAGACAATTAAGTTGACCTCATTTCTTGGTTCTAGTGACCAGTGTTGCCTTTAGCATGGGAGGGCAGATGTTTCTTTTTACTGGAAAAAAATAAAAAGATACATTAGGACCAGCAGTAGGAGTGCATGCCTTTAATCCCAGTACTTGGGATACAGAAGCAGGTAGATCTCTGAGTGAGATTCAAGGCAACCAAGGCTACACAAAGAAACCTGTCTCAAAAAGAAGAGGAGGAGGAGGAGAAGGAGGAGGAAGAGAGAAGGGGGAAGGGGAGGAGGAGAAGGAAAAGGAGGAGAAGGAGGAGGAGGAGAAGAAGAGGAAGATGAGAAGGAGGAGAAGGAGGAAGATGAAGAGGAGAAGGAGGGGGGACAGGAATGGGGGAGAAATAGGGAGTAGAAGGATGGAAGGAGGGAGGGAAGGAAGGAAGGAAGGAAGGAAGGAAGGAAGGAAGGAAGGAAGGAAGGAAGGAAGGAAGGAAAGAAGGAAGGAAGGAAGGAAGGAAGATTGAAAGACTCTGTGGTTAAGAGCACTTGCTGCTCTTTCAGAGGCCTGGAATTCAGGTCTCAGCACCCAAATTGGGCAGCTCACAGCCTGTGACTCCAGATCCTGGACATCTGGCTCCCTTAATCCGGCCTCACACATATGTGACATATGCACAGACACACGTACACATAATAAAAATAAATTTAAAAAAACACTGAGGTTTAAAAACAAAACAGCAAGTAGACAGGAGTGGATAGGTATGGGCACCACCTAATCAAGCTTGGCTTCTCTAGAGGCTTTTCCTAACATTTGGGGTTTCAGAGATAAAGATTCTAGCTTATCAACTCACTGGGATTCCTCAGGGAAGAACGTCTATATCCCGGCCAAAGCTCATAACAATGTATGCTACCTTTAAATAATATAATGATCCAGCTCTTTGCCAAGCAAAACACAGAAACAAGAGCATGTAAGGCTCTGTCAGAGCTTGCACCCTAGCTGATGGAAAGGGGGTGTGGCTGCAGAATGGAGCGGACTTGCCCTTCTCTGCGCTCACATCAGCCACGCGTCTCTGGCCTCACTCAGGCCACTTTATGCCTGAGCTTCTGCTCATGTCTATTGCAGACAGGCTGCTCACTTTGGAAATGTCATGGGCAAAACACCTCTGAATTAACAGCAAACTTTTTCTACTCTCCATTAAACATATTGAGCGTTTAAGTAGCTATCAAAATTCAGAACTCTGGGAACACGTTGAGGTTTTCATAGATACTGGATTCAACTTCAAAAAAATCATTAAAAAAAATAGTAATATAGGTGTTACCTACTGGTCATGGACTGTTGACTACAGGCAGTCTGTTCCAGAGCCTTCTCCCCATTGGTTCAGGGGAGAGAGCAAGAAGTCCAATCCCTGCTTGCTTTGAGCTTCCCTGCAGGGGGAAAGCCACAGGCTTTAGTTTCACTTTCCACTTCCAGTTTCAGTTTCCTGCTGGTGGCTGGAGCCCTGGAGGACTGCGCACAGAGCACTGCGCACAGAGCACTGCCCAGCACAGCACAGCCGAGAGTCCAGTGGGGGTGAAAGTCCACAACAGAGCAGAGCATCAAGGAAGGATCCTGAGGAGTCCTGTCCTGGTGAAAGTCCAGAGAACTGCAACCACCTTCACAGCCACCATGGAGTAAGGATTTCCCTGCTCTGCAGTTTAAGTGAACCCAGGACACAGACATTTGCTTGTGACCAAGTCTGACTGAATCTGCTTATATTCCTTTGCTCTGTCCTCTGGCTTCTCTTCCTACTACTGAAAAGGGAACAAGGACACTAATTGTCCTCAGGGTGCCGGGATTTTGTTTAATGGGAGTGCTGTTGGCACTCAGGATGGGTGACAGGAAGCTTGCTTTAGTTTTTAAGGCTGTCTCACACATGTGGTTCAAAATACCTAGGGGAGAATTTAGCATGAATATATCTCATAGTGACAGATGATTACCTATAAGTGCCAGGTGCGATGTTACCCATCCCAGGTTGGTTTAACCAGTGCACAGAACACATTCTTTTTTTATCTTCCAGGATTAAGAAACAAAAATAGGGAAATACAATTTCTTCTGACAAGAGGTATTTTAGTGCCCCCCAACCACAAGAAACTCAGTATACACGGACATATATTATACATGAAACTCTGTGTACGTATAGTATATATATACAATGCATATGCGATATATATTATTATATATCCAAGAAATACTAGACACTGAGTGGAGTCTTCTTTATGTGAATGGCTCTGATTTTTTTATGTTTGAAATTGCCTTTTGGGTTTAAAGTGCCAGTCAGTGGAGTTCTTTTTCACGGACTCTAGGACTTCATTGAGCATCTCTTGATGTGGGCAATTACTCTTCTGTCTTTATACAAAGGATCATCAATAGTATGTGAGTATGCAGGAGACTGAGAACAGCTGTTATCTGATGAGACAGAATACGGAAATCACAGTGGTAGAAAAGTGTGAATGCCAAGTAACTAGAGGGCAATAGGCTGGAGAGGACCAGTCAGGTGACAGTCATGGTCATGGGGTCAATATTCCAATCTGTGTCTTGGGCTACAGTTCCCATGACTCTAGCAGGTGGCTAGGACTGGTTTGCAAATGAGTGCCTGCAGTGTGAGAAAGGCTGGAGATCTCCAGCTGCGCAGGGGAGGCTGGATGCTGACATCTCCAAGTGCACAGGGGAGGCTGGATGCTGAGATCTCCAAGTGCACAGGGGAGTCTGGATGCTGAGATCTCCAAGTGCACAGGGGAGGCTGGATGCTGAGATCTCCAAGTGCACAGGGGAGGCTGGATGCTGAGATCTCCAAGTGCACAGGGGAGTCTGGATGCTGAGATCTCCAAGTGCACAGGGGAGTCTGGATGCTGAGATCTCCAAGTGCACAGGGGAGGCTGGATGCTGACATCTCCAAGTGCACAGGGGAGGCTGGATGCTGAGATCTCCAAGTGCACAGGGGAGACTGGATGCTGAGATCTCCAAGTGCACAGGGGAGGCTGGATGCTGAGATCTCCAAGTGCATGTGCGCAGTGGGATCCAGGTTGCTCTCTGTCCCAGTTGCCCACACAAATGGCAGCTGCCTCTGTGCTGCTCAGCTTTCCTGCTGCAAGTGCTTATGCACAAGTGCATGTGCCTCCCCCTTGGGGCACAGCTCCCCAAAAGGATCCTTGTGAGCCTCCCAGTCAAGGAGATCTCCCTGGACAGCTGGTGTCCAGATTTCAGAGTGTTCTTAGCTACCATGCTAATGTTTTTATTTCCCATAATGTATGGACACCATCTCTAATTCCAGCTGTGGGCTGCTCTAGGCAGGGAAAGCAAATTCAAGTCGGATTGAATCTGATGTCCCCGGGCCATGACTAATTTTCCTACAGAAATCTGCCCATCATTCCTAAGTGCTCTGGAAAGAGGGGATAGCCATGCATTAAGTTATTTGGGAGGGAGACAGAGACAAACAGGCAGAGATAGACACAGAGAGAACAGAAATTGCTTATGCTTTTGTCTCTTTCTAGCCTGGCTCATCGAATGTTACAGGTTAAGATCTGAGTCCAGGCAGGCACAACTGCCAGGCATTCCCAGATACACTTTTCAGATATCCAAGTCATTGTGTCCAACATCAATGAACTGGGCCAGGGCCACATGACTAGAAACAGAAATAGAGACATTTCATTACAGCAGTCTGGAAATTAGGATGGAAGAGTGAGATGAGGAATAAACCCAAGGAGCACTGGACCACGAAACTCATATCCTTTACATGGCATGAACAAAAATCCCTGTCTCCTCCAGGTTGGTACATCATGGACATTTTGAGCCTCCTCTGTCCGTTTCTTGAAGCCTAGGAAAGGAAGTTCCGCCAGAGTTTCTCTGAAAACAGGCCTTGATGGTAGTCATTGCTGTTGCTCTCTCTTTGGTGCCCAATCTCAAGCCACTCTCCATAAGATCTGAAATGTCATAAGAAAGGAGGGGGGAAGCATCACAATTGCTTCCCTGGGAGATTTAAAATAGTGCAGGGCACATTGCTCAGTGGGTAAAGGTCTTGCCAAGCAAGCATGAAGATTGCAACCCCAGTTCAGTTCCTGAGAGAACAGGAAACCACCGTCTGTCCTTCCCAAAAAACAAGCAGGTGAAGCAGAGTGTAAAATGCTGTCTTCTGACCTTCATATGCATGCCTTGGCTGTAGCATGCCTCACACACACACACACACACACACACACACACTCACGCACACATGCATGCACGTACGCACAACATAAATGTCACATGAAAAGAAGTACTGAGGAAAGAACAGGGTTTAAACAAGATCCCTAAAACACCATTAATTATTGACAAATATGACTTCTTTGTATATTTGATTTTGCTTTTCTTAATCTTCTTCCAAATAATTTTTATTTTTGAGATTATGATTTAATTGGACTTTTGAGATTATGATTTAGTTATATTTTCCTTCCTTTCCCTTTTTTCATTTTCCTCCTTGAAATCCCCACGTAATACTCTTCTTGTTTAAAATTCCATGCCCTCTGTTTTCATTAACTGTTATTACAATCACACACACACACACACACAGAGTTCATGGCACAGACAGGAAAGACTGCACGATGATGGAGTAGGATTGTGGCCTCTGCAAGCCGGGAAAAAATACCTGCTAGGTGAGAGGCTATGGGGCAGGCAATGTAATCTGAGATTTATAACTAGCTAAAATGAATCAAAGACAAAAACAACAAAAACAAAAACTCACCAAAGTTCTCTTTTTGTGTAAGCCAACTGGGTCCATTGGAATCTCTCTTTTATGTTTTTGTTTGTTTGTTATTGTTTTTCAATACAGAGTTTCTCTGTGTAGCCTTGGCTGTCCTAGAACTCACTCTGTAGAACAGGCTGGCCTTGAACTCACAGAGGTCTGCCTGCCTCTGCCTCCTGAGTGTTGGGATTAAAGTTGCACCATTGGATTCTGTTATGGAGCTGAGGCAGAAGGACTCAGCCATACATTCAGTGTTTTGCCTCTTTGGTCTTTTTATAACCCTATCTCCCATGGTATAGATTCTTACAGGAGAACTCATGCTAGTACCATAATGTGTTGATTATTTTAGGTTATAGTGAGTTCAATTCTGTTTTCAAATTTGGTTTTATTATTGGAAGGACCCTAAAGATATCATAGAATGTGGGGGGTCAAGACTTCATGTCAAAAAATGTCATTTCCCTATGATAGGGATTGCACCTAATCTGTGGTTATTTGGGTAGTTGGATGGTCTTACTGTGAAGCTGAAAGCAGCGTACCTTCTTAGGGCACATAGTCCCATTTTAAACAGATTTAGACATGAACTGAAAAGGGGGCTCCAGGATAATTTATTGCAATTTCCCTTTAGCCAGACTGAAGGTAAACTTGCCTTTCCCGCGCAGATCATTGGCCTGATCTATGACCTCCCCAACTACAATAGCTCTCAATGGAGGGTACAGGGTAGGTCTCTGCCTAGTGGTAGATCTTCTAACATGGGCTAGGAGGGACCAGCTTTCCCTTCATGGGCCTTTAATGAGCCACATGAATGCTGCCCCACCTCATTAGTATAGGTTTCCTTTCCATTGCTTCCTATTTTAATGTCTTTTAAATAATTTTACAGTTTACAGTTCATTGTGTATGTCCACCTTTTATGATCTCTTGGGCAAAATCAACCCTTCTCCAACTCTCTCCCACATTCTCTGCTGCAGTGACTGATGTCCACAAATTCAACAGCCCTTCTTGGGTCCTTTTCCCACTTATATTGCATTCCTGAAATGGCTAATTACAGAGATAGTGAGAACGTTTACACTTTCCAAGGCTAAAAGTGTATGGAGCTTGAGGCTAGAGGTGTGCCTGGAAAGGGGTAGCAGGAAATGGAGGCGGTGGTGATGGAAGATTGTGAGGTTGCTGAGAGATTTCAGTTCCAGAGGTTTGATCATTAAGGGGACAAATGACAGCTTTCATGTATGGTTGAAGCAACCTCTGTTTCCTAACCTGTTCTTTTACTACAGTTACATAAGGTATACATATTGAAAGAACCCGGGTGGAGGAGAAAGAAAGTCAGGGCTTTGCACTGACTGGGAATCTTTCCATGGTTCTATAGTTTCTACAGGTAAAAGAGGCAAACATAGTTTTGGCCAAACATCATGTCATTTCAATCATCGTCCTTGTCCTATTCCATGCACTAGACAGTCCTCAAGTCAATAATGTTCAGGGAACTTCTGCATTTAAAACTTGTGTCGTGCAGAGGAAATAGGATTTGAGCTAGAGAGGTTTGTAGACTAAGGTGACTTTAATCCAGGACCAACTAAGCCAACACTCACAGTCACCCAAAGCTTCCATTGAGTCAGTGGTACTATGTTCTGCTCTATCAGTCTGCAGAACTGATGCTAATGTACCACAGAAGGGGATTTCAGAAAGATTCACTGTGGGATTATAAGTGGGAACTTCACTGAAAGAAGAAAACAAGGTTTCTATAGTTCAGTGGTTTTCAACCTGTGGGTCACGCTCCATCTGGGGTCACAGATGGAGCATGACCCCAGATTTACATTATGATTCATAACAGTAGCTAAATTATAGTTATAAGCTGGCAACAAAATTATTTTATGGTTGGGGGTCACTACAAGATGAGGAACTGTAAACAATGGTTTCAGCATTAGGAAGGTTAGAAAACACTGTGGTTTAGCATAAGTGGAACCGGGAAGAGGAGGCCATCAATAGTGCCTAAGTGTAATCTTCATAGCATTGGAGGCACGGGGTACGGGTGAGCTAACCTGATCCATGAGGTATCTAGATGATTGTTTCCACTGGCCTACTTTAATGACTGTTTCCATTAACTCAGCCTTTTGGGCAGGATGGTAGTTTGTTCTGTTATGGGTAATACAAGGTAGCACACCTGTATTCTACTATTTTTGGCATTGTAGATGTCAAATGAAAGGATGACCTAATGTAATAAAAACACAGAAGTCAGAAATTGCAATAAAGACCTGAAAGATCCCAAGAAAACTGAGTAATTGACTGACCCTCTCTCCACCTTTTCCGGACTCTCAAGCCCTGAAAATTCCCCTAAACCTCCAAAGGTTGGAAGTGTTTTTTCCGGGCCTCTCGAGCCACACTGCAATGACTTTTCCTCAATACTGAGTGTTAAACCCATGGACAGTCCTATTTAGGTCAGTTCTGGCAGACTTGTGCACATTGTCCTCAAAGACATAAGGAAAAGGGGATCGTTTTGTAGAGTTTCAAACCCTAGACAGGAGTCTGACATGTATGCCTGTGTGTCTATACTTGTGTAACCATGTCCATTTTCGATGGAAAGGAGTAACTTGCAGCCTACGTCTGTAAGTACAAGTATATAGATGTGCATGGACAAGGAGTCTCTGGCAGTTCTCATAAATGGACTTCTGGCGTAAAAGGAGTGGCGGGCTGCGTCCCGCCACCCTGGCTCCCGCATTGGCTAGCTTATGCCCGGAAATAATTACACAGAAACTGTATTCTTTTAAACATTGCCTGGCCCATTAGTTTTAACCTCTTATTGGCTAGCTCTTACATATTGATCTAACCCATTTCTAATATTCTGTGTAGCACCACGAGCTGGCTTACCAGGGAAGATCTTAACCTGCGTCTATCTGGAGTGGGAGAATCATGGTGACTCACTGACTCGGCTTCTTTCTCCCAGCATTCTGTTCTGTCTACTCCGCCTACCTAATTTTCTGTCCTATTAGGCCAAGCAATTTTCTTTACTAGTTAACCAATGAAAGCAACAGATAAGATACAAGACCCACCTCCATCATGGAACTGAGAGATTGATGGGAAAAAATATCAAGAAATTCTAAAGAAACAAAATGTCATACTTCCCGGAAATGTGTTTTTCCGTGGTGTCAGATTCTGGCCAGGTCTCACATAACCAATCATCCTGCTTCCTTCTCACAGAGAGAATGCTGGTGCTGATCAGGTCAAGGAGAATCTCCTTCAGCTGAGCTGTCACTTCACGTGGAGCTTGCTGTTTGAAGACGCTGACATACCTGATTTGGAAATGAGAATCTCAGAGCAGATCGAGTTCCTAGACATCATGAGCCCAGTGGGGATGCACAACCTCCTGGCCTACATGAGACATCTGAAAGGCCAGCATGAGGGAGCCCTGCAGAGCCTGAGAGAAGCAGAAGCCTTGGCCAGGAGAGAGCAGTTGGGCAAGAGAAATGTGGTGACCTGGGGCAACTGTGCCTGGGTGCATTACCACATGGGCAGCTTGGCAGAAGCCCAGAGCTACCTGGACAAGGTGGAGAATGCTTGCAAGGAATTTGCAAGTCCCTTCCGCTACAGGATGGAGTGTGCCGAGATGCACTGTGAGGAAGGCTGGGCCTTGCTGAAGTGTGGAAGACGGAATTATAGACGAGCCATGGCCTGCTTTGCAAAAGCTCTGGAAGCTGAGCCTGAAAACCCCGAATACAACACTGGCTATGCTATTGTAGCCTATCGCCAAGACTGTGATGACAATAATATTTCTTTGGAACCCCTAAGGAAGGCTGTCATGTTAAATCCAACATATCCATATACTAAAGTTTATCTTGCCCTGAAACTTCAGGACGTAGGAGAAACAGAAGAAGCAGAAAGACACATTGAAGAAGCCCTCAGCAGCACATCCTGTCATACCTATGTCTTTCATTATGCAGCCAAGTATTACCGCAATAAAGGCTGCATAGACAAAGCTCTCGAACTCCTACACAAGGCCTTGCAGACATCACCTGAGTCTGGCTACCTGCATTACCAAATAGGGCTCTGTTACAAGAAACAAATGGTCCAACTGAAGAAATACAGAAACAGACATCCTGGAAGGCAGAGCAATATGAAGAAAATGGCACAACAGGCCATTTCTGAATTTCAGAAGACTGTTGAACTGAGGCCCACGTTTGAGATGGCTTACATTTGCATGGCTGAAGTGCAGGCAGAAATTCGCCAATATGAAGAAGCTGAGGCAAATTTCCAGATAGCGCTGAACATGAAGAACCTCGTGGGTCACATAGAGCAGGACATTCATTTCCGCTATGGTTTTAACCAGCAATATCATCAGAAATCAGAAGACAAGGCAATCACCCACTACTTAAAAGGTCTAAAAATAGAGGAAACGTCCTATGCCCAGAGGAAACTACTCAAAGCTTTGAAGACAGTAGCTAACAAACGGATTCGGGAGAATGTTCAACCAGTGGAGAGCACTAGCCTCCTTGGGTTAGTCCACAAACTGAAAGGGAACATGCCCGAGGCACTGCTGTACTACGAGAAGGCTCTGAGACTCACTGGGGAGATGAACCCTGAGTTCTGACTGCAGCTCACCTCTGCGAAGATAATGTACTCATCACTGAGATTCCATTCCTCCTAACTGACTGCTTTCCCCAGAACTGCAATCTTGCTGGAATCCAAGTACCGAAATGCATTGGCTCCTGCTTCCTCTTTCTTACCCTCATTGTCCTGTCTAGAAGGAATTTCTGTTCCTACTACATCTGCGCACTTAATGGCCGGGACTAACTCCTGCTGTTCTCAATGCTTCGCGCCCTGTCACAAACCTTTTTCTTTATGTCTGTGCTGTGAGAAATAAAGTCTTTATCCTCTGCCTGCCGGTGTCCTGAACAAAGAAGTCTTCTCCAATTAGGATTCATTTTAGGTCGTCAGAATCTCTTACTATAGTACAACCTCAGAGCAAAAGAGATGAGCGAAGAAGAGAGTTTGAAAGCGGGGGAGGTCTCTCAGTCCTGGGCATTTAGAAGAACCAAGAAGACTTTCAGCTTATTGGGGAAATACAAGGAAAGCCCTTTTTAGGTGGCATAGCCTGAAAATTATATAAATACCTTCATTCAATAGTTGTATGCTAAAAATATCGGTAAAGCAAGTGCAATAACAAATTTGTTATATTTTGTTGATGACATTTTAAAAGATGCGATTGTCTATTTGCATAGTATCTTGGATATCTTTTATTCTCAGCTTGATACTTGTTGGAGTCATCTGGAAAGAACTGTCTCCATCAGAATGACATGGGCATATTTATGATTTTGTCTTGATTCTCACCTGCTGTTGGATGACCTATTCCATAGTGAGTGGTTTCATCCCTAGGCATGTGGTCCTGGTCTGTATAAGATATCTAGCTGTACATCTACTAGTAAGTAAACCAGCAGGCAGAATTCTTCCATGATTTCTATTCAATTTCCTGCCTTGACTTCTTCCCCTGAGTTTCTTCAGTGATGGATTGTGACTTTAAGTTTAAGTCAAATAAACACTTTTCCCCAAGTTGTTTTTGGATGTGGTGTTCATCACAGCAACAGAATACATAAGGTCATGAAACAGCAACAGCAATGAATGGAACAATAGCAGCCATGGAGAAAAAGAAGGTATGTGCATATAAACACTGCCCGGTGGTTGAGTGTGTGTGCATGTGTGTGTGTGTGTGTGTGTGCATATGTGTGTGAAAATGAGAGCTAATTGTTTACTTCTATATGTCATGAATTGCAAGGGTGATTAAAGTCACCATCATCCCTAAGGGTTGGCATTTATGAATGCCAGAATCTGATGCTAGGGACAGACTTATCTGGGTCATTCACCCAACACCTGAGAAACGCACAGCTAAAAACTGTTTTTAGATTTACACCTGATAAGGCAAGAACATGTTTATTAAGTACAAGCATAGGAAATAACTCATGTACTCCCAGAAGGCTCATGTCACGGTTGACTACTAAGTCTACAAATGAAGTGGGAGAGATACAGGGTGGGTCCTGAAAACTTTACTAACCAGCCAGTCTGAGAAAATAGCACACCTCTCTTTCCAGGACCGTTTTCCTCTTGCTCCAAGGGAAACTCTTTTGCATGATTTCTCAAAGAAAGATACTCAAGTTAAAGAGGGAGGCCCCTCGTGTTTCTGTTTTGACCAGAATTATTTTGAAGGGTGAGTATCTTATCTCCTTCACATAGATCCGCAGAACTGAGGTCTTCAGCAGGATCTGAAGAAGACATTAGTAATAAAGGTGTCTGCTCATAGTGAAGTGGCTGATGGTTGGTGTTTTGTATAGTTTATAAACTGGATTTCTAGAAATCTCCCTTTCATTTGAGAATTTTCATTTGAGCTTGTGTGTTCCTGGCTAACAGTGTAGAGTTAATCTATAGAGCACAGATATCAGGGGACACTGAATCCTTAAGGAATGAAGACTTAGTCTTACAAGGAGGAATTTCTGAGAATGGGGTCTCCATGGTAGGAAAGCTTATTAATGTTTTGAATCATATATAATCTTTTAAAAAAACAGGATCTTAGCTGAACAGTGGTGGAGCATGCCTTTAACCCTAGCACTCAGGAAGCAGAGGAAGGTGCGTCTCTGTGAGTTCGAGGCCAGCCTGATCTTACAGAATGAGTTCCAGGATAGTCAGGGCTATACACAGAGAAAGACTGTCTTGAAAAAGACAAAACAAAATTGAAAACAGGGTCTTGCTATGTAGTTTGGGTTAGCCTTGAACTTGCATTCCTGCCTCAGCCTCCAGAGTCCTGGGTTAAAGGAAAGGAAAGGATGTAATGACATACATGTCTTGCTTCATACACAGTCCACATTTTGCTTTAGTATTGTGTGTGTGTGTGCGTGCATGCACACATATGAGCATTCCATGACATGCATGTGGAGATCAGAAGACAATTTTCAATTGGCTGTTATCTTCCACCCTATAAGGACAGAGTCTCTCATTTATGCTGCTAGGAAGTATAACCCAGGATAAGTTCCCTACAAGTTTCAGGCCACGTCTGCTTTCCCTTACTCCCATCTTGCTGTAGGATCACTGAGGTTACAGATCTGTGAATTTTCCATTGTTACGTGGCTTATTTTTCTTTATTTCTTTTAATCTATAACTATCTGTACTCTGTCTCTTTAAAGACTTTACCCCCTTTTTTTAAGACATTAACTTTATTCTTTATATTCTTTTTCTTCTCTCTCCCAAGCCTACGTACATTCATCCAACACTGTGACTCATTTAGTGGTCTTTTATGTCTAAATCTGTTTTATTTATTGTGAATCTGTAATTTTTTTACTATCCAGGAGCATTTCTTAAAATGTTAAGCACTTCTTAAAAACTTAAGTTGCACCATGTACAAGTAATACGGTACCGCCTGTGTCCTGCCCAGTCTAAACCTTACTGTGCTATTATTATGGTAATTATGGTAGTTCCTGCCTGAGACCAGCACAGTTCAGCATGGCGGAGCTGAGCCTCTCCTGCCTCAGAGCCATTTGGTGCCCCTGAGCCGCTCACAGTTCCAGGCACACAGCAGTCCACATTGCCATCAAGCAAGCCGTAGCACTTTACTCCAAATGCTCCATTCAAAAGCTCTGTCTCCCGCAGGAGCCAGACAGCAATGGCAGCACAGCCCAGAAAGCCGGCATTTTAAAACAGCCAGTTTTTTTCCTGCTGCTGAGTCAGGACAATTTCTTTGTGGCATGCCACCTACAAACAGCAAAAAGCTGTCTTAAATTTTCTCTCTCTCCTTTTTAAGCCCTCTCAGGTTTTACGTGGCATTAATCACGTTGAGCGCCACTACCACATAGAATGCATTAGTTATTTTGGTGTCCCGATAACAAAACACTTGCCAGGAGCAACTTGAGGAAGGAAGGGTTTATTTTGGATCAGAGGGAAGAGTCCATCCTGATGAAACTGGTATGATGTGGCAAACTCAAGGGGTGACAAACAGAAACAAGGAGATCAGAGTTCATGACCAGTGACTCCTAGACTAATCAGGCTACCCAACTTCTCAAACCAGCACCACCAACTGGGAGGGAACAGGGTGGTCAAATATGTGATCCAGTCAGAAACATTTCACAAGCAAGCCATCACACAGGCTAAATGTACTCAAGGAAGGGAAGATAAATAAGTCTCTCTCTCTCTCTCTCTCTGTCTCTCTCTCTCTCTCTCTCTCTCACTCTCTCTCTCTCTCTCTCTCTCTCTCTCTCTCACACACACACACACACACACACACACATAGCAGAAACAGAAGAACAGAAGTCTGGCCACAAATTTTAAGGTAGAAGTCCTATAATTATTCCGTCTCCTAGAACATTCTCTAAAATATTCAAGCCATTAGCTGTCTTCTTTTGGAGTAGGTCCCTATACAGAGTGGAGAAAGGGTTGCTAGACTGTATGTCTGTAGGGAACATGGTTTCCCATGTAAGCACCACCTACCCTTTCCCAGTGCTCTTTCTTAGCCCACCACTTAGATCACACTGAGAGGATGTGATCTCCTCCGGTACTTTAGGACTAGAGAGTACTCAGGAAGGGAAGAGATGTGAATTTCCTGATAATTTTTGCTGTACCATGACTCTGTAAAATAGAAAGCAGATCTTGGGTGGCAGGGACAGCCAGTGCTTAAGGGAAACAGCAGGCAAGAGCAAAATAAAAATCCCACTGAGAATTGAATCTCATGGGAAATGGCTTATGTAAGATTTCACTAAGGCAGAAAAACTTTCCATTCTCATAGAGAATGATGTGAGTCTGGGGCTCACCTCGCTGCTCCTTGGAAGCCTTAGCCCTGACTACACAAAGCCACTTTCGTGGGGAAGCTTGTCTCAATTCACAGAGCAAACGTGCGCACATCTTCACTCTTTGGAAAGGACACACAGAGGAGTATCCTTGTC
Organism: Chionomys nivalis; assembly: GCF_950005125.1. Lineage (NCBI taxonomy): Eukaryota > Metazoa > Chordata > Mammalia > Rodentia > Cricetidae > Chionomys > Chionomys nivalis. The sequence goes on along the minus strand of NC_080093.1, from coordinate 24,978,372 downwards.
ACCCTAGCTTTTGGTTTGGCTCACTTGCATAGCTTCTGTGAAACACATGGTGACCTTAGTCGTTGGCTAATCTAAGCAAACTAAAAACCAGCTGGAGTGTATAACCCAGCTGAAAAGAATTTGTCATGAGTGGAACCAAGTGACCCAGCCCATTGGTAAAGTTGCAAGAGAATTAGTATTTATTTGTCCAAACTCATTCTTTCATTCCTTTCATTTAGGTTCTTACCAGAGTGGTACTTCAAATATATAAGGCTTTTCAAATTCTTCCTTGGTTACACTGGGTTTTGCTTTCAAACACCATAGTAAATTCAATCGCTCACTATACCTCATCTTCTAAAAGTCCTACCACCTCTTAGCATCACCACTATAGGGACCAAGCTTTTAATAATGAGAATCTCTGAGGTTCCACACTCAAACTGTATCCAAACCACTAGGCTGTGGCAGACACAGCTTTATACGTATTTTGTCCTCAGCCAGACAAAATGTGGGAATCACCTCCACTATGAAGTCCCTGCTGAAGGGACTAAGTGATCCCTAATATTCCCCAACTCCACCCTTTCACATGTGCTCTCCTTGAATCTTAAAATTAGCCTGTGATCTGATTTCATTACCCTTTCTCCCCCACCCCCACCTTCCCCCCACCCCGTCCGTATCCTGCCTCCTATCTCTTACCTGTGTTGTGCATACTCATATTTTCAATTCGGAAAATAAACGAGGAGGATATTTCTTAAAGCCATGATTCTCCACTGAGCTGCAGAGGGCTTCAGCAAGTCCGGGCTTCTGAGGTTGGAGCAGGGATGCGAAGTGCGGGGTGAGGTGGGGGGTGTTTGTCACAAATGTGAAGTACTACTGCCACCTAGAGGCTAGACACAAAAATGCAGCCTGGATCTCTCTATACATACAGGACCGTTTCCCACGTTAAGAACCAAATGTCAGAAGTACCAAGGTCCAGAAACTCTGACTTATCTCCGTTTCTTGGCAGAATTGCTGACAGTGAGGGCTCATTCTGAACCACTGCTTCGGGAAGACCTACCTGCATTGTTGGTTTTGTTTTATCCTGGTGGAGGAAATGCGACCTTAACACAGCTGCCAGAGGAGAGCATGCCTTTGCAGATCAAATGGCCCTTGACCCTCTGAGTCCAAGCCAAGGAATGTGCACATGTGCCTGAAGTCCTCTGATTGGTGGGACTAGCGGGAGGTGGAGTCAGAGAACTTGAGGCCCAGTCAGGCATGGATACACACATGTGCATTTATATGTGTGCACATATATGTGACATGTAAGTCAGGAAGAGTTCCAGAGGGAGAAACCAGAAAGGGCAATAGGAAGACAGATAAAATATTGCATGTTTCTCCCCCATGTGGACTTGGGATTTAATTATACCTGAGTGTGTCTGTGTGTGTCCTAGAGAGCTTTCTGTTGCTCTGACAAACACCATCACCACACATCACTAAGGTTTGTCTCATCTTACACTTCCTAGCTAACAGTCCATCCCTGAGGAAGGGCAGGAACTCAAGGCAGGAACCAGGAGGCAGACGCTGAAGCAGAGGCCATGAAGGGTGCTGTTTCCTGGCCTTCCCACCCCTCAGGTCTTGCTTACCTGCCTCCTTATACAACTCTGGACCATCTCCCCGGGGTTGGCAACACCCACAGTGGGCTGAGCCCTCCCACAGCAGACAGCCATCGATCACAAAAATGCTCCATGGGCCAGTCTGGTAGGGTTGTCTTCTCAATTGGAGTTCCTTCTTCTCAAATGTCGATTTAACCAAACTCTGATTAGACCAGTATGTTGTGTTATATGCAGTGCGGAGGATCCTCTCATACACAATAAAAGATGCTTCTTATTGGCAAAAGGACAAAATTACCCAAACCCCTAACTCCATGGCCCATTTATCTTTTTCTTTATGAGATGGATTTGTGTCTGATTTGGGGACAAAAGCATCACCATTCTGTAATCTGACCTACAAGCATCTCTGTAGCTGTAACAGCATCTTCACCGTCTGCACGAGGCAGAGTGTGGCTAAGAAAACTGACGGTCTAAAAGTAGGTCCTAGCCTTTCGTGTGAGGACCCCACTGCAATGATTCGTTACTGGGCCATATATCAGACAATTCCCATGGATGGGGCTGGAAACAGCAACTCCTTTGGTTTTCCGTATTTCTACCAACATTGGTTATTAGGAAATCTTGTTTAGAGAAGAATCCTGGATTTTTTTTATTGAGTCAGAGAACAAAGCATCCATACTGAAAAGAATATGAATTAAGTATGCTTTATTGTTATTTAAGTATGATTGTTTAAAAATGCCTCTATGTAACAGGAATATTGTCTCTGCTAACGACCTCCACACCAAATGTCTGATAAGCTATGATGGGATTATTTCAATTTGTTTGTATCTGTTGAGACTTTCTTTGTGGTTGAGTATATGATCAGTTTTAGAGAAAGTTCCATGAGGTGCTGAGAAGAAGGCAAATTCTTTTGTGTTTGGTAAAATGTTCTGTATATATCTGTTAGGTCCATTTGAGTTATAATGTCTGCTAGTTTCACTATTTCTCTGTTTAACTTCTGTCTAAATGACCTGTCCATTGGTGAAATTCGCGTGTCAAAGTCTTCCACTATTAATATGTAGGGTTCAAGGTATGATTTAAGCTCTTGTAATGTTTCCTTTACAAATGTGGGTTCCCTTGCATTTGAGTCATAAATGTTCAGAATTGAGACATCATCTTGACTGATTTTTTCCTTCAATGAATATGAAGTGTCTTTCTCCATCTCTTTTGGTGAATTTTGGTTTGAGGTCTATTTTGTTAGATATTAGGATAGCTAGCTATACTAGCTTGCTTTATAGGTCTGTTTAATTGGAAACATTTTTCAACCCTTTACTCTGAAGTAGCATCTGTCTTTGATGCTGAGATGTGGGGTTTTTTTTATATATGCAGCAGAAGGATGGATCCGGCTTCATATTCATTCTGTTAGTCTGTGTCTTTTTATTGGCGAATTGCGTCCATTGATATTGAGAGATATTAATGACCATTGACTGCTAATTCCTGTTATTTTGTTTTTGTTGTTGGTGGTGATGGTGGTAGTGTGTGTGTGTGTGTGTTTCCCTTTGAATTCTACTGCTGTGACATTATCTATTACCTGTGTTTTTATGGGTGTACTTAACTTACTAGGGTTGGAGTTTTTCTTCTAGTACCTTCTGTAGGGCTGGATTTGTGGATAAATATTGTTTACATTTGACTTTGTCATAAAATATTTTGTTTTCTCCAACTATGGTGATTGAAAGTTTTGCTGGTTATAGTTGTCTGGGCTGGCATCCGTGGTCACTTAGAGTCTGCAAGACATCAATCCAGGCCCATCTGGATTTTAGGGTCTCCATTGTAAAGTTGGGTGTGATTCTAGTAAATTTGCCTTTATATGATATTTGGCATCTTCCCCTTGCCACTTTTAATATTCTTTCTTTGTTCTCTATGTTTAGCGTTTTGATTATTATGTGGTGTGGGGATTTTCTTTTCTGATCTAATCTATTTGGTGTTCTGTAAGCTTCTTGTACCTTTGTAGGCATGTCTTCCTTTAGGTTGGTTAAATTTTCTTCTATGATTTTGGTAAATATATTCTCTGGGTTTTTGAGCTGGGATTCTTCACTTTCTTCTATTCCTATTATTCTTAAGTTTGGTCTTTGCACAGTGTCACAGATTTCCAGGAAGTTTGGGTTAGGAATTTTTTTAATTTAACATTTTCTTTGACTAATTATAATCATTAATTTTAATTATAATTATAATCTATATCCTGTAATGTCTTCAATGCCTGAGATTCTCTCTTCCATCTCTTATATTCTGTTGGTGATGCTTGCGTCTATAGTTCCTATTTGCTTACCCAAATTTTTCATTTCCAATACTCCCTCCATTTGTGTTTTCTTTATTGCTTCTGTTTCCATTTTCAAATCTTGAACTTGTTGAAGGAGCTGCGGGCCTCTTCCCACAGCCTAGGTCCCGGCTGCCTGGCTAGCTTATGCCCCAAAATAACGACACACAAACTGTATTCTTTTAGACATTGTCTGTCCCATTAGCTCTAGCTTCTTAATGGCTAATTCTTACATCTTGATTACCCATTTCTATTAATGTGTGTAGCACCCCAAGGTGCGCTTACCAGGAAGATTCTAGCCTATGTCCATCCTGGGTCGGAGCTTCAACGCGTCTGCCCCAGAGAGGAAAGCTATCGAGTCTGAGCTCACTTCCTCTTCCTCCCAGCATTCTGTTCTGTTTACTCCACCTACCTAATTTTCTGTCCTATCAGGGTCAAGGCAATTTCTTTATTTAACCAATGAAATCCCACATCATGAAATGTTTCCTTCACCTGTTTGTGTTTTCTTGGCATTCTATGAGGAATTTATTTTCTCTAAATTTTTGTTTGTCTTTTCTTCAATTTCTTTAATGAATCTTTTAATTTTCTCTTTAAGAACCTCTATCATCTCCATATAGTTATTTTTAAGGTTGTTTTCTTGTGTTTCGGCTGCATTGGATTACTGGGGTCTTGAAGGACAGCTGGTTCTGGAGGTGCCCTGTCTGTTATTGATTGTTTTCTTACACCAGCATTTAGGCATCTGGGTTTGGGATAACTCTAGGTCTAGGCATTGATTTCTGCGTTTGTCTTTATAGGATAGGAGTTTTGCTCCTTGGTTTCTCTTTCCTCTATGATATTCTGCTCTAAGTGGCCAAGGTTTCTGGTGACTAACTAGTCTTCAGATAAGGTGTCTCTGCTAGGGTTTTGGTGGTGGGTCTGTCTGGCCTCTGGGATTCCTAGTACATCCTGGCCTCCAGTGCAGCAGAAGTTTTCTGCCATGGCTGGGGTCCCTGGATTTGGTCTGGCCTCTGGTAAAGCCAAAGTCTTCATCCAAAGTTGTAGGCTGAATACAGAGCCCAGGGGAGGGGGTGAAGTCTGCTCAGCAATTCTAATTCTTCTAGCATCTTCCCACAATCTCAGAATAACAACACTTTCTAGAGGATATCTGACCACTACATCTGTTGTAAGCCTGATATTATAATACGCATGATGTTTGATATTTCCTAATTGTCACAAAACCTACTCTCTTGTGTCATTTAGTTTCAATAACTTACAAAATCTGACTGCTGACAACTGTTGGAGATTATACATCTCACTTTTTTTTTCGAGACTAAGTTTCCCTGTGTAGATCCAGTTATCCTGGAAGCCACTCTGTAGACTAGGCTGGCCTCGAACTCACAGAGGCCCGCCCGCCTCTGCCTCCCAAGTGCTGGGGTTAAGGGTGTGTGCCGCCACCACCCAGCTACATCTCACATTTTTAACTTGATCCTCTACCAACGTATTAAATCACTTCATAGAGTGTAAAGCTCACAATGTAGAAAAATAGGAGGACCAGGGATGGCATCTTTAACCTGATAGTTACACTGTAAGAGGAAGAGGATAAACGCGGGATAGATAGCCAGGAAAGGATGGAAGACCAGGAAAGAGCAACAGTGAACAGTTGGGGCGCTGCGATGTCTCACGACATCCAGCAGGTGGCAGTGCAGCATAACAGCTCAATGTTAAAACGTTTCCTATGCTTTCGAAGCTCCTTAAAGAGAAAATTGTTTTGTTCCTTTTTACAATTGAGAGGTGAATGTTGAAGCAAACCTTACTTATGCCTTAAAGATTCCTCCATACAACGTAGGGAATTCAAATGCATCCCCTGAAAACATTTTCCCAGACACCTTTGTGGATCTTTTGGTAGAATATTTGTCACGTGGCTCTGGTTCCGCTGTAACCTTAAGTTGTGACACAAAGTGATTGTCCCACTTTTCCCCACATCCAGCCTCTTCTGCGAGAAAGAGAGGTGAAGGAAAACTTCACCTGTGGTTCAGGCTCCAAGACCACAAGAAGAACATGGTCCAGTTTGCTTTGTAAACAATGTGGCTGGTAAGTAGCCCAGTACTTCATGCCTGGGTCTTCTTTCTAGCACCGAGCAAGCTGCCGTGCCAAGTTCACGTGTGATGGTAGTATTTTAACATGCTCAACTCATGTCATCAGAAGGGAGACTAATAGCCAGGCCATTAGAGACACTAACGGCTGTGCAGGCCAAGTCCAGTTTATTATTCTTTTTAACCTTTGGATTATGTCTGGAAAGTTCAGTCGTAAAATGTTTTCCCTTACAGATAGTCTTTCTGCTGTGATTTAACATTTCCCTACTCCTTCCATCAAATAACTTTCCTGTTCTAACAAGAAACAGGAAATTTCCCAGCCACCTGTCACTGATAGCTGCTCAATTAACAAACGTTTGGTGGAGTTTAACAAGACTTAAAAGCTCTCAAGTGTGGGGACTCAGTTCACCTACTCTGAATCCACACTATTTCCCTTCCATAAAACAATCTCCAAACTGTGCACCTCAGGACCAGAAAGAGAATGCCAAGTAGACTGGCAATAGAGCAGGCTACATAGTAAGGGGAGCTGGGGGGTATAATTTGCTTCTTCCCCCATCACCGCCCACCCACCCCAAAATTCTTCCAAAGAGAAGCCTGCATTAATCAACAGTAAACTAAGCCACTTTGCTGGAAGTAGTACGTGTGTGTGTGTGTGTGTGTGTGTGTGTGTGTGTGTGTGTGTGTGTTTAAAAAACAAAACAAAGCAAAATCCCTCTTGGGGAACTCTTAGACATTGCTACTCTAAGAATCCAGTGTAGGATCTGGTTTGTCACCGCCTTTTGAATCCATGTAAAATGACGTAAACTGTCACAATGAGAAGGAGCAGGCTCCAGCATCAGATGGTATCGGGTAGCATCTCTACTCGAAGTGTAGAAGCTGCTGATCTGTGAGACCTGGTACCTCAATTTCCACATCTAGAAGATGATGGGAGCTTATGTTAACATAGGGATTAAGTTGGAGGGCATATAGGAAGTGCTTATCATTATATATAGTGTTCTAGAAAGACTCAGTGAAGGATTAGGGGTTTTATGAATCACAGTAGCAATGTCTTTTTTTTTTTTTTTTTTTTTTTGGTTTTTCGAGACAGGGTTTCTCTGTAGCTTTGGTGCCTGTCCCAAAGATCCGCCTGCCTCTGCCTCCGGAGTGCTGGGATTAAAGGTGTGCGCCCGGCAGCAATTTCTTAATACGATCTGAATAGGCCCGCTCCCCAATCTGTCTAAATCCGTTGTCTAAGGAAAAGAAATTGTTCCAAACATGTGTCTATAAATCCGCTTTATTTTGCCTTTGAACTAGGAAAACATTAGCCTATATAGATCCATTTGTAAAATATTAATTTAAACAGAGGAACAAATGGCACATTGAAAAGGTAGATCATTTCTTCTGTTTTTCTGCTTAGTCAGCTCCTAAGTAGAACTTACAGTTGGAGAAACAACTGTATTTAAGGCATAGAATCATTCCTCTACAGTTTTATTCTTGATTTCCATAAAATGTCCCATTCCCATGAATTCCTTACAATTTGGAACTGTTGCAAATTTTTCCATGAAGAAAAAAAAAAACAGTAGAAATTTTTATAGGTCCCAACTGTAAACTCTAAGATCTACATTTCTTCCTACTGGTTCTTCAAAATATGTTGCCCCCAGAAAGTTAGAATGCAAATTTATTGCATGTATAATGTGAAAAGATCTGAAATGTTTTAATATAAAATGTTAAAAACTTTGATTGTTATCTTAATCTTTCATAAACATAATAGAGAAATTTTATTATAGAATTACATAAACAAAATTTACTATAATCAATGCTTCGAAGACATACAAATAAGAGCACTTATGTTTTTTAGAGAAATCATTTTTAAGGTGACAAAAAAAGATGTCATTTAAGGTAAAGTGCTATTTCAAAACAAGTACTTCATTTTAACTTTCATTTTTTGCAGATATATCCAAAATATTCTTAGAATTGCACATGACCAAGTGGATAGATTCAAAACTAAAGACACAGGATGAGTAAAAACAGAACATTCACACTCCTTTTGAAAAGCTACAATGGAGGAATATCATTTTCCCCATCAAACAAAACAAGCTGGTATCCCAACATGAAAGCAATGTAGCAACACAAACACTCCAATTCAAACAAGGTCTCAACCATCCTCAGACTTTCCTCAGTGCTTTGTTATTTCTCCCAGCAACACGTCTGGCAAAAAAAAAAAAAAAAAAAAAAAGCCACTCTGTGGCCTCTTGGGGACAGTAGGTTAAATGGCCTTTGAGATCAAAATGTTTCCCTGTGACTTGGATTTAAACTCTTAACTAGTTAAGACGCCCCTTTTAATTGCATTACTTGACTTCTTTCCAGATGTAACATGATTGGGGATTCGGGACTCTTAATTCTATGGATTTGAAACAGCTGGAGATAAACTGGGGGCCCCGCCCCACCCTCCCTCTTTTTTCTCCATGTCCTCTTCTCCCATCTGAAAACTCATAAGCGATTCCAAGTCACAGAAAACTTGGGTTTTTGAGAATGAACAGACAGTTCTAAACCGATGAGTCAGGTTTATAATTATGATCCGAAAATGAGCGGGGTGAACACGGAATCCCAGTTTTAAAACCTCACTATGATAAGAAAAACCCCAAGTCTTCTTTTGGACAATGAAGAATCTAATGACTGGTTTGCAAAGAAAACTCCCATCAGGCACCCTGCTGACCTAAGAATCCAACTACTGCTCAACTGGAGTAGCGCCAACATTCTTCTATCCCTAATAGGAATGTGTCTGCAGTTCAAATGCCAGGTGGGGACTCCTGGGGTGTTACACACATTTCAGAAAGGATGGAGAAGTTACTCCATCACTCACTCAACAAGTTGTGTTAAATTTAGAGTATTATGTGGCAGTGACAGGTGAGTGGCAGGGACAGTCTGAGCATCGAGCTTCCTGTTTTGGTTAGAAACACTGCCACTCTTTAAAGCCCATTCCAACCATGGTGTTTCATGATTATGTGGACGCTCAAAGTGATGTCTACCCATTGGAAGAGGGAAGGGTTGATTGGGAAACTAATAAAAGATAATCTGATGCATATTAACCATTGTCTTTCAAAGAATCTCATATACTGTGTATAAAAATTGAGGTACTCCACCCAAAGCCAGCTCTGCATCTTCACTCTCTGCCAGCACACCCAGTGTGTCCTAAAGAATGAGAAGAAAGAGAGAGACAGGGTCTTTCTGATGACAAAACTGTTGCCCAGTGGCCTCTGCTTTGGCTATGCCTTGGAGTTACCCTTAAATACAGTAAATTCCATCAACTATGCCCTGACCTCCTCCGTGGAGCTAAGTTTTACAATGAGAACAGATCCTAAGTGAGAAAACTCTAGGCTACTCCAGATTTCTTGGTTGCTGGTTATTTCCCCTTATAAATATGTTTGCAAAACAGTATTCATAATTTTCTTGGGAGGTGATGCTCTGTCAAAATAAAACACTTCCAAACTGTGAACAACCCGGCGGCCTCAGGTCCATTATCCTTGAAGATTCCCAGGGATAAGGTCACACTGGTCACGTGAGGTTGCAGCCTGGCACGGCTGTAGTGGTGGATTCCTCGTCTTTCTTATCCAGCTCCCTTGCTACCGAGTAGGCCACTGAGCCATTGGTCCATAGCGGCAGCTTGGGATTTGATTCTTTGGCCAGGAACCGCAGCTGTGTTCTCTTCATCCTCTTTACAATCCTCGCAAAGCCAAGCAGTACGGAGCTAAACATCATGGCGAACCCGCAGAGCAGGAATGCTGCGGTATAGCTGCCGGTCGTGTCCACCAGCCATCCTGCGGCAAAGGCAAAACCGCATTGCTGAACTAAAAATTCAATTACCGGATTTACCCACACTCAAATTTAATCAGTTTGCAGGATGACCACATAGACCACAGCACACCATCATGACTGAATGGAAAGCAGATGGCCTTAAATTACCATGTAGCAACTGAGAAATACATTCAGATTCATTAGGGTAACTCATAAAATAATTTAATAATTGCTATTAAGTGAAGGACTTAGAACAGCCCTCTGACATACATGGACCTAATCTACATGGGAAGTAGAAAAAGACAAGATCTCCTGAGTAAACTGGGAGCATGGGGACCATGGGAAAGGGTTGAAGAGGAGGGGAGAGGTAGGGAGGGGAGCAGAGAAAAATGTAGAGCTCAGTAAAATCAATAAAAAAGAATACTTCTATATTTACAGAAAAAAGAATAGCCCTCTATACTCAGTCATCACACAATAAATATTAGTGATTATTAAACCCATAAAATCTGGTAGAAAAGATTCAAATTTAAATTTCATCACTTTTAACTTTAAACATCATTTAAATTATTAAAGTTGGATCATTTACATAGGGGGTTGAGTGGACATGCAAAATGCTAGTAGAATTCCCAGACCCCACACACTATTTTAAGTAACCTAACAGGCTTCAACTCAGTACCCAGTTGTCAATGTAAGTCTAACTTCACTCATATCCCACTCAAATGTAAGGACTTCGGGCCATTGCTTCTTGGCCTTTTGGCTAAGGTTGAATGTGGTGGCGTGTATTGTTTTAAATGTACACACCTGAGGCCACACATCCACAACCACAGATTGGTTTTTAATTGTGTTGCTGTTGTAGCTTATCAATCCCAATATCTATGCCAGTCAGAAAATTTGAGGACAGCCATGGCGTATGACGAGAAAAATATGAGTCACAAGCATCAGAGAATCAGAGGGGTGAAGCTGTACTTTGGCAGGCAGCTACTTTGTAATTGACAAGAGGCATCTTTAAATTTTTCCTCAAAACATCATTCGTATGCCAGCAATCCACCAGGAAAGACCAAACCCAGTGGTCCAAAGGGTGTGTAAAGATTAATTCACAGTCTACAAAGCTCCCCACGATCCGTACTCCCTGCATACATTTCTGCTATGGTCTGATTCATGTGTGGATTTCCGTAGGAGCAAAGTAGTCATTTTGAAAGTCAATAGACATTTATCAGCTTCCTCCCGTTTGCATTAAAATGGCATCTTAATTTCCTGTAATAAATCTCTAGATCACAATTTCTAAAATATGCTTTCATCAGTTTGCACAAAAACTTCAATGTCACCAACACTTAGTACATACAAGTGATAAAGAATGCAGAACCCTGCCCTCCGCTCTCAGAACCACACCATCATGCTACTGCCTATCCCTTTGGCCTCACCAACCACTGCTCCATTTTGGAAGCAAAAGTTCCTTTTGGATATGCCTGGATTACTTAGAATTGGAACAAGTTCTTTTACTTCTACTATTACTATGAACTGGACTAAGACCCTGATGTGGGGACTTTCTCTTTCCAGGCAAGCCGCCAGCCTACTTGGTTGGGACAAGATTATAAACGAATAATGTAGGCAGGGCTGCGCCTCTTTGGTGGCTCCTGCATTCCTGTTATCTTTGTCTCTCACTCTTCTCTAACTCACGCGATAAGCTTTTCCGAGCCTGTGGAACAGGAGTGGTGTTCATGGGAGTGTGTTCACGTCTTCCACATCGCTATGACAACAGTGGCTAGCACATCTTTAATGCTTACCTGCAATGGGTGGGCTCACCAAGTACGGCACCGCATGCAGGAAGTAGACCACGCCAAGCGCTGATGACAAAGAGGTGGTCCCCACTATCTCTGCAGTCACTACTGGGATCAAGGTAACGTAGGCTCCATCAAAGTAGCCAAAAGTACAAGAGAAAGGCACAAGAAGGGGGAAACTTTGAAGCATTGGGAGACACAGATAGCACAGCCCATCTAGTGCCACGGCAAAGAGGTAGCAAACATACCGGTAATTCTTCAGACACCTACGGACGAGAAGAACAATGATGAAAATGGGACTCACGGGTTCCGTAGCAGAGATTTTGAAACAAGCCATGAAGTTGTAAGCACTGCAGCTGTTTACACAGGTCCCTTCCTATTTGTGTTATCTTCCAGCTGCTCTTTTCTTTTAAATGATCAAATTTTTAAGTGTGTGGGTTTTAAGTGTGGGGAGGTGCATATGTGAGCATGAGCATCAGTTCCCATGGAGGCCAGAAGAGGGTGTGGTATTGCCTGGAGCTGGAGTTACAGGTGGCTGGGAACTGCTCAGTGTGGGTGTTAGGAACTGTCCTCCAGTGTTCTGCAAAAGTACCAAGTGTTCTTTATGGCTAGGCCATCTCCCCAGCCCCTGCTATCCCCTAATTGTTCTACTGGCAAATGCAAATAAATTGATGTCTGTAGGAAGCATAGTGTGATTCTCTGAAATTAGATGAGTACGAGATTGCCACTTCACTGTGTAACTCTAAAATTCACCATAAACTGAGGCTATCTGCTTCAATATCTATAAAGACAGTTGTGAAATAATACATAGCATGTCAAGAGGCTACAATTTTCTAGGCATCTACCATATTCAGTGCTTTGAGATGTGCGAGCCATCAGTATGGAACACATCGCAAAACTCAACTGGTCATACACGGCCGAGACTGGAACACGGTAATGGCTTAAGACTAAGTCCCATCTGCAGACTCCCCAAAGGTGCTTCCACTCCATTCCTCTCTGTGACCCCATCCCCTCCATGATTCCAGTTATTTGAAAAACTGTACAAATGTCAGCTCTGGCCATTTGCAAATGCTCTCTCTCAGTATCCTCCAAATATTACACTGACTTGTTGCACAGAAGGAGACATTGGAGAGTCTGAGCACTAGGTGATTTTTCCCTGGGTCATGGGGTTAGCAAGGAACAGAGCTGACATGAGAATTTAGGTCTTGTGCCTAGCCATGCCTCCTTCATTTTACATGTTGCTTCTGTCTGAATCATCACTGTGCCGGGGACATAGCCCTTCTTCCTTCCTTTGTCCTTAATTTGAACTGTGGAAGTACTGGGGAGTGGCTCGGTGAGTTTGTCCAGCATAGGAGGTGCTAGTTTTATCACCAGCAAAGCACAAAACAAAACAAGTAGAATCCATCCTAAATATCATATATATAACGCTAGAGAGTGACAGTCACATCCTGATTAACTAAAGCATAATTTGTGCAAAGTCATGATTTTCCCTTCAGTCATAACTCAAATGTAAAATTCCTCATGCAGGGCACCATTAGAATTTTGCAGTATTCAATCCAAACTGGCTGTAGATTTCCTATAAATTCAGTCTCTAAGTTTACAGCATCATGAAAGTATTCTTTTCCCACGTTCAGATCTATGTGTATGGTTAAAGGCAATGTGTATATGTGGTATTGTACCCGAGCCTCCTACTTGGACTAGATTCAGCTCCCCTTTCTGCTCCTAGATAATTCCTGGGATGATTCAAAGCAAGTTAAAACCACGGCAGCCGGCCAGCAGTAGTCTCTGTGGAGGGACTAATTTGCCTCGGCTGGAATTAAAACTGTCATCGGAACTTTCAGTTGTCCTCACCCTGTGTGGTTCAGACAGACTCATCAACCTAAACAGTCTTGAACAAGGGTGGACAAATTAAGGTCACATCTAGTGTGCTGTTTATGTAACTTATACCCCCCCCCCCATTTTAAGTGGTTGGAAACAGAAAAAAACAAACGATATTTGGTGAAATATAAAATTGTTAAGAAACTGACATTTGAATGCGCATTGATGCTCATGGACACACGGCTGTTTGGGGGCTTTGATGGCTGTCCTGGGGAGTTATGACAAAGATGATGTGATCTACAGAGCCAAACAATGTTTACTCTATGTCCTTTTACATAAAAACATTTGCCAAAATCTAATCTATAGGAATCAGCAAGAAAGCCATCTTCAGATATCAAAATCACCATTCAAAGGTAGGTGTGACAAGGTAAGGTCAGGGGAAACTTGGGCCTTAAAGTCCCCTAGTAGAAACGAGTTGTGTTTTCATAGTTTTTTATATTTTACCTTCTGTCAGTAAGCCATCCAAATGTGATGTTGCCAACAATGTCTATCACCCCGAGTATGGACATAAGGAAGGCAGCTTGCTGGTGGCTCACTCCGACACTCAAAGCGTAAGGCACCAAGTACACAAAGAGAGGGCTGCAGCCGTAAGCCATGAACAGAACTGAGACGGCTAGCACGACGAAGTCCGACATCAGTAAAAAACCGTATTCCTGCTGCAAAGAGCAGCAGAGGCAGGTCCGTGCCCATTCTTTGGTCAAAGGTGAATAGGGAGACGCCTGTTTACAGTTTTCCCTCTGCGTTCCGCGGTCATGATTCTTCTCTGGATTCGAATGGTCCTCTTTAAGAGTAATCGGACGCATCAAAGCGCCGCAGACACAGAGATTCAAAACGAACCCTCCAAGAATGAGCAGGGCTCCTCGCCAGGAAAACTGTTCGATAAGGAGTTGAACGACAGGAGCCAGGATGAAGGTGCCAATGCCACTGCCCGACATAGCAATCCCATAAGCCAGGGCTTTCCGCCTGCTGAAATACTTGCCAACCATAGCAATAGCTGGAGAGTAACAAAGTGCAAATCCGAGACCTGGGAGACAGAGAAGACCGTGAGTGCTGGTTCGCCATGAGCGGCCAGTGGGGGGCGGGGTGGGGGGGCACGGTCTTGGAACAGGATGGCTGATCTTCCAGGACATCCCTTTAAAGCTGTTTGTATACCCAGCTGAGAAATTAGTCTTCCTGTCAGCCATCCATAACTAGCAAAATGCACGACCTAACGTGGCATTCTTCTTAGGAAGGATACGCTAAAAGAAATGATTTCTCAAAGTAAAGAAAATACAGAACTTGAAAAAAAGCACTATTCAAGGTAAACTGGAATTTAGCAAAATCTAGAAAATGCTAAACCAAGAAACTGATTCCTCCCTCCTTCCCTTTCCTGTGCCCTCTCTGCCTTCCTCCCCTGCCTGTTTTTGTAGGTTATATTAGCTGAATGATTGCCTCAACTCTTCGCTGCCTGAGGAGACACAGCTTTGACATCTGTGCCACCCTGAATTGGTACAGAAACAGGACACATGAGTACATGTAAGTTTCAGAATAATTTCACTTAGGTGGGATACATCATAGAATAGGAAACATTACACAGGAATATGGAGCTGGGAAATAGACCTTATGGTCTTCAGAAAAATGCCAATAGTCCCAACGGCTTTTAAAAGCTTTCTGGCTTCTATTACCTTAGTCTAACTTAGACAATCTACAGGGTTTCAAGCCCAGGTTTTGGAACATGTAGGTAATTTGCCTCCACACATCTACCGATAACTGTGAGGTAACAGAGCATATCTGAAGGCTGTTGTTGCCAGAGAAGAGAAAGAGAACAGCTCCCAGCTCCCATTCTCGTGGTTAGCAGATGGGCGGGTTTCCAGATGTGGGACTTGCAGAGCTAAAACCAGACCAGTTCCTAGCAAAATTAGCAGTTAGGCCCTTTGAGTTACTCAGTATATGTACCTTCCTTAGCGACAGATCCATATGTACAGCCTCCCTGTGAGCTTACATCCACTACCGACCTAATTCATGCTACACTCATAGCGTAGTACCCAGACAGGAGTGGGTACCACTTTCCATGCCTGTATCAGTGATGAACAGAATCCCACCTTTGTCCTTCCAGTCAACTACATTAAGATCTATGTAGTCCCCTTAAAGTATAGCTTGTGGGATGGACATGTTTTTCTCATTTCATAAAATCCTTTGTGATTTTCTAAAGTGATGTTTCTATATCACTGAGAGAATGTGAAATAGGAGGATATCTGTGGCAACGTGCTATCTTTTCTAAATTGAAATTCCCACTTATTGGATAATAATACTCATAATAAATCCAGGACCACTCAGGCTGAACACAGTGTTTAGAGTCTTAGCAAAGGCAGATGGAGAATGACTATTGTCAACAATCTATACTGTGCTGAGTCATTTATCATTTCTTCTGGGTACAGAATGTCAGGCATATATAATACGAGAAGGAAACACTATTTTTCACCACGTGACTAAATTAACATGGCAAGGAATGCCCACTAGTGCAGTGGAAGGACAGTTCCGACTCTGTGTAACTGCTAAGTCGGTAGCCATTAGCTAAGTCAACAATATTATGCGTCTAGCAAAATGAATATTCTCTACGTCTGCTTTGTTTATGTGCTTGACAACACCTGGACAAAGTGTGTCCAGGCATGAGGAAGAAAGTGTACTCACCTGTAAGAACTCCCAGGGTGAGGTAGAGATGCTTCAGGTTGGTGGCAAATGAGCCCAGGATGAAACCAGTAGATGCCAGCAAGCCCCCCAGCATGATTCCCACTTGGCAGGATAAGTGGTTACTGACAACACTTCCCAGTGGAGCTTCGAAAACAACAAACAGGTCAGTAGAAGTGCTTTGGGGGACCTTGAAAGTGCTATGGGTTTTGGAGCTTTGGAAACGGATACCCAGGGAGAAGGGACCCATTGGAGGCTACGCACCCAGGAGCAGGGCAAGGACGGAGATGAGATGCCCTGACTTAGATTCACTATTTATCCTTAGCATCATTCTCTTCAGTCATACTCCCAAAGTAGAGGGTGGCTTTTTGTTTGTATTTATTTACATTGATTACATTTTCATTTATTTATTTATTATGTTTTTATTTATTTGTATTTATTTACTTTTATGTGCATGAATGTTTGCCGGCATGTATGCCTATACAACATCCTGGTGCCAGTTGGGGTCAAAAGAGGTTGACAGATCCCCTAGCACTGGATTTACAGAGGGTTGCAAGCTGACATGGGTTGCTAGAAATAAAACCCATGTCCTCTATAAGAATATCAAGTACTCTTAACTGCTGTGATATCTCTTCAGACATAACTTGGGGTTTTTTGTTTTGTTTTGTTTTTTTTAACAGAGGAATCAATTCTTTATTTAAATTGCATGTCACTTGCTCAAGGATTTTATATGCAGTATTGCTTTTACAATGTAACAGAAATGATGACAGCTACTTGATGTTGTGGAATATTTGTTTACACTGTGTGAAGATGTGTCTCTGTGATTGGTTTAATAAAGAGCTGAATGGCCAAGAGTTAGACAGGAGAGATTGGGCAGGACCTCTGAGCAGAGAGAAGTTCAGGGGTAAAATCTAGAGCAGTAGGAGATGCCAGCAAGACACTGAAGTTGGGCATATGGCACAGAGGAGAGTTAAGAATGTAGATTAATAAAACAGGCTATTTAAGTTATAGCAGTTAGTGGCGGGAAAGCCCAAGATAAGGCCAAGCTTTCATAATTAATAATAAATCTATGTCATGACTGGGGAACTGGTAGTCCTGACAAGAAAGTACTTCTACAATGAGTGGATTTTTATTTTGAAGGAGAAAAAAATCATGGTCTTACCAGTATCCCTAGGAAAACTACCAGAAGAGCTGAGTCCCTAAATATCTATTTTATATGCACAGTTTTGGACCAATCAGTTAAAACTGGAGACTCATACATGATATATTCTGTTACCGGCCAGCATCTCCTACGAGTTAAAGCTGTGGCTGTTAAGTTATTTAACCCTGGGAGAATGGGAATGAGCAAATCTCTGGGGAATATATTGAATTCTCAAGGGTGCTGCTGCTACTGTGGCTACCAGACAGTGAAAACACATATTTTTGTCATAATCTAGACCAGACTTGATGAGGATGTTATACCAGCTTCAAGAAGGAAGGTTCATCACATTTCTTCAGGGTCTGTCTCAGGGCAACCACGTAGTCTCTTGTTCATGCTCTGAATTCTCATAGTATACAACTTCATGAGCAGGTAGATGCGTGTAAACAAGCACAGCAAGACTCACTATCTCTCACAGAACATAAACGCACTCCTTTACCCTGTCCAGAGCCTACGCTGTCATAGTGACCACACTGTTTTTGCTCTGTGGAGAATCACAAATATTCTCCAAAAGATAACATGGAGGGAAATGAGTCATTCATATCCTCTGAAGCCTGCTGATATGAACATTGTGGCTAACAAGATGACCCTGAAAATCCAGCACTAGCTCAAAGAGGAGGGACTACACACAGAACACAAATATACGATTTTTTAAATAATTTTAAGTTGAAAAAGTAAACAAGTGTTTTCAAAATTTTTCAGTCTACCCTAGACCAGAAATATACTTCAATACAATTCCACTGATTCTTAAACCTAGACAGTTAAAAATAAATGTGCTATTTTGCTCAATTAAAATTATTAAAAATGAAGAAAAATATAACAAAATTTAATTTATCAGAAATAAGTACATATGACTTGGTACTTAGAATGGAGTCAGATGAATTTATCATGATGTATTGATCAGTATAGTACTTCCCTTTTGCCACTGAAACATAAAAATTTTAGATTTATTTATTTTATATTTTGTGTATGGCTGTTTTACCTGTGTGTTTATATGTACACCACATCTGTTTCCACAAAGATCAGAAGAAGGTATCAGATTCCCCAGGACTGGAGAAACAAATGGTTGTTGGCTGCCATGTGGGTCCTAGGAATTGAACTTGGGTCTTCTGCAAGAGCAGCAAGTGCTCTAACCACTGAGCAATCTTTCCAACCCCAGATAAAAGTTTTTTTAAGAGACAACAGTTTCTAATGCATCTTAGGATTTATCTTAATGAAAGGATAGAGCGGGTCCCGGCTAGAAATGGATTGTTCCAATTTAATGTAACCTTAGAAATTCACTAGCAACCAAAGCTAGGAACTTTGGCTCAAAATTTATAAAAAGAGAAGTTTAGCATCCTCTACTACAGATGCAATGTTAGTTCCCATGAGTTTCTGGAACATCATCCATGTCCTAGAGGACACATTTAAGGCTTTTTAGATGAAGTTATGACAACAGGGAGTATGCTTAGCTCTTGACCACACACTCCTACCCTTCTGCAATATTTCTCTTATTCATGAAAAGAAGATATCTGTGATTTAAATTTGAAACCCTCTGAAAAAGAATCAGAAAGAAAGCCAAGACTTGAGAGAGGATCCATCACTGTTGGCACTCATTTACGGAGACCATATAGAATGGTTCATGGACCATCCAAGGCCAAACCACCTTGAAAGTACCTGATCCCATTGAATCTTGGAAGCTAAGCAAGGTTGGTCCCTGTTATTATCTAGATGGGAGAAACGGCTTACTGTCCTGTCTAATGTATGTGTGCATGACTAGAGAATGAGAAGACCATCAAATTTGGAAGACATAAGCCGTGTACGTTCTGCCCATGTATGTAATTCCTCCCCAGATAATCACAAGCACTATGACACTCAGATCCAGGTTAACCAAAAGATTTGTGTCTTTCTCAGTGTATTGATAAACTCCTCCATCTGGCATTAGGCAAGACCATCAATTCCAAAAGCAAGTCTTGTTAGGTTTAGCTGAAGGTGAGATTGATCCTCTTGTTTTTCAGTCTTAACTAGTAAGTCCTTCCACTTAGGAAACTAAAAGTGAAAACAGTTCCACATGACTGTCAGAAGCCATTGTCATGTTCAGTTCCACGGTAGCCAGGAGTTGTCAGCCCTGGTAAACAATACTTACCACAGAGCATTGTCACACAGTCCACGATGGAATGGATCCACGCTGTTTGAGAATAATCCTGAGCAAAGTATGTCTGAAACTCCACAAAGAAAATGGAGATACATCTGAAAAACACAGTGCAGGCATTTCATACCAAAGAGAAATGAAGATGGAATTGAATCAGAACCCAAAATTGTTTCTCAATTAGCTGCTTCAGTTTCAAAGGATTTTAGCTACACAGCTATGATCAGTAGGAAACCAGGAGTTGACTGTTGGGGCCATTCTGAGGAACCAGAAAACAGTCAGGGAGACTGCTGAAACCATGGAGATAGGAAGATCACTCACTGCTCTAACAAGGTATTATGGAAAAAAAGAAAACATGTTAAGAACATGTCAAATATATAAGCATATTGTCAAGTATTATTAATAATATTTTCTCTACAGAGCTAATTTTCAAAAGTAATAGAAACTTTATACTTGAAAAATGAAGAATAACATAAAAAATAAGCCTCAGAAACTTTACTTCTAATATTTGTACAAAGGCAGTAATCTGATGAAAATAATGATGCTGCTGATAGATGTAATGCAATGAACATAGTCTAGAGAACAGTTTATTATAGTTGAATATTGTAACTGACTGTCTGTCATTAAAAGACTTGTCTTGAGCTGGGCAGTGGTGGTGCACGCCTTTAATTCCAGCACTCCTGAGGCAGAGGCAGGTGGATCTTTGTGAGTAAGAGGCCAGCCTGGGCTACAAGAGCTAGTTCTAGGACAGGCTCCAAAGCTATAGGGAAACCCTGTCTCAAAAAACAAACAAAAAAAATTGACTTAGCTACTTTTTTATTGCTGTAATAAGACACTGTGACCAAGGCAACTTGGAAATGAAAGAGTTTATTTGGAGCTTACAGTTTTAAAGAGTTGAAGTCGTGAGACCATCATGGCAGGGAACATGGAAGCAGGCAAGCAGGCGTGCTGCTGGAACAGGAGTTGAGAGCTTACATCTTTGATTCACAAGCACAAGGCAGGAAAATAAAAATCTAACTGGGGAGGGTAGTTTGGAAACTCTCAAAGCCTGGCCCCAGTGATACACCTCCAACGCCACACCTCCTAATGGGGACCAAGTATTCAACTATATAAGTCTATGAAGGTCATTTCATTCAAGCTACCCCAAAACTGATTAAACAAATTATGACATACAATAAAATAAAATAAAATTTTATTAAATATTTTTAAATGATGTTGATCTGTATCTAATGATTTGGAAATAAATTTATAATATGATTTAATTAAAAAAAATAAGGGCTGGCAATTGACACAATGGGTAAAGATTCTTGTCCCCAAGCTTAAGGACCTGAGTTTTGATGGAGGAAGGTCATTTGACCTGGACTGTTGCATAAACTGGACACAAAGAACCCGCAGAGAGAGGACTGCTGAACTTGCCTAAAGGTGAGATGATCTTTCAGGGTTCCTGATTTATGAAGGAGTCTGCGAGACATTCTGCAGGACACAGCAGATAGTGACTGAACTGCCTTTGAAATTTCCTGCTTCATGGAAACGTCTCTGGATACTATGGGCCTGAAGACTGAAGATTGATGCCCCAACAGTGCAGAGGAACTTTGGGTGACTGTACAGGCAGAGAGATGTCTCTGTCATTTCTAGAGTTTTGAAAATTGCTTACTTTTTGTTTGCTTAGGTAATATTGTATTCTTCTGGAGTCTTTGATATAGTTGAAGAGTAGATAGATAGTTATAGTTATAGTTTTCCTTAGTTATGATAAAGAAAATAGATGTAAATATTGTAATTTTTACTTGATAACTGTTTTGTTATATGTAATTTTGCTATGTTAAAGTTAAAGCCTTCCTTTTTTTGTTTAAACAGAAAAAGGGGAAATGATGGAGGAAGGTCATTTGTCAATAAACAAACTGCCTTGGCCCATTTGATAGGCCATCCCTTAGGTGGGTGGAGTAGACAGAATAGAATGCTGGGAGGAAGAGGAAGTGAGCTCAGATGCAGGGCAGCTCCTCTCAGAGGCAGATGCGATGCAGCCAGCCGCCAGGTCAGACATGCTGAATCTTTCCCGGTAAGACTGGTGCTACACAGATTATTCGAGATGGGTTGATCGGGATATGAGAATTAGCCAGTAAGGGCTAGAGCTAAAGGGCCAAGCAGTGTTTAAAAGAATAGTTTCCGTGTAATTATTTTGGGTATAAAGCTAGCCGTGCAGGAGCTGGGCAGGACGAAAAGCAGGCCCGCAGCTCCCTACTACAGAGTTTGACCAGTGTACCCGACTTGGTGGTAGGAGGGAACAAATTCCCACGAGTAATTCTCTGTTTTCTGTATGTGTGCCCCCACTTCAAATGTAAAGGAATCTAAAAGTTACAGAACAGTTCATGGAGCAAGAACTTATTTTTAAGGCATAGTTCATGTAAATAAACAAAAAGCCTGACAGCTGAGCTGGGTCAGGCCCTTTGTACTATGTGTAATTTGGTTAATCATTATATGAAAATGGTGGGATTGTAACTAACTATTCTAACCTTCTTATGGATTTCAAATGATTTCCCACTCAAGATGGTTTCTTACATATTGTCATGAATCTATGTTCAGCAAAAAACAAAAGGGTAACATTTATGATGTTAAAAATAATTACCTACAAAGTGTGCGAGGCAATAGTCTATCACAGCACTGCTTGGGAGGAGCCTCACACAGATTCATTTCATGACCTTACTTAGGGCCAGGCCCTTTAGAGGTGAAATGACAGCAGAGAAAGAACACTGGTCATGTTGCATGAGGATAAGAGGCTATGCACCTTTCTGGATGTGTCCAAATTACAACTCGTCACGATTCAGCAGCCCATAGCCAGCTGCTGTCTATAGCCTTCGATTGCTCTGCGGGTGCTTCTAGATAAAAAGATGGGCGGGTGGTGGAGCGATGGGTAAGGAAGTGAAGTCGTGGGATCAGGACAGCTGTGTCACATATTCTAAAGCATAGACGCTCAGCTGTCTCTGAATTAAAATTCTGTTTTTGTTGTTTATTGGTTTTTGTTTTTGTTTTTGAAGACAGGTTTCACTGCTTAACCCTGGCTGTCCTGGAACTCATTTTGTAAACCAGGTTGACTTCAAACTCACAGTGACTTGCCTGCCTCTCCCTCCTGAGTGCTGAGATTAAAGGTGTGTGTCACCACTGCCTGGTTGAATAAGACTTCTTAATAACTCTACCTTTGGAATTAGATTTATAACTGAAGTTCAATGGAGGAACAGAGGCTTCATGTGAACACAGGGTACACATGCCCTACAAGGCAAAGAGTAACAGACAGAAAGCTGAAGATGGCTTTGTGAGTAACGTGTTTAATGGGCAAACATAAAGACCCAAGTTTAGATCCCCAGAACCCATAGATAAACTAGGTGTAGTATAACCTGCCTATAATGTCAGCTCTAGGAATATGGAGCCAGGCATATCCCAAGGCTCTTTATGTATGAGTACATGCTTGTGTATACACATATGTGTACACCTGCATAAATACACATATACACACATAAAGATTAGACAGACAGACAGATAGATAGATGAGAAGAATGAAGAGAGATTGATATACAAATATAAGAAAATAAGGGTTTCAGGTATATTCAGGGTTTCCACTGATCTGATGAAAATCAAACTCCTTTGCATGTACCAGCTATAAAACAAGAGTTATACAGCTTTAGTGATTCAGTGTAAAAGTCAGTATTCACATTTGCATTTGAAGTACATTCCTATTTTTCTTGCTTAGAGAGCACTAAATGCCAAAAGAAGAGCATGAAAATTTGAGTGACTACTCAAGAAGAAAAAGGATTCTCCCATATGGCTTTGCAATTCTTTCCCTGCATTTTTATTTTGTGTTGGGCTCTTTAATTAGTTTGCCAATTCTGGTGGCAGAAAAGAGATACGAGAGTATTATAAGGAGCTAAATAATTAACCCAGAGACAATGGCGTGGAATCTGGCATCTGTGTTATATATCAGAGGTCAACACCTGGAGAAGGGAAGGAAAGAATATAGGATTAGCAAAGAGAGGTCAAACTGTGTTATAACCTAAGGAATCTTCATTCAGGTCCAAAGGATATCCCAGTCTCTCTCCATCACTCATAGGATATGATGGCTCCTGGAAGACATGCGGCTTCCTACAGGTGCCAGAGAGGGGAGGACTCTGACAGCTACAGCTGTGTGCTTCTGTATATGTCCTGTTCAACAGAGGGTACGCTAATGCGACATCTGTGTGTTTACCACAGTCCTGTGCTACTCCACACTGAAGGCTAGCAGAGTCGCTTCAGCCAAAAGATGTGAAAAGTAGTTCTTCTCCACCCATTGATTTGAGAATCCATACAGCACTTGTAACCAATTCGATGTGAAGTCAGTAAACATGTCAGAGGCTGAAGTATGAAAGGCGTGTAATCGCCCTCAACAGCCCAGACAATGAGCGTAAACTACCCAGACAACTGGATGACTTTAATTTGAATTAAAATATTACAGAAAGTCTTGAAAATAAACTCAAAAGGAGACCAAGAGAGGGTAAAAGTAAGTACTAAAGAAAGATGGAAGGTAGGCAGAAGGACACATGGGATGCAAAAAGAGGAAGAGATTAAGGACATCAAACAGGGAAATTAGGGATAGCAGAGAGCTGGGGAAATGAATGGGGCTAACAATCACTGAAACACATCATTCAAAAATGCAATAATGGCATCAATATCTTGTATGCTAATTTAAATGTTTTAATCAAAAACAAATTTCTATAAAATAAAGCAATAACAAAAATGTTGTGATTCTTTTTACCATCCAAAAGATTTCTAGTCTGGTACTAAAATGTCTACTATTATTTTCCCCTAATTACTCAGCATTCAATCTAAGTGAAGAATGATTTAATAGATACAGCCTCATTATCAAAATAGTTAAGATATCCATCACTCAGGATTCTGAATAGAACACTATTGACTTTGGAGCTGGATAAGTCCTTAAGGGATTTGTCCTGTGTGGTAGGATGCTTAACAGCATCTCCAATTTCTGCTCCAAATGTCTGTAGACATTGCTATTAAGCCCTGAAAGCAAAATGAGCCTCACTGACAAGTGATCTAATCATCAAGTTTTCCAACCCCTCTGCAAAGCGTTTAAATCCCTCCTTGGGTCTCAGTTCCCCTGTCGTTCATACTTGACACCAGCTCCTTTCCCCTGCACTGTAGCTCAACGCTCCTAACTGCTGATTCTGAATTCACACTTGGCTGCCTTTCCTACATTCTGCAAACAGTGCCAGAGTTACCTTCCTGAAACACAAACCCGATCCTGCCATTTCAAACGCTTTAGCTTGACTCATGCGATCCAGAGAGTTGGCCCTTTTCGTTCGTGTTCCTTTCTGTCCACTGTTGGATACTTCACGTCAGCCACACTGAACTTCTTTCGGCCTCTTTCAACACACTCCCTGGGTTCTATGCACTTCTCCTCATTATTTTTTCTGTTGTTCTCCTCTAAGCCCCCTCTCTTAGTCTCAGGCCATCAGCCAGTTACACCCCCAGGAAGTCTCCCTGACTACTTAAGACAGGAATCAATGCTTCTCTTATGTGTCCTCTGCATGCTGCACGCTTTTCATGAGATATGACAACTCTCTTTACATTTCTTTGTATTGTCCACTAGACATTGCTTTGTGACAGCAGAAGACATAGCTGTCTTAATGCACACTAAATGTGAAATATCTAATATATGTCACAAATCGGGTGCTTTGGAGGAGAGGAGACGATGAAAAGAAGGAAGGATAAAGGAGAAGAGGGAGGGAGGAGAAGGGGGAGGATGAGAGGAAGGGATGGAGGGGGAAGAGGGAGTCACTTGATGATAGAAAGGATGACTGGAATGTATGGAAGTGAAATGGTCCCAGAGAAAGAGAAGAGGAAGAATGACTGGTAGCTTAGCTCCAACAGGGGGCACAAGTGAAGTGAGCTAAAGCAGGGATATGAAGCATCCAAACATGTTCTAAAGGGAGAGAAGGAATTAGCAGGACCAGGTGCCAGAGGGGAGGGGCAATGTGGAAGCACAGAGTCGAGAGATGGCAAACTAAGAATTAGAAACCACGATCCCTTCTCGTCACTAAATCATTTGGGGGAACTTAGTAACAATGTGATGTCTGTGGTGATTTTTTTTTTCCTTTGGAAAATTTTATCTTGTTTTCCACTTGTTGATTTACTGAACTGAATTAACTTGTCGCAACAGTAAAACTTTGGGCATGAAAATCAAAGACGTGAGCTTCATGTCTGGACATGTGCCTTAGCCAGAGGTTAAACGTTTAATAACTACATACATCTCTCAAAGCACTCCAATGATCATGATGCTCAGAAAGATGGATTATGTCACTCAGAAGGAAGAGGACCAAATCACGAACGACAAAATTTAAAAGGAAGAGAAATAATGCGGTCATCTTTCACCTCTTTAAAAAGGACAGGAATGACTGCAGAGCTCTCTAGACAGTGGAAGCTTGTGTTGTAAGATTTAAAAGTCAGTGGTGATCTTACAGAAACTGAACTGTAGCAGGAACATCCATGCATCTGGATTTTTGTTGTTGTTGTATTCTGGGACACTTGTGTGATAACAGGAGTCAGGAAAGCAAAACTCTCATTCCAGAGTCATAGCACAGGAAAACAGTTACTGAGGAAAGTTCTTGATCTCTCAGGCTCTCAATTTCCTCATCTATAAATCAAGCATGTTTGTAAGCATGACTCACAAAAGTCAGAATGATGAGTCTCATGGCATCTCTTCAGTCCTTGAGGGTTTGATATGATTTGTTCATAAAAATGTAGAAACAAAACACAGCGAGCATCATCACTGATAACCAAAACTGCTTTTCTAAAGATAATTTGACTCAACGGATCAACACACTGACTCTCTCCATCTCATCATTGCTCTAACACTGCCCTAGCTGCTACACAACTGTTGCTCATGCTTGGCTTGATAAAGGGATGTCTAGGTCGATGAAGCTATCTGCTGAGTCAGCTCAAAAACTGACACACTGGTGCATTATAGCCTACTAGTCAAAATCACTGTCATGTACCGTCATTAATCTTATAATGTGGAGGAAATGACTTTATGAAAACTATCTGAAAGCTAGACAACAAGCCACACATAAGAGAAGCACATTTAAGAAAAGCCCAACTTGATATGAACCCAGAAAAATCTAGGCAAAAACGAGTCTCAGACCTATGATGCTGTTTTGTTTGGAAATATAATCAAATTTTTGCCACTCCAGTATTCACTCAAGTTGTCAATGTATGCAGATAATTCATGCAATTGCACTTTAAATGTGATTCTTACATGGATAATGTATTTAAATAAAAAATAATGCATATTAGTAAATAGATGGTATTAATAAAAAATAATGCATATTAGTAAATAGATGGCTTTAATAAAAAATAATGCATATTTGTAAATAGATGGCATTAATAAATAATAATGGCTGCTTCCATGGACTGGAGAATTTTAAAATCTGAAATCTGCAAAGTGCAAGACCAGAACTGAAAATTATAACATGATTTGTAACAGCAGAACCCAGAAAAAAAATGTAAAATCCTATTTTAAAAAATGCATTGAATAATTATGGACACAGGCATGTGACAGAATTTTAAGCAACTGTTTTACAGTGAGTTAAAACCATGTTTGTCAACATGGAACAATCTCAAGAATAATTAATAAGGGGGCATCAGAACCCCCTCCTTATGACCTTGTTTCCAAATGACCCTGTTTATATAAATAACATGAATGTGCATTTGTGTTAGTTAAAGGTTGTGGGAGCTTTTTGCTTTAATTTTGAGACTGAAGAAAAGAAGTAAGGAAGAAAAAAATATTTTATATATTTCCAATGTGTTTGAGTGCTACAATCTGAATGCAAGATATTTTGTTTTGAGATGTATTTGTTAAATAGAAAATCAAAGAGCGATTGTCCCAAGACGCTGATTTTCTATTAGGCAGATTGCCCTGGATTGCTCTCTTATTCATAACTCAGTTCTCGTGGCAGCTTCTTGGTTTGTGACATTTAGAATGCCAGGCTGGCTACATCAGCACACTTTCTCATCTACCTTTATTCTGCTCAAGTAGTCTTCTCTTGGCCTCTGCTGTTGACCCCTGGTACTCCACCTGGACTGCCGGCCACAGTCTGCCTTTCTGACTTCTGACTAAATTCTTGGTAGGTGGGGGTGGGTTGAAGAAGAGCAGGCACTGATGCATGTTGAGACATCTTTCTCCTTTATTTCTGCCAAGTTCTTTCCACCCTTTAAGGTTTCACTCCAGGAAAACTTTAGAAAACCTGGCCTGAACTTCTAGACTTGAATTTGTCTCTATAAAAATCGTAATTTAAGTCTCTATTGACCAAAGTTAATATAATTTT
Organism: Chionomys nivalis; assembly: GCF_950005125.1. Classification (NCBI taxonomy): domain Eukaryota; kingdom Metazoa; phylum Chordata; class Mammalia; order Rodentia; family Cricetidae; genus Chionomys; species Chionomys nivalis. Next base: position 24,950,656 of record NC_080093.1, on the reverse strand, counting down.
TTTCATGACCTACATCAGAAGCTGGGGAGCCTGTCTATAAATGGGTGGCTTGTCTTTTTTGGTAGGGTGCTAAGTCCCTTGACTACCACCAAAGGTCATCAAACGTCATATAACTTTGGTCAGTATGGATATTTTTATTTGTAGTTCAGTTAACTGTACATGAGTCTACCATGAAATAGCCAATGAATCTATGGTTTTAGAAACTTCTAGTACAGAGTCATGTCTTCAATGAATATAAAATAATCATCAATGGAATTGGTTTTAAATTAATCATAATCTAAAAAGTATAACCTAAAAAAAAAATACAAAACTTTCAGCCTTTGGTGGTAATCAGAGATTCGACACCATGCCAAATAAGACAAACCACCCATTTACTGATGGTCTTCCAAACTTCTGATGTAGACGATCAAATAAATATATATATGAACTCTGACTCAAGTTCTTTTGTAGCCCATTTTGTCTGAATCACAAGACTCACATGAGATAATGTGATTGACAGAAGAATCTTAGGATTGCCACCAAAAGCACTATGGACAGCCTTGTGAGAACACGGGTTCATCATGAAGATTCAACTACCCAGAATGCTACAGTATAAGTCCTTATAAAAAAAAATGAACCCACTTCCAGAACTTTTCTCTTATGGAACTAATAGAAGTTTCCATTTATAAGAAGGTACACAAAATGTGGGAATCTGTCTCTGTCTCCTTTCATCGCCTGATGAAGGTTAATATCCAGGAGGATGTCTATATGTTTTTCTTTGGGTTCACCTTCTTATTTAGCTTCTCTAGGATCACGAATTATAGGCTCAATGTCCTTTATTTATGGCTAGAAACCAAATATGAGTGAGTACATCCCATGTTCCTCTTTTTGGGTCTGGCTTACCTCACTCAGGATAGTGTTTTCTATTTCTGTCCATTTGCATGCAAAATCCAAGAAGTCATTGTTTTTTACTACTGAGTAGTACTCTAATATGTATATATCCCATACTTTTTTCAACCATTCTTCCATTGAAGGGCATCTAGGTTGTTTCCAGGTTCTGGCTATTACAAACAATGCTGCTATGAACATAGTTGAGCATATACTTTTGTTGTATGATAGGGCATCTCTTGGGTATATTCCCAAGAGTGGTATTGCTGGGTCCAGGGGTAGGTTGATCCCGAATTTCCCGAGAAACCGCCACACTGCTTTCCAAAGTGGTTGCACAAGTTTGCATTCCCACCAGCAATGGATGAGTGTACCCCTTTCTCCACATCCTCTCCAGCAAAGGCTATCATTGGTGCCAAACCAGGAGCAGAAGGAGAGAGAGCACGAGCAAGGAACTCAGGACCGCGAGGGATGCACCCACATACTGAGACAATGGGGATGTTCTTTCAGGAACTCACCAAGGCCAGCTGGACTGGGTCTGAAAAAGCATGGGATAATACCGGACTCACTGAACATAGTGGACATTGAGGACTGCTGAGAAGTCAAGAACAATGGCACTGGGTTTTGATCCTACTGCACATACTGGCTTTGTGGGAGCCTAGGCTGTTTGGATGTTCACCTTAATAGACCTGGAAGGAGATGGGAGGTCCTTGGACTCCCCACAGTGCAGGGAACCCTGACTGCTCTTAGGGCTGATGAGGGAGGGGGAGTTGATTGGGGGACGGGGAGGGATATGGGAGGCGGTGGTGGGGAAGAGACAGAAATCTTTAATAAATAAATAAATTAATAAAAAAAGAAGGTACACAAAAGAATTTCTTTTTAGTTTTACAGCCTTCTCACACTCAGAATATAAAAGGAAGAAAATCAAACTCAATATAAAATTATTTTGAATAAAGTCAATAATTAGGAGACATAACCAACAAACCCTAATGGTGGCAAATATGAACACCCTGTATTGTATCTGTTGGCAGAAAGATATCAATATCTTCATTTATGATATCAAATAAAGTTATTAGTACAAACACTTCCTTGTACTGACCAGAAGGTATGTCAGAGAAGAAAAACGCAGTTCCATTTGAACAAAAGTCAGGAAGGAGCAATCGCGTGCATAGCACAAGTGTTAGTTCATAAACACATGAAGTGAGCTAGTAGGACACCAAGTGTGGTGAGCACCATGCCTCTCGAGGAAAGACAGACGAGCAGGTGAGAATGAAAGGGCCCCCTTCTTCATACAGCTGCTTTTCTTTTCTTTTCTTTTTTTTTTTTTTTTGGTTTTTCGAGACAGGGTTCCTCTGTGGTTTTGGAGCCTGTCCTGGAACTAGCTCTTGTAGACCAGGCTGGTCTCGAACTCACAGAGATCCGCCTGCCTCTGCCTCCCAAGTGCTGGGGTTAAAGGCCTGTGCCACCACCGCCCGGCAACAGCTGCTTTTCTTAAACAGCAATCTGGCCCCCAGCACCACAGCCAAAACACAACGTGAAGCCCCAAGGTTTGAATTCTAGGGTTGACACTCCCCAGTCTCAATACCTAACAAACAAAAGGGATTCATTTTAACCCTATGCAAGCTTGACTTCAATAATGGTGTGTCCACAAGCCCCATTATAGACCGAATAACTCTACTTCAATCATGGGCATGGTTTTCCTTATTCCTATGCTGTGGACTAGAAGATATACTGCACACTACAGTCTCTTGCCATAGTGTTTCTCATTTATGGATTATGAATTATAAATGTAACTGCTCCTATTCTAAAATCTCAATGATTACTACTTATCCTAATTAAGATTTTCCATTAATATATTATATCTAAGAAAAATAAACTTATAAAGATCATCTTATATTTTCCTAAAGCCAACTCAGCTTATGCTAACTTAATCTGCTTGGGTATGCATTTAGCAATTCTTTAAAATCCCTAGAAAACTGATTTCTTTATGAAAATACCACTGAAAAATTTTTCTTCTAATGAAAAAAAAATCAGGAGAATCCTCATTTTATTCTATATAGGAGGAGTTTGTGTGTTTCACGCTAAAAATAAGTGCAATATGGAAGTTGGAAAATATTTCACACATTTCTACATTTTGTAGAAATACTCATGAAAACAAATGTCTGGAAAACTCCTAAGTATCCTAACATATATTAAATATTAGAGAAGAGACCAATTTCCAGGACTCTATAGCACTGTAGTATCATAACTTGCAAAGAAAAAGACACATGAGCAGTCAAACACACATGTGAACGACCTGAGGTCATCCTTAACAAATCAAGAAGAAAGATCCACTTACCTGGTGACTGCCCTGGTGCAGATGGTAACGAGAAAACAGCCAGCCACAATCATCCAGCCCCAGCCTCCATCTGGAGGGGATGCCGAGCCAACTCTAGTTATCTTTGCCATGGTTTCAACTCTGGTTTTCTTCTCTTTCCAAGTTACTTCAGCAGTAAGTTCTGATCTTGAAAGTTTGCTACCCAGTAACTTCTAGTAGCTATTCCAAGTTGGTACAGGACGCTGCCTGGCACAGGGGTTACTGGCCATCTAAAGCGGAAACAAGGACATGCTTTTATTCTAGTACCATGTCCAAAGGTGCATTTTTTCCATTTGATAAGTACTTATTACTCTCCTATTAATATGATTACTTACAACTATGAATACTGAGATGTGGTAAAGACCATTATCTGTCCTTTAAAAATATTCTTTAAGTGTAAAAATGTTTATTTACAATCCTTGAAAAGTCACCATTCCTTCAGAAATGGTACAAAAATCCCCAAAAAGCTGACAGTAGCGTATGCTATATATATACATATATGTATAATGGAATATAAACATTAAAAACCATTAACACAAGTAATATGAATATAGCATACCTTAAAATTATACCTTAAAAATACTAAGACACACCTACAATTTAAATTCTAAGATAGATATAAATACTAGCATAACGTAATATATACTTACATACAAAAGTATTATATTTTTTCTGAGATAAAAAACAACAAAATTACAGATGTATAGCAGTTTAAATATTGAAAGAGCCACATAATTTTTTCGTGTACAACAAGAAGTTTACTCTATCTAGACACTCCTGTACTGTTGAGAACATACACCATCGCTGCTAAAAAGAAGGGAAAGCAGCAAGGGAGAAAGGCTACAGTGTGCTTGCTACAGTGATACTCAGTCCTCAGCTGAATCAAGGAAGGAGGCTAGGAAGCATTCCACAGCCCTGGCCTTTTCTATGGATGCAGACACGGGGCAAAGAAAATTTGCATGTCACAATCATCTTTTTATTGTATTGCACTATACATTTTTCTCTGCTCCCCTCCCTTCCTCCCCTCTCCCCTCCTGCCCTTTCTTGTGGCCCCCAAGCTCCCAGTTTACTCAGGAGATCTTGGAAAAGACATCTTCTAAAAAAAACAAACACAACTGTATAAATCTGAACAAATTGAAGCAATAATCCATATTGTGTCATAGAGAAAACATGATAAACTGAGGTCTCCTGTGAGTCAAAGCTAACCTGGATGGCCACAGGGCAAGGATGACCATGGCGCGAAGATGACCTCAGCACGAGAATGACCACAGCATGAGGACTATTCTCATCAGGACGAAGGTGGCAACGCAACACTTTCTGAGAGCATTCAGCCCCAACCCAGTTCTCCCCAAAGGCACAATTCTCAGAAAAAATGGTACTCTCCCCCTTTCACAATGGTGAAGTTTCTCCTCAGAGGACACTCCCAGATGCTGCAGTAGCTGAATGCAGATGGCAGCGGGTATCTCTGACAGACTTAGGATGATACAGCTAGATACCAGCCCTGGAGATTTCAAATTTACTATCAGCATTTCGGTCAAGATGTCTACACAATGCTAAAATATGACAAAGGAAGTAAGAAGGAGACCCTGCAATGTTAGAATTATGGTTACTCTTGGTCACAAAACAACATTCAAGTTTCTCTCAAAACAGGTCAATCTCCTGGCAGAGTGAGCACTGACCGTAATTGGCTTTAGTCTCTGTTAGTATTTACGAAATATAAAATTTGTCAGCCTGACCCTTTTTTTTGAGCATTTATGAAGTATTCTGGTTACACAGGAAATATTTTTGAATCAACTCATGATTAACTGCCCTTTTTTCAATGGTCCTTTTCTATCATTGCGAATAAGCCAGAAGCATATCGACACATAGATATAAGGAATGAGAAAATAAGCCCTGTCTAGAATAATTATAGTTCCAGGCAAAGAACCATGGACCATGTTTGGGGGCAACTGTCACCATGGAGATTTGTCTTCCCAAAGAAATGCACAAGTTCCACACAGTGAAGCAAACCTCGCTGCCTGGAGACTTTGAAGTAGCCACCAGTTCCCATCATATTAACTTGAGCATCCTTGTAAATGATTAACCCACCTGATATTTGCCAAAAACAGCAGGGAAAACTTTTACTGACTCACCAGTACATCTAAAACTGTAAGCTAAGAAAGCACTCCCATCATGCAACTCTTCATTTTACTAACAATTCCCTAATTTATTGTGTTTTTTACATCAATCACTAAAATATAATTGTGAGTTGTATCTTATTCTGGCTTCAGAAAGATTTCCTTGATCAAAAACTCTGTATTAGCCGAGTGATGGTGGCACACGCCTTTAATCCCAGCACTCGGGAGGCAGAGGCAGGCGGATCTCTGTGAGTTCGAGACCAGCTTGGTCTACAGAGCTAGTTCCAGGACAGGCTCCAAAGCCACAGAGAAACCCTGTCTCGAAAAAAACCAAAAAAAAAAAAAAAAAAAAAAAAAAAAAAAAAAAAAAAAACCTCTGTATTAGAATGTCCTTCTAAAACTATCCTTTTGAGTAAAAATTGGAATCCATTCTCAATTCACACTATCCTCGTGGTGCTTGAAAGAATTTAATCATTTGCAAAGAGTTGCTAACGCTCTGCAACTTTGCTCTAAAGTGTGACACTTTGGGAGGGGTGCATCTCTTTCCTGTTACCCTGGGTGGAGTTTTCTAAAGTGACCTCTTGTATCTGTAGAAAATGCACAAATTCACACATCAGCAGCTGGCTAAAGGAAACTGGAATCTCTGGAAAGCTCTGAACAGTCACTTTCCATTGTGTCCCTTCCCCGTGTCTCCTATCCCCAGTGTCTTCCCCATGAACAGTATGCTTCCTCTGTAAGCTGGTGTGCAACCATAACAGAGGAAAAGGCTATGGTGGAAAGCTGCCAACAGAGATCACAATGACTGTCCGAGTGCCCCTCTTCAGTGGCATGACCCTGTCTGAATCCTTCCTCTCTGCCACCATTTCCTGACTTAGAAAAACAGGACACCGAACTACTGAGATCTAGTCTCTCTAATTCAGGTGACCAGGTGTGGTCAGTCAGCTTTTTGTCTCTGTGGCAAATGAGAAAAACAAGTTTAATGAAGAAAAGTTGATGACGGTTCATGGTTTTAGGTCACGGTCGGCTAGTTTCATTGCTTAAAAGTCAGAGTCTCCTGTGAGGCAGAACAGTATGGCAGGAAGGGGGTAGCAGAATAAAATGACTCATCTCATGTTGCCCAGGGAAGAAGGGTGGGAGAAAAGAGAGAGAGGCAGAGATGCAGAGAGAGATCAAAAACACTACTGACTGGGGACCAAGCCCTAAACATATAAGCCTCTCTGATGGATACTTCATAGCTGATCCGGAGCCCTGAACTAAGTACATCCTTATTATTTAAGTCTCCTGGCAGAGTGAGCACTGACCGTAAACTCTAATTGGCTTTAGTCTCTGTTAGTATTTACGAAATATAAAATTTGTCAGCCTGACTCTTTTTTTTTTGAGCATTTATGAAGCATTCTGGTTACACAGGAAATATTTTTGAAACAACGCATGATTAACTGCCCTTTTTTCAATGGTCCTTTTCTATCATTGCGAATAAGCCAGAAGCATATCGACACATAGATATAAGGAATGAGAAAATAAGCCTTGTCTAGAATAATTAGAGCTCCAGGCAAAGAACCATGGACCATGTTTGGGGACAACTGTCACCATGGAGAAAGACAAAGTAGCCCCAGAGTTCAAGGGGTGAGATTTCTAAAGTGAGGACTGGCAAATTGCCCATATTTCTGTGAGTGCCACAGGGATGCGATGAGGTGGAGGGAGATTACACATTAACTTAGAGGGGAGGCTGTAATGAGAAGGTCATGTGTTTACCACCTGTGATGGGTTTACCCAGAAAGAAACAAAGCCAGCATCTCTGCGTTGTCCCTCAAATCCATGACCTGGATCTTCACCTGTATTCTCAATGGTGACACAGACAGTAAACAGGTGACACACGTCAAGGCCATGGCAAAGTTAAACACACTGAGTCAAATGGGAGTCATGTTTGATCCTGAATGACTCCCATAAGGAAGACAGGGAATGTGTATCAATGTGCTGATTGGGTACAAATCAAATTTCCCCAGCAACAGATGCCGACACCTAGATACCAGCAAGATGAATCATTTTTTAATGAGATGTGGGAGACCCAAAGGTTGCTAGGTGACCAATGATAAAAACATCTCTGCCCAAGCTTGTAAGAAACAACCGGGAACCTGACAAATGCCACCTCCACCATTATTATGACTGTACGCATGCTGCCTCCTAAACCAGACATGCAAGAGAAGACAGAAACAACCCTAACAAGGAGCCACGCCTTAGACAGGGATGAATAATACACCAAAGGCCACGTGTGTACAAGTAGATCAAACCCTTAAAGATGATTAAAAACTTTTAAAACTAAGAGATGATTTACATATACTAAAACACACTTCCTAAAGATTTGTTATTGATAAATGTGTACATGTGTGTGTTGTGTGTATGAGTACAGTGCTTATGAAGGCCAGAAGAGGACATCAGATCCCCTGGAAGTGGAGTTACAGGCAGATGTGAACCACCATGTGGCTGCTGGGAACAGACGCCACATCCTCTCCAGCATCAGCTGTCATCAGTGCTTTTGATCTTAGCCATTCTGAGATCCACAGCTAAGCACTGGGCTGAACTGCCATAATCCAGTCGAAGAGATGAGGAGGGATTATCTGAGCAAATGGGAAGCAAGATCATGACAGGAAACATACAGAGACAGCTGACCCAAGCTAGTGGGAGCTCACTGACTCTGGACTGATAGCTGGGGAACCTGTATAGGAACTAACTATGCCCTCTGAATGTGGGTGACAGTTGTGTGGCTTGGGCAGTCTGTGGGGCCACTGGCGGTGGGACCTCGTGCATGAACTGGCTTTTTGGAGCCCATTCCCTATGGAGGGATGCCTTGCTCAGCCTCAATACAGGGGGGAGGGTTTTGGTCCTGCCTCAACTTGATCTCAACTTGATATGCCTTTATTGATTTTGTTGACTCCCCAGGAGAGGCCTTACCCTTTCTGAGGAGTGGATGACTAGTTGGAGGAGGGGAGGGAGGGAGAACTGTGGTTGCTATGTAAAATGAAAAAGTAACTCCTAAATAAAAAAAATTAATAAAAAAAGAATTTCATACATACGGGGTTTCTTTAGTTCAAAGGCTCAAACTTGGACGGTATCCATGCTAAGCATGTTCTACGACTGAGCTACACCTCTAGAACCTTCTGACAATGCTTTCAGCTTTGTTTTGAGCTTCATTCTGTCTGTGTTGTCCATAGTTGGTTCTGTTTTGTTGCTTCTTAATGTCAGTACTAAGGACCCCTTACAGTCTGTTTATTCATTAACCTATGATGGGCATTAATGTTGGCTGCAGTTTTAGATCATTATAAATGTGTGCAAGTGTTTTGTGAACATATGTTTTATTTTCCGCAGTAAATTTCTAGGAATGAAATTGCTGAGTCTTACATGAGGATATACCTAAACTTAAGAAGAAACTGCCAAACTATTAGAGATGATTTGTGATACTGTCAACAGCACACTGCCTTCCAACTACCTCTCAGTCTTAACTACTGAGATATGATTATTTCAGCTATTCTAGTGTGCAGCTAATCTCATTTTAGTTCTGATTTGTACTTCCCTCATGATTAAGGCTATTAACTACTTTTCACATTATAATTAATTCTTCATAAATCTCACTGTATGAAGCACTTATTAAAACACTAAGATCTCATTTTGCTGATATATAACAATTATTTATTATAGATATAAATTTGTATATTGCAAATATTTTCTCATACTTTATGACTTATTCATCTCTTAACACTACATTTTGAAAAGCAAAGGTTATTAATTTTAATTAACTGTAATTTATTATTATTACTTTTATACTTAATCCTATTTTATGTCAATGACAAACAATTAAAAGTTGGAGAATAGGGAATGTAGAGAGGACTCAGGGATTAAGAATACCGGCTGCTCTTCCAGAGGACCTGGGTTTTATCTCTAGAACTCACATGATGACTCGTAACCATCTGTAACACCAGTTCTAGGGAATCTAGCCTAATCTGGACATGGAAGCATCAGGCACACACGTGGAGTAGAGACATACATGAAGACAAAACGCTCACACACATATAATAACAATAATAGTAATCATCTAAAAGTTGGGGTTAAAATACTATTTTATAAGGGATGGAGAATTAGAAATGCTTATGAATTAATTTACGGTAATATGTATATACATCTTATTTAAAGACTAAAAACTACAAACAGCACTCATAGAAATTTAAGCCTAAGAGACAAAGAAATAGAAAAGCCATGGTTACTGTTTACAGACTTGGAGAATAGCATCATTTCCCAAATTGACCAATAATTCCAATGAAATCCCAACCATAGTCTCTTTTTAATAGAGAATGACAAGCAGATTCTAAAATGTGTAAGAAAATACAAAAGATCTATACGAGTCAAAAGAATTCTTAAGAGGGTTGACTTTGTGGTTAACAGTGATTACTGCTATTGCAGAGGACCTAGGTTCAGGTCCCACATAGAGTCCTAACTCAAAATGGTCAATAACCACAGTACCAAGAGATCTGGCACTCTCTTCTAGCTTCCGCAGGCATAAAGGCACACACATGGTACCCAGACACGCATGCAGGCAAAACACTAATACACATAAAATAAAAATAAATACTTTTTTAAAAGAGTGACCACAGGTTGACAACATACCAACTGATTTGAAAACCTATTCTAAACCAAAGTAAACAATACCATGGGAATGCCAATTAGATTATCAGAGCAGAATATACTAATTTAATGGGGAAGAAATAAAGCTAGGGTCTTAATCATGCCATTTACAGAAACTAACTCAATGAATAGCAGATATGAACATAAAATAAAAATTAAAGACTGCTAAAAGTAAATGGGGAAAAGATCTTTAAAATTGGGGCTAGACTTTTTTTTTAAAAGAAGGACACAGCAATGAATTTCCCATTCTTACCTTCACTTAAAACTCAGACTTGCAAAGAATTTAGATTTATGATAGAAACAAAGAAACTGGAAGGTTTCAGAGTAGATTCGATTGCTGCTGGTTACACACTACAAAGGCATTCTCTGGGGATATAACATTTCTAGTGCTCAGAGTGTCCCATCTAAAGCTGGTCTTTCTAGATAGGCCTGTTTCTGGAGAAGCAGGAGGAAGTAAGTATCTATACTTAATCTTGTCTGTATCCTTTTGGCTTTGTGTCCCGGCACCTGGAACAGTGCCTGGCTACACATGCTAAGCCCCGCCGATTGTACATCTCTTGTGGATACTCACTGAGTAACACCTTGCCCATTAGTCACATTTTGCACTTGTTTTAAACAAGGAAACTCTTGGTTCTACCCCAACAAAGACCCAAAGCTCATTCAACACTCTGGCCTTTGGTTAGGAAAACCCCAAGGGACAACTGTGTACATTAGAGACAATTAAGGGGCAAATTTCCATGTCTGTTAGGAGAGAATTTCCAAAAAGCCTCAGAGCCTTTACATCCGTGCAGCCATGTTCCAGCTGGTGGCTTTACAGTCTCTCATCCAGGAACCAACTCAAATCCAAAGACTGGGATGGGAGAAAGTTATATAAAAACAAAACTTTCTGTCCAATTTGAATAGGTTCCGGCCGCATCCAAGCTGCTATTATACATTTAGAGTCCTTGGTGTTAAGTATGCCTTCAGCTAAACATGGAGTTATTTCCTTTTGTTGTTTAATGACCTTCCTCAAGTGTCACGGGGGAAAAAAAAAACAACTGTTATCCTTGGGTAAAGAAAAACTTTCCTTTCTTCCTTCCTGTTCCTCTCTTGTTAGTTCTCACACAGATCTTAGTAACGAGCAATTAACTACTGGCTTCCACAGAAGGCTTTGGGCACTAAACAGCAACAATGACCTTTGCGGAAGAAGCTGCTGCACTTTCTACATTGTGTGTGGTATTTTGAAGCTGGAAACACTTTATACAAAACCCAAAACAAACACCCGTGTGATCCTTATGGTATTTGACCCACAGGAAGGAAGGAGCGGGCACAACTAGTGTTTCACACCAGTACAGAAAGCAAAATATTCCATGCCATGCCTTCAGCTCTGACACACACAGTCAGTGACTCCAGGCAACATCAGACAGTTGATTCCAATGTGGTTCAATAGCAAGAACTTGTCCCAGATTTCTATTTTCAACAGGTAACCGAGTTCTTTTTTCTCTTATTTGGAGACACTGGAGTGAGAGCCTTGAACAGAATCTTCTTTGGGACATCGATGGTAGAGACTAGATATTAAGATCAAGATGGCTGAGGTGGAGACAAACATTCCATACAACGAAGTCTAGGCAAAATGCCTGGCTTGTAGCTGGTGCTTGGTATTTACGCAATCCGGCGAATAATTTTTCATTTGGCTCAATACCTTCTTGCACACCTTCTAACTCCAGTTTACACAGCTACAGAATATGGGATTATTAAATCAAATCACATTATCCTAAAGCACCTTGACTTCGGAGAAGAACCTGGGGTTTGAGATAACACACAGGTTTTGTTTTTTTGTTTTTTGTTTTTTTTTTTTTTTTTTTTGGTCACTTGTCTATTCCACATCGCCTCACTCTGTAATTGCTGTGCACTCTCATGTTGAGTGGACAGGGAGTCAAATATTTCAGTTCACTCGAAGTTAACCCTTTACATTGCGGACTATTGTGAGAACTTTCTGGAAGTGAGCCTAAGCTGGTAGCTGGAAGCAAATAGAGTCAATAAGCTTTGAAAGTCCCCAGTTCTCATTTGAACATTTTCTCAAATCACATAGGCAGGTGGTACAAAGAGCTTGAGAAATGTGCTAAGAATTCACCCATTTTTCTGTTCTTTGTAGGCACTGTAGCCAGCCTTCCCAGAACCTAAGCCACGAAGCCCTACATGACTACATCTCACTGGGGACACAGGGCAAGCCTAGGCCATGACAACTGAGGGGAACAAGCCAGCCTAGAAGGAGAACTTCACGGCCAGGCATCATATCTTGTTCCTTTAGCAGAGTGGGGGAAATGGCGTGTGGGCCTTGGGAGGGCTCACCTGCAGAGCTTGGCACACTACCCGCTGTCTGCCCCACATTACACAGGCCATCACATTCCACAGCCTCTCAGCCTTGTTTATTTTTGTGTTCTGTAGACTCTGTTCACTGCTTGAGCTACAGTGGGGTCACACGAAGGACAAGGAGCCGCCGAAACTGAGAACGAAGTACAGCCGTTTTTATTTCTTTCCTTTTTCCTGCGCCCCAAGACTCAGACCAACACTTCTTTCTTGAAACTAAAAAGTTACAGAAAAAAATCTTACAAAACTTTTTTCAGATTTGGCTCAGTCATCTTTGTTCCTGTTCTCATAAAATCATTGAAAAACGATTCATTTGATTCCACATTCTAGTTTCGGATCCAAAAAAAACGTCTTGTGACAACAAACATCTCAGAACTAGGTCCCAGCTTCTCTGGATGCCCTTAGCCAAAGTGGAAGCAGTCATCATCATCACCATCACCATCACTATCACCATCATCATCATCACCATCACCATCACCATCACCATCACCATCATCATCATCACCATCACCATCATCATCACCATCACCATCATCATCATTATCATCATCATTATTATTATTAGCATAAATTATCTGTTGGAATAGATAAAGGCATCATGTAAAATGAACTTCATAATTTCAAATCAAGTGTGTTTCATGGGGTACATTAAGGCTTTTCTGTACTCTTGGAAATCATGGTGTGTAGTACATGCCACCGACTGACAACACTGCACATATGTGTGGATTTACAGTCCCTGGACTTGTCTCCCAGGCCTGAGGTTCTGAGAGCAGAAGCCCCTCTGTTTATATAGAACAGTCTTGGAGAGCATAGTTTCCTACTGGTTAGCAACGTGAAAGGTCCAACAGGAACTAGGAAGTGGGATGAAATTCAACAATGGCACAATTCACAAAGGTATGGACAGTTGAAAATTTAATAAAGGTCATAGTTACAACCACCAGCTGTCGTCACATGATGCCTGAGAAGGCATAGGCAGAGAGTGGCTACTGGGCCCTTGGTGTGTTGCTGTAGAAGGTCTGGAAAGGAAAGCAGCCACTACACAAGATGTAGCATTGAAACAGTGGAGGAAATACATGTGTGCCATCCTCAGGCTCCTCCTGCCTTCAGAATGCCAGAGTGGGATTTCTGAACCCAGTGAGAACCCCGCTGTCCATGCCGCCAGCATCCAGAGCAGAGAACGGGGTGGAAATCAGACGGTGAAGAAGCCAATGGGAATGGCTTCACAGTGGCGTCACCCCAGGGCTGGCTTGCCTTGCATCTGCTGGGGCTGTGGTCAAGTCTGGAGCTGGTGCTCAGTCTCACACTTACGCTCCAAGCCTCTGCAGTTCCCAAGTCATATCTCTGTGTTCTGAATACAAAACCCACTTGTGAGACTGCTCATCCCCATTCTCTGACACACAGGCACTCCCTGGGCTTCAGGTAGTTGTTACCTTCAAAAGCATGATGCAAAAACCTCAATCTCTGCCTCTCATCTTCTGCCAAGCTGCAGGTTTCTTATCAGCCCCTAAGGTGCCTTGAACGCACATGTCCAGAGGAGCGCTCGCTAGACATTCCTGAAATACTTTAATTTTTAGAAATCAGTTTTGCTCTTCTAGTTTCATACATGTGTATAAAGTGTACAGAGTGGGGACAAGCAAGCCTGGAAGTAAAATTCCACTGCCAGGATTCAAAGCTTATTCCTTTCGCAGAGTGGCTAAAAAGGAGGGTGGGAGGGTTCACCTGCAAAGCCTGCCATGTTGCCCACTGTCTGCCCCAGGTTACCCAGGTCATCAAACTCCACAGGCCCTCCCATTGTTCTTTCCCTCCACCTCCCCCTTCTCTCCCAGCCCCCCACTGTCCTCTTCTCCTCTTTGCCAGTCCCTTTTCCAGACATACGATTTCTAAAACAAAAAAGAGCCCCACACTCCTTTAAACAGCATTCTCCTTGCTGAAGAATTCTATGGGCCCCTCACCTCAGTAATAACACCATTCAGCAAGGCCTTTAAAGCCATGTTACAAATACATATACGATGTCACACTTATTTCTTTTCTGTGAAGCTCTTTGTGTGTGCGCGCTCCTCAGCGCCAGTGTGGAGGTCAGAGAACACTTTGAAGGAGGCAGTTCGTTCCTCACTACCTTGGGCCCAGGCACTGAATGCAAGTCTTCAAGTGCCTTTGCCCCCCGAGTTGTTCAGCAGGACTTTTTTCAGCACACGGAGCATTGCCCTGGCATGAGGTTGATCATGTGTGGCTCTGCAACACCACTCAGGGACGAGTTATAAAGTCACCTGGCTTTCCAAAACTCTCCTGCACATCCCTTAGGAGCACCAGCTCCTCTTCAGTAGACTTGAACCTCACTTCTAAGTCAAAATACATGGGAAAGCATGGGACAAAAAACATCACCTATTAACAGCTACTAACTTCTGCCCCTGCAGTATCAGCAGGTGCATTCTTCAGCTTTACTTATTTGTTTCACGGTCATTTTCCATTTTAAAAGCAAGAGACGCCGGCATGCAGTCTTTACATAGGTGCTCAAAAAGAACTGCTTACCTAGAGGTTGTGGGTGCAGCTCAGTTATAGAACACCTGACCAGCATGCGTAAGACTCTGAGTGGGATACCCAGCCACAGCCACCCACGCACACGTTAAATCAGTTACTACAACAAAAAGGAGCATCTTCAAATGCTACTAACAGATAAGTATCTTGGATATTTTAAAAATATTTATTAGAAAATAACTGAAAACAGATACTTTGTTCACAGTATCCAAAGGGAAAACTAAAAGACCCAATATCTTCATCCACTCTCAATTTCCCCTTATTGAGATAATACAAAGGAGTCAAACACTGAGTAGAGAAGCAAAAGGACTGTAAACCCAGCAGTGGTGTGTTCTTCAATATTTAAACGGTTTTTACTTCATCGCCGCATATAGCGGTTTCTCCCATTTGAAAGTCTTTACAGGAAAATTCTGTCAAATGCATAGATTTCTATTTCTTCCCTTTTGATGATTTTTCTCAAGTGTTTATGGATGATATATCCAACCATCAATCAAAATAAAGCCTTACAAAATGCAGTTCTGAGACTTATAACAGCACACCAAAAGATAACATATTGGGCTCAATTCAAAAAGAGAACACACAATGTATGTATTATGAATGCACATGTATAAATTCATGGGCACAAGAAAGAAAAAGGATGGAAGACAGCCAGGCACCTGAGTGAGAAACTTGAGACTATCAATAGACTATTCCTACATTTTCCGACTCTTGGAACATGCTACTGTCTTTTTGACTTATACCCAGCCTTGTTTCTTCCATGAATCGCCATTCCCACATGCTTCTCTATGTTTGCCAGAGTTGATGTTTGCCACCTTATGTGTTTACCACATTCATGTCAGCCTCCCTTGGCGAAACACACCAAGACTAGAATACTAGAAAGGCTCCCAGTGCTCTGGCACTAGGCTTTCGTGTGTGCATTTAAGGCATCCCCTGTACTTTTCATATTCCCAACAAGCTGAGAACAAGGATCTTTTTGTGGAGCCAGATATAGTAGCACTCACCTAAACTCCCATCACTCAGAGGCTGAGGGACTGAGTTCAAGTCCAGGTTTAGGTTTTTCGTGAGACTGATTCGTTCACAACCACCCGGGAGCAAGAAACCCTCAAAGCTCTTCCACCTCCAGTACACACGTGTCACCCTGGATATTGGGCAACTTGACAACTCCAACATGTGCAAAGCCGGCTTCTCTGCGATAATGCTCCCTAAGCCGGCTTTCCCTCTGGTGAGTCACTTGTGGCACCAGGGCATGATGGTGGGCATAGGCCAGAATGACTCCCACATGAGCGACAAGACCCAGAGCAAGAGAGGGGTCCTGATCCTGAAATACCCGATGTCACCAACTAGAAGGACATGGAAAAGATCTGGCGCCACAGCTACAATGGCTATGAGGAGTAAGACCTCCCCAACCCAAAAGCCAATGTTGAAAAGATGGCCCAGTTCACACTCCAGACCTTCAGCACCCCAGCCATGTACATAAACCATCCAGGCTGTGCTGTCCCTGTCGCCTCCGTTTGTACCACTGGTGTCGCGATGGATTCCAGCAACAGTTCATGCACATAGGGCATGATGGTGGGCATCTAGAAAGGACTCCCTTAGCCCTACTTTATCCTGCATCTGGACCGGGTTGGCTGGGACCTGATAGACTACGTCATAAAGATCTGACCCGGCGCGGTTACACCTCAACGCCATAGCTAAGCAAAAAATTACACAAGACAGGAAGAGGCTATGCTACATCACCCTCGACTTCGAACCTGGCGCTGAAACCTCTCCCCCAGAGAAAAGCAACAAGTTTCTGACTGCCAGGTCATCACCATGGCAACGAACAATTTGCAGTTGCGAGATTTCTTTCAGTCTTCCTTTCCAGGCATGGAGTCCTGCATCATTCACAAACTATCTTCCGCTCTATCGTGAATGTGACGTCACATACCCACGTGTTTTGATGCCAATACAGTGTTGTTGGAAAACGCCCAGGCATTTCCATCAGGGTGCAAAGGAGCCCACTGCCATGGCTCCCAGCACAATGAAAACGAAGACCACGGCTCTGCCTGAGCGCGCCGGGTCATATGGATAGCGACTCCAACCTGAACCTGTTCATCTACCATACAGCAACTGTGGTTAAACAAACATTCAGAAAGAACCACAAGCCCCACCCCTTTGTCATAGACTGAGCATGCTTCTAGCTGGACTGTGAGGGAGCTGTTTCACAAATTTTCTTTAACACCTAGCTTGACCAAAAACTAGATGTTACCATGGTCTTTACTATACTCATTACCTTTTAATTTTGTAGGTTTGTTTTTGGTGCCTTTTACTCAAGATTGAAAAACCTGTAACAGTGAAAGATAGCATTTTGTTGGAGCAAGCATCCTCAAAGTTCTTCAATGTGTCCGAGGGTGCTGTGGAATATTTCTTTACTGTGTGAATCTATGTCACTGTGATTGGTCTAATAAATAAGCTTACGTACCTATAGCCAGGCAGGAAAAAATTAGGTGGCAGAGCCAGACTAGGGGAATTCAGGGATGAGGAAGGGAGAAGTCAGAGAGTCCTCTGCAGAGAAGCAAGGTGGGCATGCGTAATGAGAAAAGGTACCAAGCCATGCAGCAAAGCATAGATAAAAAATATGGATTAATTAAGCTGAAAGAGTTAACTAGCAACAAGCCTGAGCTATCAGCCAAGCATTTATAATTTATATTCAAGCCTCTGAGTCAATTATTTGGAAAGTGTGGAGGCGGGAGAGAAACGATTGCTTACAGAGGGCTTGTATCATGCTGTTTTAAAAACAGTCATTCCAAGAATGCATGAGATAGAAGACTACAAGAAGTAGCCAAGGCTACAAGAAGTCTCTGGCTGTCCCAAAAGCTGCCAGTTTTTGTGTCAATTATATACCCAAAAGTTTTAAGTATTTTCCTTAATTTTTTAATAGCCCTTGTGTGTGTGTGTGTGTGTGTGTGTGTGTGTGTTTGAGACATCTGAAGGCTTTTTGGTCTTTCTGAGAAGAGGTTGAGGTGTAAAGGCATCCAGGGCTTGTCTGTGCATTGACTTGAGAGAGGTTCAATAAAAGCGTGTACCTTACATTTGCCTACAAATTTCAAGATATCATTGCTTTTTACCCCATTGTGTAAATATGACACATTTTCTTTATTCATTCTTCAGTTGAGGGGCATCTAGGCTATTTCCAGGTTCTGGCTATTATGAATAATGCTGCTATGTACATAGTAGAGCAAGAATTCTTGTGGTATGACTGGGCATCTATTGGGTATGTATCTAAAAGTGATGTGACTGAGTCTTGAGGTAGGTTGATTCTCAGTTTTCTGAGAAATCGCCATACTGGTTTCCAAAGCGGCTGTACAAGTTTGTACTCTCACCAGCAATGGAGAAGTGTTCCCCATTCTCCACAGCTTCTCCAACATAAGCTGTCACCAGTGTTTTTGATCTTTAGCCATTCTAACAGGTATAAAATGGTATCTCAGAGTCATTTTGATTTGCATTTCCCTGATGTTGAGCAATTCCTTAAATATCTTTTGGGCATTTGAGATTCTTCTGTTGGGAATTTTCTGTTTAGATTTGTACCCCATTTTTAATTGGATTATTTTCTATTTTGATGTCTAGTTTCTTAAGGGTTTTTTTATATATATTTTGGAGATCAGTCCTCTGTCAGATATGGGGTTAGTGAAGATTTTTTCTCATTCTGTAGGCTGCCTTTTTGTCTCAATTACCTTACCTCATTTTGTCCTTTGCCTTACAGAAGTTTTATGGAACTAGAAAAAAAAATCATCCTGAGTGAGGTAACTTAGACTCAGAAAGACAGACATGGTATGTACTCACTCATAAGTGGATACTAGATATATATCAAAGGATAAATAGATACTAGATGTAAAGCAAAGGATAAATAGCTCCAGAGAAGCTAGGTAACAAGAGGACCCTAAGAGGGATGCATGGATTGCCCTGGGAAGGTGAAATAGATGAGATCTCCTGGGTAAATTGTGGGTGTAGGAGAAAGAAAGGGAGGGAAAATGGAGACACAAGGGAATGGGATGACCAAGTTGGGGGAGAACAATGAAAGAGACATTTTGGTAGGCGGAGCCATTATGGTGTCAGGGAGAAGCCTGGTGCTAGAGAAATTCCCAGGAATCCACAAGGATGGTTCCAGCTAAGACTCCTAACAATAGTGGAGAGAGAGGGTGCCTGAACTGGCTTTCCCTTGTGCTCAGATTGGGGACTACTCTAACTGTCACCATAGAACCTTCATCTAGAAACTGATGGAAGCAGATTCAGAAATCCACAGTCAAGCACATGCAGAGCTCTAGAAGTCCAGTTAAAGAGAGGGAGGAGGGATTATATGAGCAACTGGGGTCAAGATCATGTCTGGGAAACCCTCAGAAGACAGCTGACTTGAAGTCGTGGGAGCTACCGGAATCTAGACCAACAACTGGGGAGCCTGCATGGGACCTACCTAGGCCCTCTGCGTGTGGACAACAGTCATGTAGCTTTGTCTGTTTGAAGGATTCCAGGAAGTGGGAATAGGATCTATCCCTGATGCATGAGCTGACTTTTTGGAATCCATTCCCTATGGTAGGATGCCTTGCTCAAACTTGATGCAGGGAAGAGGGGCTTGGTCCTGCCTCAGCTTAATGTGCCATGCTTTGGAGTGGATGGGGACCAGGCTGGGGGGAAGAGAGGGAGGAGGAGAAGGAGGGGAAACAGCAGTTGGTATGTAAAATGAATAAAAAGTTTAAATAAAAAAGTGCATACCTCACAAAAATTAACATAGTAAAGTAAGCCTGTATTGTGGCTCACAGATGTAATCTTAGCACTCAAGAGCTGAGGCAGGAGGATTGCTATGAGTTCAAGGCAAGCCTCGGTCACAGAATGATCTCCAAATCAGCCCACCCTTGAAAGTAAGACTCTTTCTAAAACAACAGTCATGAGAACAAACGGCCCAACGGTAGATGACTCAGTAAGTAAAGGTGCTTGTCACACAGATCTGACTACTTGTGTTTAATCCCTGATAACACAAAGGACCAACTCCCACGAGTCGTCTTCTGCTTCCACACGCATGCCATGGCACACATGAGCCTCCCTCCTTCGCACACACAGTAATAAATGCAAATTCAAATTTCTAAAAATTGGCTTGTGATTTGCTATGACCTAATTGGCAGGGGATATGCATAGATAGTCATGTGTGTGTGTTTCTATGAATAAATAAAAGGTTTAGCCCAGTCTGGTCTGTGACTAGAATCTTCCAAACTGCTTTCCTCTTAGAAAATGATGCAATATTTGAAGAGTAAATAACACAGAGGGCAAGTCCACTGGAGAGCAGCTGCCTATCACAGAATGAGAATGCTGTTCCCTTAGCATTCAAGGCTCCCATAAAGAAACCCCTTTGGTTTCTCTGATGAACTTCTTCAAAAAATGCCCATGATGGAAAAATAGTCTCACGGGGGGTTAGGAGATAAGAACGAGTTAATGTTTGCGAGATGTAAAAAGATAAAGGCTCAGATTACATCTCCCGTTTGTTTTTGGCCTTGAACGGACAGCAATTTTTCTGCCTCTTCGAAGTGTTACAAGAGGCCTCGAGCCTTTAAATAAGATAATCTGAGGAGAGTAATGATTTATGACAAATAACCATCTGCAATGCTGAAGAGAATAGTTCAGGCTCTAATCTTTCATGACTTTAGCCCTCAACTCTGCATCTAGAAAAGGCCATCAAACTAGGCAGATTTAGTTTATTTATTTATTTTATCATTCCTCAAAATTGATATCAATTAAAATAGCTCAACAACAGCTATGGTCTATGCTGCCAATTGAATACTCTTTCTTCTCAGATATACTTCTGTGACTAGTGTCCACGAACTTTTTCGCAAGATTCCATGCTAACGCACTTGGTTTTATGGGTTCCAGCCTCCACTTAGAGATGGATGATCAACTTGTCACAATGTGAAACATCACAGTCCAATCTATAACCAAGAATGAGAAGCCCTAGTTAAGAATCTAATAGTAGAGAAGGCCAAGTCAAAAAGAAAAGAGGAAAAAAAGACCCAGAAATTTTCACAGCTTGAACCCATTCTTTCTAGAAGGAAACACCTCTGGGCATATAAGGCTGACTGACAAGCTGAGCTACAGGTGTGACACTGGTCTACATTAGTCCGCCCATGCTGCTTAAAAAATACTACATACTGGAGGCCAGAAGCAACCGAAACTTATTTTCTTACAATTCCGAAGTGCAGATGTCCATGACTAAAGATCCAGAAAATCCAGCTCCTGGTAAGAGTTCTCTTTCTGGATTAGAGACTGTACCTTCTTTACCTGGAATCCCCTGGAGCATATGCATGGGAAAGAGGAGAGACCTTGAGTTTCTCAGTAACTCTTCTTCCAGAGTGCTATGGTTTAAACATAGTTTTTTTTCCCCTTTGGCAACTCATGCTGAAATTTAATCCCCATTATGAGCTATTAAAAAAAATGGGGCCAGTTTGAGAAGCAATTAGGGCTTTGTCTATAGGAATGGATCCACCCAATAATGCCATCATTAATGGCTTGATATCGACATGGGTTACTTCTGGAATGTGTTTTCCAAAAAGTCAAATTAGTTAGGTCTTTCTTCTGCTTTCGGTTTCTCACTATGTGCTGTCTTGTGCTGCCTTGGGACTCAACAAACAAGAAGGCCATCGTTAAAATGCAGCTCCTCCATCTCGAACCAGAATCATAAACCAAAATAAACCTCATTTCTTTATAACTTCCTGTGCTGGTAGTTTTAATTGTCAACTTGACACAACCAAGAAACACCTGGGAAGACAGTCTTGCTTATGAATTATCTAGATGAAGTTGGCCTGTGGGCTTATCCGTGGAGGGTTGTCTTGAGTGTTAATTAATGCAGGAAGACCCAGCTCATAGTGGGCAGCACCATTCCCTAGGCAGGGGGTCCTGATGGTTTAACAGAGGAGAAAGCTAGCGAGCATTAGCAATGGTGTGTTTATTCTCTCTTTGCTCTCAACTGTGAATGTAATCTTTCTAGCTGCTTGAGGGTCTGCCTTGACTTTGACAAAGTGATGAACTTGGCATTGTAAACCAAATAAGCCCTTTGAACCCCTTCTTTGGCTTTAGTCAGAGCATTTGTCACATTGATACAAATGAAACCAGGGCTTTTGCTGTGTCTTAGACATTGTGTTTTCGGCAATAAAAAGCAAACTGAGACATAAGGAAACTAATTCCATTATACCAGGAGCCACCCTTAAGACCTCATTTAACCATAATGACTTCCTTGCAGGCACCATCAGCAAATAAAATCATATTGAGGCTTATGGCCTTAGCATATGGCTTTCAGGAGACACAAGCATGCAGCCGGTGATAAATGCTTTCAGCTCATGGAGGGAGAAGTTGGTACGGTCCCTGCTGACTGTAACCTTAAGTCATAGGGCATTCATGGCCACATGCTGACTGCAGTATGGCTTAGGGTAATGATGAGTTTTGAGGTCAGCCTGCCCTAAAGAGGACAGGAAGCTCTGGCTTAATGAAGTCAGTAAATCACTGCACTGCTAACGGGGACACAATAAATCACAGTCATTCTCAAAAGCAGAAAATGCACTAGGCATCGGTGCTTAAATGAACTCACCACCTGCCCTGTCCTGTCTTTATACGCGTGTGTTTTTATACAAGTTGGCTCATTCAGACCTCACAAGAACCCCTCTGTGACACTGTAGCTAAGAAAAAAAATTCTGGGACACCCAAATCCCTGCCTTTAAACCTCAACTTGTGAATTTTTAATAGCGCACTCCTGATCAAGTGTCTGATCCTCTCGGAACCTATTTTTCTCACCTACTAAACGAAGATACACAGGCAACTGTAAAACTCCAAAATCTCTGGCAAGCAATTTTTTCACATCTGGCGGTGTGTAAGACCTAAAGTATTTAGAAATCTTATCTACTTCCTGGTAGAGCATTTTTGTGTTTTACTGTGGAGTGGTTTGTTACCTCACTACAGGGAACTGCTACACTGCTACGTATTTAGCGATAACTAAATACCTAGCCCCAGGGGTGCCCAGACATCTAAATTCACAAATGTGAGAACTGGGTAAGTTAGCTAGTGTATGTAAAGTCACGCCCTGGAACAGCCAATAAGGGAGACACATGTCTCAATCCTAGACTGCTTTTATCACTACCGTCATTTTGAAGATGTAAAAACTGGGACAGACTCCAAACAGTCTAAGCCACCGGCCGGCAACTGGCACAGTCACCCTGAACTCCAAATCCTTCGCCCTCAGCCCCTGCTTTGCCATCTTCACGAGTGACGAAGGCTCCATGTAAATAAGGCAAGCTGTTTAAGAAAGTTTTTCACAAATGATTTAGGACCTGGCATGGTGGTGCACACTTTAATTCCAGCACTCAGGAGGCAGAGAACTCTGTGAAGTTGAGGAAAACCTGATCTACATAACAATTCCTAGGCTAGCCAGGGCTACAGTGAGAGCCTGTTTTAACAAAAGCAAAAACTATAGTAAAGAAGTAAAAACCTATATTTTTAGAATTTTTTTCCACATCAGTTAGAAATATTATACGCCTGAACAGAAAACAAACTGTACTGCAAGGGAAATTTAAAATGATCCCTGCCCCAGAAAGAAGACCTGCCAGTGTGATTTGCTTCATGATCGGCACCTCCATAGCCTTCTTCATCAGACCACAAGAGCACAACCCATTCCGAAGGACTGAAGCAGGCTAGCGCTCAGGGATGCTGGAGAGCCACGTCCTGCTGGAACAAGAAACTAAAAAGATAAACAGCAATAGTTCCCAAGCAAGGGTAATTTGAGTCTCAGAGAATATTTGGCAAAATATAGAGATAAATTTGGCTGTGATAATTGGGGTATGAGTCAGAGTAAACCACGACTCAGAGAAAAGAAGCCCCGACAAGCACAATATGTTTATAGATAGGAAAACAGAAGCCTAAGTACTCAGCAGAAGCACACTGGAGAAGACAAAAATTCATTTAAATGGAAACGACTTTTGCATTTCAAATACCAGTTAGGAGATATCTTGGTATCTAGTAGATAGAAGCCAAAAATGCTGGAGACCTCCTACAATGCACAGGGCACGCACAACACTCCTGGAAAAATAAGTAAAAAGAACTATATGGCCCCAAATGTCAATAGTGACATGATTATGAAGCTGAACTAGACCCATAACACAAAATCATACAACATCAAACAGAGGAAGAGATGGGGAAACCCCTCATGTTGGTTCCAGTGCCTCCCTGGGCCCTGATTTTATCTGCTCATATCTACCGGATCCTCCTGCCTCAGGTTCCCTGAAATACTTTAAGCCCCTTGTTCTTAGTGTATGTGAACCATTCCATAGAACTTCCCTTCTGCCTAACACTGGTAATGAGTCGGTGTTATCTCCACCCAAAGATGCCTGAGACAGCCTTAGGGAGGGTAAGCTCAGACGACAAGAAGAACGATTCCGTCAGATGTCACGTCACCTGTAAATACACACGGCTGGGAAAGTATATGGGGAAATGCAGAGAGAAAGATGGACAACAATAAGCTGAAAGAAAACAAATCGGGGTGAGGAAGATGAGGAGGCCCCAACAAGCACAGGGTATCAGCAATCAGGAAAAGGAGGAGCCTAAACAGATCCATACAGGTAAACACCAAGAAAGTCTCAAAAGATGCAACAATATGCATAGCTGGAAAACAGACCTGCAGGAATGTGAGAATCCTAACAGTAGTTCATCATCTAAATAGTAAAAGGAAAATCAAGAAAATATACCACAGACTGGCCTACAGAACAATCTGATAGAAAAAGGAACCTTAAGAATTAATTGCTACTTCTAACTGGGCACAGTGGAACTTCCCTTTAGTCTCAGCTCTCGGAAAGCAGGGACATTTTCTTTATTAGTGACCACCATGAAAAAGCCCAGATCACTGTGGGTGGTGTCACCCTTGAGCAGGGGGTCCTGGGTTGTAAAAACGCTGACGAGGCAAACCATATAAAGCCAGCCAGTGAGCGATATTCTTGGATAGGCTTTGCTTCTTTGGTTGCTGCTTTCCGGTTCCCGCCCTAAATTCCCATCATGATGGACTATAAGCTGTAAGATGGAAGAAAAAAAAGTCAACAACTTTCCTCCCTAAGTTTCTTTTGGTGATAGTGTGTTTATCCCAGCAATGAGAAAGCTAAGACATTATCTTTCCAGTGCTTCATAGGCCTAAATAAATGCATTTGATCCCCTTTTTGCTCAAACATTCAAATAACCAGATGAGTCAGCAGTCACATCAGAAAGAGGTAAAGACGAACGCACAGCAGACACATGAAGTGATGCTGTCAAAGCAGCGATAACAGTAACAATATCACCAGTCTCTGCAATGCCAAAGCTTCCGGTACAGCCTGAGATTAACCCATCAAACTGCACAGCAAAGTAAAGCAGACTCGAACCACTGTCCCAGCTCCATTTTGGTTGGACAAGTAAATGAAGTGCATTATCACACACTTTTCTTAAAGAACTACAAAAATAGTAATGTTTAGTATTGAGTTTTGGGGTTTCCAACGTGAAAATCGAGGAAGTGTGTTAAGTTAAACAACTCGATCCAGAGCTCCAGCAACCCAAAGGACATGAAGCCAGTTATTAATAAAGAGATGCCTTGTCTCACACATACTGTTATACAAGTATTAATTGTTTTGTTTTTAAGGTTATTTGGTACTGTTTATCGGAAGCAATGAACTTCTAACCCAGTGCTTCCACATTTAGGAATTTGCCGTAGTGACCCTCCCCCAAACACTCCGCAGCTTGTGCAGAAGTCCATCAGCTCGACCTGACACTGGGAAGCACTAGACTAAGCTGCCATTAACAAGGAATTAGTGCATGAGCTGTGATGGGCCCAACAGAGTGAACACACCCAAGACTGCTTTTTCCTAATGCACCCCTGATAATAAAAACCTGAGAAGGGCCTAAGCCACAGGAGAAAGAGAACAGGAGGGAAGGTGTTGGCGAATAAGAGCTGTCAAACAGATTTTGGAAGCTGCGAAGTGAGTGAACAGATGGTATCTGACTTAACAACATAGGGACCACGAAGATCAAGAAAGCAAACGGAGCTACCTCACTGGCAGCTCCTGACAGCCATCCCACAGAGTTGCTCTTCTGTGTCAGGGATCTAAACAAACACTTTAACACACCCCCACCCCAAACACTTTAAGCTTTGAGTTTTCTATTAGCTGAGGCTCACTTTGAACTCCAGATTCTCCTGCCTGTAAGCCTGGGTGTTGGGATTTTCTGGTATCAGCTGTCACGCCTAGACCCATTTCTATCTCTTCTTGAACAAACACTCAAAGAGCAGCAGACAGGAGACAATGAGAAGTGGTAAAAGTGACTCAATTTTCAGATTCCACAAAAAAATCAGTAATGGAAGAACAGAGAATTTCTATGGTATACTGAGTGTGGAATGGGCTAAAAATAAAAAGAGTGGGAAGTCCTAAAAGTCCCAGCCCTTTTCCCCTGATAATTAACTTTCCCTTCTGAAAGAAGACCGATGCTGAGTGTGTTTATTCTGTGGAAATGCCACATACTATCTTTGGAAGGAGCAGACAGCTGGGTGAGTTGGGGAAAAGTGACACTAGACAGACCAAAGCAAATGGGTTATCACGCTGAATTGTGAGGTCCCCCTTCCCTAAACCTGGCCACGTGTGACTCCAGTCAGGGGACCAGCTACGAATCAAAGACCCAAATACATGTGGTGACACTGGCCAAGCTGAGAGATAAGATGCTGACATTTGGGAGCATCCTCCAGGAGCTGTGAGCAGTCACTGTGTGGAAGGCTGCTTACTTGACAGAATCTGCCAACCCCCTTGCCTTCTAACGAGCTTGTCAGTGCATCACTCTGAGATGAACAGATAGCCACAGATCATCAAATAATTAAGAGTTTAAGTACTCACATCCTTAAGAATGACATTAATCATTAATGTAAAATTAGAGAGATGAATCATGAAAGAACCGAAGAGAACTCAGAGAAACTAACATAACGCCGAACATGAAAAGGTAAGCAAGCACATGAACTAAAACTATTAAAACATCCTGCATTAATAAATCCAAGGATGTGGTGAAATGACGGCTTGGTGGCTAAGGGCATTTGTTGCTCTTGCAGAGGATCTGGGTTCAGTTCCCAGCACTTACACTATGGTCTCAACCATCCCTAACTCCAGTTCCCAGGAATCCAATATGCTCTTCGGACTTCCATGGGCACTAGGGTACATGCATATGTGGGTACACGTGCAAAATAAATAAATTTAAATAGAAATTAAAAATAAATCCAATGAGACAAATGGATGGTACATAAATGAGACTAGAATAGGAACCTACAAAGAAAGAGACATTAGACCAGGCAGATGGCTTAGCATTGAGGATCACATGCCCCATGAGTCTGAACACTTGAGTTTAACTACCCCAAGCCATGGTGGTAAGAGAGAACCAACTACCTAATGTTATCCTGTGACCTCACACACACAGACACACGCACGCATGCACACATACACACATGCACATATACATATTATACACACACAAAGTGAAAATAAAACTTTAAAGAAAAACATTTGAAAACTAAAGAAGAACTTTTGGAATTTAAAATATCATAACGAAAATGTGGAATTTAGTAGGATTGGAAGACAAGCTTTAAAAAAATATCCCACAAAATACTCAAGAGCACAAAGATGTGTGTGATATTATAAAGAATAAAAAATTCATAGATTAATTTGGGAAACTCAACCTCCAAGGAATATAATTCACAAGAACAAGGAGGAAATCAATGATGAGAGAAATATAATAAAACTATCCTACAGCTCAGGTTCAATGAGCCCCCTATTTCACACCATTGACCAAAATCAACTGAATATGTCAAGCAAAAGCATGGCAAACATAATGCAATGATGCTGATTAACCATGATTTTGTTTTTAGCAATCTTAGTTGCCTGTATCAACGATGGTCCAAAAGCATTAACAGAAAATCCTAGAAATAGCCTGGCAGTGGTGGCACATGCCTTTAATCTCAGCACTCGGGAGGCAGAGACAGACAGATCTCTGTGTGTTGGAGGCCAGCCTAGACTACAGAGCAAGTTCCAGGACAGCCAGGACTGTGACACTGAGAAGTCCTGTCTTGAAAAAACAAACAACAAACAAACAAACATCCCACTAATAAGTTTAAGTTGCCATTTCTGAGGAGTATGATAGAAGTCCACACTGTTCATCCTTGTCCCCACCCAGAATGGGTCATTCCCCTACATGTCACCTACCCTGGGACAATGTAGAAAGACCACATTCGTGTAGTTTTCAATTATCATATATCACTAGGATTCTTCCATTTTATTAAATTGGTTTGTATTGTTAACCTCTTATTTGTCTCATTTATAAATTAAACTTTCATGTATAGAGGAAAAATATAAAGTATAATGTTGGACATTATTTACAGATTTAGGGACCTAATAGGAGTCTTGGGAATCTTCCCATGGGGATAGTGGATTCCTGAATCTCTAGTGGTTAAAATGATTGGGAAGAATTTTAAAACAGGAATCAAAAAGCAAAGGAAACCAGTATTACATCTGACTATATTGAAGTCAATAACTATGTTCATCAAAGAACATGTTTTTTTGAAACATGTATCTCAGGCTGGCCTCAAATTTGCTATGGAACTAAGGATGCCCTGGAACTTTTGATCTTCCTGACTCCACCTAGCAAATGTAGTCCTTAAAGGCATGCATCACCATGCTCTTAGGACTGGGAATTAAACCCAAGGTTTTGTGCAAGTTAGACAAGAAGAACTCCATCGACTGAGCCACACTCCCAGGTCTTGAAGGATGTCAGGAACTTAACAAAGGGAAGACAGAGTGAGAGGATGTATCTCCAATTGTATGCAACCAGCAAAGGGCTTCCACCAAGAACATAGGAGAAATACCCAATAAGCAGCAGAGGTCTCAGGCAGACAGCCATACCAAAGGAAACCACGGAATAACAGGAAAGGCTTCATGAGAGGACCTCATTTGTAATCACAGAAATACAAGTTGCAAGCACAAGAAGATATATGCACTGTGGTGTGAGTGTATTCGCAGCATTAGGAGGCAAAAGAAGGATGGTTAGCAAGTTCAGTTCAGCTTGGGTGCTTTAGACACAATAAAGGAACACAATACAGTACAGTACAATACAGAGAAATTTATACCCTAATGTAAACAAACTGTGTTGAGACTACCCGCTGTAGTTAATAGTCAGTCATTATTGGTTCATCAAATCATAACCAACTCACCACACTAATGTACAGTGTTACTCAAGTGCAGGTGACCAGACGGAGTTTATGGGAACCCTGCATCTACTAGCTGGTCGACATGCTGAGGATAAGTGGCTGTTGAGTACTCAACCCTCTAGGACATCTTTACAACACCCCCACCCCAACACTCAGAGAGCATTCTCAGAGAAGAGAGGAAGCATGAGGTCGAGGATGTGGAGAAGGGCTTTGGAATGCCGTCTTCCTGACATGTCCGGGCTATTGCTCTTACCTGAACAAATATAAGGCCGACCAAACTCCCAGCACAGATGGAGGAGCAGCTCGTGAGGCCCCACCCTTGCTGAGGTGTGGTTCTCATTGAACACTGCTAGGGGAAGGGAGCTTCTTTCTTCTTTGGGGCTGTGGTTACCGATAAGCTGCCCATGCTCCAGTGGATGCTCCACACCCATGCACAAAAGCAACATTAATTGAACTCAATGGGTTGTTAAAAAGAAGAAGAAGAAAGAGGAGGAGGAGGAAGAGGTGGCTGTGGTGGGAGGGAGCATGATGTTGGGAGGCAGATGTACTGGGAAGGATCCAAGGGGAATTGGGGGGTGGCTATGGAGATATTTCATTGTACACGTGTATCAAAGTCTCAAAGAATAAGGATTTTAAATATAAATTTTAAAAATGTCCTTAAAAGATATCCTATTAATTAAATGCACATGCTCACAATGGAGTAGCCCCGTTAACAGACACACCAGACTGATAAACAGTTATCTTGAAGAGTAGCAACAGCAAACATTAGGAACAATGTGAAGGCAAGAGGGACTTTCATAAGGCATTGGTAGAGGTGAAACTTCATACAATTAACTTTGAAAACTGCCAGTGTCCGGAAAAGTCAAAGACCAGCATTCCACATTATCTCCACCGTGCCAAGCAAAATGAGCACACAAATGCCACCAGAGAACATGTGTAAGAAGCGTGTGACGAAGTCTGTGAAACTTCCAGTGCATTACAACATCAGACACTCAAACAAGGGCCATTGCACAGATGGCGAAACAGATAGGCTCCTAATGCAAGCTCTCTGCCGATGCAAAATCCCAATCAAGCCAAATCAAAACAAGCCAAATTAAGAGATATCCAGGTTTAATGGGAGTTCTGCACTCTCTGGTGACCACCGGGAAGAAAGAAAAGAGACCACGTGTTCCCCTTTTGGGAGTTCACTTAAATAGTCTGTGGGAGTGGTCCTGACTCCCCCCACACACATGGAGGGGTCAGGACCTGGCCTGCTGGGATTTGGAGTCCAGAGTGCTAACTCTCAGAGTCAGGGGGCTAGAATAGATGCAAGGGGCTGGGGCCTAAGCTCCTAACTTAACACTGTCCTCTGACTTCCACATTTGAGGTGTGGTACACACACACACACACACACACACGTCATGCTCACAAACACACGCCACAAGAACAGTAATAGTGCTAATAAATTAAAAAACAAACAATTTAAGTGTCTTTCTGAAACTCTCACAATTCTATGGCGCCTCTGTTCCCAGTCCTTAGTGTCCCTGGATTAAACAAAGATTTCACTCACATCAACACACTTGTGGTTTGTCTCATGCGTGAATTTATTTACTGTTACTCTTCAGACTGTGGATAGTAAACTCCAGAGGAAGAAACGTACTCCATGGTCATTAAAGGAAATAAGGAACACTTCCTTCACATATGACAAATCCTACTGAATTATAGAACATATCCAAAGACTTCTTATGTAACTGGCGTCTATAGTTTTGCATTATTTTCATTTATTTTAAAATGTCCTGTTAAACTAATGACTCTTTATCTAGCATCATTATGTAAATACAGGCTTGTCTAACTTTGGAAAAGTTAAAAATAAAAGCAAAAAACAGAAGCGACTCTTCCTGACAAAAGAGAAAACTCATATAAGTCTGTGCCACCATTCCACAGTGGCTACTCCAATCCCACTCCAAACTAGACAAGGTCTCTGCAATGTCCACCCCTGCCCCCATGGGTCTGCAAAAAAAACTGCTCTCTTTAAGACGTTTTGCCTCCTGTGTGGACTCAGCTCAAAGGAAATGAAGCATGAGATGGTTGTACATTTCAAAGTGCGGAGAAAAGACAAAACCTAGTAAAGTCATGACTGTGTGCCTTCCTAAATTTACATAACTAAAAGGCACAGACCACTGGTCCCAGGTAGTGATCTTAAGACAACCTTGGCACCAGGTAGGTCAGAGACAGAAGTGTCTTCCTTAACATATGATGAGACTACATATATCCTGATAAACCCACAGATTTCGAAAATATCATTAAGTCAAGGGGCTGGAGGGGCAGTCCATGGCTCAGCTCTTTCCTAGCATGCAAAAAGAGATAAAGAGGACAGGAAGGAAGATATAGAAAAGCAAGGTAGGAGAGGAGGATGAAGGGAGAGTGAAGAATACCACAAGCCAAAATACCTCTGATATACCTAACCTATGAAACATCACAGTTTAACCTCATACTCAGAGGTTTTAGCCATCCTCAGGTTGTTCAGTCTACAGCTGGTAAAAATATTCTAGCAACATAGCCTACTTCATAATCAAGAGTTCAATGTCTCATGTGAACATACATGGGCACTGTGTGTGTTGGTAACACAGGAACCCAGCACACTGTGGAGCATGGATTACTCTCCCTCATGATCATGTGACTGACTGGGAGTTGTGTCTCCATGTCACTCACTGTCCAGCATAAGAGTGTCTTACTGAAAATTGCCAGCCTATAAAAAGGATTAAAATTCAAAATTTGAACTATAGTTTCTACCAAGTATATATCACTTTAACACTATTTCCCAAGTTTAAAAATAATCATAAGTTATCTTAGTTCGTTTTCTGTTGCTCTGATAAAATACTCTGATGAGAACAATCTAAGGAAGAAAGGACCTAATTCAGCTCCCAGTTCCGAGTTATAGTCCATCACAGTGGAGAAGTCAAAGCACCAGGAGCTCAAAGGGACTCAACACATTGTGTCTGCAGAAGGCAATGAAAGCAGAGTGGTGCTGTACTCGCTTACTCTGGTCTTATATAGTCTAGAATCCCCAGCTTAGATGATGGTGCCACCTACAATAGAAGAATCTTCCCATCTTAAACTAACATAAGACAATCTCCTGCAGACAAGTTGAGGGTCCCATCTCCCAGGTGATTTTACATTTTGTCAAGTTGACATTTAACACTAACCATCACAGAAGTCAAACATCTTCATACATGGAGGACCCTCTGCAACTGGTGAGCAAAAATCCACAGTTAGATGGATAAGAATGGAATTTGCAGTATTCCCACCGCATCTGGGTCACTCAGACCTGTTCTAGCCAGGACTACTATGACAGGAAGAAACAGGCTGCCTGGGAAGAGAGTCGTGAATCTAAACAAGCCACTGTGTCAGAAAGCTGGACGCAAGGAGGAAAGGGTACAGAAAGCCAAACCCTGATGGCTTCAGCTGCTTTCCAAATAGAAAGCCTAAGAACTCTAGACCCGGGGAAGAAATGCTGAGGAGGAAAAAGCAGTAACAATGTTGCTCAGGTATAAAATGATGAAAAAGTGAAGATAAATTTGGAACTCCCCACGGCAATGTGATCTCCCATTTCAACTCCCTCCGTGCAATCAGTTGCCAGCTCTCAGTTCTTCCCTTATCTGAATAGAGGCATCGAGTGTCACATGAGTCTTAAGAGCTCAACCTCAGGGAGCTTCAACGGTCTCTTTTCTACTGCTTCATATGCTTATTTCTCAGATGAAGCCAGACAGAATTATAAATCAACAACAGGACAAAAACGAACACACTCCAGAAAATGCTATTGAAGGCTGACTGAAATGGTAGATCTCATCTAGTCTCCTAACTGGTAATAAATTAGCCCTTGACCTAGTACCTAATGCCTGGTACATCCAACTCCCTAAGGAGGAAAAATAATATAAACTATCTAATCCACCTGCTCGGCCTGCACATGAGCGCAACGACTACAAGAAAACCCGAATAATATTATGAATGATAGCCTTGACTTTTTTAGGGCAGTAATTAGTTCCATGAAAATATTCCCTGCACCTTCTTTTTTCCTTCAAGTTGCTATATCTTAGCTGCTTTTTAAGCTGAGATAAGCACTTGCTGTGGGCTTTAAAACTTACCGGAAAATTACAGAACACGCAGTTTCACAGAACAGGAAGCACACTTCCCTTCCCCTTGCAGTCAACCAAGGTGACCTGACAAAACTCGCTAAGTGAACCAACGGGAAAGGAGCCGGCTTTGTGCGAGAGACAGAAAGGGTGGAGGTGTGCAAGGGAGCAGAGAGGCAAGTGTGGGGACCTGATTTGCACAGATCTCCTGCCAGGAAGCCCTGGTTCTGCTTCGCTGCTCAGAGGAACACATGGCAGCAGATCCCCAAGCACGGGAGCATCTGAGGCTAGCCTTGACATGCACAATGTCTAGCATAGGTCAGATGCAGGTTGGGATGTCTGAAAGGGGCCCAATCAAAGCAAAGGTGGATGACCGTCAACTTGGGAAGGGCAGCAGCTTGACTCCCAATTCAGAACACTTGCCATTGACACTATGTATATACATATATATGTCTAAGGTAAATGAAGGAGAAAGTATGGTAAAAAGACAATGATAACAATAATCTGTGTCTCACCCCCTCTCACACACACACACACATAAAAGAGTAAACTGTCACTATGTGTAGGAAATACTTCAGAGAATTTATTTGCTTACATACTTATTTATCTTCTATGCAAGTATGTATGTTTAAATATAATTCCTAAGGATAAAATTATAACTTTGAATACACTACAATGGTTATTGTAAAAGCAAAAGAAAATTATGTGTTGGCAAGGATATAGAGGAATTGGAACTCTCGTGCCTTTCTGGTAATATTGTAAAATGATGTGGGCCCCGAGGAACACATCATACTGTGTTACCTCCTCAAGATGTTACCAGAGAATCCAGTAATTTTCCTCCAATAATTAGAAGCGGGCACTCAAGTCATTATGTGCCCAGTCATGTGCACCACCACTCTATTTATAGTCCCCCAAAAGTGGAAGCAACCCAACCCAAATGTCTATTGACAGGAGAGTGGATATAGAGCATGTCTTCTGTACTCATCATGTAAGGGGGCGCCCAACTTTAGGAGGAGGGAGATTCTGACAGATACTTCTAAACGGAAGTATGGAGCAGAATGCTCAGTGGGAAGGGATCTAGGAGTCCAGTGACGTGGTGTGTCTGGAACTGTCGTGGTCATACACACAGGAAGTAAAGTGGAGGTTGCTGGCAACTATGGAGAGAGGAAAATGGGGCTAATATGTGGAGTTTCCGTTTGAAAAGATAAAAAGGATCTAGAGATGGATGTTGACAAGGATAGGCAACAGTGCGGATCTGTTCCTGACATAAAAAGAAAACTATACTTGGTCACTGCCCCAGTTCCCTGGCACACCGCTCCTAAAACACTTGAAATTTTCAGAAAACATAAAAAGATCTTGGAACCCTTAAGTGTCTTCTTGCAGGCTAATGAGGTGACGGATGGTTGGGGACTCCTGGAGAGGCCTCCAGATGGAGCTGACTGACAGATGAATTATCCACGTAATTGGAGGGTTGGAATGTGTGCTGATACCCCACCCCTAACCTTGGAAAGAAACTATGTCTGGACAGTGACTTAATGGTCAGAGACAAATGATTTAATCTACCATGCCTAAGAAGTCACGCCTCCATAAAATCTTAGAAAGACAGGCTTGAGACAGCATCTGGGGAAGAAACACAAAAATGCTACCACATGCCAATGGAGTGGTGAAACCCTAAGCTCCCTGGGGAAGCTCCTGATCTGACCTCACCCTGCCCTAGCTTTTCAACTGGCTGCTAGTTTTTATAGTTGAATGTATAAAAATTCAATCCTTTGGAGTAAAAACTTTACATAGTCAAGTAAATTATATTCTTAAATTCTGTGAGCTGTTCTGAGCAAAGGTGAGAGAACCTTTGGACCCCTGACCTTACAGCCAGAGGCTCGGAGTGTAGATGAAAAGATGAACTTGCCATCAGTATTCCTTGCGCAGCAGTTTTCTCTGAGATCGAAACTTCCATCTTGGAGGGAAACTGAAGATAGCAGATGTTGCAAAGGAAGAGAAACAACAGGGTATTCTAAGAGGAGGAGAAATATTCCATCCTGCAGGTAACCTTATTAAGCCCAGGAAGCAAATAGTTCAAAGTCTTCAGGAAGTCCCTAAAACTGACCAAATTCACTAGGCTCCTTCTTCCCAGACATATACTGGAAAGACTGCTGACAGACTCTCAGATAATCTGAGCTGCCTGGAAGAGGCTCAGACCAACTGACCATCTAGAAAGGACACTTCAACCCGGTCCAGGTTTCCAGCTTTTACAAACTGTTAACTCACACTGGTGTGGGCTATTGGTGATGCAACAGTCTAGTCATTTCTGTTAACCACCTCCAAAAACCTCACTAGTTCACCAGTGTGGACTCTGTTGGTATCTGTTCTGGGTTTCCTCCCTGGGGTGAGTACACCTTTGTTCACATCTCCCTAGGAATCATGCCACACCACAGCATTGGACAAGTGGAAATCTGTGGGGCTGAGTACTTGTTCTATGGGTGCCTGGCTATGTCTAGGTAGATAAAGTCAGAACTGAATTTAACTGTAGGATAGATAGATACCCAGTAGGCAGATACAGGGAATTGGAGGACTCCTTAGAGTGGAAAATTCCAGAAATCTGGTATTATAGTTGAAGTTTGAGAGTAGAACACAGAGGAAAATGGTTTTTGCTTTTCCTATTTAGTATTCTATACCACAGAACTTTCCACTTAAAGTGGTTTAATAGAAATTTTGTCATGCATATTTTACACTGATTTTTAAAAAAACAAACCCTACAATTCTTCCAAGCTTAATTTTTTTATTTAATATAATATTGTGGATATATTTCCATGTTGATAATATATTCTCTCTGATCATCTTCACAGTTGCAAACCATTTAACTTCCTTATTGCAGGACACCCTATGCCTATGGCATCTCTCTGAGAAAGATACTGCATGAGTCATTCACATGACATGAGAGGACACAGGATCTGTCATGCCACCCTACACCTTTAATTGCCTTCCTTTGGACTCACTATGGCCATTCACAGAGGATCTCAAACTCTGACATTGGAAAAAGAAACAGTTTTTCCTCACTGTTAAAGAATATTAACATGTGAATATAATGTGTGAATATAATGTGAATCTTAATATTTAATAACAAATATAATGATTAATATCGAACAGCAAATATTTATAAAATGATGGTGGAAACTGACTGGAAGCAGAAAAGTTTTAAGTATTTCTAAGTGAATGTGATAAGACCTGTAATATTCAAAATACCTAACACAAAGCTGAGAGGGACCCTGAGCACTAGGGGAAGAGGCTTGCTGGTCAGCGGGC
Source organism: Chionomys nivalis (assembly GCF_950005125.1). Lineage (NCBI taxonomy): Eukaryota > Metazoa > Chordata > Mammalia > Rodentia > Cricetidae > Chionomys > Chionomys nivalis. Next base: position 24,914,086 of record NC_080093.1, on the reverse strand, counting down.
CGGTCAGATCAAGGCATACGAGCTACAAGCCCGAGTAACTCCAAAGAAAGCACTTGGTGCAGGAGCTAAATAGGAGTCCTAAAATCAGTCTTTTGAGTAATCTCCTCTTTTGATGGTTTCAAAAATAATAATAAAAATATCAGAGTCAAGCTGATTTGAATAAGATATGCACCCTCCAAAACTCATTAACACTTAGTCTTTTCTTTGAGGTATTAAGTGGGCAGAAACCTACTTTGACTATAGTGTTCATAGGTAGAGCCTTGGGGCAGGTATTAGGATTCAGTAAAGGCATTAGGACAGGTGCCTGTGAACATTGATGAAGGCTTGTGAATGTTGGTGGCTTTCCACGGGGATGAGCAGGATGTTCCTGTCATGCTGTCTCTCCCTCCGTATGATAATTGCTCTGCCTCAGAAATCTGCCAGCAAGGCCTTCCACCCAAAGCAGCCCCCTGACCCTGGATCATAAACATGAGTCCAAATCATCCTCTTTCCCTTGAGGGTTACTCGGTCTGTGCTCTTATGTAATAAGCAACAGAGGATACAGGAACACAAACAGATCTTAGACGTAAATTAGAACAAATCTGTCTTTACACATAGATAATCGGGAAACTCTGGTAGTTGAACTGGACTAGATCCCATGAGAGCTGGGATTCAGAGGCTGTTGTTTGCCTCTATGAGGCTCATGTGCTAAGGACTTGGAACCGTGTGCTACAGTGTTGGTAGTTATGGCCATCATGATGTGGGGCCTGGTGGGAGATAATTAGGTTATGAAGCACTCGCTGCCTTCATAAGGGGTTAATTTTCATATCATGGGAGTTGTAGCCTATCAGACCACATTAGTTATCACAAGAGAAGTGGCTCCAAAATAAGGCCTCCACACACACTTGGCCTCTTGAATGTTCCTTCTTCCCTTGCCCTTCTGCTCTGTTTTGTAGTACAGACTGAGGTACCCTATCAGACTCTAACGTCATCCTATTTCCTCTAGAAATCTCCCAGTCCTGGGGATTTTGTTTCAATAAGACATGGTATGTACACCTGGAGCTTGGAGCATGACTGGCCACTGAAATCCTCAAGAACAGGGTTTGTCAGCCTTCCATTAAAGGGCACCTCAGAGTCTGAAATCTACCCTTCTGGCAAGTGCCAAGAGAGGCATCTGTTGGTCCAGGCCCTGCACACTTTCAGAAGCAAGGTGCCCTCAGGGTGCATGGAAGAGGGAGACTCGGATGTCAGCAGATCTTGTTTCTAAGGGAGGCTTGGGGAAAGCTGTAGGGAAATCGAGGAAAATCTAGCCAGAAGGTAAAACACACAGAGCAGGCATCACTAAAGTCAAAGAAGACAAGCGGGACCCCTGAGAAAGAGGGTAGCTCTCACTGTCTGCTCAGGTTGTCCGGAAGTGCTCAGCAGCAGACTTTCCTCTGCACCGCTCTGGGGGCTGGAAGCCTGAACTGGGGGGACCAGCTCGGAGACTCTGCTGAGGGCTCCCATCCCAGCTTGCCATCTCCACATGCTCACGTCTCCTCAGCCCATGCACTTGTTCAGAGGAAAGAGATATTTCTCTTCCTCCTCTCATAAGAACAGCATGCCTTTAATCCCAGCACTTGGGAGGCAGAAACCGGTGGATCTCTGTGAATTCGAAGCCAGCCTGCTCTACAGACTGAGTTCCAGGACAGGCTCCAAAGCTACAGAGAAACCCTGTCTCAAAAAGCTTCCCCCCCCCCAAAAAAAAAAGAAAAGAAAAGAAAGGAAGGAAGGAAGGAAGGAAGGAAGGAAGGAAGGAAGGAAGAAAGAAAGGAACGAAAGAAAAAAGACCATTAATCTTTCATGTCTCCACTTACACTCCATGACCTTGTCTAAACAGAATCACTTCCCAAAGTCCCCCTCCAAATATCATCACACTGTGAAGCAGTAAATAAAATTGCAGAAAGACATTGGCCTGGATCAACTAACTCAGCCCTAGTCCCAGCTTGTCAAAGCAAAAAAAGCAGAATCACTGGTCCTTACATTCCACATCCGTAAGCAAAACTAAGTTGTTTGTGTGGCTTTTGTTTCTTTCCTTTCCTTTTCTTTTTTTTTCTCTTTCTTTTCTTTCTTTCTTTCTTTCTTTCTTTTTCTTTCTTTCTTTCTTCCTCTCTCTCTTTCACTTAAGGGAATCCCTTCAGCTTTGATAAGTACAAACTAAATAATTCTGAGCCAGGCGTGCATGCTTGTAGTCCCAACATTTGGACACCGAAGCAAGAGGATCTTGAGTTTGGACTCAGCCTGGACTACAATGTAGATATTGCCTGGAAAAAGTCAGGGACTGGTCCAGACCTCAGTGGTACAGCACGTGCGTAGTCTGTGAGAGACCCTGGGTTTAATCCTGCATTCAAATAAACAAACATACAAATAGGTAATTTTGAAACAACCAATTTACTCTTTGCTCTGATTCTACTTTCTTAAGCCCCTTTCTGATCAGACATTCTGTTTTATAGAATGAGATGCTGTCTGAATCCAATTAAGATCATTTAAATCTAAAGCCAATTAAGTCACTTAAATTTGTTGTCATTTTGACTTTTGACAGTGGGTAAGACTTAAACAGAAGTTTCCAGAGACAGCTCACAATAGTATCCACTGAGCTTCGTAGAGATGTAAAGACCCGGACTAGGTGTTTGGCCCAGTAGAAGCTTGGCAGCAGTTTCAAGGGCTGGAAGTACATGAATAGCCCAAGGGTGTTTCTACGATTTCTAGGCCTCTCCCTCTCTCCAGTGAGAAATTCTCCCACACTAAGGAGTGAGTCCTTGGTCTGGCAGAATTCATGATCTCCAGGTACACATCTGATGAAGCTCTTGACACAGGAGCCCACATGACAAATATCCATGCACTTAACACTCACAGTTATGTTAGAAACCTGAAAACCTTCCAGGGCATGGAAGACTCAAGCAGGAGTACCAGAGACAGCAAGTCTATACCAGCCACCTCTCTCAACACTGATCAATATGGCCTCCCTCTGCAACTCAGCAGAAGCCCCTGTCATTGAAGAAGAAGATAAATAAGGACACCCATGTTCTGTGTCCCCCTTTTTCCTTAAAAAATCTCAAGGAAGTATACACTCCCAGCCTTGTAATTATAATGACCCCACCAGTGCCCTGCTGTAGAAAACCCTTCTTGGACACTTGAAACTTTAGGCCTCCTCAGTTTCTATTCTCTACTTACACACTACAGTGGCACAGAATACAGTACTCTCTTTCCAGCTGCCCCATGTCCTGGTCATGCTTTGTGGTCCATGTCACTGTGCTCCTTCCTGGCAGGTGTGGCCCTATTCTTTCCTCTTTCTATTGACATACCTAACACATTGGGTATTTAAAACAGGTGTCACAATATATGCAGTGTGGCCCCAACTAGGATTTTTTTAAAAAGTCTATTTAGGGAGCTGCAATGATAGCTCAGAAAGTAAAATGTTGTCCTTATGAGCAGGAGAGAATAATTTGGTCCCTAGAACCCACTTTCTTTTATTTTAATTTTATTATTTTTTTATTAAGATCTACATTTTTCTCTGCTCCCCTCCCTTCCTCTCTGCTCCCCTTCAACTGTCTCCCATGGTCCCCATGCTCCCAATTTACTCAGGAGATCTTGTCTTTTTCTACATCCAATGTAGATTAGATCTATGTATGTCTCTCTTATGGGTCTCATTATTGTCTAGGTAGAACCCACTTTCAAACAACAAAAAGCTCTCAGTGGGGAGGTGGAGACAGTTGGACTCCTGGGGCTTAAAGGCCAGCCAACCTAGGCCACTCCAGCAATTTCCAGGCCATGAGACCATGAGAGGCCCTGCCTCAAAAAAAAAAAAAAAAAGGTGGAGAGCATTGAGGAAAGACATAAAACTAGTACTCCACAGCGTTCTTTCTTAACAGAACTCATTGACAAGAAAGGAGCCCTAAGCAGGAGACACATATGCACCTGCACATACACAAATGTGCTCACATAAACACACAGACATACACACATACACATGCACATACACACACACATACACAATTACATAGGAATAGTGACAGGTCCTATCTCTGATATTTTCCATTGCTACAAAGCTTTGTCATTATCATTTCTTGGTGTAGACGTGTAGGAAGAATTAGTGAGACACACTGGGAGTTGCTTAGAGGATTCTATGAGACATCAAGGCAAGCAAACAAAAGTCTTTCCCCCTCCACCACAGCTCCAAAACGAACATCCCGCATACGTACTGTGTCAGCCAAAACTTGGACTCTCCCCACTCCATGTTTCCCATAAAATTACTCACGAATTGTTTCAGGATATAGCAAGGGTCCCCGGCGTGAGAACCAGAGCAATGAATGGAAAGCAGATGTTTCTGTGAGGCAAACCTCCAGGGGGTCTGCGAGCAGAGGCCAGAGCCCCAGAAGGAACTCACAGTAAGGGAAGGGTGAGTCAAGATGCTCAATTTTAGCTTCTCCCAAGAACTTGAAGGATTAATGGGAAGGAGTTGATATGGACTGTTTCCTTAAAGCCTAAAATAGCTGAGCCATTAAAAAAATACCACACAAAACATTTTTTATTATAAACACAAGGGAGATGGGGGTAGGTTAGATGGTATCAGAACAACTCAAGTTTTCTGGAAATATTTTTGATCCCAGGAATATAAAACACTATAGAAAGAGAAAATGCGTAGTCCAACAATGATACTATAAATGCAAGGTGTTCATCATTTAAAGTCACTCATGGACCAATTAGTCATCTAGACATGAGAAAAAAAAGGTAAGCACTTTGATCTAGCTGTTCTTATAAGACAATCGTAAGAATATAAACTAAACCCGGAATGGATTTTTCATCACTATGGCAATTAAAGCAAGGCAATATGCAGCAACAAAACAACTCTGTTCTTTATTTCTGAACTTCATACCTCCCTGATGGCTCCTCGGTCACGAAGTCTAACTCAGGAGACTCTTCTTTGTAAATTCAGAGAGGAGAAACATACAGAGGGTAAACCACAAGCCCTCAACCAAAGACAGAGAAATACAGGCATCTAAGAAGTTCTGCGAATGGCAGAAACAGTCTTCTCAGAAGAAGAGCACTGGGTATCCAATACCCAATGACACATACACACACAAGTAACATTATATGGACTGAGAAGGTTGTATTTATATATTTAGGTATATACAGAAAGAGAGGAAAGGGAGGGGAAATGGCAAATGATAAACTATCATCTCAAAAAAATTAAAAATTAATAAAAAGAAACAGGCAAATATTTAATTGTTTGTAACTTTCTCTTCTATTCCAAAAACAGAAAGAATGAAAAAAAGTTCATATTTGAGGAAATTAAAGTAACAATGCAAAGAAAAGTGTCAAGTGTTTTAAAAGCATTTACACTGATATACACACAGATACACATGCATTTATATACAGATATACATATATATACTCATACACATCTACTATATACATACATACATCACTTATATACAACACATACACAAATACACACACTCATACATATATACACATACATACACAAAACGCATATACAAACACTCATATAATACAAACACATGCAAACAAAAGCTCATATATACGCATACATACATGCATACATACATACACTCAATGACATACACACATAAACAAGGCTGATTGAATCACTTGCTCGTGTCTCTGAACTTATCTCTATCATGGGCTTTGAGGGACTAAAACCACTCAAAATAGCTATTCAAGAATTATGGGCCGGGCGGTGGTGGCGCACGCCTTTAATCCCAGCACTCGGGAGGCAGAGGCAGGCGGATCTCTGTGAGTTCGAGGCCAGCCTGGTCTAGAAGAGCTAGTTCCAGGACAGGAACCAAAAGCCACAGAGAAACCCTGTCTCGAAAAATCAAAAAAAAAAAAAAAAAAAAAAAAGAATTATGGTAGCCAGGAATAAACACATAACTTTAGTCACAGCACTTGAGAGATCAAGGAAAGATGACCATAAGCTCACAGACAGCCTGGGCTACTTACCATGACCCTGTATCAGAAAGGGAAAAAATTATGGACTCTTGTGTGTTGTACAGGTATGGGCTCTCTTAAGGAATAGTGATCCAATTCATACCAAGGACTTGAGTAAAATATTGCCTGAAGCTTCCATGGAAAGTTTCCTCTCGGCTGAGGAGACATGAAGACATGGTCTCTCTGCATGCACTAGAAATATCCTTCACACTGTCGCACGCAGCTCCGGTATGTGAAAAAATAAAATCAGTATGCTTTGGAGAAGAGCCTGCGGATGACTGGCTCAGACTTCTCCTGGGTTTCCCAACACGTGAGGGAATGAAAGCTAGGCCAAGCCCAGATTCCTGTTGCTTGTATCCCCAAACATCCCACCTGATAAACTTTCTGTTCATGTCACTCGGGTGTCACGTCTGTACCTCCATGTCAGCTCCACTGCCTCCCACGTAGGGCTGTGCATACTTAGCTCAGACCCAATTCTCGGAATCCCACTTGGGCAGAAAGGGACACCGTGGTACGTCCAGCTGCGCAGCTGGAACACATACTGCTGATTTCCCACCACGTGGCTAACTATAGAAGCCGAGGACAGCACACTGTGGGACACTGAAGCTTCTGGCCCTTCTCCCATGACCCCTGCCTCCCGCATGTCATAACAGCTGCACAGCTGGAAGCTGGACAGTCTTCAGCTGCCTCACTACCCAGCGAGTGTCCTGATACACATCTTCAGGAGAAAAAAGTAGGGAAGGAGGGGGCATGGTCTCCTCTTAGAGCAGTGATGTTTGACTAAAGCACCCCACATTACCTGGGAAATGTGTTGTGTGGCCAGTCCAGGTCTTCTCCAAAGACTAGAGTCCAAGGCGCAAGCTACTGAACTATTCTTCAACAAGAGGCTAGCTAATCTGCACATCTTTCCTGAGAGCCATTGCAAAACTGAATTGCAGTATTCTTCAGTACAGACCAGCCCTGAGGGCTACCAAGAATCATCTACCAATGACACCGAGAGACTACTTATCTCCCATACTATATGTCTGAGGTCACAGCTTAACTATGTCCCATAAGATTTCCCTGCAGCCCATCTCAGCCATGCATTGGTCAGCCACACTGTCAAGGTATTGTCAGAGACAGCAACCCTTCTGAAATCTAGGGCTGTTGTGCACATGAGAATAGCCTATTCTTCACAGTTCTCAGACGATGCAATTCCCCTATACTGAGCTTCAACTCCCTTAAGTTCATAAGCCCGTTTCCCACTGCTCTGGCCCCTCCCATCCTATTAGCTGGTCCTGTTCTCTCTTTCCTCTCCTTAGAGGCTAGACTTCAGGGTGAGCCCCCTCCCCCCCCATCGCTCTTGCTGTCACGTGCTGCTTGTCCCAGTGCTGTGACAAAATACCTAACCCAACAACTTAACGTAGGACGGACTCATTTTGGCTCATGGCGTCACAGCATACAGTCCGCTGTGGCGGGAAAGGACAGCAGCAGGAGCGAGAGGCAGCTCGTCACACCGCATCCTCAGTCAGGAAGCAGGGATCCATGACTTGTGCTCACCTATCTTTCTCCTTGAATTCAGCTAAGGACTCCACGGAGTGTGTGTCTTCCAACCTTAATTATCCCAGTCTCAATGATTTCTCACAGACACACCCAGAAATTTGTTTCCCTGGTGATTCTGAATTCCTGTAAGCTGACAATCAAGACTAATTCCCCACCACACACACACACATGCACATGCACACACAAATTGCCAACCCCTGATTTGCCATCAATTAAAAGATTCCCAACCTTTCTTCCCCTGTACCCGGTAAGGCAAGTTTGGCCACCAGAAATCTCCCAGACTTTCAGATTCTGAATTGCAACAGGAACCAATCACTGGGTGTTCTGACTCAGCAGCCATACTACACCAGTTTCTTACATGTTGTTGTTGTTTCATATCCTAATTGTAATTCACAATTTTGGCAGTGTAGACTTCAATGTGTCAAGAGTTCTGTGTTCTGATCCTACCACTTAGTAGCTATACACTCTCAGACAGGTAGTTCAGCCTCTCTATGTGTTAAGATAATGATTCTTTCTTCACAAAGATGCTGTGAGAGTTTAACAAGTTACATATGCAAAATGACTTTTTTTTTGATTCTCATTCATTTATTCAACCATGACTTATAGAAGGTCTACTGTATATTCAGATACACACTACATAAAGACATCAAAGAGACAAACAACACACAAGTTTAGTCATGATACTCAATAGCATGTCAATAATTTGACAAAGGAAAAAACTAGAAGAGAGAATAATTTTGAAGTTATATACATGTTTGCATATTGATGGTGTATTAAAGGTGGCATGGTAGAGCCCCTTCCTAGCATTTTTATCTAGTTTTCACTCACGTTAAGTGGAGGGGCAAAATGACTTTTTAAAACATATTCTTTTTCCTTTTTTTTTTTTTTGATTGAGACAGGATTTCTCTGTGTATGAAGCCTTGACTATATTAGCACTCGTGCTGTAGACTAGGCTGGCCTTGAACTCACAGAGATCTGCCTGCCTCTGCCTCCTAAGTGCTGGGATTAAAGGCGTACACTACCACTCAGCTATAAAATGATTTTTAACAATGCTTGGAGGCAAAAACTGTCCAGGGCATGTCAGTTACTATTCGGTAGAAAGAATTGAGGCCTGTGGGATCTTTCTCCACTTCCTTTTCTTGGCTTATTCAGACCCATGGGCACTATCTTCTCTTGATGTTACAAAGCAAGATCTGACTTTTGATATTTTATCTCTTTTCTCTGTGCTCTGAGCTCAAACATATTCCTGGAATTCATTAGGCTGCGAGTTCACGGGGGAGTCTGTCTTCTTATAGGCAGAAGCAAGGCAATGAGGGTAGAGAGGGCAGAGCTGAGGGGGGGCTCCCCTCTACCTCATCCACGTCTTTGGCTACTATCGCTTATCCTCTTCCCTCTGGCCTCGTTTGTAGCCGTGCACAGTCTCTTTTTGCCCTTTCTCTCTTCCACCTCTGTGGAACATAGTCTTGACTTCCTGCCTCTCCTAAGTGACACCCAGGCTGTTTCTGGCTTCACCACCAATGACCCCCCATGGCCACCGGCAAACGTGTCATTCTTCACTAGTTGACATCTCTATAGTGCTGCACCATCTCTCGCCTTATTGAAACTGCTCTCCTGAATTCCATGACAGGAGTCTCTCCTATTTATCCTTCCTTTCTACAGAGCCCCGCCTCTTCCTTTCTTATGCTAAACTCTCTTCTTCTGGCCACTCATAATATGTTATATAACTTATAGACTAATTCAACACCTAGCCACAAGTCAAGGAACTAAGTCTGTTTTCTGTTGCTATAACACACTACCATAAACTAAGAGAGTTATAAAGAAAGGAAGTCCTATTTCCCTCACAGTTCTGGTCCAAGGTCAAGGAGATGCATTTGGTGATGACTTCCTTGATAACAGAGTCCTAAGGCAGTTTAGGGCATCATATGGTAAAATTGGAATATCGTAAGCAACCTAGCCAAACTAGATTTATAGCAGACCCACTCCAGAGACAACCCACCCATCCATTAATCTATCAATTATATGATAGATTAATCCCTTCATGAAGGTGGAACTCTAATCGCCTCTTGGAGATTCCATGAGAATCACCCCTCCATATCTCATAGCAGGAGTGATTCCAGCATCGGTTTGGGGGACAAGTTGTATTCAAGCCAGAGCAGGTACCATGACAACAAAGCTGGTTAAGCAGGAACCACTGAAATTCTCCTCAAGAGGAATATCCATATCTATGTATTCCTTACACAGACACGTCACACATCTACAAAGAATGCCCTTCAAAGTTCTGTTCCAGTGACACTATAAATAAGATGTTGTCCCCGCCCTCATCCTCGGCTCAGAGGAAAAAGGCAACATATGGATAGACAGTATTTAAAAGAAGAAGAGGAAGAAGAAGGAGGAGGAGAAGGAGGAAGAAAAAGAAGAAGAAGAAGAAGAAGAAGAAGAGGAGGAGGAGGAGGAGGAGGAGGAGGAGGAGGAGGAGAAGGAGAAGAAGAAGAAGAAGAAGAAGAAGAAGAAGAAGAAGAAGAAGAAGAAGAAGAAGAAGAAGAAGAAGAAGAAGAAGAAGAAGAAGAAGAAGAAGAAGAAGAATGTAAGAATGTGCTGGGCAGTGGTGGTACACACCTCTAATCCCAGCACTCAGGAGACAGAGGCGAGGCAGTGAATCTCTGTGAGTTTGAGGGAAGTTTGGTCTACAGAATGAGTTCCAGGACAGACAAAGCTGTTACACAGAGAAACTCTGTCTCAAAAATAAAAAAATAAAAAAAAAACCCACACACAAAAAAAAAAAAAAAGAAAAGAAACCAAACAAAAAGTGTAATGGCCAAGACATGGCTTGGGTGCAGTAGGGACACAGCCTTGTGATTCTCCTCCACTCTTTCTCGTGTTTTTCTCAGGTAATCAAAACCAGGCAAGTGATTTCACCTGATAGCATTAGTACATGGTGCTCAAAATTTGACTTCCTTGGCAAATGCCTACCAGACATCTCTACTACATGCCCTGCGGAACACTGAGCCCCAAGAATATCAATATAAAGATAAAAGTTACTGTGAATCATTAACCTTATTTCTTCTCTGCCCAAGTTCAATAGACTCCTAGTTCATCACTCTGTTGGGCTTCTCTAAAAACCCTCATTCAGAGTTATCTGTCTGAAGCATAGGTTAATTTTATCATCCCTACATCGGCTAAGAAACTACCAAAGGAGCTGGGCATGGTAGCACATACCTTTAATCCCAGAACTCAGGAAACAAAGGCAAGTGGACCTCTGTGGGTTTTACATTGTGAGTTTCAAGGCAGTACAGAGATCCTATCACACACAAAAAAGGAGGAGGATGAAAAAGAGGAGGAGGGAAGGAAGGAAGGAAGGAAGGAAGGAAGGAAGGAAGGAAGGAAGGAAGGAAGGAAGGAAGGAAGGAAGGAAAGAAAGAAAAGAAAAGAAAAGAAAAGAAAAGAAAAGAAAAGAAAAGAAACAACCAAAGCAAAATTGAAAGATGATTTGATTGTCCGATACCCTAACCAGACTCCCGTCTGTTCTTTGGCTTCCTGGGACCCTTGCATGCGAGCCTTACAGCATCACTATGAAGAGGGATGCATTTTCACTGGGTGTGTGCTTTTCCACCCCAGAGCCTGTGTACACGATACCCCTCATGTCTAGAATATTTCCCTCTGAAAGCTTCATGTCCTTAGGAGTTTGACCCACAAAGGCTATCTGAAATGCCTTGGGCCCTGAACACCCACACAAGGAAACTTTAGAATCCTGAGTCACACAGGTTGCATAAGCTGAAAGCGTCCTAAAGTAGAAGCTGCCTTAGGGCCATCGGCCCGAGTACAGAGCCTAGAGCTTGCTGGGTAGGCAGTGAGCACCTGCCTAGTGAGGCGGCAAGCTCATTAAGCTATTTGAACAGCTGGATCATAATGCTTTACCAGAAAGTTGAATTTTCACCTGAAATTTTAGTCGGAACTTCATCTCTAATAAAATTAGAATATAAAGGTGTCTGAATCTCATCTCCCTGAACACAGAAGACAGAGATGCCAATGAAAAGAAACAAGAGAAGAAAGAAATGTACAGGACTTAATTTTGGCACAGTGGTCAGTCCATCATCACTGAGACAATGAACTCCTGGGTAAGCTGCTTTGGGTCAGTGTCTTATTGATGGCATTTATTCTTTACCTTGGGAATTTGGCTTTTTTCTAAAATAAGCATAAATTTTTCTCTTATTTCTGTTTTTGAGACAGAATCTCACTATGGAGCCCTAGCTGACCTGGAAGTTACCACGAAGACCAGGATAGCTCCCAAACTCATGGAGATCTGCCTATCTCTGCTTCCTGAGTGCTAAAATTAAAGGGACATGCCACCATGCCCAAGTCGTTTTTCTTAAGTTTTTTAATTAATGCAGTGGTGGCTGGTGACCCTTTCAAGCAGGTGACCAGCACAGATGTGTTTGGGTCAATGAAACACAATTTCCAGATATACAGAGTGGGGACCTCTCGCAAGGCCCCGTGGGACTGTGCCCAAAACCCAGCAGACACCATTCTATAAGGGAGAATTAAAAAACAGGAGGGCAATGGTGAACCATACTATTATTTAACATCATTTTATGAGAAAGCTGGAACACCACAGTGTCCATGCCCATGGCTGAATCTACCATCCCACACCTCCATATACGTTAAGAAGGGGTCCTAGAGATTTTTGCAGAGTTTACGGTTTTTCAGAGAAATTTCCTTGCCCTCTTGCCTTTGCCACCATCATGCTACCATCTGAGTTGGGGTTGGGGAGAAAAGAAAAGAAATCAAAAAGGAAAAGGGTGCTCCTAGGTACGGTGGAGGAGTGAAAAGGTGAAAAGGAGAGCATAGGCAGAGGCAGGGACATCTGGGAGAGTCCAGGGTGGACTTGATCCTGAGTCATGTGAGAGAAGGAAGAGGAAAGGAGAGGGTGAGAGGAGCACCCGGCACAGCAGCCAGGAGGCCCAAAAGGAAGTAGACAAAAGTCAAGGTAAGCAAAATGGCTGGATTATATAGGGAAGGACAGCTGGGGGAAGGGCAGCCCAGCCTGTAGGCTGGAGAATTTAGGGGTGGGGTATGCCAGGCAGGAAGGCTCTGCAGCATGTAGGGACCAAGGGATGCAGGGAAAACCTGCTAGTCCGGTATGCCTTGATTTGTTAAGTAGGCACCTCAGCTGTTTGTTCCAGGGTTTGAGACTTAATATTGTCTATCTATACACACATTAATGTACATGATCAAAAGCTTTTCTACAGCTATATACACATATATGTGAGAAAATAAAATAGTAAATGGTGAATTGAATGTTGTGACTTGGGTTTGCAATCCTTCCACTGAAGAGATTGAAATATGAGGATTGCCATAGTTTGAGACTGATCGGGGCTACGCAGAGAGTTCTAGGGCATCCTCAACTACAGAGCAAGACCCTGTCTCAAAACTTAATACTAAAAGTGAGCTTTATTGACCAAACTTTTGCATCAAGCTAACATGAGGACAGAGAAAGACACCCAGTTTAGCCTAACTATTATCCAAAATTTTATATTTGAAACATTTCATTTTTCTCTATAAACACTCTCTCATAAGAGATTTATCTTGCACAAAACCTCTATATTTAATTATTTCAAATATATACTTATTGTCCTGAATATCCAGCTGACCACTGGACAGCTCTTCCATCAGACACCAATTTACAGTCACTAATGTTAAAGTCTCCCCCAACACTTTTCAACACAGATACACAATAGCTCCTAGAAGCAGGGCCTGTTGAAACCCAAACCAAACTGGACACATACACACAAAAAAGCAGAAATGTACAAATGTGGCCCAGTTGCTGAAAACTTGTTTTAGCTGAGAGAGCTCTTGTTAAAAAAACATCTTGTTTGGAGGCTCGGTGTGTGAAAATGGGAATAGCACCCCTTCCCAGGCTGTAAAGGGGTCCTCAGAAAGAAGGCTAAGACATGAAGCCAGACTTCATCTGCTACCTACCAAGGTCCCAGGGATCCTGCTAATTCACAGAAATCTACAAAAGACTGTTCAAAAACCACCAGTTGAAATCTATGAAGATATTCCTTTTTTATATTTTATTTACTCACTGTGTATGGGTAGGGCATATGTGTACCGTGGGGGCACATCTGGAGGTCAGGGGACAACCTTCAGGAGTCAATTCTTGCTTCCACCATGTGGTTCCAAGGACCAAACTCAAATCACCAGGCCTGGCAGCAAGGGCCCTTTATCTGCTGAGTCATCTCACAAACCGCAAGATGTGTGCTCCCATTCAATTAAAAAAAAACAATAACAGCTCTTCTTGGTTGTTCTATTCATTTGTTTTGTTTGATGGTATCGCAAATCAAACCCTGGGCCCCACATGCTGGTAAGCACTCTGCCACTGATTCACATCCCCAGCTGCAAGATTGGTTCTAAGTTGTTTGATTAGCAAGTTTTTGTTTGTTTTCTGGATTTCGTGTTAGTAACCTCACCACATTTTCTCAAAAACAGTAAGTTCTAAGAACAAGAACAACCTAAAATTAATCAAACTTTGTTAGTTACAAAGGACAATATTTAAACTTTTGTCTTTCTCTTATAAGAACCCACTATATCTTTCTTCTGTAAAAGTCCTATATTTGAAAATCTATTATGACACAGTCAAATAAAAGAGGAAGTGTGCAGAGGGTAACCTTGACCAATATGTTTTACGGCTCCATCAATTTAAAGAAACATACAGCAAAAGCCAGGCAGGGTGGTAGATATCTGTTTTCCTAACCCTAAGGGAATGGAGGTAAGAAGACACAAGTTCAAGACTAGCCTGAGCTACACAGTGACTGGGCAGGCAGTCTAAGCTCAGCCAGTCTTAGTTTGGTAGAAAACTCTATAGACAAGGAGAGCGGGGGAAGAAGGGGAAAGGAAGAAATATCTTACAGGTAGTTTAGAAGAAACAACTGTTACGAAGATCAAATTATTAGTCTCAAAATGATACCCATGTGACAAAACAATTACCAAAGCTACACAAAAGAAGGCTCACCAATTAACTGGTTGGCAAATCATAGCTATATAGTTTGGTGGGTGCTGTGCTTGAATGCCGATTGCCCCGCCCCACCCCACAAAGTTCATGGGCCTCAATGTGACGATATTAAGAGGAGGCAGAACCGCTAGTAGGAGGGCCTAATGGAAGGCACACAGGTCACCGGGAGCCCTTGGACAGCACTGCTGCTGGTCTTTGTGAAGTGAGTTAGCTTCTGAAAAGTGGTCTAGCTTGCCCCCTTCTCCAGCTTCCTTCCTGTATCCCTATGTGACCTCTCCCTCCTGCAGGCAGTCCCACCATGCAACCATCCACAACGATGTTATGCGGTCAGGCAGACCTTACCAGAGGCCAAACAGATAATGTCTTCTGATCAACTGTCAATTGAGTAAACCCTTTTTTCCTTACAAAGTATCCAGCTTCAGTCATTTTAGAGCAAGAGAAAAGTAGACTGGGATAGTGAATCTATTGCTCTGACCTTCTGTAAAAACAAGCTTAATGAATTTCACAGCAGAGGAAAAGCCTTTCACCACTGAGCAAGGCTTCCCACATAATGAATAGGCACTGAATAATGAAAATAAATTTTTTAAGAAAAATGTTTAATTTTTATCAGACGTGTTCAAAAGATACCCCAGAAAAGACATACTTAGAAAATATCATAGCAACTACTTGCCTCAATATTTTTTTCTGAAGAGGTGTAAGATTATTAAATATATAGATCAATGATCCTCAATCCTGGCTACATACAATCCTTATATAGGAATTCCATAAACTCCTGATATCTTTACCTTACTCCAGACCTACTTAATGGGAAGATTTTTAGGGCTGGGACATTCATATTTTTGTCCTTTCTGGGTGAGTTTAGTGTCAGCACTGAGAACCACTGACCTGGAGGCTTGAGTCAGCACACATGATATAAAGATGTTGAGAGTCAACCAGAACAAGCCACTCTAAGAGCAGTTAAGGCTGCGAGTTTGAAGTTCCCATTGGTGCAAACTGAATAATGACAGTTAAGACCAGGCTTGATAGCCGTCTACCTGAAGCTCTCTTTCTGGGATTATTGAGAGAGCAAGTTTGCGCGTCTTGGTGGGTTCCTCCATGTGCCACAAGGCGACTGTTTCAAAGTTTTAGATTTAGAGAGCTGGAATCGCCATTTCGAGTAATACAGCTGGTTTCAATAGATAAATATGATCTCATTTCCATGGAAATATTTTACCAAGTGAAGCAGAGTTGCTAAAGCAATACTAGTTGTTCCCGAAATAAGTAGCTGCACTCTTAGCTTGTGATATGTCAAATCATTCAGGAAATGCTGAACGGTTCTCAAGAATATATGAAAGAACTCCAGCATAGGAAGGTCTGGGGTGGTAAGTTCTAGGGGTTGGTGTAGTTAACATAGTGTGTTGCCATTCTGTGTACACTCAAATTAGGCGGTAAGCACCCGGGGTTCGAAGAGAAATACACTGTTGACTTTTATGGTGGTTTAGAAGATTGTGTCCGGTTTCCCATAAAAATCTCACGTGCACAATTCTGTATCCATAAGAGGCCAATAAACAGGAAAACCTCATGCTGATGCCAAAATATGAGCTCTTCTTAGAATATACTGAGAAAACTCAGAATCAGGAACTTCAGACGCTCTTGACTGAAGCAACCAGAAGCCACCAGAAGAGAGTAGAAAAGCGGGTATACATTTTCAGCATCCTAATTCACTTTTATATGAGTAAATATAAATTACCTCCCCAGCCTTTTGGTATGGAGTCATGATTGGTGTTCTGTGCTGTTTTCTGGTTAAACCACACTCACATGTTATGGTTCTATTTCTTTTTAAAATGGAATAGGACCTTACAGAAACTTAAAAATAATAGCTGAGTACACATTTTAGGTATTTTTACTGTACTTCCCTAATATTTTATAGCTGACCACTCTATGCCTAAGTTGCAATTTTTCATGTTGCTTTTTTTAAAGCATTAGGAGCCTTTGTTGTACATGTGTGTTCATGTATGTACAGATACACATGTGTGGGTATGGGGCAGAGTACAACTTACGGTGCCATTCCTCAGGTACCATTGGACATACTTTTAGTCTTGGTCTCTCATTCATCTAGAAAGCACCAAGTGTAGAGGCAGGCTGCTCAGTGAGCCCCAGTGGCCCACCCACCTGTCTTTTTCTCCCCCGCACTTGGATTATAGGTGCACACTACCACACCCAGAATATTTTATATCGGTCATGGAGATTTTTATTACAATACATGTTTACAGACCCAGTGTTTTACCAGGCAAATTTTCTCCTTGGGTCTCTTTCTTTTTAAATTGAGATCGAATCAACATAGCAGATAGTTCACCAACTTGATCATCTTAGATTGTCTTTTCTTATGTCACCAAGAATTGAGCCTTAGGCATGCTAAGCAAATACTCCAGTAAGCTGCATGCCTGGTTCCAACTTAGTCATTTTTAAGTTTGGGCTTTAGTATAATCATAATCTCTGCAAGCCGCTTCATTATCTGAATTTAGACCCAAGGCATCATCTCAAGAAACCTGCACCATTACTGGTCGCTCCCTATTCTCCCACCTCCATCTCCTGGCTAACACGAATCCACTTTTTCCCTTATGAATTTGCTTCTCTGAACTTCTGAAGCCACGCACTGTGTAGTCTTTTGTGCCGTGCTTCTTTCACCTAGTGTTTTCAGAGACCCTGTCTTTTCAGTGTACCTAACTTTCTTGGGCTATCCTAACTTGGTTGTTGAGCATCCCCACAGAGGTCTAGGAGTTAAAAGTTTAATCTCTAAAGTAAGGGAAGGTGGTGCAGGCCTTGAGAAGTGGGATCTTAGAGAATATCTTTAGGCTGCTGGCTGGAGATGGGCGCTGAGGAGTACTATGGCATATTCTTCCCATCCTTTATTTTGACTTTTATAAAGTGAACAGCTTTCTTTGCCATGTATTCAGACAACGACCATGCAAACGCATACACACTAAGACACACATCAATGGGTCTACTCCATCTTGGACTATAATCTCCAAAACATGTAATCCAAACTAAGCCTTTCTCTTTCTGAGTTAATTATCTGAGGTAGTACATTATAATACAGTGAAGGCGGGTAACCACAGGCCCATAGAGCAACCAGCTTATTTCAAGGCAGCAATGCTCATCATCTAACACTGACATTAAATTAGTCTAGGGAATATTTGATTTGATTGCAAATTTATAATATCAAATGCAGCTGGCATACACAGGGCTAAGACTAAAGAACACTGTTAGCATGTACATAAACTATAAAGAGCATAACATACCAGCTTACGACAATGATATTCTGTAGTAATCCCAATACCTCGAGTAGCAATCAATTTATATTTCCAGCGAAAAGGAGAACAATGCTAGCCCAATGAATTGATTTAGTGTTAGTCAACTCCTCTACCCTGAGAAGAAGTACACAGCAGAGTACAGTAGTAATATGTTTGCGGTGACAAACAGCCTTAATTCTAGCATTTCAGGTGAGTTCCTATGAGGTCAGTCTTGTCTATATAGCACATTCTAGGCTAGCCCAGGCTACATCGTGAAACCTTGCCTTAAAAAAGCGAAAACGAAAACAGTAAGTGGCCTTATGCATGTCGCTATAACACCATCGATCCTTCTATGCAACTCCCTGCTATGTCTGGAAAACGGGGATTCATTGTAGCCATCCACCACTGTTCTTTCTGATCTCTCTTCTGCCTCATCTGAGAGGTCCCCCGAGCCTTTGGAGAAGAGGTATAGTATAGATATCCCATTTGGGGCTGAGTACTGTACGAGCTCAAGTTGACAAAATTCCAACATGAAGGGGAGATGCCGACATGAAGCACCCACTCCTAGTTGAAGATCTATTGGTAATTGGTAGCTGTCAGGAGAAAGAGCATTGGTTTTCTTTAATGGTATAACCCCAGGCAGGTTGAGTACCTCTCATGCCAGTGGATGGTTGC
The DNA here is from genome assembly GCF_950005125.1 of Chionomys nivalis. Classification (NCBI taxonomy): domain Eukaryota; kingdom Metazoa; phylum Chordata; class Mammalia; order Rodentia; family Cricetidae; genus Chionomys; species Chionomys nivalis. The sequence continues at coordinate 24,895,618 of NC_080093.1, read as the reverse complement.
ATTCTCAAGACTATATAGATGACAACACAAATTGAACTCCATAGATTAATATGTATGGAGAAAGAGAGAGAGAACATAAAGTTGGGAGATTATGGAATAGGGAATGGATCTGGGAGAAGTGGGGAGAGAGGCGACTATAATCAAAATATAATGCATGAGATTCTCGGATTAATTTTTTTAAAGCAGATGAAACAAGGAGGACTAAGGGTGGTTCAGTCATAGAGTGCTTACACAGCACAGGGGCTTGGAGTTCAATCTCCCCGGGGTACTGCAAAACAAACAACACAAAACTTTACCATGCCTTTCAAGGAGCAGCCCAGATATGTCCACTATAAAGTCTCTCCAACCTCTAACTCCTCGAAGCCCACACACTCTCCTCCCTTTACCATCTCAAGCTGCCTCTTATCATAGCACTAAGATTCCCTCAGTCTTTTCTTCCAGGCCAGACTGAAGCCATGTCAACCTTCAGTGTGATGAACTCTGTCTTCACGACCCAACTTGCCACCAGGACAATACAATTTTTACACAAATGATTACCAAGTAGCCCAATAAATATATGTTAATCAACAGATTAATATGTCTATAGAATAATTAGTGGCATGCAGCATTCTATAGCACTACAACAATTCCCTTCCCCAGACCATCTCTGATGGAGAAAAACATAAGTAGATAAAGAAAACAGCCAGGCATGGTGGCATAAACCTTTTATAATCCTTCCACTTGAGAATCGGAAAAGGCAGATCTGTATGAGCTTGAGGCCAGCCTGGTCTACATAGTAAGCTCCAGGCTAGCTAGGGCTACCTAGTGAAAAGAGAGAGAGAGAGAGAGAGAGAGAGAGAGAGAGAGAGAGAGAGAGAGAGAGAACTGATCTAGCAAACAGCAGAAATTGAGAACTTACCTATTTCATAAAAACCACTTTTAAATAGAGATCAACTTAAAAACAGAAACAAAGGGTGCAGGGAAATGGACTCAGTGGGTAAAGCTCTTACCACTCAAACATGAGACTCAAGATCTGGAATCGCCAGCCCCAGGTATGTGGGCAATCCCTGTCTGTAACCACAATGATGGGGAGTGGAGACAAGCAGATGCCTGGGGCTTGCTGGCAAGCTAAACTAGCCAAGAGGGCAACCTTCAAGTCGTGTGAGTAACTCTGACTCAAGTAAATGAATCAGTCAATCAATCAATCAATCAATCAATCAATCAACAAGGTAAAGAACAGAGTGAGGGAAACATTCTGATATCAATCTCTGGCATCCACTCACAGCTGCATAGGCAAGCCCACCTGTACAAACATATACCCCCCCCACACACACACACACTACAACATCGAACCTTTTTGTACTCAAATTCTCCAACATCTTCAATTGTGATTTGATTTTTTCCTCAATTAAATTTTACCGCAGCAATGGGTGAGTTTTTAGGTAGGCATGAAGGATACCCACTCTCAAGAAAATAGTTCCCAGTTTGGCAACTTTAAAAAGAAAACCAAAAGATTAAATCAAGAATACAAAAACAACCCAAAAACTGCAATGAACACTTGGGGAGGAGGGGTAAATGACCAAAAACCTGCCAAGTTCGTTTAGAAAAGTCATTATTAAAAATAGCAAACATGCCTGAGCTTGCAAACTGTGCTGTTTGCAGAAAATGCAACTGAGAGAATTAGGGAATGCCTTAAGAAGGAATGTATGTAATTCAAAGAGAAATACTAACCATGGTGACAGGTTTACCAAAAAGTCATGTGACTGTATAGCCAAAGTCAGTTCATAAACATCAAAGTCACTTGGAGAGCTGATCATATGACTGCAAGATCAACAAGATGATTGGATAAGAAGATGGACAGAATTTTCGTATTTGTTTCTCTTCTAAACATAAAACTGAAATTCTCTTCTACCTGGCAAACTAAAACTCCAGGAACAATTTTGATAAATGAATTTCAAGTTGAGCTCTTCAGAGCCAAATTCCTTTGTTTTGGTCACTGACACTCACCAAACACTCAGAACAGCACTAAGTATATAGTTGGTGCTCAATCAATTCCTGTTACATTGAACCAAATTGAAAAATATGCAGTATGCTGCAATGATATCAGCTAAGTCAGTTCACAATTTTAAAATTTTAGCCATGACTTCTGTCCCAGATCATTGTGTTTCTCAGGACAAACCTCCAGGCCACATTTCTTGCAACAGCTCAGCATTGCAAGTCACTCCCATCATGTCCTCATCACTGGCCAGAGGGACACAGAATCAGGACTCCAAGAAGCAGTGTTCAAGCTTCCTCCTACTCATCTTGATTATTTTCCTTCTTCTGGGAATGAATCTGGGCAATATCAGCATACTCATCTTGATAAGCGAAGGATTTAAATATTGCTTATAATTAGGGATCCTTCCTTGTTTTCAGCTTTCCATCTTTTATTTTCCTCCCTTCCTACCATCTTTCCTTTCTTTGCTCTTTGAGACAGGCTCTTCCTATGTAGCCTTCACTAGCCTGATAGTCACTATGCAGCTCAGGCTGACTTTGAACTCCCAAAGATCTTCTGCCTCCATCCCTGGTGTGCTGGAATTACTGAGTGTACCATCATACCAGACTTAAGGAATCCTACTGTTAACACTTACACAACAAAGCAGTTTGGCTAAATCAAACTCTCATATATTTCAGAACCCTTCCCGTTTAAAAAGAGATGAGTGAAAAGCAAGAATAGGAAAATGATTTGCTTGGGCCATTCTAGTCATGGGGAAGGGAGGGGAGCCTGCTGTTAAAGACCTAGAGGCAAAGAGCTTTGAAACCTTACCTGAAATGACAACATCTAAATTTCAACGTTGGTCTCATCTACACAGCTATGCTATGAGTTTTCCCAACTCTTGCAGACATGGATCTGAGCTTCCCAAGATGTTTAAGTTAACGATTTGAATCTAGTAGATTCTTTAAAACTCTTTTCAATTCTAAGATCGTGTAAGTATTAAGTGATTGAGTCCAGCCACTCAGTAACTGATCCATATTTTCCGGTCATAACTGGGCATCAAGAGTGCCTAGGATACCATAAGCCCTAAATTAGTGTAACTTTGGAGGGAAGACAAATTGCACAGCCGGCAGCTGCAGATTTCAAAAGCGAGTGAGCTCAGATACCTGTAGCCACAGGGTCTTCCTGAACTTGGCAAGCCTGAAGAGTCTTCCTTCTGGGCTAGCTCAGCAGGGCTGCCGGAATGCCCACAAAGCTCTCAGCAAAGCTGGGAAGAGCTAACCAAAGGCCAGACAAAATGCAAGCCGAGTGGTTCAGAATGCTGAATCGCCAATTTGCACTAGACCAGTGATTCTCTATCTTCCTAATGCTGCCACCCTTTCATACAATTCCTCACATTGTGGTGACGCCCAACCATAAAATTATTTTTTGTCGTTACTTCATAACTGTAATTTCGGAGACAGAGGTTTGCCAAAGGGGTCGTGACCCACAGATTGAGAACTGCTTGCTGCTTTGGACTAAGGCGCGACTGGAGAAATTGAGTTGCATTCATTTCAAACGTGAAAGGCTGGTGTTTTGAATAGACCAATTACCGGTAATAAACATTAGGGGAGTGGAGTAGGGTTAAAAGGCAAGAACACCGATAATCAAGGGGAAAAGGCAGTCTGTCTTGCATGGGAAATGTGCACCTGGAAACCGCAGAACACAGATCAAAGCCACTCTCTCCAGCCACCTGCCCAGAAACTCAGCGGGACACCTCAGGACACAGGACGAGTGGGCACGTGCTTCCTTTCTAAAACCAACAGGTGGCCAGATTTAGGATCTAGACACAACTGCGCTCTGGGACAGACGTTAGAACGGAGCGCCGGGGTCCTTCCCGGGGTCTAGGTCCAACCCTGCCACCCTTCCCGAATGCCGTGCCACCTGCACTACCGAATCGGAAAGCGGGAAGAGCCAGAGCAGAGCCTTCCACACCGGGACAGCGTCGGGACTAGGCGCGCGCTCCGCAGCTCTCTACCGGGTGCCCGCCCGCCCGCCCGCCCGCATCCCGGGGCCCGCGGGTCCTCACCTCCCGGGGACAACTGCAGCGCTGGCAGCGGCGAGCCCACATGCCCCCTGCGCGGCGGCCCCTTCCCCGGCCCCAGGCGTCTGGTGGCGGCCGAGGGGCGGGGAGCGCATTGGGCGGAGGCGCCGCAGGGGCCGGGGCGGCGGGCAGCGCCTGCCGGACACTGTCGCTGGAGTGATCCCACTGCCCCGCCCCCGAGAAACCAGGCTCTCAGCCACGCAAGCCCCAGGGTGACTCTGCCCAGTCGGGGAAGAAGCGTTGTTCCGGGATTCGCTAGGCGCTGGGGGCTAGGCCACGGGTGAGGGGCGCGGGGAGGAGGGGCACCTCCAGGTTATGCAATGCTCCGGCCCAGTAGCGAGCCGGCTTTCCTTATGTAGGGCTCTCTCCTGAAGAGACTGGGATGCCTCGGACCCACACTAAAGGAGGAGGCTGGGTGTTCTCAAAAAGAACGTTTACCTGAAGGGTCAAAGAGCAGAAGGTACACAAAGTCTCCTGCTTCTGCATCTGGCAGGGAAGGGAATCCTGCCACCCAGTAGGTTAGACCGTTTCACTGATCAGTCAGTTACTAGCATCCTCAGGACCTGAGTTCAGCTCGCCAGCAAAGCCCACAACTTTAGGAGATCAACTTAACTCTGAATCGCAGCTTCATCTATGAAATAAAAGCAACCTTTGCTTCACTCTTTTGCTGAGAGGAAGATTGAGGTGCAGGTGCCAGGTGCAATAACAGTCCGGGGTAGTGCCTGAAGAGGAACCGCCCCAGCCCTCCAGGAGGCAAGTGTGTGGAGCAGCTTCCTGGCATTCTTCTCGGCCGAAGACGGGTCTCTGAACCGACAAGTTAGACACTTCTGCTACTCAGAGTGGCCCTTGGATTGACACAAGCTAGGAACTGGTTAGAAGTGCAAACTCCTAAACCTGTCTTCTTTTCAACAAAAGTCCCTGGTGGTTCTGATGAACGTCAAAGTTTGAAAATAAATTAAGCTTTCAGAATTGAGAATAACAAGAAATCAATGGTCAATAATAGGCAACATTCTACGTCGGGATTGTTGCTGTTTGAGAATGAAGGTTCTGTTGGTGGTGGTGGTGGTGGTTTTTGTTTGGGTTTTTTTTTGTTTGTTTGTTTGTTTGTTTTTAACTGGAGTTACCTGTGGTTCAGGCTGGCCTAGAACGCTCAGTGCTCTCACCTTCAGGGCCCCTGTGCTGGAATTTCAGAGGCGCTGTGGCATTTTAAAAACAAGCCAGGAGGGTGAGGGTGTGGCGCCATCCTAGAGTGTTTGACTGTTATTTCTAAGCTCTGAGTTCCATCCCTAACGTTGCACAAAAACCAGCAGATTAAACACCCTGCGCCTCTTACCCCTTGCCTTGTATGTTTGTCTCCCTTTCTGCTGACCTTCCACACTTTAACTAGAAATTGGAATTTAAGGACTCTTTTTACTTGCATGAAACTCTAGTTTAGATCTAAGGGATTAGTAAATGTATGTTTAAAACATACACAGAAAGCAGAATTCGTTAGCATTGAAAATGAGCTTATAAATGCAGGGGCAGCCATGAGCCTGACCCCTCAGCTATGAAGGTCCTTAGGTCAAAGGCTTGAAAACTCTGCTTAGAGAAAGATTTCTCCCAGTTACACTGTTTTCAGTGGCAAATCAGTCTTATCTTCCATCTAAATAATACAGGGCAACTGGTTCTTTTGAAAACCTCTGGAGAATAGAACAAATCTTCAGACTTCTTTCTAAGTCACCACTCACGGGGCCTCTAAGAAAGCCCGGAACTATTTTATTTATTGGTTTAAGAGCTATGTCTCTGTTGTTTTATCCTTGATGGTGTTCAGAATTTGTTTGCCTGACTGCTCTCTGGCAGAGGGAGTTTTAACCTTTGAGAGTTTAGTGATTGGTGGTGTGATGGTACATGCCAACGATTCCAGCACTCTGGAGTCTAAGGCATGTCGTGGATGGTGAATTTCAGTCCAGCCTGGGCTACATAAGAAGACCTCTGTCCTTGAAGAGACAGACAAGAGCCATCGAGACAGCAGGTAAAGCTGAGTTAATTCCTGGGACACGTGTGACTAAAGGAGAGAATCATTGACTGTCCCAAGTTGTTCTCTGACCTCCACAAAATAAATAAACATGAAAATTGTGATGTTCTGAAAGCAAGGCTGGTGACTCACTTGATTGAGTGCTGCCTGGCAGACACGAAGTCTTGGGCTCACCAAGCCTTGTGAGCAGAGAATAAAACATGGACCAAAGAATTTCCCCCTTGCTCCCCTTAAGCTCCCTCTAGTCTAAAGGGCAAGGAGCGCTGAAGAAATATGTAATGTCATAGAGAGAGTGACAAGTCCTCTGGAGTAAATAGAGCAGGATGTGAGGATGGATGACTGACTGGGTGATTGCTTAGACAATGAGCACAAGGGAGGACTCTCATAAGAGGTGACATTTAACCCTAAATTTGAGTAATATAGCCAGTGAATCACAGATATCTAGAGTGAAAATGCTGACAGCAATGGGTAGTGCAAAGATATCTAGAGCAAAAATGCTGACAGCAATGGGTCATACTAATGCAATCATCATAATGGTGCCTGCGACATCACAGGGCTCTACTGCACCATCAAAATGTTGCGTTTTTATAGAACAATGCTATATTGTGGCATCACTACGCGGTGTTTTGCTGTCACAATGTTCCTTTGTGTCATCACAGTACTCCACTGTGACTTCACAGTACTCCATTGTGAGATCACAATGCTCTGTGTGACACAACCATGCTTCGTTATGATATCACAATGCTCCGCTGTGACGTCATAGTACTCCACTATGAGATCACAATGTTCCATTGTAGCAAAACAATGTTACATCATGACATCACAGGGCTCTTTTACAATATCACAGCTCTCTTAAGAGATCACAGTGGTTCTCATGTTACACTGTAATGCCTGATAGTGTCCACTGTGACTATTGTGTCTCTTGCTCCATTGTGACATCCTAATATTCCACTATGGAATCACAAGGTTCCACTGTCACATGACAATTCTCCGTGGCTCTAACACAATACTATCTTGTAGCATCACAGCTCAATTATGGCATTAGACTGTTCCACCGTAACATCACAATGCTTACTAATGGCATCATGATGCTCTATTGCTGCTAGCACGCTGCCGTCCTGTACTATCACAGGGCTGTCTAGTGCTGCGTGTGACATCACAGAGTTCCACTGTGACATCTCAATGCTCCTTGACAATAAAATAATGTAGAAAGTGTTCAATAATCGTGGGTTGCTGATACGTGTAACCTGAATAGGCAGAGCCTCATCAGGAAAACCACTTCCTATGGGGCCCCCCTTTCAGGCTATTGAAGCTGCTGCTGATACAGGTGTGGGCCACATGGAAGGGGAGGTGGACAGAGGAAGAAAAGTCTCTTTTCTCTTACACTTAAGAGTTGGAGTTGCTGGAATTAGAGAGGAAAGCCCATCTGTTCATGTTCCTTGGAAGAAAAGATGGGTCCCTAGACTCCAAACGGAAGGAAGACAAGGCACCAACTCTCTTCCAAGCAGAGGTGTGGGTCGAGCTTTCAGCATTGGTTGCAATGTTCTACATTCGCGCCGTTCAAGAGCACCCCACCATGTGGCTGTTTACACACACGCTTTAACCATGTAACTAATTAAATTCGGGTTTTGTGTGTGCCATTTGTTTTTGTGCTCATCTGTTTTGTGAGCCATGTTTCAAGGGCTCCTTACCAACATGCGACTAGTGTTTCTCAAGATGGGCAGCAACCAAACCCACCCCTCGTCACAGCAGGCCTTTCGGTAAGTGATGCTTACAGGTTGGGGTGAGGAGGTTAGACCAGATACACTGCTTCTCTGAAAGCTCTCATCTGTTCAAAGGCAGTGCAGAATGATAACGGTCCTTAAATGAGATGATTTTAAATGAGATGATAACATTAAATGAGGTGGTAACATTGCATTAAATGAATGCATTTAATTCAGTGTTTTGACCATTGTAAGCATGTAAAAATTTACCCATATTGTATTTGTGATTGACAGAGATTCTTTCCTGAGCCAGTTCTGGACCTCCACATTAGTATGGCAAGAATCTTTCTCCACTCACATCTGATCACCCTCCAGACCTGGCCAGTTCTTCATCCTCCACACCACAGAACGTCTGACTACTCTGGCCTATCTTCAGCAGGGATCAAATAGGTTGCTTTAGCTATAATCCCCTTTATCCCTGATGTTTCCTCTTGGTAGTTTTCAGTTATCTAACCCTATACCCTATGCCCTTGGTACAGGTGGAGACCCTATACCCTTGATTATAAAATCCTACTTGCCCATAATGTATGGAGCTACATACTGTATCTCTTTCTCCCCTTATAATACCTTGTTATGCCTTGTTATAGTGGTTCCTTAAAAAACTGTGTTCCAGAAAAAAATTCTTCCTTCCAATGGTCTACCAAGTGTCACTGAACAATTTTTTGTTAACAGGAGGCATGATACTATAGTCATATCAGTACTAATGAAGTAATCTCTGCTGATATGATCAGCTGACCTGAACACTCAGCTGCCTTTCCTCTTCCCTCCAGAACTGAGCACTACCTGTGCTATTCCAGCCTGGAGGCACAGTTTATTTGGTAAAAGTCCTACCATTTATAGCCAATAATTAACAAGTTTTTTTTTTTTTTAACTAACATAGCTTAGTGCAGAGTTTCTCAGCCTGTCGGTCACGATCCCTCTGGGATTGCTTAAGACCATTGGAAAACACAGATGTTTACATTATGACTCATGATAGTAACAAAATTACAGTTATGAAGTAGCAATAAAATAATGTTATGGCTTGGAGATCACCACAGCATGAGGAACTGTACTAAAGGGTTGCAGCATTAGTGAGGTTGAGAACTGCTGGTTTAGTCTAATTAATATCCAGAGAGAGTCTGAGAAGCATGACACCTTCAGGACAGCCATTATTGAAGAAGTATTTGTTCCTGTTGCCTGGTCAAACAAGATGTGTGGATTCAGAAGAGCCAATGAGAACACAGGCCTCAGACAAGGAGGATGTACCGTGTTCACATCAAAATGAAGGCTGGATGTGGGCATATGACCTTGACGCTTTTGTCTAAATATAACTGAGATGTTATTTTCAAGGCTAATAAAGATGTTAAGGATAACTATAAATAGCATACAGACAATGAAAGGATATATGTCGTCAATTACATGGAATTGTACTTGGTAGGAGAGTATAGTGAAATTCTTCTCTGGACTCTAAGTAACATATTTTTTAATATTATCTTCTCAAACTCTAATATCATGATGGGTTGGAGAGATGACCCAGTGATTACGAGCACTAACTACTCTTCTAGAGGACATGGATTCGATTTCCAGCACTCACGTGACAGCTCATAGCTGTCTGTAACTCCAGTTCCAGGGGATCTGACAGTCTCACACTTATGTGGGATTCCCCTCTGTATGCTGTGAATATGTTTTCTTGCCATTGGTTAATGAATAAAGGTGTTTAGACCAATGGCTTAGCAAAGCAAAGCCAGGCGGGAAATCTGAACAGCAATATCGAAAGAGAGTAGGCAGAGTCAAGAGGATGCCATGTAGCTGCTGAAGGAGAAAGACGCCAGAACCTTACCATACGCCATAGCCTCGTGGTGATACACAGATTAATAGAAATGGGTTAATCCAAGATGTAAAAGCTAGCTAGAAATATGCTTAATACAGTTTCTGTGTGGTTTTTCGGGTCTGGGCAACCGGGAAACAAACAAGCAACCTCTGACTACATCACACAGACATACATACAGGCAAAACACTAATGGATACAAAATAAAAAACAAATAAACCATTTTTTAAACAAATTATAAAAAAAGAACTGGTGTAAAAAAATAAAATATCATGACCCTTGAACCTTTCCCAGATCCCAGTCTCTTTATTCTAGTCATTAATTCCTTTTTCACTCTTCACATCACTTCTATTCTTGTGAGCATTTTCCTAGAATTCAATTCCTACTTCCTGAGCACCCTTCTGAGCACATCCCAGGCCCCCTTCTCGTTGTTGTGGCTAACACTTGCTGTCAACAGCTTGGCATTTCCAGTCCTGGCCTCCCTCTGAACTCCAGTTCTTGTCACCTGACACCCACTAGTTATTTTCACTTCCAGTCTCCCTCTCCATCACTTCAAGTTTTAAAATTACTTATCCCTGTGATTTTTTTTTCTTAACTTCCACAAAGCTCTCAAGTTGACCAGAGCATTATAGAGTATTCAGCAGCATCCCTGGTCCTGGACCAGTAGAGGTCAACACATATCCTCCTATTCATTGTGACTGTCTTCAGTACTTCCAAATATCCTCATGAAGCCAGAGGAAGGCTGGGAGGAGCCACGGTGGCTTACATATTACTTGAGGTGACGAATAGGAAATGGCTGGTGTAGTTTTTGACCAGGGTTATTATTTACAGAATATGGATGTCTACTCATGTATGAAGTTCAATCAAGGTAAGGTCTTCTCTAAAAATTATAGCTGAATATCTCATGAACACCTTTAAGGGGGGAATTAAATTGTGTTGTTCGGAATTACACAATAGTAAATATTTTGTTGAAATTCAAACAACACTAAAAGAAATTTCTTATATTCTCTTGTGATTTGAATGAGAAATGCCCCTCAGTAAGGCTCACTGGAACACTTGGTCCCAGCCAGTGGTGCTATTTAAGAAGATTCTGGAGCAGTTAGGAAGTGGGTCTTTACTGGAAGAGATGAACCCGTGAGGGATGGGCCTTAAAGTTTTATAGGCCAGTCCCATTTCCTGTTTATCCCCAGTGCCAACACTAGCTTCCTGCTTGTGCCTTCATTCCTCGCCTGCCTACTGCCATGCCTTCCCAATCATGACAGTCTATGTCATGTCCCCTCATGCCTTCCCAGTCATTACAGACTATGTCATGTCCCCCATGCCTTCCCAGTCATGATGGACTGTGTCATGCCTTCCCATTCATGACAAACTGTGTCATGCACCCCCATGCCTCCCCAGTCATGATAGACTGCGTCATGTCCCCCAGGCCTTCCCAGTCATGGCGGACTATGTCATGCCTCCCAGGAACTATGAGCTAAAGTAAGCCCTGTCTTCTTTAAGTCACTTTCCTCAGAGCAGTTTGTCACTGTAACGGGAAAAGAAAAGAGACCCTCTCTTAGAGGGCTTCCTTCTCTGTCTACGGTCACTCTCCTCAGTCTCGTTCCCCCTCGTGCAGAAGTCATTAGAACTGCTTTCCTCCTTTTCTTCTCCCACTGCCCAACTTGTACAACCGACCTTCTCAAGACAGTTATAGCCAGCATCCTTTCTACCAAAAACTGGTTTTCCCTGTGCCCCTCTCATTCCTTCCCTTCCCTCTCTCTGTCTCTCCATGTGTGCCCCCCTCTGTTTATCTTTTTCTTTCTTTCTCTTTCTCTTTCATTTTTGCCTTTTGAGGCAGGATCTCACAATAGAGTTAGCCCTGAATTCCTAATCCTCTAGCCTAATCCTTATCCCCTAGCCATAGCTTCCCGAGGGCTAGGATTACAGGCATGTGCCATCTCACTGATACCCTATTTTCTGTATCTAGACGGCACTCAATTGCCAATTAGTAAAGTATGTTCCACTCAGTCTTCAAGATCATGCTCCTGAAATGTCACCCTTTGTCAAAGCTTTCTCTCTCCTCTCCTCTCCTCTCCTCTCCTCTCCTCTCCTCTCCTCTCCTCTCCTCTCCTCTCCTCTCCTGAACCCAGGATACTTCCATGCTCAGCCACTGAGCCTCATTCTCAGTCCTATCTTCACCTTCTTGTTCTATAAGGTCATCATGCACTCTCTCTCTCTCCCACACTCTTGCACATGTCTAGGGATTGCCCCCTGGCTTTGGCCTGTAGAGATCTGATGGCGTTCTTCACGGTACTTCAAATCTCAACTTCTGTTGATGTTTGCGGCTTCTCTTGAAAGCCATCAGAAGAAAAAAAAATAATTAATGGCTAGAGTGGGGAGTGGACAGGTAGTTATAAAGTAAATCACATTCAGCAACATAGCTATTTAGAATCTATATACCAACCTATAGACATTCACAATGTGACACTTTCGATTTGGTTTGTTTCAAATTGTCAAAATAAATAGTAAAATAATAAATAAAAACAATAATTTGGAATTTAAAATAAGCATTCCAATTTTTCCACAAAGCCTCCACCACGACAGTTCTAGGCAACGTCATTAAGAAGCAAAGCACAGATATCAGACAGATTGGAGGTCAAGGCCCAGACCCACTCACTGTTTGTCTACTGGGTGACCTTGGGCATGCATATGACAACTCGGAACTTTGGTTTCTTCATTAATTTGTCTTCTCCCTATGACTACTGTGAAGGTTAAATGACAAACAGAACAGTGGGATACTCTTCAGATTAGCTGAAGCTAGCACTAAAAACATTTTAGCTGGAAATAAACACCAACATTTCTGCTTTAAACACCTCAGCTTGCGATGCTTGATGGGAAACAGTTTTTCTGTCCTACTGACCATTCCTCAGGTAGGAGGTTTTTTGTCTTTTTTTATTTTTTTATTTATTATGGATACAATGTTCTGTCTGTGTGTATGCCTGCAGGCTAGAAGAGGACACCAGACCTCATAACAGATGGTTGTGAGCCACCATGTGGTTGCTGGGAATCGAACTCGGGTCCTTTAGAAGAGCACGCAATCCTCTTAACCGCTGAGCCATCTCTCCAGCCCCCGTTTTTTTGTCTTTTTCTCATACAATACATCCTGACCACAGTTTTCCCTCCCTGCACTCCTTTCAGCTCCCTACCATCACTTCCGCTTCCTCCCAGATCCACTCCTCCTCCTCCTTTTCACTTGAGAAAAGAGCAGGCCTCCCAGGAATATCAACTGAACAGAGCATAAATTACAGTAAAACTAGGCATAAACCCTCATATCCAGGCTGTGTGAGGCAGCCCAGCAGGAGAAAAGGAGCCCTGGGGCAGGCAAAGGAGTCAGAGACACCCCCTTCTCTCACTATTAGGAGTCCCAAAAGAACACCAAACTAACAACCATGGCGTATTTGCAGAGGACCTAGCACAAACCCATGCAGGCTCCATGAGTGCCACTTCAATATCTATGAGCCCCTATGAGCCCTGCTTAGGTGATTCGGTGGGCTTGGTGGTCTCCTAATGTCCTAGACCCCTCTGGCTCCTACTCTTAACACACACACACACACACACACGCACACACACACACACACACACACACACACACACACATTTCTGCGGGCTTCCTGGAGCTCAGAAAGGAGGGACCTGATGGAGACCTGCATTTGGGCTCTCTCTCTCTCTCTCTCTCTCTCTCTCTCTCTCTCTCTCTCTCTATTTGGTTGTGGGCTGCGAGTATTAATTAATCGCCACAGAATGATTTATGTAACAAGTGAATGCTAGTTATGTACTGTTTCTGCTGATGATGACTGAGGCTGCTCTGGTAGATCCACTCAACTAGTGTTTATGAAGCAACTACTATTAACACCAACCACCCTGCACAGAGAGGGCCCTGACAGGCCCACTCCTAGCCTAATTCTTTATTAGTGAAATGAGAAATTTCCAAGCTGGGTACCTCTATGTAGTTATAGTATTCTCTAACAAAGATAGAATCCTCTAAATGATAATTTTAGACCGATAAATATATGTTTGTATGGAAGTATGTGTTTTTCTGTATCATTGTCCCCAAATCAAACACGGAAATATTGAGGCCAGGTCCCCAAGGCATAATCCATGAACTTCCAGACTTATTTTTCTTGATCTCACTAGATCCATACGCAGGCTTTGTATCAGTATTAGTATCAATGACTTTGGATTAGCTTTCCCATTGATATATCATTCAATATGTCACTTATTCTTTTCTCCAGGTATGCGTTTTGTTCTAGCATTTTGTTTCCCACATTTTATTTAAATAAAGTTATTTAATGTCCTTAGTGTTAAGAGCACCCCTTTAAATGGAAAGCTGTGGACTATTTATTAATTATTAATGTTAATAAACATTAATATTGAGTACCTGTGATGTCCCAAGCTTTATGTATATGTTATTTTATATAGTTTCCACCATGCCTGTTTGCCAATTGAAGACAAGTAACTACAAGCAGTTAAAGAAATGATACCACACTGTGCAGCTGGTAAACAGTGTTGGTCTGTGAAATAGGTCTATCTCTGGAGTATCAGTTGCAAAGACAGCTGGATTCTTTCCACCATCTCTGCTTCCACATCCTTTGCAGTGTGACTTTGTAGCTCCTCCCAACAAGAGATGGTACCTATTTCCACACCCTTGCATACCGACCTTGTGATTGTTTTAGCAAATAGGGAAGAGAAACGACAGTGGAGTTGGCCTATTGGGCTATTAGGGTTCACATGGGCCAGCTTGAGTCAGTCCAGTTGTTCATTCCAAGGCCCAGACACTGAGTGAGTCGAGCCAAGAAGAGCATAGCTGTTCTATAGCAGGCAGCAGGTGCATGAGTGAGCCCACCAAGACCAGATCAAATTAACAGAATTGCTCAGCCAAAGACCTACTCGTGTTGAAAATAAGTAACCACAGAGACACGGCTATTTGTTGTTCAACAATAGTTAATCAAGAAATGGAAAACGTAGTCACCCAAGCTCCAACTGTTAAATACACCTTCCTTACGGTCGTGCTAAGAGAGAAAACTTTGCAAACACACCTATTAGACGGTTTTCACTTAGGTTTCTTTTTCAATTTCTTGTTATACTTACTTATTCGAAGACATGTCAAGTCACAGATATGGAGGTCAGAAGACATCCTGTATATAAGTCAGTCTCTGCTTTCACTAAGTAAGTACTGGGACTGAACTCAGGTTGTCAAGGCTGGAACATTCAAAGAAAAGAGAAACCATTTGTCCCTAGCGAGCCAATTTATTATGTGCTGACTCACAAACTGAACTACAGCAAATGACGCTCTATTTCTACCATGAGGTGAACACAGAGCAAACAAACAGCCAGAATTCTGGAGCACCCGGTCGGGTCAGTACTTTTACACAGTACAATAGTGTTTTAAGGCATGGCTCCCATCTTAAAGGAATTTATCGTCTAGTTAGATATGTAATACAGCCATGGAAGTAAGAGAAGCTAAATGATGAAATATTAAAAAAAGAAACTTCAAATAAAAAGGTGAATGTGGTCATTTTGTTTCAAAAAAAGGAGATATTTGATCATTTTGGTAAAATAAAACAACTCTTGATAGGAGAATTCTGAGAAGTAACAAGAATGGGAATGAAGCTAGTAAGAGGGAGGCTGGCTTGTTGGAATATTTCTATAGTCAAGAAAACCGTCTTCAGGCAGCTCCTTGCCCTTGGAGAGTTCGAGAATGGAGTCCCACTTTAGTGACACCCACCACGAGCCGAAAAGACCGATGGAGGACCCTTCCTCCGAGAAGCTTCGCGCTCCACCTGTGTCCTGGCGGCCTCAGGACGAAATCTGTGAGGCTGTCGTGCTCCACATGGAGACCTGGGTGGCCGAAAGGGTTTTTGGCCGAATGCAACCCTCAGTCCCATCCGAGTGGTACGATGGCTCGATTTGGATGACCGTGGACACTGGCGGCTCTGGGAACGTGGCTGAAATCACCATATATGGAGAACCCTCTCTACAGCGTCGAATGAAAAATGTAATCTTGCACTTGGAAGCAAGGCATAAAAATGAAGACTTCAAAAGAGCATGGACAATGAAAGAACTTGAGAAATTCTTGAGGACCCATTCCCCATACGCAAACTGCCCAGCAAGAGGCACTTACTGAGAGGCAGACCTGCTTTCCGCCCGTGGAAGTGAAGAGAAACAGATTCTTAAAATCTCCCCATTTGTTTCCTTTCCTGCCTTTGTGAATGGATACCTGTTTGTTTTCATTCCTACAAGTAACAATTTGTAGAGCTGTTCAAATATAGAAATGACTTTTTTGGCCTGTTATTTTTATCACGCACAATAAAGCAAACTTAAACATCAGCCATCAAAAAAAAAAAAAGAAAGAAAGAAAGAAAGAAAGAAAGAAAGAAAGAAAGAAAGAAAGAAAGAAAGAAAGAAAGAAAACCGTCTTCATTGGTGGAAGTGGGGTTAATGATACTTGCAGCGGGAAAGTGCACGGCACATTTGGGAGTGAACAAAAAGTCATTTGATGGGAACAGAAAAAATCGATAGAACCAAGTGACGGACTAGATACAGAGTGGAAGAGGCCAATGAAGCCAGCCGGGAGCGTGTTGATTATTAACAACCTGGAAACTGTTTAATATTGGACATGTGGAGCTTGGAGTGGGAGGAAAACATCCAGTTAGCAATTGAAAATTCGGATCAGGGACCAGGGGAGAAAGTTCAGGTTTCCGGTATGGCTGGAAAATCTCTAGTGTCTGAGAGGTGAGATAAAGCCAAAGCAGTGGGGAGAGGGAGGCTGGCCCTTGGGGAATGCCAACCATGTCTAGTGGGGGAGATAAAGAAAGTGCAGAGCTGACAGCTGAGTAGACGGAGCCAGAGCCATGTAGTCTCCACAGTGTGGTGCCCACATAGAGAAGGGAGAGCCGTGAAGGAGCGGACAGGAAACATGTTCTTTCGGGAGAAGACAGAATGATAATGAGCAAGACCTGCTGACCACAATGCCAGATGCCTTTCCTAAGTCTTTGGATGGTTCCCACAGGACTACTCATGAAAGAAACACAGTGGAAACTGATTGGACCTCTTTGGAAAATGGACACAGGCCTCTTCGTCTAAGACTAATTAACCTTTCCGGACTCTCTGTGGTGAACTTAATGAATTAATTACCCTTTCTTCCTTTGATAAATTTAGAAAGCACAAATTGAAGAAAACAAAGGCTGCCGATGCTGGGGCGATAGCTTGGTGGTGTTAAGCACAAACCGCTAGGACCAATGCCCAGCACCACAAAAGTATCCAGTGAGACGAACAATATTCAGATCTCCTGTCAGCTTCTGTACTATCAGTACATCTTTTTTAAGAAAGATTTATTTATTTTTAGTTTTGTTTGCATGCATGCGTGCTTAGCTTTGTGAGTATATGTGGGTGTCCACAGAGACCAGGAGGTGTTGGAGCCACTGGAACTAGAGTTAGCAGGCAGTTGTGAACTGCAGCCAGGTATGGATGCTGGAGACCAAACTCTAGAAGAGCAATGAATGCTCCAAACCACTGAGCCATCTCTCCAAGCCCCTATAAGTACATATCTTAAGTGTTATCCAAATGACACAATCAGGTTGTTGTTGATATTATTATTGTTATTATTATTAATTTCCATTTTTTAAATCAGCAGATTACTGCATCTTATTGTGTTTTCTTTCTTCCACAGACATATAAATTTATGTACATTAATTCTTACAGCTTTAGATAACATTATGTAAATAAATGGAATAACCACTCAGAAAGTTTCTACCAATATAAATAATAGCTATTGTTCATATTTTTGTTTCATTCATACACAGCTAATGAAGAACAATATGAAAATATGCTATGTTTTCAGTTCCTTCTCACATCAAACACAATTATGTTGGCCAGTCTGACCCAATGCTCCACTCCAAGACTGTTACATCAGGACAGCCTTTCCCAGTGACTTGCTCAGCACAACACAATTTGAAGCTGTAGACTTTTGGAAAGGAAGAGAGGGACCTAGTACATAGGATCCAACTTTCCCCCCTCTCCATCCTCTTTAAAAGTCATCACTGACTTTCCACATCAACCCACAGGCAAGTCAGGCCAATTTCCTCACCAAAGTCAACCTCAAAATCAGCCTTCTTTTCAATT
The DNA here is from genome assembly GCF_950005125.1 of Chionomys nivalis. Lineage (NCBI taxonomy): Eukaryota > Metazoa > Chordata > Mammalia > Rodentia > Cricetidae > Chionomys > Chionomys nivalis. The sequence continues at coordinate 24,877,837 of NC_080093.1, read as the reverse complement.
CGCTCTGCTGCCCCACCCCCAATCCACTTGCTGTGTTCTTTCTTCCCCAGCACCGCAGTCACCCCCTACAGGATCTGCGTGCTTCTCTACTTAGTTTCTGTTGTCCAGTCAATGCAGCGTCTTCTCAAACCTCAACGAGGATGACATTTCCCACCCTGGGTGACACAGTTGAACACTCCTCTGGTTCCCAGTGCACTGAGACAGCCGGGTTGGCTGTCCACATCATCTATGCCACACTCCCCAGATGCCAGGATTCTTATCTTGCTACATGGCCTTTCACTCAGCACCAGGTCCACTTGCCTAAGAAGCTCTTTTGCTTGTTATAAAAGCCTTATTACAATTGTACCCTTCCCAGAGAGGACAATTTATTTATGTTCAGTCTTCTTCACTCCATTCCTCTCCATCAACACCCTTTTTATTTTCTTCATAATGTACATCACAATGGAACTAAAAGGAAAACATTTACTTATTTGGGTGAGGGCTATATATGTGCGCCATGTCCTGTGTCAGAGGACATCATTTGAGAGTTGGTTCTCATCTTCCATTATGTGGATTCCTGAGATCAATCTTGCCAGGCTTGGCTTATCCTAGAATTTTTTTCCTGTTGTTTACCTCCAAACATGTCTAGCCTTTTGACATTGTGATAGGAAGTTACCATGTACAAAACTCACACACAAAAACCACATTGTGGAGTTATCAAAAACATCACCTGGTTGGAGAGATGGATCAGTGATTAGGAACCAGACTTATGTTCCTGGCACCGAAATTACACAGCTCAACCACCCATAACTCCAGCTCCAAGATATCCGTTGCCTTCTTCTGACTTCTGGGGGCTTCTCCACACACACAGCACTTACTCACACATATACATGCACAAACATAAGTAAAATAATATAAAATTTGAAAATGTTTAAATCTCAAAAAAAAAATCATGGCACTTTAAGTAAGTTTGTGCTTGACAGTATTCACACCTACTCTGATGCTCACATGAGCATTCACACCTATTTTGATGCTCACATGAGCATTCATACCTACACTGATGCTCACGTGAGCATTCACACCTACCCTGATGCTCATTTGAGCTGCAGGCCGCAGGTCAGACACACCAGCAACTACACCTCAAGGCAAACAGGAAGAGTGTCCATCATGGTCACCACTGTGTTCCCAAAACCTAGGATGATACTTGGCAAAATAATTATGAACTCAACGATTGGATGAATAAAAGGGACCCAAAGTTGTCAGTGTTGAGGTCCCTGAAATAGACAAGTTAGAAGCTTCCTTTCCAAATCAGTAAGTTTATGCATTATAAATTAAACCATATTCCAGGGTTACAGTTAGTGACTGGGAACTTAATTGTCTGAGTCCATTGCTCTTCTAATCCAGTAGAGATGAATCACAATGCTATCGGGCAGTTTCCGTGGTGACAAGAGTTGACTTTGCATCTTTGGGGAAGGATTTACTAATGTTCTTCTCTAAGAGGAACAATATTATACCAAGAAAAAAGGATTTTAATTCTGTTGAATAATGTCAACTGACTACAAAGCAAATGCTATTAATTATTGTGGTTTTATGAAAGCATTGTTCAATGTGAATCCATGTAACCTCATTTTTAAATACAAAGTTTAGACCTTAAATATTCTGATAATCTATTCTGCAGTTAAAAAATAAACCAACATATTCTTCCCCAAAGTATAAAGAGGAAGATGAGGACAATCAAAGATCAAAGGAACTTCCTGCTCATCAAAAAGCAAGACAAGGCCAGGCGTTGGTGGCGCACGCCTTTAATCCCAGCACTCGGGAGGCAGAGGCAGGTGGATCTCTGTGAGTTCGAGGCCAGCCTGGTCTACAAAGGGAGTTCCAGGATAGGTTCCAAAGCTACAGAGAAACCCTGTCTCGAAAAAACCAAAAAAAAAACAAAAAAAAAAAAACAAAAAAAAAGCAAGACAGGATCACAGAGGCTAAATAGAGTGTGTTGTGCACACCTGCGTGTTGTGTGAATGTGCTTCCCAGGGCTCACTCATCTGCTAAGAGACAGCAATGCCAGTTGCATTCAAGAGCAAAAGTCTTCCTGGCAACAGTCTTACCTCTAGAGCCTACAACACTTTTTAATTTTTCCTATTGCTTCTTTAAAATACACTGTGCTCTATTAAACTTCATCCTATTCCAGGGCCCTAACTGCACCAGTGCCTTAAGTTGCTTTACTCCTATCTTACATTCACTGTACATCTTTATAAATCTGACCCCCTCACTCCTCATAGTCCAGGATAATTTTGAACTCCTGATTACAAGTATGTACCACTCCACTACAAATGGCTTGTTTGCTTGCTTGCTTGCTTGTTTGCTTGCTAGCGCTTGCTTACAAACCTAGCCCTCAGTACAGAAATCAGTGTCAGTTACAAACTCATGAATGTTAAAGGAAATGGCACCCACCTCTTCAGCACTACCTGCAAAAGGTCTCAAGCAGGGGGGCTGAGTTAGACCCGGCTACTCTCCAACAATGGCATGGGGCGTATTGAAGTAGAGAAGGGAGGGCTATCGCACTAGGAAGGACGGCAGTGAGTAGATGACGAAAATTAACTTTCCCATTTCTTTCCATTGCTTCGTATTCTTCAATTCCAGCTGGTCAAACCAACCCAACTACACAGTTACTGAGAGCTTTCTGAGAGCCAGGAAGTAACAGGCTGGACATTAATTCCACTCTTATAAGATCAAAAGCCAGTAAAAATGAAGAGGAACCAGGGCTTAGCTAGATTAGATGGGGAAGTCTGCATATGGCACTGTCAGCTTGACCAAGAATTAGCCATGTAATAAAAATTAATAAAAAAAGATCCAAAGAAATTTCACTTTCTTAAATGTTCCCAAGCTACTTTTAGTCCCTAGCTCCACAAAATAGCTGTCAGATATATTTGAACAGCTCTCAAACTTGCACCACCCATGGAATGGATTTAAATGTTCCTTCATCTGCTCATTCATATCTACATATTTATCCAATTTCCTATGTGATATTGCACTGTTTTTCTTAATTTAATAGTAGAATTCATATGCACTTCTTTTATTAGATTTATGAACTAATAGAATTTCTGGCTTGCCCAGAACGTCTTGTAACGTCATCAGATAGCTGCTTTCCAGTTGACCATTGGGTTAATAGTTATGCGTGTTTGACAGAGCCATCCCAGTGCCTGCTTAAGACCCATCCACTGTAGCCTATCTTCTCTTTTCCCATTAGCCCCTCTGTGATAATCATCCTTTTCCACATTAGGTACCATGGTACACTCATTGTTTGTGTAAATCTCATACTTTCAAAATGATGGCCAAGTTGCATGTCAATCTTTTCTATCCTCGGCTGGTTCCAGCCAATAGTAGTTGTTTCCATGTTGGTCAGACATAGTCCTGCCTTTTGTAGCATCTGACTAACTGAAGAAAAAAGAAGAAGAACATAGATTTTTATGATAATGTAGAGCAAGGTCATTAACTTCCCTCAGTCTGGTATCATCTGTAAAATCAAGGAATTGAACTTGGTTCCAGGTTAAACTCCAGAGTCCTGGACACATGTGAGTGCCTCAGTTCCAAATCTGAGTTGGAATTGAACCTCAAAGTATTAAAAAAAAGTCTCACCCAGCAAGAGTTAGGTTAAACATGCCTGCAACCCTAACACCCAGGGGACTGAGGCAGGATTAGTCCAAGGTTAGATTGTGGCACACTGCGAGTTCCAGACATAAGAGATCTTGTCTTAAAAATATTTTTTCCAAAAACCCCTAACCAACCCGCCCCCCACAACACACACACAAACATTTTTGCCTAGCACAGTGGTACATGCCTTTAATCCCAGCATCCAGGAGGCAGAGGTAGATCTCTGTGAGTTCTAGAGGCCAACCAGCTAGTGCTACACAGTAGAACCTTGTCTAAAAAACATTTTTTATTAAAAAATAACCTCACCTATTGATAACTCTGCTAATTTTTTTAAATTTAAAAAGTGTTCATAAAACTACAAATTTCTTTTGAAAAATAAAAATGTTTGTACTCTGAATAAATTCAATATTTGATTTTTATTTTTGCTTCTCCTCTTTTCCTTTTTTTCCCTCTATTCATTCCTTTTTAATTTTCTTTTTGTCCGCCATGCTCAGAGAGTCCAGTTTCAACCCATGCTTATTCAGTCCCAGACCAGCTGGGCTTGGTGGGCTCACAATAAATCAGTTCCACTGTCACAGTGGGTGGGTGCATCCCTCGTGGTCCTGATTTCCTTGCTCATGTTCTCCCTCCTTCTGCTCCTCATTTGGACCTTAAGAGCTCAGACCGTTGAAGGCTGATGACAAGCCAATGACAATGGCATTAGGTTTCGATCCTAATACATGAACTGGCTTTGTGGGTGCTTAGCCTGTTTAGATGCTCACCTTCCTGGACATAGATAGAAGACCTTCGTCTTCCCGCAGGGCAGAGAATTTGGACTGCTCTCCAGTATCGAGAGGGAGGGGGAATGGTGTGGGGGGAGGAGAAGAGGAGTGGGGATAGGGGGAGGGGTGTGGGGGGAGGGGGCAATATTTGGGAGGAGGGGAGGGAAATGGGAAACGGGGAGCAGGTGGAAATTTTAATTAAAAAAGAATAAAAAAAAAATAAAAAATAATTTTCTTTTTGATAGGCTTTCCCGAAAAACACAAGCTGACCTGGTTTACCAAGACTCTGTATCTCAGCCTTCTGAGATATGGACTGTTTTAGGTTATCAGATTGCATTTTTTAAAATAATATTTTCATTATTTATTCTTCAAGAATTTCATACATGTATACAAAGTATTTGAGCTTATTCACACTTCACATATATAATCTTTCCCCTCCAATCTCCTAAGATCCACCAACTCATCTCCCCTGGTTCTATGCTTTCATTATTATTGTTATTATTACCCTCATCAACAGAATGGATTGAGGGGAAGACAGACTACCAGGGCTTAATGATGAGGTAAAGGAATTGGACCATTCAGACAATTATAAAGATAAATTAATAAGAAGATACCAAAACATTCATTCTCTCTAGAACACTATAAAAAGAAAAAAAATCTATGAATCAATGGCATAGAAAGATAAGAATTTCATAATAAAAGTCTAAAAACTACTAGATGCCTGCTATCCCCAGAAAAACTATCTGTTATAGTTAATGGAGGAAGAACTGCTTTCCAGGATTAAAAAATCACAACCACCAAGCCAGCTCTACAGAAGATCCATTAAAGAATCTTTCATTCTCAAGAGCAAGAAAAACATCCGTGAAACTACAGAAAAGAGCAAACACTAGAGCATGAGTTAAACAAACCAGAAACAGAAAAACACAACCAAATGATGAAAATGGCCAGGCGGCAGTGGCGCACGCCTTTAATCCCAGCTCTTGGGAGGCAGAGGCAGGTGGATCTCTGTGAGTTCAAGGCCAGCCTGATCTATGGAGCTAGTTTCAGGACATCTAGGGCCATTACAGAGAGAAACCCTGTCTCAAGAAACCAAAATGCTGAAAGTAAATATATACCTTTCCACAATAATTATAAATGGTAATAGCTTCAATTCGCCTCACTAAAAGAAACAGATTATCAGGTTATAATTAAAATAAAAAGTATCTGTATATTTGTTGCCTCCAAGAAATGCACCTGACCACCAAAGATAGAGGAAACGTTAAGGCTAAAGGATGGGAAATGTACTCTAAACAATCAAACTAGGAAAGAAGCAGATGTCACTGCTCTAATCATGCACAAAAAAGATTTCAAATAAAAATTAGAAAAGATAAAGAAAATCACTTCAGAACTAATTAAGAGGAAAATCATCGAGAAGATATTACAGTTTTAAACATGTGCACCAAACGCAGATGCATCAGATTTCATAAATCAACATAACAAAGTTGTGTGTGGCATATCTGTGGCCCACATTATAATAAAAGGAGAACTCAAATAGTTTCCACTAAAATTAGGAACAAGATGAGGTGTCCACCAGTACTTGAAATCTTAGCTAGAGAAATAAGACAAAAGAAGGAATAAAAGAAATGAAAGCAGGGAGAAAATCAAAGTATCCTTATTTGCAGATAATAAGATTCAGTGCATGAGACTCTCAAGACTGACAGAAAAGTACCGGAGCTGATAAATATTTTAAACAAAGTTGCAGGATACAAAATTAGTACAAAAAATGATTAGATTTCTTATATAATAAGTACACCAAGAAATTACATTAATAATTGCCTCAAAAAACAAAATACCTTGGAATAAACCTCACCAAGGAAGTAAGATTTACAATAAAGATTTAAAAACACTAATGAGAGAAACTGAAGAAGACACTAGAAGGAGGATAATATCTTTGGTAATGGATTACTGATCTAATATTATCTGACAAAAGCAATCTACAGATTCAATGCAATTCTATAAAAATTCTAACGTCATTCTTTACTGATATAGGAAAAAATATCTTAAAATTTATATGGATTCAAAAAAGGTCCCATATAGTTAAAGCAGTCCTGTGCAAAAACAAAAATGCTAGTGGTGCCACCATACCTGATTTCAATTTCTACCACAGAGCAGAGGCAGCAAACAGTAGTTCAGAAACACTTAGATCAACAGAGTAGAGCAGAGGACTTACATATTAAACCACACAACTACAATCACCTGGATTTCTATAAAGGTGCCAAAAATATTCATTGGGAAAAGGCAAATGGATGATAAAATTTATGACTTAATCAGGCTGATCACACTAAACTAATGTGTAAATACCAACATGACTGTGCAGTTTGTTTTGTTTTATTTTTTAGAGAATTAAGAAAGTCTACTGAGGGGCTGGTGAGATGGCTCAGTGGTTAAGAGCGTTTGCTGTTCTTGGTCGAAACCTGCTTTCAGTTCCCAGCATAGCTCACACATGGAGGCTCCTAAGTGCCTACAACACCCGTTATCACATCCTCTTCTGGTCCCTGTAGGCATCAGGCACGGTGCACATACATATAAGGCAAACATCCATATACATAGAATAAAAATAAAGAAGATCAAGAAAACAAAGGAAGCCCAGTGGGGTTAAGTTGCCTATGGTCCTGCAGTTGATGGGCGGAGCTAGATTCTTCAGGCCAAGTCTCACATAGATTTCACTATGGCATAAGGGAAGCATTACAAAATACCCAATACATTGTTTACTCCAGTCTTGATAGGAATTATTCATTAAAGTTTTTCTAAAAGATTAATAACACAATGATTCTTTCAATATGAGTGAGAGAAGTATTTTTAAGCCTAACCATCAAAAGTATTTACTTTTGTAGAAGTCACTTTTGCCTTTAACTCACATATGGATTGGCTGGCTATATCCAGGATGTGTGTTATGTGCTAGAGTGCCAATGGACCTGTAGTGACTAATCTATTAGGTCCCAGTCAGTTTTGCTGCGAATCATCGAGACTTCACATTTATTTCTGTGGTTTCACCAAATAGCGTACCCAACAAAATTCCTAGGAAAGTGATGCCATCTAGTGGTAGAACTGGGCAGAGGTTACGTCCCTGCAACAGATAAAGTAATTATTCACCCTATAAAGGGAATGAAATACTGGATTCTACTGAGATACATGCTGTCACCTCCTGCTCTCACCACCATAGAGCCAACATACCTTCCCTGTTATGATGAACTGCATCTCTTAAATCGTGACTCAACATAAGTGCATAAGTGTCTCCTCCCTTGAAAAGTGAGGGGAAAAAAAGAAATAAAGGAGGGAGGGAGAGGAGGAGGGAGAGAGGGAAAGAGGAAGGAAGAGAGGGAGGGAGGGAGGCAGGAAGGCAGGGAGAGAGAGAGAGAGAGAGAGAGAGAGAGAGAGAGAGAGAGAGAGAACTGGGGGTGGGGCATGCTACAAATATGGATGAACTTTGAGAATGCTGTACTAATGAGAAAAGCCACACACAAGTCCACCTATGAGCAATGTCTAGAATAGGTAAAAGCATGGAGACTGAGGGGATTTGCCAGAGGCTGAGAGTGGAGATTAAACACTCTCATGGACATGACCCTTTCATCTGATGAAAACGTCCTGGAAATATAGATCCTCTGCTACAATGTCCTGGCTACTATTCAATCTTACATCCTAAGTGTTAGAAAAACATGAAGGTCTAAAAGCCAGTTTCTCTCCTTAAAAGTTAAACTTGAGTTGTGAAGAGTTCTATGTCCAGATAACAATAGTAGAAGGGTGTGATCTGGGCACACAGTTAGAGATGAACACTTCTCTGGTCAGCTGGAGCAGGACATCAGCTTTTCTCGGTGTGGGTTCAAACAGAAAGTTGTCCAGAAAGACACCTGAGAAGGTGGATTCTGATCTGGAGCATGCAGGAACCAGCACTTCACAGAACCTCAACTCAAGTTCAGGCCCCCACACATCCCTTGGCTTATTCCTTTCTACCTCCTGTTGCAGTTGAGGAAGCCTTGCAGAAGGCTCTTTCCTCCCTGCCATCATGTCTAAGTCAGAGTCTCCTACAGAAGGGGATGGGTGTGGACGACTGCCCAAGTTCTTCATCGGAGAGCTCAGCTTGGAAAGGAATGATGGGAATCTGAGGGGTCGTTTTGACCAATGGGGGGCACTAACTAACTATGACAATGAGAGATCCAAGCACTGAGCCATGCAGGGGTTTTAGATTTGTCATGGATGCCATGTGAAGGAAGTGGGTGCAGCTATGAGTACAAAACTTCACAGGGTAGATGGAAGAGTTGAGGAACAGAAGAGCTTTGTCAAGAGAAGATTCTCAAAGGCTAAGTGCCCACTTAACTGAAAAGTTCTGAGGTGGTGGCATTAGAAAAGACACCAAAGAAGATCACCTACAATGTTATTCTCAACAATATAGGGAAATTAAGTGATCGAAATCATGACTGACAGAGTGAGGGAATGAGGAGCTTTGCTTTTTGTCATCTTTGACAACCATGACTATCTGGATAAGATTGTCATCCATAAATACCAAACCGTGAATGGCCACAACCATGCAATGAAACAAGCCCCATGGAAGCAAGAAACGTTTGGTGCTTCATCCAGTCAAAAAAGTCCACGTGGTTCCAGAAACTTTGGTGGTGCTCCTGGAGGTGTCTTTGGTGGCAATGACAGTTTTGGTTGAGGAGGAAACCTCAGAGGTCATGGTGACTTTGGCGGCAGTTGTGGAGGTGGTGGCTATATGGCAGTAGTGAAGATGGCCATAATGAATTTGGTAATGATGGTGGTTATGGACAAAGCGACCTTGGTTATTCTGGAGGAAGCAGAGACTATGGAAGTGGTGAACAGAGTTTGGGAAAGCAGAATAGAGGCTATGGCAGGAGTGGTAGTCATGACAACCATGATAATGGAGGAGATAGAAACTTTTGGTGGTGGAGTGGAGGCAACTTTGGAGGTGGTGGAGGCTCCAATGATTACACTAATTACAACAAGCTTTAAACTTTGGACCAATAAAAGGAAACTTTGGGGGCAGAAGCTCCAGTCCTTATGGTGATGAAGGACAGTATCTGGCTTAGCCACAAAACCAAGGTGGCTATGGTGGTCCTAGCAGCAAAGGTAGCTCTGGCAGTGACAGGTGGTTCTAATTACTTCAGGAAAGTAAGCTCAGCAGGAAATGAGAGCCAGAGCGGTGACAGGGAAGCTACAGGTTACAAAGGATTTGTAAACTTGCCATGCACAGGTGGCCACTCATGACAAAGAAGACATGTTTTAGTCAATATTCATGTGTATGGACAAAAAGAACTGCAAGAGTGAATTTGTGACTAATTGTGTAGCAGGTTATCTTAACATCTGTCCTGGGCAAAGAGAAACACATTCTGACAAAGTGTTTTAATGTAGACTTTTTCTCACCCATGCTGTTGATTCCTAAATGTCTTGTCCTGATGCTGAGTAAACATGTCTTTTAAAAAAAAAAAAGTTCAAAAGCCCAACAGGGGCAATGGCATGCACCTATGTTGATCTTCCAGCAGAGAGATCCAGTCTGCTCCAACTCTAAGGGCACATGACAAACGTATAGAAGAAAATCCCTTGGTTCTTGCTCCCGCAGGCAACTGGGACAATCTATGGAGTCCTTATATACAGTCATCCAACAAGCACAGGCTGAACAGGGCAAAGAGCAAGGAAAGTGTTGCAGTAGAGGAACCAGACGATTATTACATCAACCAAGATATCAGAGTCAGCATCATCACAGTAAGACAGGGCCATAGTTTATACCCTTGAGACAGTATAAGAATGGTGTTCTGTCTCTGAAATTTCTCTTCGCCAAACCTACAACCCCAACCTAATCAGGAAGGAGCAGACAATCCCAGTTGAAGGATACACTGCAAAATACTTCTCAAATATTTCCCTAAATTTTCTCAGTCTTTGAAAACAAAGAAATTCTGTGAACCTGTCATAGCCAAACATTATCTAAGTAGAGTGACTAATCACATTATTACAGGAATCCTGAAATTAAAAAAGAAGATTAGGTAAAACTGTAGAAACCTGAATAAAGTATAGACCTTAGGTAGAATGTATTGATAATGGTTTATTAATTGTGACAAACTTCCTAGGGTAATTGAAGATAACAATCAGGGAGTCTGACGTCAGGCATGTGAGGACTTTACCATCTTCACCCTTTCTCCTAAATTTGAGACTGTTTATAAAAATACATATATTTAACATATACTCACACAAAACAAATTACTTCATCTCTTACATTTAAGAAATTTAGTTAACATAAGGAATATTCAGCCTTTTCTCACCACACATCCTCAGTAGAGTGACATTAGCTTTAAATCCTATGTGGCAGTCTCTGACATACTTCCTCTGAAGGACAGGGTGACCTGGGAGTCTAAGTACTTCCTAAGGATCATCCAACTTCGAGGTGAGTACCCAAAATGTTTCTGTTGGGCATATTATGCAATCTCCATAGATGCCATAGACCGGTATGCCCCGCAGTGGGATAATTGTGGGGCTGCTGGGTGAGAACGCCATGCCACGCCATCTCACGGCATCTCAAATACAATGTCTGCGGGTTGCTGACCTAACTGTTCCCTGCCTTGGCGCATTCTATCATCGCAGATACAAGTACGTCCTGGCTCTGTCTGTGGAGACTCGGTCCATCTCCCCACTTGCTGAAAAGGTCAAAGCCTTTCTACTGATCCATCTGCATTTGTAGCTGCCACCCCTGAGCCCGCTACCACCACAGCTGTTCCTGTGGGCTGGGTCAAAGCTGAAGGCAAGGTACAGCCGGAGGAAGCAGAAGAGGATATGGGGTTCGCTCTTTGGTTAATCTCCTCAAACCAATTACTCAGCCAGATTTATTTGGGACACATGGAAATAAAGCTCTACTTCTCATTCAAAAATAAAGAGATGGTGGGAGCTAGAGGGATGGCTCAGTTGCTTGGAACACAAGCTGCTCCTAGGGACCTGATGCCCACCTCCAGACTCCAAAAGCACCCACATTCACAAGCACAAAGCCACCCACACACAGGCACATGCACAGACACAGAATTTTTAAAATAAAAATAACTCTTAAAAAATAAATGAAATAACAGATATTTGTCTATGCAAAACTGATTGTACTTCACGATGTTTTTTCAGTATTAGGAATCGAACCAAGGACTTGCGCATGCTAAGCCAAACACTACCATTTAGCTAAATCACCAGTCCTGTGTTTTCTTTTCATTTTGAGACAGGGTCTTATCACATTGCCCAAGCTGACCTTGATCTCACTATGTCACCAAGGCCTGCCTTGAGCTTGCAATCTTCCTGTCTCAACTTCAAGAACAACAGGATTCCAGGACAGCACCACAAGGCAGCTTATTGTCAACATTTGTAGCCACCCTCCATTCACCTTCTAACGCTTTTTCTTACTCTCCTAGGTTTATCTGTAATGTCTTGTTTATAATTCTATATTTTCATATTTCTAATGACAGTGTGTGCTTGCAAAATAAGCCAATGGCATCAAAATTGTGTATTTCCATGAATACCTGTAAATTTAAGTAAATGGGAAAATTGGATTAACCCTAGAACTCACCTCAGGAAAAAGAGACTAGGAAGAGAGGCTATGATAGCCAGAAAGCAGAATTCTCCCTGGCATGCTACTGTTATTACAAGATGGCTGTGTTGTTTTCATAATTTTAAAAATGGGAGAAAATGAAAAAATATTGTTTTGATCACATCATCTTTCTGCTCAGAGAAAGGAAACAGTATTGGTATTCCTCACCTTACACAATGCCCTGGAGCCAGAAGCTCTTCATTAAACACTTAACAGTGCCAAAATCTTAAACATACTAACCCTTGTTCCTTCCTGCCCCTTGATCCAGTGGTTCTCATCCTAGACCACACACTAGAATCATTTAGTGAGAGTGTCAAATGTGGAACACTTGCCCTCTTCCCAGTAAACTCATTGGAACCTCTTGGGGATGGAGCAAGGAATTTGTGTTTTCTATGCTCACTAACAACTCTATCATAGACAAAACATTTAGACAGACTTAACTTGTCACATGATGGAAGGCATCTGAATGGCCTTGGCTTCCTGAGGAAAGTGAGTATTCTGTTCAGTAAGAATGCTACTGAATATCAAACAGAAAATGGTGACTGTACCACCATCCCCTGTAGCCTTAGCTCCTCCCTGTCGGCACTTTCTAGTCTCTAGTTCTGCCCATCTCCACCATGCATGCACCACTCTGTTCATCCATTTCCCACCGTTAAAAATTTGTTTTCCCTCCACTGAATACTTGTTAGTCCATCATAGTGACATGGAATACATGAAACAGTATATTTTTTGCCCAAACATCTTTACATGTAAATATTCATTTCAAAGAGTTGTGGTTCTGGTTCAAGACCTCTGGTTTCTGAAGCACCGTACATACTGGACCACTGCTGAGATTCACATCCTGCTCTTGCCGAGAGGGTGATGGTGCGACCAGGGCCAGGTTCTGGGCCAGCACCTGGCTGTCACACACCTCCTGCCCTTGGTGACTGCTGCCCTGAGCTGCCCCGGGCTGGACTTTTGTGCTTGTAGCTTGCCATACTCCCTGTCTCCCAATAGAGCAGCAGCATAGGCTCAGCCACGGTGGCTCCATGCTGGGAACTGGCTGGTGGGCCTAAGGCAGCCCTATTTAGTAATGGCCTGATTTTGCAGGGGCTCTAGGCCTCTACTCATCTCACCACGGCTCATCTGACACTGCCTTTGTGCTTGCAGCCTGCTGCCTGAGATTTGGTACTGAAGGATAGTCACTCATTCACTGCCCAGCTCTATTTCACCATCCTTTTTTCCAAGTTTGTGAGGTCACTTTTTAAAAAAAATATTTATTTATTATTTGTATACAATATTCTGTCTTCGTGTATGCCTGCAGGCCAGAAGAGGGCACCAGACCTCACTACAGATGATTGTGAGCCACCATGAGGTTGCTGGGAATTGAACTCAGGACCTTTGGAAGACCAGGCAATGTTCTTAACCTCTGAGCCATCTCTCCAGTCCCTGAGGTCACTTTTTAAAGCATGTTCCTTTCCATAAAAGCTGCCTCTTTTTTTACCACCCCCCTCCTTAATTTTTCCAGAGCTATTGCGGGAATTTTTCCTCCCTTTCCAGACTCCTTTTTCACTGCCATGTTACCCTTTGGAGTCCCTTTTTGCCCCACTACATCAGACATCTTTACGACCTCATCATGGGAGGGGGCATGCTCTTCCCTTTATTCTGGAAATGAATTCTAGGGTCATAAAGCAAATAACCCTAAAGGGAAATTTTTAGCAATTACCTAGTAAATGCTAAGGACAATTAGGTTTGTTTGACTTTGTTTTCATTTGTTAGTTGGTTAGTTGGTTTTTTGTTTCCTTTTTGTTATGTGTCTGGGTGTTTTGCCTGCAGGAACACTTGTGCACTACTGTGTTCCTTGTGCCTGAGACCAGAAGAGAGCATCCAATTCCCACAAAGAGGAGTAACAGGTGGTTGTAAACTGCCACGCGGGTACTAGGATTTAGACTGGAGTCCTCCGGAAGAGCAAGCCAGTGCTCTCAACTGTTGAACTATCTTTCCAAACCCCTGATGTGCTTATTTTTTTAAGTCTTACCCTAATATGATTCCGGTCTTTTCAAAGTGCCATGGTTTTGGGATATACATGCTGTGCATTGGAACTTTGTAAAGATCAGCTAGGTATCTAAGGAAATATGTGATTCTCAATCATCAGGGGACATTGACACCCCAGAGTCTGAAAATTTAAGAACATCTACCCTCTCTTCTATGCATGGAGAACACGACTAAGTTTTTGAAATATGTAATGATTTTTTAAAATTAATTTGATGATTCAATTATGAGAAAAATATAAAGATAACTCTTGAGATAATTGATGTGGTAAAATGTTGCAGGTTCCCAAGAGGTGGTGGTGGGAAGCAGGCACGAGAAACCACAGCAGACCACTAAGGCAGCCCGTCCCAGGCAGGGAGCCATGCAGTGGGTGAGAGACAGAGACCTATTAGGCATGCCATGCAGAGAAAGTGGGTATTTATTTAGTGGATTATGGAAGGGAAAAGGAAAGGGGGTGAAGGGGAGAAGGGAGAAGAGCAGAGAGAGAAGGAAGGAGAAACAGAGAGAGGGAGAGGGAAGGGGAGAAGTGGGGAGAAGGGAGAGAGGCAGAGAGACAGATGGAAAAGAAGGGACTCAGGCTGGAAGTGTAGGATCTGCTTGCCTCAGTGGATGGGGGAGTGAGTGAGTGGGGCCTGTCTCTTAAAGGGACAGGACAGACCATTACAATAATCATAAGGTTCCAGGTTGCCAAGTTTGGGAACTAAACACAGAGCTGGCTCCTACTAGGCAATTATAAATACTTGCTGAGTTTAGCTGCCTATTCATAAAATGGAGGTGAGCAGACAATGGGTCCATCTCAGCTCCTGTCACGAGATCTTTAGAAACATGTTCCCTAACTGTTAGAAAGCTGAGGGTTTGTCACAGATCTTTGTTTTTACTGTTGAAGAAAATTTGGGGGACCTCCCCCAGATGAGAAAGAACTGCTTGATTCAAGATATGCCCACTGTTTTCCCATAACCTCAAATAGCTGTAAGGAAACACTACCTCTGCTGTTCAGCAGAATGTTCTATTTGCAAGGAAAGAGATCTTAACATTTCTTTGTAAGTTGACCTTCAAGTTTTTAATGTGCCTGAAGGGCGCTTCAATAATGCAAAATGTTTATTTCTGCTATCTCTAGAGATGGCAGCTACATTAGTGAGGCTGTCTTCTGCCGCTTCTGCACTTGAAGGAAATACGCTCACCTGAGATGAACTCTAGATAATCTTGAGCAAAGTAACTATCCACCAAGCAAACCTTCAACCCTGCAAAGTAAGCTCAGAACATTGCCTTCCTAGCTCCACAGGAAACATTAGAAAAATGTAGGGAAACTAAAAAGCACATCACAAAATTACTTCTAATAAGATTTAGGGAAAGCAGATCACCTCAGTTGTGTTAAGAGGCACAAGTCTGCATCCAACAGCTGTGATTGATGGGCACTGACATGCTGCAGCCATCTGAACACAGAAACCAAGTTGGCTTAGGAGGTGTAGTGAGTAGTGAGCCATCAATAGCAACTGCTTCCCTACATCTAGACGAGCTGCTACAGAAACAAGGAGTATTTTGTAGATATGGTTAAAGATTTGGGGGGTGGGTGATGGAGAAGTCAGAACCTCTTGCAAGCTAAGAGTCTAAATTCTATTCCTGTAGCTATCTCTGTAGCACTGCAAATATGACTTTTAATACTGTAATAATGTAAATTTAAAAGAACAGTTGTAAGATAATGTTTAAGGACCACCCATAGAAGTTTTTTTAAAATGCTCTCTGGGGTACACCATCCCTAGAGATTTAAGACATACTAAGTTTGACATTTTGTACAAATTTGGAGGTGATATAAGACATGGAAGTCTAAACCACATTTCACTCACTGTTATCAGCCTTATTCCCTTGGGTAAAATTATTTGATATAGAATGAGTACTGACTCTTGCTATGGTGCTGCGATAAGTCATTGGGAACACAAAATTCTATTTCAAAATGAAAATTAGGGCTGGTGAGAAGGCTCAGTGAATAAGGGTGTTTGCTGCCAAGGCTAGCAATCAGAGGTTGCTCTCTGGATGGACATGGTATACGGAGTTGTCCTCTGAGTTCCGTATGTGTGCTGTGGTGCCACTGCACACACATCTGCTCACACACAAATAAATATGTGTGAATTTTAAAAATTAGCAGTAACTATCTTTAACCTACATCATTCCTAGAGATAAAAAAAAGAACGCCGAGCAGGAACAAAAATAATAGTTTATTGTTGAAAGACCGTGATGAATATATGAGACAAACTCTTCATAATATAAACTATATTCAGGGCAAGATAGATCATTTTTAAAACTTAGTTAGTGGACCAGAAGATGTGTTGGTAGTTACGGGTATGTAGTGCTCTTCCAAAGGACCAGAGTATGGTTTCCAGCATCTGTCAGTCACTCAGAACTGCCTGTAACTCCAGATCCTGTGGGTCTGACACCTCTGGCCTCCAGGGGCATCCATGCTCACAAGCATGCATGTACACACACACACACACACATACACACACACTTAATATATACAGTAAATATATAAAGTAAAAATTAATTAGAAGAATAATGAGATCGATATTATTGTTATGTGCTGCATAGGACTGGACCAACAGGTCATTCTTCAGTTCAGGTATGAGAGAGAAAGTCAGGGGATCAGAAGATGAGAAGTTTGGGGTCAGGAGGCCCTACACAAGCAATGTTTTATGCCAGGTAAGCTTATTAAGGAGTACACTCTTTTATATACTATTTCTAGGGGAGAAATGGGTTGAAATCAGCAGAAACTGCCATACAATAGAACTAAACACTGTATATATGCAAAATAAATAAGTAAATAATTAGAGCCAAGCATGGTGATGTGCACCTATAATCTCTGTACTTGAGGAAGAGGCAAAAGGATCAGAAGTTCCCTGTCTTCATCAGCTGCAGAGCAAGTCTGTGGCCTACCTGAGCTATAGAAAACTGTCCTTTTTAAAAGCTAATTAATCCTTTAAAAAAAGTTCTGCTTGCTGAAACCAAAAGTCACACCCCTGTATCCGCCTCCTGAGTGTTAGGATGACAAGCAGGCAGCCATGTGTGCCAGGCATTTATGTGCACGCTCCAGAGCTGAACTTGGGTCCTTGTGTTTGCATGGTAAGCACTTTACTGATTGAGTCATCTGCCCAGTCCTGCCTTCAATTCTTCAAAAATAATTTGGTGTAGGTCTTTAAGGTGATGTGGCTCCTCGCAGCTGGATTTGGCCATGACAGCTCTCATGTTTATTTCATGAGCACAAAAGACTGGAACAGCTGAAGTCAAATGTGAAGTTCAGAACACCGGCTAAAGTATACAAGGAACTGTGCAATCCCTTATAAATTCCGGGCAGAGGAAACAGAACTCAACTGTGGGAGACAACTAGCTATTTGCTCTGCTGTTTCCAAAGACTGCCTGTGGGAGGGAGATGCAGATAGTTGCCTCACTTCTCCATTTCCTTCTGCCTGTCTAAACATTGAGTGTGTAGCTCCTGGTTGTCAGCACTTGAACTGACAGTCGGGAGAATGACTGCTCATTTTAGGATTTGGAATCCAATATAAATAGTAATCGAACCCCACAGGGGAATTTCTAAAAGTACCCAACTTAAAATTCACGGTGAAGTTGACTTATCTCATTTCAGACCCATGCACTTATAGAATTTAATACAAAAATACTCACAGTATTTATAGTTAAAATAACGTAGTATTTGAAAAACTATTTGGCTATTAAATTTAAAAGCATGCACTTTGTCAGGCATGGTACACATTTAATCCCAGCCCTTGGGAGGCAGAGGCAGGCAGAGCTCTGTAAATTCAAGGCCAGGCTACATAGCAAGCTCCAGGACAGCAAGGGCTACATAGAGAGACCACACAAGTGTGTGTGTGTGTGTATACATGTATGCATATACACACATGCTTTAACTAAAGTAGTTTTAGTATAAAACTATATTTTCTTTAATTGAAGGATTAATTTGTGAGATATACTGTAAATGTATATACATCCAAACACATACATCACATAAATACTAGAAAAAACACAGACTAAGAATGCATTATAAAAGAAAATGTAATCTATGAAGGTAAGTAAGCTTGAGTAGTGATAGAAAGCAATTCTTTTATTCAGATGTAGTGGTGTCTGCCTGTAATTTCAGCACTAACTAGGGGGACTGAGGCACTAATATAGAGTTGGAGACCAGCCCGACTATACAGCAAGGCCATATCAAAAGAAAGAAAAGCTTTTAAGTTCTCTTGAAAATTACTATTTATACATCTCCTAAAGATATATGAGAAGATAGACCATCTGCCTTTCTTATGAAATATGGTAAATAGTCATGTCTCAAGGACCAAATTGCATAAATCCTTTAGATTCCTTAACTTGTTGACTTTGGGACAATATGGAATGAAGGGAAAGAGGAGAAGAAAGAGAAGTCTAATACTAAAAGAAAAATCATAATTATTTCTGGATGCTTTATAGCTTACAAAAATAATGAACTCTTAACCTTATACCTCCAAAAATTCAAGAGGAAATCCATTTGGAGAGAGGACTGGGGAGAAAGGGGGAAAGGGAGATGTGTGTACTGGCTAGTTTTGTGTCAACTTTACACAAGCTAGAGCTATCAGATGATGGAGCCTCAGCTGAGAAAATGCCTCCATAAGATAGGATTGTAGGCAGTCCTGTGTGACTTTTTCTTAACTAGTGATTGATGGAGGGGGACACAGATCATTGTGGGTGGTGCCATCCCTAGCTTGGTGGTCCTGGGTGCCAAAGGAAGCAAGCTGAGCAAGCCATGAGGAGAAAGCCAGTAAGCAGCACCCTTTACAGCCTCTGTATCAGCTCCTGACTCCAGATTCCTGCCCTGTTTGAGTTCCTGACCTGGCTTCCTTCAGTGATGGACTACCATGCAGAAGCGTAAGCTGAATAAACCCTTTCCTCTCCAACTTGGTTTTTCGGTCATGGTGTTTCATGGCAGCAATGGTGACCCTAACAAGACAACATGGAAGAGAAGGGGAAAGGGGAGGATGGAATGGAGAGAGAGAAGGAAGTGGGGAGAAGGGTAGCTCACACAATCGGGGCTCTCTGAATTTATGCCAAAGGAGTCCACATGGAAAGTACTTTAGGTTTGGACCACAAAATATTAGAAAACATACACTTGGTGTTTGGAAATTATAGGTTGAACATTGAAGCACACACCAGTCCCAGTACTCAGGAGGCTGAGACAGAAGCATGGCCATGAATTCAAGGCCCATCTGAGCCATATAGTAAGCACAATTGGTCTGAGATACAAAGCAAGTCTCTATCTCAAAAACAACAACAAAAAGAGTGATAATTTCAAGAAATGTATAGAGAGAAACAGGCAGAAAAGCAAAAGAAATGAACAGAATTGAAAGTGGATCCCATCAGGATTTCTTTAATGATTCACATATAAATTAATAATTTTAATTCTAAAAGAAAATTTTGGTTTTCTTTTTAAAATTTATTTCCTCTATTTAGATGTTTTGCCTGCATATAAGTCTGCACTCCATGTGTGCTATGCCCACAGAGGCCAGGGAGGCATTAGATCCCTAGCAACTGGAGTTACAGATGGTTGTGAGCCACCACATGAATGCTGGAAATTGAACCCAGGATCTCTAGAAGAGCAACCTGTGTTTTTAACCACTCGGCTCTCTTTCCAGCCCCTTTGTACCACTTTCAAAGTATATTTCTCTATGTACTGTCTTAAATTTCTTTTTAAAGCAACTTTATGTAAATATAGTTCATGCATGATTCAATTCATTCATTTCAAGTGTACAAGTGAATAGTTCTCAATCGAGTTGTACACCCATCAACCACAATCTATTTTAGAACATCTTCCTCACCACACTAAGAACCTCAGGTTCGTTAGCAATTAGCTTCCTCATTTCCCTCAAAGGAAGCCTATGAAATCACCAATCTACCTCCGGCTCTGTAGACCCGTCTTGTCTGCATATTTCACATAAACAGTCATATGCTATGTGCCTTTTTGCCTTCAGCTGCGTTGTGTACTCAAATTCAAGATGTTTTAGACTCCAGTCCTTTTTATGACTATCTAGTTCCTTGAGTTTCTATACAAATCTTGGGATCGTTTTCTAAATTTCTGCTTCAAGAACAACAGAAAGCGTCTGAGATTTTGATACGAGTTATGCTGATCTGTACATCAATTTGGGAATTATTATTATCTCAATAATATTAACTCATCAGATCTGGTAGTATATGCAGATTTTTCTATACTTCCAGGGTTGAGGAGAAAGAATAGCCACAAGTTTGAAGCTAATCTAACTAGTCTTAGTGTAAAATCTTACTCCAGTAAATAATCTTTGGATCTAAGTGATATGAACTATTTCTTCTTCTTTATCTGTTTTTAATTTAATTTTTCATTGTTATTATTATTATTGGTGGTGGTGGTGGAGGTGGTGTTTGTGTGTATGAAACTGAGAATGTCAGGTCTTAAATGACAAGTTTGTTTATTTGTTGAGCTTCCTCATCAACATTTGGTTATTTTTTTTATTTAAATAACTTTTTTCATTTATTTTACATGCTGACTGCATTTCCCCTTTCCTCTCCTCCCAGTCGGTCCCCCCATGTTGTGTCCCCCACCCACCCACCCACTTCCCATCTACTCACCTCCCCTTCCACTCCTCCATCTTCATTCAGAAGGGGCAGGCCTCCATGGGCTTGAGTAAAGTATGGCACATCGAGTTGAGGCACGACTGAACTGCCCCTTGTGTCAAGGCTGGGAAAGGTAATCCAAAAGCCAGCTAAGCACCAGAAATAAGCCCTGATTTCACTGCCAGGAGCCTTACAACAGCAAGCTACACAACTGTCACACACATGCAGAGGGCCTAGGTTGGCCCAATCAAGGCTCCCTAACTATTGTTCAAGAGTTCATGAGCTCCCAAGAGCTCAGGTCAGCTGTCTTTTGGATACCTCACCTCTCTGTCATGAACCTCTGGCTCATATAATCCCACCGCCCTTTCTTCAGCAAGACTCCCCCAGCTCAGTCCAGGACTTGGCTGTGGATCTCTGCATCTGTTTCCATCAGTTACTGGATAGAGTGTCTCTGATGACACTTAGGGTAGTCCCCAATCTGATTACAATAGATGGCCATTCATGCACTCTCTCCATTATTTCTAGGAATCTTAACGGGTTATCCTGTGGATTCCTGGGGGTTTCCCAAGCATCAGGTTTCTCCCTAACCCTAAATGCCCCCCCCCCATCAAGACATCTTTTTTTTGCTACTCTCCCCTTCCTTCCTGCCTATAACCCACCTCCCACACCCAAACCACCCAACCGGCTCCCCCAAGTTTCCATTCCTCCATCCCTCTTCCTCTACCCCCAGTTTACCCAGGAGATCTCTTCTATTTCTCCTTATAGGGAAACTCATGCATCCCTCTTTGGGCCCTACTTGTTATCTAGCTTCTCTAGTGCTGTGGATTGTAGGCTGGTTATTCTATACTTTACTCCTAATACTACTTATGAGTGAGTACATACCATGTTTGTCTTTCTGGGTCTGGGTTACCTCACTCCAAATGATTTTTTTTTTAATTTCATCCATTTGCCTGCAGATTTTATGAGGTCATTGTTTTTTTTTTTTTTTTTTTTACAAATAAGTAATACTCCATTGTATAATTGCACCATGTTTTCTTGATCCATTCTTTGGTTGAGGGGCATCTAGGTTGTCTGCCAGTTTTGGTTATTGCTCAGGGAACTCCCCAGAAAAGATAGTAAAAGGAGTATGAGTGCCAGAGAGAACGGAGGAACCAGGGAAGAAGGCCTTCTAAATAAACTGAGCCAACAATGGTCTTATGAACTCACAGAGATTGAAGCACCTAGCACAGAGCCTACACGGCTCTGCACCACGCCCTCTGTGTATATATTATAGCTTTCGGTTTAGTACTTTCATGGGACTCCTGAGTGTGTGAATGAGTGGGTCTCTGATTCTTGTGCCTTCTCTCGGGGCTACTTTCTTTCTGTTGATTTGCCCTCTCCAACTTTGATGTGATGGTTCCTGTTTCATCTTATTATATTTTATTTTGTTATGCTTTGTTATCTCTTAGAAGTCGGTTCTTTTCTAAGGAGAGACAAAAAGGGAATGGATCTGGATGGGAGAGGAGGTGGGGAGGAAGTGGGAGGAACTAGGAGAACTTGTAATCAGGATAAATAATGTGTGTGGAATCCCTAGCTGGTAATTCCAAACTCGGTTACATCAGCATCTGGTTGCAGTGTTTGTATCATCAGACTTCTATTTTTCTTCTTGTTTCTGGGAAGGTCTTGTAATCTTTTCTTAAAAGTTACACAGGATGAACTGCGTAATAGAAACAGAGACAAACACCTGTAGTGTGAAGGATTATGTCAACTTGACTAGGACTAGAGCTGTGTTCTCTCCACCCTATGGAATCTCCATGGCCAATTCCCTACAGTTACAGAACATTTTGAATATTCTGGAATCTAGCTGACCATGGAGAGTCAGATGGGAAATGTTCTCCCCTTTAATCTACTTCACCACACTAATATAGTCTCCAAGTATGGTTATGTAATAAAGCCCCAGACCTTAGCACAACTGAGTCCATGTTAGAGGCACCGTCCTGACCTTAAAACCCAGCACATGGTTTCTAACACCTGCCAACATGGGAACAAAGACCTAAGCCATCAAAAACTGGTCCACAGTTCCAGAAAATGTAGTGACCTTGCTTTTTGGCTTCTGTAGTTCTGGCTTATTGCTAACTGAAGTGTGACAACCAGGATGTGGTTTTTATGCATAAAGGACAAAGGGCTGTGAGGCTCGGGGCTGCATGATTGGGCAAGTGCCACCGGCCAGAAATCCTTTCTTTTTG
The DNA here is from genome assembly GCF_950005125.1 of Chionomys nivalis. NCBI lineage: Eukaryota > Metazoa > Chordata > Mammalia > Rodentia > Cricetidae > Chionomys > Chionomys nivalis. Next base: position 24,854,963 of record NC_080093.1, on the reverse strand, counting down.
GCTTTAAGGAGTGGCTGTGTGATAGTCTCTGGTCACCTAGGTCAGCAACAATACCCTGATGCTTTTAACTACTGCCTTCCTGATCTTGTCTCCATCTCCAGAGCATCCTGTGAGATATAGTCACTTCTCTACTGATGTGGATGTGGAAACCAGTTTAAATTATTTGATCTTACTGATGTGACTCTCTAATACCCTGTGACCTTAATGGATCTCTAAACTTATAAGATCCACCCACCATTAAAACAAACAAAAACCACCTACAGTAACTGTTCTTTTTGATCCTAGCTTTTTGTTTGTTTGTTTGTTTGTCTTTTACTCAAATTTATAATCTGTAAGCAAGCACGGTAAATGCTCAAGGTGAAAAATTTGCCACATGTACCCACAATCTAGACACCATGGAATGATGTTTTCCCTTAGTTTAAGTCACAGCAACTGGGGTGGGAGGGGGAGCTCCCAGGATGTGATGGAGCATAAATAAGACCAGGAGCAAGGAGGCAAACTAGAGAAAAGGGAGTCTGGAGACAGTGGGCAGAAAGAGTGTGTCTTAAGGAGCTCTCATCTTCGGCCCTACCCCAAGGTGGGCCGGAGAGCTGATCCTCCTTTGCTGCTGTTACTGGCAGCAACTGTTCAGCATCTGCCATTGGCTGCTGCAAATTCACATGAGTTCTATCCATCTTAGTGCTAGATGCACATGAATGGAAAACCCCAAAGTTCCTTGACTTCATGGACTGAAGGATACAGCAATGGAGATGTAAGCCAGAGCCTTGTGTGCATTAGGAAAGTCTTGTCCCACTGAGCCTCACCCACAGCCCCACAGCAGCACGCTTGCCATTTTCTTCCCCACTCATCCATCAATTATGCACAATTGATGAAAAGCAGGGACACAGGAGAGCCAGGGCTAGAGGAAAGGGTATGCGTGTGGTGTAGAGGAGCATTTGTCCTCCTGGCCCCAAAGTGGTTATGTGAGTTCTGGATGAGCAGCTGAAGCAATTGACAGCACCCAATGAAGTTTTCCTACACAGACAGAACTTGTCTTATTCTCTCAACTCAGAGCAGTGTCTGATGGCACTTCAGGTACTCTCTCCCTCGAAGTCAAAGCAACCTTGGTCTCCCTTATTTCCTCTACACTGGAAAATTTCAGGACGACTTTGGTAATTTGGTTTTGCCTACAATGCTAGAACTGCCCAGAAACCGAGGGGAAAGTGAGTAAGACTTCGTCCCCCAGACAACCTCCCTCCACGTGCCTACACTGAACTAACTATTCAGAGCTCAAGGGCCCAAGAGCCCAGACTGGGCTGAGGAAGGAGTGGAGCAGAGGAACGCCTTCCTCGTGAAACTTCCCCAGGATTGTGGAGTGGGGATTCGGGCCTCACCCACCCTTACTTCTGGGGAAGATGATCAGTTCTTTAGGATCCAGTTTGCATTGTCTCTTGGCTTAATAGTGGGGGTATGAGCCTCCACCTCGGTTCTCTTGGGAGTAATCCCTATTTAGCAATATATAACCACAACTTCCTCCTCCATCAGAGGCTGAACCCTTATTTTCCCTACTCCCCATGGAGATGGAACTGACTGGGGTTCCCACCATACTAGTCATGGTTAGGGAAGGTCCCCTCTCTTGAAAGAGCCAGGAGCAGGATGGCTAGAGTAGACAAGGAGACTTCCTGAATATAGCTCGTGCCCTATGCCCAGTATAAGACAATTCTGCAATGAATACAAATTAAGATTCAGGATACAATGAGGCTACAATGCAGCAATGTTTTCCATGCAGACAGACCAGAATCTTCTAGGTTTTAGACATCTCAAGCTGCCTGTAAATTACCCATATCACAGAGTGACAATGTCAATATCAGTAAAGTGTCACAGAGAGTTTTGATTCCAGATGTGTCATGTTTGCAAGGCGCCCCTATATTCAAGTCTTCTAGTGGGGAAAGTAGAGAGAAGTCAAATTTTTAGTGACCCATCTCAAAACTGCTCCATTCAAAAAGCTGAGCTGGTTATATGGGAAGATGGAGAAATCTGCTTTCCCTGGATTTTTCTTTTTTCCTCCTTCCTTCTTCTCTTCTTCCCCCCTTCCTTCCTTCCTTTCTTTCTTTCTTTTTCTTCCTTCCTTCCTTCCTTCCTTCCTTCCTTCCTTCCTTCCTTCCTTCCTTCCTTCCTTCCTTCCTTCCTTCCTTCCTTCCTTCCAAATCAGAACTAAACTGCAATCAATTTAAAGCTTAGCTTATTCTTCTAGCCAGGTGAGTGTTGTCTCTGAGAATTCACTTCCCATCTACATCCTCTCTAAATGGCAGTGGCAGGGATCCTTCACAAAGATCACTAGGGCTTACATACCTTCTGAGCCATCTGAACGGCATCTTGATTTTAAATTTAATTTAGAATCAACCAACCATTAGCAGGTATGTTTGTATAGATTCCTTCCTGCAGAAAAAAATCCAGACTATCCATTACCTCTGTTGGTATCACCCTCTAAGCTCTTGGATTTCCTCAGAACACTTCGGAAGCCATTATTCCTAGCGTGCATATAGCTACAATGGTTAACACTGTTAACAGGACTAAATCCAAAATCACCTAGAAGACAGCCGTGGGGCATTCCTGGAAGAAATTGTGGATTATTTTAGCAATAGGGAAAATCTACAGCTGTAGGAAATCCTACAGCCAGTAGCCTTTAAGTTACCTGCCCACTGGGTCGTGACCTCTTATACTATGATGCCGAGCTAAAGCATGCGTCCAGCATCTTTTCCAGCTGCGGGATTCGGCTGCTGTTCTCCGTTCCAGCAGAGGATATTGATTTGTGAGTCTACCCCTAAATAAATAACCATTTATTATTCTCAGTTCTGAGCTAGTGTGAGATTTCTTTTAGGCATCCTTCTTCAATCTACCTCTTAACTGTGGGTGGTACCTTACCCCGAACTAACTAAAAAGTAGCTGTTTCAGATCAAGTGACTGACTTGACAGGTCAGGATCACTGTCTACCACAACTACAGCCTGTAGTTGTCAGTCACAAGCACATGGCAGAGAGGGGCAGACATTACTAGTGTGGCTGCTGGTTCTGAACCTATGGACTTTTTTTTTTTTTTGAGGTTTTCCCTTTGCATATTCTTCACTCCCATGGAGGAAAACATCTTGACACGAAACCACATGCACATACGACACATTTTTTTCCTTGAAAATACTTTAAAAGAAGATGACTTCTTGGCAACTGGTTGAAAACAGCGTGGTGGAAACACTGAGCGGTGTCAGCTAATTCTGTGTTAATCTGTGAACAGTGAGTAAAGAAAGAGTCAAGACTTTTAAAACGCAAAGTTTATTTTTATATTGCAGCTGATGAATCCTTGACAAGCAGCCTGCCAAGGTTGACTTGAAAGGGTTCTATATAAATGGTTACACCGCCTCTGGTAGGTACCTTTCAGAAACTGCAGTCATTGAGTTCGTTATGAGAGACAGTGATTGCGGGTTGGCTGAGGAAGAAAAGATCAACATATCATATATAAATTCACAAAGGGCTGAAGTTATACACTGGAAACAATGAAGTGATTCTGATGGTAAGCTATCGACAATGATGATTCATGTGAACAATTCAAATCAATCTGTCTCATGAAATGATCAGTTTAAAAACGGGAAGCAAGGTGAGCGAGCATGCCATTCCCAAAGGCTGACACCATGATTGAATTATACCTGCACACCAAGAACATCTGACCAAGGAAGTCCTTCCCCCTGCCCATCATTTTCCCTCTCTTCCGAGCACTAAAGGCTCTGAAGGCTTCCTATGTACTGGCTTCCACACACAACGCCTATCCCCCACCCAGAACGCAAGCCCAAGGAAGCTGGGGTCTGCAGTCTCATTCATAGCTGAGGGCATCTCAGATGTTGTTCATTGCCTCCTGTGTTGTGAGTTTTCAGTCAAAACTAAAATGATGGAGAATGAATGACCGAGCACCCAACGGGGCCAGTAAACAAGGTACATAATACAGGTCTTCCTCAGAAACTTAGGATCATCTTCTGATCACTGGGAGAAAAATGTATTTCCATAGAACAACTCTTGCAAGTGATAAGAGCTTCGGGTGAACCTTGGTGCCCGAACATTCTTATTCACTGACTAGAGTCACGGTAGCGTAGCCCTCGGTAGCTGCAGAGCAAACATGGTCCGCTGCGCAGGTAGTGCTTGAGCCTGGCACATTAGGAACAACGAGCCAGAAAATGGAATGGTGTGATGTATTTATGCGGTAACTGTTTTAATGGATTTCCCTCCAGAGGACAATTTGATCTCTTACTTTGAAGTCAGGTTACTTATAGCTTCACGTTATTTGGAATGCTTCAATGGCTCCATGCTGACTGTGGAGAAATCTAAAACTTTTAGCATGGGATTAAAAGCCCTGCCCCTCAGCTGATTGCCTCTCTCCCAGTACCCAGTTTCTCATTTGTGAACCAGGTTCCAGCAAATAGGTTCTACACCAAAGAAGGCAAGCAGGCTATTTCTTCCTTCATGGCCTAGCTTAGAAACCCTCCTCTCCTGATCCACACTTGGTTAAGATTCCACAAAACCTTCCCAAGCATCCTTACGAAGGAGAAACCTCCCGCCCCATCTCCCCTTCCAGCTCTCTGCTCTCTCACAAGTCCGACTCCCAGTAGGACTTGCCCTGGGGCTGCTCCTAAAGCTTTGTTTCCCACCCTTCTTGCTGTTTTACCCCTTATAACAAAGCCTCTTACAGAGCCTCTGAACTTCCACTCCATTTGACATGAGTAGGAAAAAAAATATGCTCCCAGCTACTCAGTCTGTTTTTGATTTCACTCCCGTCTCTGTCCAGAGGTCATCACCAATGAGAGATTATCTTTGATTACCCTGAAGGAAGCGATTCCTCCCCTTCTTGTTTCCCTAAAAGAACTACTCTGCTCAATAGAAGGAATATAAGCCTTAGCCTACTTTTTCCTTGTAGTAGTGATGTGATATGATACTATATATTTCTTATGTATTATATAATGTATCTATTTTTTTCCTTCTAGAATATAAGGTTTGTGAGCATGGGACTTCAATTTACTTATTACTATGTTTGTGGACAATGATGAGTGAATGTCTCTGTGTCTCATTACACACTTTGCCTTGCACTTTCCGTTTTCTCTGCTGGACAGCAGGGATGTATACTGTTCATCTTCATTTCCAACTCCTTCCTAGTTCTTTAAAGTAAGCTGAAATACCGTGATACTCCTCATATGACTGAGTGACATCAATTGTAATTACCCGCTTACAGTTCCTAAGAAAGGGTTTCTGAATCCATGTACTGCAAAAGCCCAGGAATACAATTATATTTCCATTGATGCTTATCAGAAATTCTTAAGACTGTACATACTTTAAAATTCATCATTCTCACTTACCACCCTTAAAAAGTGCCTTGAAATCATATACATTCACAGTTCTGCTACAGAGTTATCTGAGAAGTCCCATTATCGTGATAAATAATGCTCAAGTCAGCTGAGGCTGCCAAGTCGATCACAATGGCAAACTTTAAGAGCATGGGGTTTTGGAATCGTGGTCATGTTCTGTCATGGAGTCCTGTGAAGTGTCTCCATGCTAAGTGCCCCATTCATCACAACTGAGAAAGCTGGGGATGACTTATTTATTGTGTTGATTTAAAACATCTTTAAAAATATGGATGCCACTTTAATGCGTGCATTAAAATATGAATGTAAAACTATTTGCTTTATTTTACAGATGAGCAAACTTGGGCTTAGAGAGGATTTGAGTCACTTGCTTTCACAGTTAGTAACAGGTTCAGCAACATCCAAACCAAAGCTATCTCACTATGCCAACGTGCCAAGCCACGTGCTGGCCGATCTTACCATCCTCATGTCACATGACACAGGCTTTTTTTCCCCCTTAATTCTTACCAGGTTTCTTTGTGATGGTGAATCTAAGGAGAGCTCTGCAATTCAAGAAAATGTGAAAAATCCTGAGGACACAAGTCCCTCCCTTGTAAAAACAGGCTAGCTCTATGTAGCCAACACTTAGTTGGTAATTTAATGGAAAATTTACTTATTCATTTATACCAATGGCAGTCGTGGAGTTATGCAGAGCACCCTGGAACTCTATGTAGTCCAGGCTGGTCTTGAATTCACACTGATCCTCTCGCTTTAGCCTCCTGTGAGCTGGGATTACAAATGTTTACAACCACACCCAGCTCCTAAGTTTTGGATGTTTGTAATAAGAGATAAGTGATTTCAGAGAATTAATAAAATATATAGGCACAGTTACTTGCTCTGGTTTCCTTGGCAGAACCCTGACCTTCAGGTCTCAGGTCTGCTGTCCCCTGAAAGACTAAAGAAGGGAGGGGAGACCATCAAAAGGCACTAGGGTAGATAATACAAAGACGGCGTCTTTTTCAAGAACATTGTAGTTGACTGTTTGACAGCTAAGTAGAAGCTGACATAATGTAGATGCAATGACATGAACCTGAACGTGGTTCAGAATCACCAAATATCACAGTGGTACTTTGGCATTCAGCAGTCAATAATCTAAGAGCAATTAAGCTAAATATTAAGCAACCCCTACACAGGCCTAGGGCTACAGCTGAAGACCCAGTCTGGACCTTACCACACTTGTGGGAAAGCCTCATGGTATGAGCTATGCAGCAGAAAGAAAACAGCAGCAGCAGCAGCAACAACAACAACAACAACATATAGTTACTTTACATATACAGCAGATAAATATAAGACGAGGTATAAGAAATGAAAATAACATATACACTAAAAACATCCCAACAGAAACGGGCTTTATTTATACCAGACAAGTGAATTCTTCCATTAGCATCAACTTCTTCAAGACTCGAAGATATGGAAATGAAAGGTGGCGCTTCATAAGGTAGAAAGGTGAAGACTGACCAAGGAGTAACTGCATTGCCTTTCAAAAGCCCTTGCAAGGGTACCCTCAATCCAGAAGACGGTCAGATCTTATGTGACACTGTGTGTACAACACCCTCATTTGAAAGTGACCCACCATCTATCTTAATGAAAATCTTTCAGAAGGAAATGTCTGCATATGTGAGTATCATAAATTATATTTAAGTTTTAGAAATGAAATAAAGTACAAATCTCGGTTTAAATACTAAAACAAAAATTAAAAAAAAAAAACCTTTAACATTATTCCTCATGCTGTCTTCTTGTTACAGGGCTCCTAGGTAAAAACACGAACAAAACACTCATTTCTGACACCCCAACTCACAACCTCCCTAAATCTAGCATGACCAGATGAGCTATGGGAGCCCCTCCAAACTGGTGCCATTCATATGCCATCCGTGAATGAGGATGTCTGATGACAGACTACTTCAAGTTAGTGTAGGGTAAATCCAACGAAACGTTATAGTTATGAGGGGTAAGGAGACAAAGATGAAATTGCATATCATGTTCAGTGTCTGCCACTTTCATCAACCCTTCCCTTTAAAGTCTTCTCACTGTGGTCACAGTTTTAGAACTTTAGATTATATGTCTAACTTTGTGTTGAGTTGGTCAGCACCTTGATTGACACGAGCAATTACAACAAGGAAAGCGTATAGATAAGAGGGAGATCACAGGGGACAAAAATAACGGCAGGACTTCTTTTTGTCCTAAGACACTGAAACAGAAAGAATAAAAAGAGAGAGAGAGAGTAAACAAAGTGTTCACAGTGCAACATGCCAGATTTGTGGTTTCATTTGAAACCAAGAGCAAATCATGAAACATCATGAAAAAAATATAAGTAAAGGTAGAATCTCCTAGAGTAATTACTAAACGAAGTTAAAATTATCACACTGATCAGTAAACCCCAGAAGAAAAATGGACAGCGTTTTCAGTTCAGGCCCCTCTTAAACATCACACAGCTTTTCAAAGTTAATGCATGAAACTGGTAACTTTGGCCACGCTGCACAATTTTTTTTTTTAAAAAATACAGTATACGGAAAAAAATTATTATATTCCCCATTTTGTATCATAAGCTTGAAACCTAAGAGCAAAAAAATTTCAGTTATTTACAAATACAGCAGGTTCATCCACCACAGTGGCTTGGCTTCTGTCCCAAGAAGATGTCACCTTCTCTGGCGTGTCTGTCAGTACTCTGTCCTTACCGGAGGCTGCTTCATCTACTGCGCATCCGTCATTTTGAACAGTTCCAACAGGGCCCCAACTGCTCCAAAATAACCCTAGAAAACAGTGGAGAACTCCTGTAGGATTGTTTCTGAGCTTTAGCCGAGGACTATTACTGTCACCATTCTAAGAATGCTGCCGTTAACTTTACAGGTGCATAATATTAAAAGCAGAATTCATAGCTGGGGATATGGGTTAGAAACAGGACCCGGGTTTAGCATGATCGAGGCTACGCAGTTGACCTGCAACACAAAACAAATGCTGATCTCTTTGCAAAAGAGACTGAGTGATCAAATAACTATAATTTATCTGAATGCATATTTATCTGTATTAATATAGGAAAGTGCTTAGGGCTATATCTAGCATGTCAATGCCTCCCCGTAAAATAGAAGCTCATATTTCTATGAAAATGAAGGTTTCTGAAACTCAGCTGTTTTAGGAAATAGTGTTTTAGTCATTGAACTACTAAATGCAACAAAATACAAAGACTAGGCAGCTTATAAACAACATTAACTTCATTTCCTAGCTTTCTGGAGGCGGGGCAGTCCAAAATCAAGGTGTTTGTCAAAGCCAGGCTCCTTGCAGACTGCTGTGTCACTGCAAACTGGCATTGCAGTCTGGGGCCTCTTTTATAAAGATGCTAATTCCTTTCCAAAGAGCTCAGCCCTCTGATCCGAACACTTCCCCAAGCCCTCACCTTCTAACGCCGGCCGTCATCTTGGGGGTTAGGATTTCAGTGTGTGAAGGAGTGGTGTGGAAACCAGGACTTACAAATACTGAGTCCACTAGCTACCTAGTCTCCAGAGGACTAGAGATGCAGCTACTCGTTCGCCTGACCCTTAGAGATGGCACGGATATGCCAGGAACTTTATTGCGGCTGCTGAGCTCTTCTCACGAGCTAGAAATTATTCTGAGCACTTTCCATGTGTTAAATCATCTCATCGTCAATCACGGGGCCGTCTCTTCAATATACTGACTTCACATGTGTTGGAATACTACACAGCAGTGTGGCTGCTGGATCAATTAACTCTACTTTTAGTTCTCTAAGGAATTGTCCACACTGTTTCCCACGATAGTTAAAATAACCCATCATTCACATTTCCAAATGCCATTTGGTTTTCATTTCAGGGACTGTCTTCAAATCTCCACTGTTGGCTAAGAAAGCTTCCACTGTATAAATGACTTTTTTTTTTTTTGTGTGGGGAACGTAGTAAACACAAAGTTTAAAAGGCTATTTCCTACTTGATCCATTTTGGAATACCCAGATTTGACTCATATTGTTAGACAACTCAAAATGCACGTAGGACGATGAAGTCCCCGTGAGCCTGACCTACCTCATGTTCCAAAAACAGTGCTTTCAGTTGTCCCTTAGACCAAAAGTCCATGGCATATGCTAGCAGTTTCATCGAGACCATATTGATTCTGAGAAAGTTCCCAACAAATACAACTTTGTCAATATTCTGAAAGAAAAAAAACACACACACAAAAACAATTAAACCATGCCTTAAGACAGCATTTAGTAAGGACTCAATGTTCTACAACTTTGTCAATATTCTGAAAGAAAAAAAACACACACACACACAAACAATTAAACCATGGCTTAAGACAGCATTTAGTAAGGACTCAATGTTCTGTGCGTGGTTGTATGTGACCCCTCTCAGTCAATGCTTGTATTGAACTATTTCAGCATCTCCCAAGTCAAAGTTAAACCAACAGAGCATCCCACAGAACAGAAGGGTCAGATTCTGGTTGGGCTACGCTGGCTTTCTGGTTAACGTGACACAAACTAGAATCAGTTGGGAAGAGGAACCTCAACCAAGATGCCTCCATCAGACTGGCCTGTAGGCAAGCCTGGGGGGCATTTTCATGACTGATGGTCCAGCTCACTATGGGTGGTGTCATATATGGCTTGTATTAGGCTGAGCATGTCAGCATCAGTAAGCAATATTCTTCTTTGGTCTCGGCTTCAGGCCTCATCTCCAGGTTCTTGCTCTGCTTGTGTTCCTGACTTGGTTTCCCTCAATGATGGAGTTTGATTAGGAAATGATGGTCCAGTAAATCCTTCCCACCCCAGATTGCCACCACAGGAACTTTATCATAGCAACAGAGCGCAAACTAGGGCATGGGCAAAGCAGAGATGATAATGAACAGGTCGTTTCTTATTGTTTATAGTTACTATGCTAGACTGAATTAGGTCGGATATATCTTCAGTTTACAACATGGAGTTGAAGTTAGAGTTAAATTTGTCCCTCAGTGCCCCCATCCCCAAACTCCAAGTATAAAATACTAATTCAATTAACTTACAAATGAAAAGAATGGCTGCAGTGCGGTTTGTTCATCTACTAAGTTGGGATATTATAAAGAAACAATATCCATCTCAGCCCTCAAGAGTAGAATATCTTGTTTGAGCAACAGAAGGGTTAAAATACGGTAACAAAAATACACAGCATGGATGTAGGCTTTCATTCTGAACCCACTCTGATAAACACCCCTCTCATTCTGTGCATGCAGACAGGCTTCAGATCTCCCAAGACTCCCATTCCTGCAGCTCTTCCCGTCTTCCCTGAGGTATTTCTGAAGCTAAAGACTGAGCTCAGCTTGCCTACCATGCAGATGATGGACCAAGGCCAGTTGTCATGGTCACTCAGGTCAAAGGCACGAAAGGCTTGGACAGTTATTTTCTGCTCTGTCTACCAGGAATGATTAAGGTCCAGGAACATCATCTTTGAAATGTCTCAAGTTTTAACAGTGTATGTTCATGAAGATATTAGTCACTGGAAATATCCCATGGGTAAAGGACTCAGAGGTACTTTCAGTATCTTTCCGTTAGAAATGAACTCTGGAGCCAAAACCTAACCAGACTACAAACACTCAAGATAAAGAAAGAACACATCAAAGAGGAATTTAACTAAATTTAGGGGGCACAAATAAAATTCCTGTATCACCCTACTAAGAAGACAGATGGAGTAAAGTCAGTACTAAATTCTGACAAGCATTTCGTATTTCAAATAAAGGCCAGGTGGGTCAAAATTACAATTGTTTGACAAAGAAGGAAAATGAGAATTGACTAAGGAAAATATAAGTGGACTTTTCTTAAGAGCAACATAAGGCTAGAGAGAGAGCTCAGCAGGTAAGGTGCATGCTGCTCTTGCAGAAGACTAGATTTTGGTTCCTAGTACATACACAAGGCAATTCCTAACTGCCTATAACTCCAGCTCCAGGGCTTCCAATGGTTCTGACCTCTGCAATCACCTGCACTCATGCGCACATATCTACATGGACAGATGCAAACACACACATAATTGAGAAGACTCAAGAGTCCAGTAAAATTGATTTGTTTACTTGAAAAGTTATCTTCAGTACATATCAAATGAAATGATTTGTTAATAGAGTTCCTAAAAACCAACAAGAAAGCAGGACCAACTATCCAATACACAATGGGTGAATAGTCTATTAATAAACTATTCACATGTGCACAAAAGAATTACTGGGCTAGCAAGATGGCTCAGTGGGTAAAGGTGCTTGATGTTAAAGCCTGATCACCTGAATTTAATGCCATGAGTTGTCCTAACATGGACCAGAGTATGTTTGCACCCCTACACATAGACACACACCAAAACACACACATACATGTAATTTATGAAACTTTAAAAAGGGGAAAACACAATAATGATTAAATATATGAATATTTACATATATTCATATATTACATAACCACTTACATTAAGGTACAATTTCTTTTCTATTAGATTAAAATTTTTTTTAATATTTATTTATTTATTATGTATATAATATTCTGTCTGCGTGTATGCCTGAAGGCCAGAAGAGGGCACCAGACCTCATTACAGATGGTTGTAAGCCACCATGTGGTTGCTGGGAATTGAACTCAGGACCTTTGGAAGAGCAGGCAATGCTCTTCTTAACCGCTGAGCCATCTCTCCAGCCCCCAAAAAAATTTTTTAAAGGTTAACAGTCCTCTTAGAAATTTATATAAATTAGAACTATGCTTATGGAAAGAGTTTTATAATGTCTGTCAAAATTAAATCAACATACCCATTTGATTCAGAAGTTTATCTTTTTATTTAATTGATTAAGTTACTTTGTTTAGTTAATTTACTTTGTTTGAGACAGGTCTTACTATGAAGACCTAGCTGGCCTCAAACTCACAGAGATCTCGTTTCTTTCTGCCTCTTGAATTCTGGTATTAAAGGTGTAGGCTCCCATGCCCAACAAACAGATATACTGATATTTATACAAAATTTTACGTTGTATAAGCATGTGTATAATATAAATGTAGATACTGCAAGATTTTTGATAAAGCAAATGGCTAAAAAAATACCCTAAGTATTTCTAGAATAGTGATCAAATCTTGTAGAGTACTAGACAGCTATTACAAGTGATGAAATATAAATATAGCAATCTCAAGACATTCTATGTAAAAAGCAGTGAGAGGCATGTTTCAGAGATGCATTTCTGTAGACTGATAATGGCGGAATTAAATTTCTGATGTTTAAGCTAAAAAGAGGAGTAGAAGAAGGAGAAACAAGGGGCTGGAGAGATGGCTCAGTGGTTAAGAGCTCTGCCAGCTCTTCCAAAGGTCCTGAGTTCAATTCCCAGCAACCACATGGTGGCTCACAACCATCTGTAATGAGATTTTGTGTCCTCTTCTGGCCTGCAGGGATAGATGCAGGCAGAGCACTGTATACATAATAAACAAATAAAAAAAAAGAAGAAGAAACAAGAAAAGAGACAGATGAGGCATATGTGGCAAAATCTTGGAAACTGCTCAGTATGAACTGATGGATACGCGGGAGCCCTTTATTCTCGATCCTTCATACATGCCTAGAAACTTTCAGAGTAAAAACCCAAACCAACAAAGCAGGATGCAGAATAGTATGTCGAGGGTGGACTGTAGAGTTTGTGATGATTCCTCAGCTGATTCTCCAGAAGATCTGGGTTCAATTCCCAAGCCCCACACGTCAGTTCAAAGCTCTCTATAACTCCGGACCGAGGGTATACAATGCCCGCTTCTAGCCTCAGTGGGCACTACAAACAAGTAGTGCACAGAAACAAATGCAGGTAAGACACCCACTCATACACATACAAATACATTTTTAAAAAGAGAGAATGTTCTTTAGAGCTTGATATCTTTGAAAGCCATATTTATTTCATACCTTATAAAACATAGAAGAAAGACAACCCAAAGCTGAAAACCTCCCTAGTGAGGCTCAAGGGGAGGTGAATGTAGAAATGGACTTGCTTCCCTGACTGCCTTTCTGCTGTCTTTGGGACTCTGCATCACCTGTTGGAAACTAAATAAAAGGTTGCTGGGAGAGAAATGACATCAGCAGCCTTAGCTAGCAGGGGTGGACCTTGTGTGCAACGATACCGACTGTCCAAGCAAGATATGCCCACAGGTACAACCTCGTGAGCCCATCATGGGGGCGACCTACTGCTTTCAGAGTGTAACAGAGACGGAAGTTCATGTCTGGTACCACACTCCCAATCACAACCTGCTCCTGGGGAGGTCAACAGGCCCTAGTTGGGAAGCTATTGTTCTTGCTAAAAGGACGTGACGTGCCTATCAAATTACCTCCTAAAGAGCTACCTGTGCCCATGGATCAGTGTGGACATCAGCTTTAGTCAGAGGAGCTTTTTTTTGCATACGCTCATAACTGGTCAGAGTGCTGAGGATAAATACTGCCGAGTATGCAGCCACAAGGGAGGCATCTATAGCTCTCCCTCTCAGGCTCCAACAATACAGAGGATGGACCAATATCGCCTTTATTGCTCTTATAAACACACCTTCACCAATGCTCCTGTTTTAAAAAAAAAAAACAAAAAACCCTAATGGAAATCACTGGTGAAAGAAGGAGTGGGGAGTAGAAAGGGAGGCTAGGGGTCACTTGGGAAGAGGAAGGGGATCAGTGCCAGTGGGAGAGGGGACAAGAAAGAGGAAGAGAGGCAAATACAACCCGAACATACTGTGCATATGTATGAAATGCCATTACGAATGGATATATGCTAATGATAAGGTAAATAAAGCTTAAAGTTGGAAGGGGGCTGGAGTGATGGCTCAGTGGGTGACGGTTAGCAAGCGATGCACTTCCAGACCACCTGAGTTTGATCCCCAGCACCCACATCAGATAACTCACAACCGCCTGTAACCCTGGCCCCAGGGGATCCACCTCCTCTGAACACTGGGGGCATCTGACTCACATGTACACCACTGACGTGCACACATACGACTCACATGTACACCACTGACGTGCACACATACGACTCACATGTACACCACTGACGTGCACACATACAACTCACAAGTATACCACTGACGTGCATACGTACAACTCATAAGTATACCACTGACGTGCACACATACGACTCAAAAGTATACCACTGATGTGCACACATACAACTCACAAGTATACCACTGACATGCACACATACAACTCACAAGTATACCACTGACATGCACACGTACACATCATTGAAAACAATAAAATCAATTTTCAAACTTAAAAAAGAAGTTGTAAGGAGAGCATTTCATTACCCTAACAGAAAAACAGCTCAGATTCAGGAAATGTGGTGTCCCGCTATAGGAAAGAGCTAAAACCAAAGATGCGCAAAGCTACAACTGCAGAGAGCAACGCAAGGGTGAAGACCTTGGCTTCTGCTCTCCCGGGGAAATCTGATACTGCTAATCCCCGAGCTGTCCAGAGAGCCTCCATGAGCTCAGCAGCCTCTTGGTATCAGGGGGCAGTGAGTCAGTCACTCCATCCATTGAACTGCAGAGGAAACATCCAAAGTAGTTGCTCACGCCAGCAAATAACTTGTGCACATTTTCTAATGTGAGAAAAGAAAGGCGGTTGGCCTCTCCCAAAGGGATTGTGATATCTGTGAAAAGACCTGGCTCACTCCAGCAGACTGCAGGGCAGAAGGTAACTCAGGAAAGCAGGGCAAAGGGCACAGCTGCTCTGTGGGGCAAAGGCTGACACTATGCAACTGACCTTTGAGAGCCGTGAACACAGCCAGCCTACCCACACATTAGTCTTCCAGCTTGTTTGGCTACTTAGAAAAACATGCTGGAAAGGTTAAAGCTCAAGAAACCCTTGTTTCCAATGAATCTCTTCACTGCAGTGGACTTTGAGAAGGCATGTCTCTGGGACCTGATCACCAGCCTCCCATCTAAGCCTATGTGGACCAGGGACCTCCAGTAAAGGCTGACTGCTCTCCAGGGGACAGTGATATACTCTACTCAGTGTTGTGAAAGGAGGGGTCTTAAAGCCAGAATCAGCACTAAAAGAAAACAAAACCAACCAAGCAACCAACCAAACCAACAAGCCCGCCCTGTAGCTCATCTTGGCGGGGTCTCTCCAGAGGCCTTAGAGCTGCAGTTATGGGCAATGGTGACTGCCAGGCTTGGGTGCTGGAACCTAAATTCGAGTCCTCTACAATAGCAGCATGTGCTCTTTGCCAATGAGCTATCTCTCCAGTCCCTCAAAAAGGTTTGGGAGTATCTGTGAAGTTTCATTTATTGATCGAGGTAGTGTGTCTGTGTGTGCGTGAGTGTGACAGTTATGAGGCACTTTGAACTGACTTTTGCATGCATGTCATGTTTCTATTAAAACTTCCATATTTCAAAACCCCACTACTGACCTGCTGTTTGTGTTGGTTTTTTTTTAATTGATTTATTTTATGTATACAAGTGCTCTATCTGCATGTACGACTTTATGCCAGGACCTCTGGGAGAGCAGCCAGTGCTCTTAACCACTGAGTCATCTCTCCAGACCTATCCCACTTCCATTTTTTTTTTTAAAAAAAAGATTGATTTATTTATTTTATACACCTGCTGTGGCTCTTATATATTTCACCTATTACCTGTTTCATGCCCGACTTCTTTTTCTTGTCTTCCTAATACACTCCAAGGAGAGGGCTGTTCTACTGTTCAAATCTTGTTTCTCAGACAGGGGTTCTGCTCTTTTTTTTTCTCAGTAGAATTTAATTTTTCAAAACTTGTAAATAAAGCTTTGTCTGTCCTCAACTCTACCTGCTTCTTGCGCCTGGGGCCCTCGACTGTAGCAAGCTCTCTGTGCTTTGATAGCCCTGTACAATGCTGCTTGAACTCCATGCCACAAGGCAACACTGTAAAGAAGCTGAAAGCAGAGAGAATCTCGAGGGCTGCAGACGGGAGTGTTTTATGTGGGATTAGCTACACAATCTACACATGCCCAGGGCATGCCTTGCGCTTCAGTGGCACGTGGCAATCAATAGTTAGAGCGACTGGACCATGGATTGGAACTCTGATACACTTCCACAGGGGTGTCTATTTAAAAGTAAATCCTATTATCTTCTCCCCTGTCACTACCCCCCTCTCCTGTTCTCTAAGGTGAGTTTCCAAAGAATGACAACAGTTATCACATTGCCAGAGACAATGCATGAGATGGTCCCCGGCTTCCTCAGGGTTAACGCCTTACCTCGTTCAGTGCACACATCCGAGCAATGGAGCCGATGTTGTTGGTGATGGTGACCAGTGTGGCACGGGCGAGGTCCTCCTTGCTGATGGACTCTCTCTTTTCTTTACTCATCATGTTGCCAAAGCTATGTTGGAGATATCAGGGAGAGTATTCAAAGTCATCCCCAGGCAGGACCCAGGCTTCTACCAAGGCACTCTGGGAAGCAGTACGAATAATCCTGCCCAAACTCACATGACCTGACTTTGCTATCACGGTTTATAAGCAAAACAGTATTGCACTGTGAATGGCTGGCTGCCCCCTTCTTACTGAGGGACAAAGTAGTATGACTATAAATGGGGAAGAAACTCGCAATGCTTCTAGATATCCGGACAAGCATGGAACAGGGGAAACTGGCAGTTTTCCAGAACCTTCTTTCAAAGTTGCCTTATTTTAAGCACAGGTGGCAGGTGGTAACCATCTCAGTGCTTCGTTAAGGACAGGAGATTGGGTCTGCGGTCTGACATGACAAGATTTGAGCCAGGCTGGTATACCGGCGTTTATTTATTTATTTATTTGTTTTAAAGAGAAAACTAGATGAATGGCCAGGGTGGAGAGGCTGCCTTGTGTGGTGGACTCTCTACAGCTCCTAGCCACTTCGTCTCTACCTTGATGCTACAGCAGATCCTTGAAGGCCAAATCGTTCATAGTCTCCTCCGTAAATGTCCTTCACCAGCTTATCAACATTGGTGCTGTCGCCTTTAGCTGCCATCTCCAGAGCTTCTTCAAAGGTCTCACAACCAGTCAGCAAGCAACACAGGCCTAGGAATGTCCCGCCTCCAAGACTGAAGGACAATAAGGTTGGATTTTTTAATGTTTGCTTCGTGACATGCCCATCCAAGTCCCCAGCTACATCAAGACTATTAATACGGGTTCAGGGAAATGCGGACAAGCGAAGGAGCACTTTGTTGGAGAGCAGAGAGGCATCTAAATTAAAGTGCTAGAGTTAGAACAGAACTTGAGGGTAGACTGGATAAGGAAAGCGGGCAGTGGCTAAGATCGAACATCAAGGAAAACTCGCCCCTAAATTTGAGAATAAAATTGAAAAGACTCTCACTGATTTCTGTTGTGAGACCTTCAGCTAGCTACTAGCCTATGAGAGGGGTCACATCATGGTGTGTCCAATTTGGGTAGTCTGAAAGCAGCATGTAACCAGAAATGGCTGGTGTTAGAGAACCATAGGCAGCTAAAAGCAAACACACAGGGAAAGAAATGGTGTGTACATAGTTCACAACTATAGAGCCAGTCTCCAGGATGGCTGTCCCAACATGCTCCCTGAAAGCTGTCTTCCCTGCCCCTGTTTCTCTACAGAATCATCTCATCCTACCTCAGAAATTTTGAGAGTAAAACTACTATCTGTCTAATACTGTTAGGCTTTGGAAAAGGGTATTGCTGATTTTCTAATTACCACTTACCAGTAAGAGTGACAAAGGTCACAAAATGCTTGAAGTATGTTTTAAAAGTTTCCATTGTTTTAGAGGTTATGGCTCCAAAATAGACCTTGTTGCCAAACTTAGCAACAAATTATAGTAGCTGAGCATAAAATTAATTATATATCATATCAAAGCTTCCTGGTGTCTTGACACCCAACTCAAGGAAATAACTACTATTAGTGAAGTCATAGCAGAAAAGGGAACTTTAGTTCTCAACTGCTGGCAAAGGCTTCTCTCTCTGATGATAAACAGAGAAGAGCTGGCTGCTCATCTCAATTGGTTCTGAAGCTTCAAGAGCCACTGATTCTGGAAAAACAACTTGTATTTGATGACCAGCTTTTAATTCTAAGGGGCAAAAATTAAGTTGAGATTAAAGAAGAAAATGTATGGCAAAATTAAATTGATCACCAATAACTTCCACCAAGAAGACACCGGATTATAGACAGACACATAGTTTTTAGTGTTGCCTTGATTTAAAAAAATGTGTCATAGTCTCAGACTGTGATTCTAAGAAAAACAAAATGAAACCCAAGAGTTCTTTTTCAAGGGTCATGTAGGCCTCGCTGTGTACCACCAAAACTACCCAAGTCGTGGGTGTGGCATCCCAAGGGAACAAACAGACACACACACAAAAAGAAAGTCTACCTTCATCTGTACAGCAAACCCCACACAGATGCATTTAACGAGAACCCTTGCGGGGTTCTGGGCCGTCTACATTTTCTTGTTTGCTCACATTTTTAACTTTGACAGTTTTGTCCCTGCTAATCTTTCTTTGAACATTAAGCATCCACCTTGATCAAGGCATTCAACCACCAGCTCTGGATGTAGGCAACTCAAGAAACTGGCTGACTTAGAAAGAAGGTAACTCATCAACGGATGTGCTGGTAAAACCGGAAAGGGGGTATGGCCAGAAAATGGTAGTGATTCCAGATAGAAGGCTGGATGGGAAAGCAGGCATGCATCGGTACAGCTGGCGTGAGAGAAGAACGCAAGGTCACAGAAGAGCTGAGAGTCTTTAGCACTTGTCATTTCCCTCAACCTTCTTATTTGGTCAAGAAATTTTCTTGCTCACAAGCAGATATGTCTGTCTGCTTTGACAGACATGCGGAAAAATCCTCAGTATATCAGAGACAAAATATCTAGATAGAAAAAGGCACTGGATACTATTATTCATCAGAGTGGGAAGAAATCTTCAGTTCCTCATTTAGTAATTGAATTGGCAAGCCTGGAAGCAATGCCTGGGGATGGACACACGTATAGATTCCTGAAGGATCAGAGAGAAGTACTGCTCCTTCCACGTTAAGTTCCACAGTTACTTTCTTCTTACAACAGACCATACACTCTAACATTGCCTGTGAAGTACTAATTTTCATACTGAGAATTGGACTTGTGTCACTAAGGGGAAAAATGATTGTGCCCAATCTAGAAAGTAGTGAAAGTATACAAAAGCCACCCATCTAAAACATGCAGAAGAAAACAGATAACACAAAATGACATGATTTCTTACACCTACTGCTGGAGCTGGGGAGGTGGCTCCCCAAGTCTGAGGTGTGAGTACGGAGGATGGATCTAAGATGCTCACTGGCCAGCACATTTGGCCATCTAGAACTGGTAAGCTTCCAAGGGTCATTGAGAAACCTTGTCATGTATTTGTACCAGCACACACATGTGTGCATGCACACATACACAAACATACATACAAACACACAAACCCACACAAAGGCATGGGCACCTATGATCCCAGTACTTGGTGGAAAACTCAAGGCCAGTTTTGGCTGCATAGTGAGACACTGTCTCAGAGAAAAAAACAAAATCAAAATGAAATCCACCAAAGCAACAACAACAAAATGCTTACAGGTGAAAGCCTTATATAAGAAGAACAATAACAAAAATCTAGAATTAAACTCTCGGTTTATAAGAGAGGCAACAAAACTTAAAGTTTACACCATTTGCTTACATCAGTGGCCCCCACTGAGGTAGCTCAGTGGTAGAGAGCTTGCTTCATACCAATGGTCCCCAAAGTGTGTCCCACATGCTAATTCTCACCACTGATCCTAAGTGTTTACATCTGACATTTTCTAACATACAACAAGAGAGACTTCTGAGCTGGAGGTGGTGGCACACACCCGTAATGCCAGCACTTGGGAGATGGAGGCAGGGGGATCATGAAGGGCATTCCTCAATCCCTGGGCTTTATAGACATTACTCCATCTGTGAAGAAGCCACACCCACAATTAGCTCCTTCACAGCTTCTCAAGATGATATGGATCCCTAAAGTGTGCACACTGGAGAGGGCATCTGTCATTCTCTAGCTATTGCGTATGCATCAACAAAAGTGCCAAGATTTCTAACTGTGGAGAATGTATAGCCTGTTGTTATCTTGAGGGCAGCTTTACCAAGTCAACTTGGAGAAGTCTGTTGTCGCGAAACGTACACCTTCGCCAGGACAGCACTCTCTAAGGGAAGACCTGCTTAGCTGGGTGTTCATATCTTGATATTCCTATGGTCCCAAGGAGACCGTGGGATCAGTGTTCATTCCTGGCCAAGCCAGGGAGCTACTGTATTCTCAATGAAAAGATGTATGCAGAGCCAGGAATTACAGTGCACATCTTAATCCCAGCACTGAGGAGGAAGAGACAGGTGGATCTCTGGGAGTTTAAGGTCACCCTCGTTTACACAATGAATTCTAAGTCAGCCAGGGATACATAATTATAATAAATAATAATAAATAAAATGAAAATTAGAAAACAGGAACCGTGTGTGCCTGGTAGCAGTTTACAGACATAACAGATACTACACTCTGAACACATGCCCACTTCAGTTAGAGCGTGGGTGTGCCCCAGGATTTCTCAACTGTAGCACTATTGATATTTGGGACTCCACATACCTTTTGCTGTTGGAGGAGCTGCCCTCTGCATTGCAGAATTTTTTTTTTTTTTTTTTTTTTTTGGTTTTTCGAGACAGGGTTTCTCTGTGGTTTTGGAGCCTGTCCTGGAACTAGCTCAGTCTGGTCTCGAACTCACAGAGATTCGCCTGCCTCTGCCTCCCAAGTGCTGGGATTAAAGGCGTGCGCCACCACCGCCCGGCTGCATTGCAGAATTTTATCAGTATCCCTGACTTCAACCCACTACATGTGTGTAGTGCCCCACCCCCAACTGGGAAAACTAGAAATCTCTTCAGACATTGGGTCGCATCACCTTCTCTCAGGAACACCGATTCACACAGCTCCACCACACATACAGAGAGAGACAGACAGACAGACAGACAGACAGAGACAGACAGAGAGACAGAGAGAGAGAGAGAGAGAGAGAGAGAGAGAGAGAGAGAGAGAGAGAGAAAAGTGCTGCAGAGTTTTCAGTCCTGGAAATTACTTCTTCCCAAAACAGCAATTACAACACCCTTCATGGCAGAAATGAGGACCCTGAGGTCCAGACAAGTAACGTGCCAGGTTCATTTGCCATGAACAATGGTTTCAACACCATATCCTAAGCACACTCCACATGGTACTCATCCTTTTTAGTTCCTTTAAAAGATAGGGTTTGCGGTCTAACAAGCTGAAGCAATGCTTCATTCCAAATTAGCTTAATTTTGCTCTTAGTGGGCTTTCTTAATGATTCTTGACAATGGGGCCTTTGCCATGTTGAGTTCTCCAGTAACTGGAAACTGAGCCCGTTTGCCCTTCATGAGTCTTAGAGTACATGGAAGAAGAACAAATCCTCCAAGGATTCCAGTCACCTTGGGTCGTGGTTGTGTTCCTGGGCCCTGCATTCCAAAATTCCTATGAGCTATGCTGACTAGTCACTTCTCGCTTACGCAAAAGAAGGAGAAACCATTCCTTGTACATCTCTTTGCTGGTTGTGATGATATACTATGTCAAGCCGTCTTTCTTGGCTTGACACCAAGAAGGTCCCCAAGGGAAGTTTCTCTGAAGCATTTCAGACCATCCCAGTTCCTACCCCTGTCCTACTGGGCTTGCAGTCCTGGTGGTCCTACTGGTGGCATTTAGTATACCTACTGGCTGACAAACTAATGTGTGCCATCCTCCTTCTCCAACTGGAGCAGGACCTCCAGTAGACAAAGACCTTGATAATAACCTTTACATGAATCATCTTCTACTCCTCTAATGCCTCATCTAATAAACTGGCCACATGGCTCATGCCTAAATTCCCAGCACTCAGGAGACAGAGGCAGAATTTCGAGTCTGAGACTAGCCTGGGCTTACACACGAAGCTCCAGGATAGTCTTAACTACAAGTTAAGATCCTGTGTCCAAAAACAAACTAAAACAAATACCCAATAAAACTCCCTTTTTTGTTAGTATAGGAGCCCAACATATTTCTTTTAAAAATATATTCGATGTAAAAAAAATCTCTTACGATATACTACTCATCAGGAAATAGGCATCGTTTAAGCAGAGAGAGGCTCTCCTAGTCGAGAGCAGGTTTACCTGGTCCCAGTAACTCTCTTGTAGTTGTCCTTGGAGTACACTGCTAGAATGCTGACACCTGAGCCCATGTTAACCAGCAACATGGGGTATGGGTTATCAAGGCAGTATGGCTTCTTTTGACACAACTCGGGATTTGTGGGGTTCTCAAAATAGTAACATTCCGGCTTGCCGTTAAAGCCAACCGAGTCAACGTAAAGCAGGCCCTGAATCAAACAGTCCAGTTCGTCCAGTTTGTGCAGCTGCAGGTCCGCAATCTGCAAGAAAACAGAAAGAACCCTGTTAGATGCCACAGACTGTGCTGGGAGGAGCGTACAAAGTGTGTGCTGTCAGTAAGATTCACGTTCAACGTAAAGAAATACTCTCAGACCCGTAGTTAGGAAACTGTGTGGACAAACACGCACTGCCAGGAAGAAAGCTGTGCTACAAGAACAAGAGCTTGCCTGGTTCTCGGGAAAGCACCCATTAGCTTATGTGATTGGTGGTCTGAATACGGGCTCTTCTTAGCTCTCAGAACCCGAGAGTGCGGTATGATTTGGAAAGCAGATTTTTGCAGATGTGAAACTTGAACAATCGCTGTAGGTCATCTAGATGGATCCTAATTCCAGCGACAGGAGACATATCCAGGAAAGGTGTGAAGAGCCCAGAGGATTAAGCCTTTGGAAGAAGAAAGCAGAGAACTGAGCGGTGCACCATAGTCTATGGGATGCCGGCAGCAAACAGGCACCAGGAAAGGCAAGCCGTGTAATCTCCCAAGGCCTGTAGAGAACTGTATTGTTGCCAGTGCTTTGATTGAGAACTTTGATGGAAGAAATGTCTGTCATTGTAAACCACCAAATCTGTGGTAAGTTGTTAGGGCAGCCAAGAGAAGTTAGTGAATTAGAATACTGAGGAGCTAACAAGAATCCTACACATGCTTGACAGAATGCGGGTCCAAAAGACCTGGTTATGGATGGAGCAAAACCCCCTGGAGCCCATGAAGTCTCTTCCCACACTTGACTCTGGAGCAGATGGCCCTGGCTTTGAACTCCAGGTCTAAAGTTTACTTAACTAAGATGATCTGGGTAAGTTATCTAGCTTCTCAGTGTGGCTGTGAAGATTACGACAGTCACACGCTGTCTGCACGGCTCTCCCCACACACAAAGGGCTCACTAGCTAGGGTGGCCCAGGAGTGTCCTTTCAGAATTCTATGAGGTAAAACCTCCCCTTGTTGGGGATTTAAAAAAAAAAAAAGTGCTGAATTATATGTGGTATGAAATCGGAAAGGAAGATACTTTGGAGAGGAAGGAGGCCAGCCAGATGGCGGACACTACGGGGAAGGAGGTGGATAAGAAGAGACAAACCCCCTCCACTTCTTTCAGGGACAGAGGAGAAGCAAGAATAGATCTGGCTGTATGTGGTCTGAGCAGCTAGTGGCCATTCTATGTCCTCAAAAGTTTAATTCCTGCCGGGCGGTGGTGGCGCAAGCCTTTAATCCCAGCACTCGGGAGGCAGAGGCAGGCGGATTTCTGTGAGTTCGAGGCCAGCCTGGTCTACAAAGGGAGTTCTAGGACAGGCTCCAAAGCTACAGAGAAACCCTGTCTCAAAAAACCAAAAAAAAAAAAAAAAAAAAAGTTTAATTCCTATTAACACTGTCTCAGATCCAAGTTGGTGATCATTTTCTCGGGGTCTATTAGCCTTATTCAGTGGTTAAAATAAGAAGCTAGGTAGAGTTCCTCAAGTGACACGCTAGCGCCGAGCAAACATCTCACAGTGATTCTATTTTCATTGTATTTGCCACTACTATTTATGGGGCCTGCAGGAAAAAAAATTCTACACAAGTGCTAGATAGACTTTGATATTCTGCAAAATGGAATGGATTGCTAGATCTAGGGAGATGGTTGGGGCAGTAAAGGACCAGAGTTTGGGATCCCCAGAACTCATGTTAAAGACCTAGGCATTCTGGCTTCAAACCTCTAATCCTAGCTCTCGGGAGGTAGAGACAGGAGGATCCCTGGAGCTTGATGGCTGGATAGCCTTGCTAAGTCTGTAAGCTCCAGGTTCAGCAAGAGACCTGGCCTCAAAAAAGAAGGTGAAGAGCAACAGGACGCGCAATATCCCACCCACACATCTCACACACAGACAAGAACATGTATACATACACATAAGGCAGCAGCTACAAGGAAACTTGACTTCCTGTCACTCATCTGAATTTGCTATTCAACACGTGGATGGAATCCTAGGCCTGCCTGCACTGCAGGATTAGACTAGGTCGCCAGGGCGGTAATCGAAGTCTTCTTGACACATAGGAAAAAGCATTCTAACTGACCCACAGCAAAGGCATCCCATACATGTTCCCCCAAACATTTGAAACTTTTAAATGAGATGCACGTGATTTACATTTTAAGAGGGCAATGCTATGGGTATAGAACTGTCTTATAGTGGGGCACAGTGGGCACATATCATGTCCTCTGTCTCCTTATGTCCGTGGTTCCATAGACTTAAACCGGCAGCTCTGGTCGTAGGCTGTCTTGTACTTCAGAAGTGCCTTGGTACCATGCAAAAGGCTACCCTAAATCACTGTTTAATAAACACCCGGTAAATGAACAAGGAAAGCTGTCACTTCCTGGGTCACCCCAGGTTGAAAAGTGGCAATTTCATCAGCCGATCTTGAAAACATAGGCTAACCTGCTTAAATATTAGTCACAGGTTCATCAACAATATTGACAGCCACTCCCAGAGCCAACATCATAAATATGGACATAGGCAATCTGTCTATCTGGATACCCTGAAACTACCACCCCCGTGTCAAGATAAGTGAACTAAACACATACAATTTTGATCTGAAACACTGTTATGTCATCTTTCCCTTTAAAATGGTTTCCCCAAATACCTTGTGAGGAGGAAGCACACAGCTCTCCTATACATCTTTTCAGAAGGAAAGAGGTTCTTTGAGCCGAAGGTCATTAAAGCCCCCAAACAAAGGGAAGCAAAAAGCTCACTTTTGTTGAGCCCTTAGGAAGTAGACCCTAAAGAGGAAGAAGTTCCCAGAAGCGAATGAGTCAAACTGACAGAGATTTCCAAACAGGAAATCTGAAACTCAGTTTGTCTGTACACCTGAATTTACTCTGAGAAAAGTTTAAAACCTATCCTTCAGATTCCAACTATGGAGAAAAGCTTTCCATGGGCCAGAGTTTCCTTATGCAAAGGCGCCATAAGGGAGGGTCAGAAAACAAAAGGATCCATGGATTAGCTAAAGGCGACAGACTGCTGAGGGCAGTGTCAACAAGACAGTCTGCTCACTCTGCAGCTCATCTTCAGCCATGTGGAAATGGAGCATGTATCTTTTGATGTCTATACATTGGCAACTAACTAGCTATTTTTTATTTTGCACATTGTAAGCCAAGAAAATACATTATCCTTTCTTAGCATGCTTACATATGGTTTGGATACTGGTTTTTTTGTTTTTGTTTGTTTTCTTCAAGAATCCATGTATTCAGAGCATGGTTCCCAGAGGGTGATGGGTTGATGAACTTCACCCAAGTGGCACTCAATGGCACGTCCCGCCCTAGAGTGTATGTCTTCTCTGGAAACCGGAACCTGACTGAGTTTTCTGAGTCTCTCTTGCCAAGAGCATCCACTCCACACCCAAGTCACCATTCTATTGGACTTTTAAAGTCTGGTATGGTGGCCTTGGGAAGGTTGAGACAGGAAACCAGTCCACTACAAAAGCAGATCCTATCTATAAAAAAGTTCAAGGTTCAAAACTAATAAGCCCTTTTTTTCTTCCTTTAAGAGAGAACCTAGCCAGGCAGTGGTGGCACACACCTTTAATCCCAGAACTTCGGAGGCAGAGGCAAGTGGATTTCTGAGTTCAAGGCCAGTCTGGTCTACTGGCCAGAGTGAGTTCCAGAAAAGTCAGAGCTTCAGAAAAACCCTGCCTTGAAAAACAGAGAGAGAGAGAGAGAGAGAGAGAGAGAGAATGTCTAGGCTAGATGACTTTGAATTTCTGAATTTCCTGCCTCACTTCAGAAGTACTGGACTTACAGACGTGAAACATCACACACCCAACTACAGCTTTCTTTATAAAGCTAGATTGCCTGAAACATTTTGTTAGAGTAACCAAAAGCTGACTAATCAAACAGTCATCTACAGCTTAATTACAAGGATATATTCTGAGAAACGTATTTCATCACTGTGCAAATAGCATAGACCGTACTTATACAAACTAAGCCAGCATAATATTCCTAACCAATTTCATCTTTGGGACCTCTGCCACGTACGCTATTGAACAAACACTGGGATGCAGCACAGCGCTGTCTCTGTTCTAATTCTGACCTTAAATGGGCCTTGAATGATGACAAATTTGAACTACTGGAGCCAGTAAGATTCCAGAAGTTTGAACATCGCACAGTACGCAAGGTGTAGTGCAATGATCAGCTCTGGGAGCAAAAGCCTCAGTCTGTAGGATTTACCTCTTCTGATGGGATAATTCCTTCTGACCAAAATCCCAACCTAACTTCACTAAATGTAGAGAGAGCAAGAGATGTCTGTGTCCAGGAGCCTTTTAAAGCCAGCAAAAGTGGGTTCCAGTTCCTCACTATTTGCAACTCTTAGCATTTTAGAGGTCTGAGTGATTCTGCAAATTCCTAACTCACTCCAGCAAACTGTCCCCAAGTGCACTGCGGTACAGCCTGCCTCCACCACACAATAAATGTAGGTTTCCTTTTTATTTTTAATGTGAAAGAATTTTGGTTTGGGATTGGAGCAAAATTTCCAACATTTCTCAAATCACACATTTTTTTTTTTTTTTTTTTTTTTTTGGCCATTCTGAACTGCATGGTAATGCAAAGAAGTGGTCTCAGCACTAATAATTATACAAAGTATAAATCAGCTCTGAAAACGTTTATAGATGCTCTATGTCTTTCAGTAGAAATATCCAACCATGATTTAATTCACTATCCAACACTGCACAAGTACATCCATCTCAGTATGAAATTTGCTTTTGTTTTAGTAAGAGCAAAATTATGTGCATATCAAAGAATTGTTTTTAAAATAAGTTTGTTGGGGCTGGGGAGATGGTTCATTATTTAACAGCGTGCACTACTCTTGTATGTTCCAGGGATTCGCATCCTGTAGTTCACTATGGCTTCTGACTCAGGTTCCCAGGGATTCGATTCCTCTTCAAATCTCTGCAGGTACCTGCACTCAGTGCCCATACCCAACCCCTTCCACACACAATACACATAACTAAAAAAGAAAAAAACCTTTAAAGATGGAATTGATTTATGCTCAATTCAGTCAATGTTTGATTTATATACCTGAGATTACCTAGAAACTTGTTGGGGGTTGGAGAGATGACTCAGCAGTTAAGAAATGATTCAGCAGTCACCAGATGCATCAGCTGCTAAAGACCCAGGTTCCATTCCGAGCACCCATGTGGCAGCTCACAAATATCTGTAATTCAAGTTCCAGGAGATCCAATACCTTCTAGCCTCTGAGGGCATCAGAGACACATGTGGTACACAGACATAAATACAGACAAAACACCTACAGACATAAACAAACAAACAAAAGTGGAAAGGTTTAAGGGGCCACCCTGACAGTGAAGGTGCTGGTGTCCGGAACACACTCAGGAAGCCCTGGTGTGAGAGGAGGAGCGTGGTAGCTAAGACGTAGAGATTGGTGGGTCCACTGTCCTCCAACACAGGTATTTGATAAAACAGCCCACTGTCTCCTGAGAGTGCCTGCCTTGC
This sequence comes from Chionomys nivalis, assembly GCF_950005125.1. NCBI lineage: Eukaryota > Metazoa > Chordata > Mammalia > Rodentia > Cricetidae > Chionomys > Chionomys nivalis. Next base: position 24,826,730 of record NC_080093.1, on the reverse strand, counting down.
CCATTGAAAGGGCTCTTTTCAAGAGTCACATAAGATGGCTGCCCAAAACTGCTTTAAAAATTTCTCATGACTAGTAAAGTACCTCGTGTCTTGGCTAGGGATATAGTTCAGTGGTAGCCCATTTGCTTAGCCTAGGTGGGCCCTGGCTTCAATCTCTAGCACAACTTTAACAACAAAATCATAACTCCAGTCTAATCTCAAGTTAAAATACTTTTGGAAACATTTCCTTCTGATGGCTAAATTTTAGAGGGCAGAGGTTCGATAGGTGCTAATATTGTATGCTAAATACAAGCAGGCCCATTTGCAAGAGGATTTGGCTATCATTTTGCTAACCTTCTTTGTCACCTGGGTATCCTGTACCTTTAAGAGACAAGCTCTGCCTACCCCCAATCTCCCCCCCCCCCCAGCTGATCTCCAGACTTCTCTCCCCCACGCCCACCATGGCATATCTCCTACCAGCCAGCGGAACTGCTGCTAGGGTCACCCCTAGGGTCGCCCTGTGAATCTTTCAGATTTCCTTGATGTTTTAGGTCAGTTTGTCAATGACAACTAGTGGAGGGGCTGGAGGGGTGGCCTTAGCGGTTAAGAGCACAGGCTGCAGAGTTCAGATCCCAGCACCCATGCATTGCATGGTCCTGTGCATACCTCTCACCCTCCCCAACCCCCGACCAGCACTGAGTGGGCAGAGGCAGAAGGATCGCTGCAGCTTGTTAGCTCCAGGTTTAAAAAAGACCCTACCCACCCCCCCTCAAAAAAAAGCACTGGATGACCTCCTCTGGTCTTCGAGTGTACCCCGTCCCCACAGGAGCAGACACACCACAGACTCCAAACACATGCTCCCTCGACCTGCCCCCCAGCCAATTTATATCACTCAGCTACAGCAAAGGGATGCCAAATTATGAGCAAAATACAACTTCACATTTTCTCTATTTTCTTTCCTCTTCTATTTTTGGGTGTTTTTTTATTTTGTTCCATTTTGAGACAGGGTTTCATTATGTGGCCCTGACTTTCCTAGAACTACTTCTGTTATCCAGACTGACCTTGAATTTAGAGCAATCCTCCTGCCTCTGACTCTCTAGGGCTGGGATTACAGTTGGGCCCCACGATAAGAGACACAAATTATATAATCTACTTCACTTCCAGCATGCCTTTAAGAACTCTAGCTCCATGAGTCAAGTCATGACAGAAATGGTTATCAAGCCAAACCAATTTGCACACTAATTCTGAGTTACAAATTATAAGTGTCAGGATTCTTTTCTTTTCACAAGGGAGACCTAACAGAGATCCGAGACAGATGAATCTCAAATAAGCTTAGTGAATGAGAATTCTAACGCAACCTCCAAGATAGCTGTTTCTCACCTATCAACGAAAGAGGCCTTATGAGAGGTTGAACGTCAAACCTGAGAAGGGTGGAGAATGTCATTACTTAAAAAAAAAAAATCTTAGGGCTGTAATATCGCAAATCCATTCCCAGACTAATACTGAGAACCAAGCTAGTAAATGTGTTTAACCAGTCCACTTAGATGAGAGAGTTCACATGTTCAAATTCCTCGGCTTTACTCTAGCTTTAGTGTTCCCTTTCAAGGTTTTTTTTTCTTTTTCCTTTTCCCTTGTGTATGTGTGTATGAGGGAGGTATATGCATGTTGGACACGCGTGTACTGGGTGTGTAGCTGTGAACATGTGTACAGACTCGAGAAGGACATAGGGTACCTTCTACCATTCTCCACTTTATCTCCTCCCTGAAGCTGGAGTCTACTGTCTCCTGGCGAGGCTGAGAGCCAGTCATCCTCAGCAATCCTCCTGCCTCTGACACTCCCTCCCACCGAGGTCTGGGGTCACAGGCATGTGCAGCCACAGCTGGTTTTCTCATATAGGTGCCGAGGAGCTGAATTCACTACCTTGTGTTTGCACAGTAAGCACTCTGCCCTGCTGAGGAACCTCTGCAGACCTCCTGGAAGTCTAACACTGAAACCTGCTTGAGGAAAGCATCCTTTCCCTGACCTCACTCAGCCAGACTGTCGTCATAGCCTATTCAAAGCAGAGATCTGTAGATTCTTTTTAAGACAAAAATTAAAAGAATATCTTTTTGTTGTTATTGTTTTTTGTTTGTTTGTCTGTTTTTCCAGGAGAGGGTTTGTCTGGCTGTCCTCAAACATGCTTGGTAGACCAGGCTGGCCTCGAACTTACAGAGAAACCCTGTCTCTGGGGGAGGGGGAAGGGGGAGGAGACTATGTTGCATCATTAATACTCTTGTTGAAGGTAAGTAAAGTATGAAGCATGGCAGACCATGAAATATTAGAATTAGCAGATAAAGCATCCTATTACAAAGCTATCTGTAATCTACATTGTTTCGTCTTGTTATGAATAACCAGCATTTATCACGTGATCATGTTTACACAGTGGAATTCTTCATTGGCTTATCAGTGACATATACCACGTAACATTAATCTGATTTATTTATGGGGGGGTTGCCACAGTGTGTGTGGAGATCAAAGGATAACTTACAAAAGTTGGTACTCTTCTGCTACCATCACGGTAGCAGACTGAACTCAGGCTACCAGGCTTGCTGGCAAGCATCTTTACCCACTGACCTATCTCACTGGTCCCCATTTAATATTAGGCCAGGCTTTGCATTCCAGCATGCTACATCATTAATTTAGAAAATGAATATACACCAATCATGAACTGACTTGAAGTCAGGAATACTGATGGGTGCTGCAATCCCAGCACCTGGGAGGCAGAGGCAGGAGGATTAGGAGTTAGGGCTATACCGTAAGATCCTGTCTCAAGTAAGAAGCTTTATTAGGACCATGATCCTAAATGTTAAATAAAAAAAAAAAATCAATAGGGGCTGGAGGAATGGTTCAGTGGTTAAAAGCACTGGCTCTTCCTCCAGAGGACCTAAGTTTGATGCCCAGCACCCACATGGCGGCTCACAACTGTCTATAACTTAAGTCCCAGAGGATCTGACTTTCTTCTGGCCTCTACAGACATGAATATACAGACATATGTATAGGCAAAACACTCATACACATAAAAACAGAGGTAAAAATTAAAATTTTTAAGTTGAAATTAAAAGAAGAGACTCTATGAAACAGAATAAAATTGAAATAGAGCCTTGTTCAATCAAAAATATCCTAGAGAAGAGTCTAAAGACTATCTCATCAGTTACAGCCTTTTCTGGTTATTCTAAATGAAAGAAAGAACAACTAACACTTCCTAAAAATGTAAGTGCATTTCCTATATATATCTGGGATGCAGTCCTCACACCTAACAAGTGCAAACTATTCAGAGTTTGCTGAAGATCGTCTGCTTGGGTCTGCTAACTCAAGAGTTCTGACACTCCAAAAGCAGCGATTCTACACATCATTTTACACACATGTGATTTGTTCTTGGACAAACTGTTTAATGCAGAGAGAAGCATATATTCTTTTCTTAGTTTATTTATGTATGTATTTGTGTGTCCGTGCGCGCGTGGAACTGGAATTACAATTGTTTGAGTGCTGCCTAGTGTGCGTGATTGGATCCACACTCCGGTCCTCATGAATGAATAGCAAGGATTAACAGGATTAACTGATAAGACATCCATGAAGCCCCTAAAACTGGTTCTCAACTTTCCTAATGCTGAGACCCTTTAGTCCAGTTCCTCATGTTGTGGTGACCCCCAACCATAAAATTATTTTGTTGCTACTTCATAACTGTAATTTTTCCACTGTTATGAATCATAATGTAAATATCTGATATGCAGGTATGTGACATGTGACCCCTGTGGGGGTCTCTACTAGGTTGAGAACGCCTGCCCTAGCTTATATAGTGACCCTTCGTTCCTAAGTCTTCAGCTTTCTATTGTACAACACCCAGGAGCTTGGACTCTGGACACATATGTGCATTAACACTTACTAATCCATTTGCCTAAAATATCTGTACAGCCTGGTATTTACTACTCCTCAAGGTTTGCTTCAATGTTACCTCATCCCATCTTGGACCCCTCCCAACACTCTCTATCCTTCCTTTGCGTCATTTCTCCTTCATGATACACACACACACACACACACATTTTAATGTATATTAAACATATAAAATGTGTATTAAACATATAAAACATCTATATATTTAATACATTGCATATTCACTTGCTTATCTGATCACTGAGCACAAGGTAGTCAGGAGATGTGTAGCGCACAGAAGAGGCACGATAAACTATGTGTTGAGTGGATGAATGGCTACACAGAAAGAAGACAGGAGAAGCCTATCCATCCTCACAAGCTTTGGATAAAAGAACATCATCTGTTCAATCATGGGAAGAAACCTTTCTCAATTCTGTCTTAATGTTGACCAAGACTTATCATGGAAACAGAAGACAGCTACGGATGGAAACAGTTTGGTCAATATTATTTTAAGGTGTGCTACGTTTTTTATGCTGTGGAACATTTGTTTAGTGATGTAAAGGTGTGTTGCTTTTGTTTACGCTGCCTTTGATTAACTCTGTGAAGCTGTGATTCCTTGTCTGTCTAAAACACCTGATGGTCTAGTAAAGACCTAAATGGCCAATAGCAAGGCAGGAGAAAGGATAGGTGGGGCGGGCAAGCAGACAGAATAAATAGGAGGAGAATTTCAGAAAGAAAGGAGGAGGAGCAAGAGAGGGACTTCAGGGGCCAGTCACACAGCCAGGCTCAGAGTAAGGAGGAAAGTTAGACTTACAGAAGAAAGATAAAAGCCCAGAGGGAAAGGGCAGACGGGATAATTTAAGATACAAAAAGCTGGCTAGAAACAAGCCAAGATAAGATCGGGCATTTATAAGGAATAATAAGCCTCGGGCATTTATAAGGAATAATAAGCCTCCTTGTATTTTTTTGGGAGCTGGGTGGTGGGCCCCCCCTACGGAGTGAAGAGTAAATAAAGAAGTACACCAAAGAGTTTAGTAAATATCCATTTAGTAAATGCTCCCTCCCCTGGTCTAGTCATTAGGCTCCAAGCAACTGCCTCAAGGATGATACGACCTTTCTCAGTTCAGGAAACTTAGGAAACACACTTGCTCATGGCCAACACAGATTGAGTAAGTCTTTCTCCTAGGACATGAGCAAACCCTGAGGAGGGATAGAGGTATGACAGAGGTTGCATAAAACTATCAGGTCATCTTGGTTCACGTCAGGCTCTCCGGTGCACAGACATGATAGCGTGTACTGGAACGCTTAAGAAACTTATCTCATTCCCACACAAAGTCAGCTCTCCTTCTGAATTAAAATGGAGTCCAAGACCAGATCTTACCCAGCTGGCATTGCTATACAAAAGCCTCTTCAAGGCCTGCAAGCCTTTGCTTCTTCACACAGTGCAAGAATGTGAATATCACTTCTAGTACTTTTGTCCTGGATGCTCCTCCTCCTCTCCCCACATTGCTGCTACTGTTTTGCGGATGACGAAACTGAGGCCCACGGCAGAAACACACATCAGCAAAAGTCACCAAGCAGGTAAATGCAGAAACAGAACGAGAATTCAGGTTCAAACCACCTGCTCCCACCCCATTATGGACTTAAGTTTAGCTCTCCCATCTGTGCTCCTTCTGTTTGGTTACGGAATCCCCTTAGCAGGGAAGAAGCCCCCCACCATGAGTCATTTGAGTAAATGGTTGTATCAAAGTCTATAGCTGTGTAGGGAAGGGTGACACAGAAGAAAATGGTTAAAACCTGGAGCTAATCAGCCTAGCCAGGTTACTGCTGCAGGACTGCAGCCAGCTCCTCCGGAAAGTACCCCCTGAAGGGTCAGTTTGTACAGCGCACACTCAAGCCTGGGTCCCGCATTTTATCAGTGGCATCGCACCCTTCCCTAGAATATGACTCTCTGAAATCAGTGAAGGAAAACGGTGTACCTTTTGACGGGCAAACTTTGCATCTTTCAGCTTTATTAAACACCATGAACAACTGATTGTTCGCTATGCAATAATCACATAAAGACTGGATTACACTTGTTCTGTGAGAAAACGCAGGGGTCAGCGCTGCAGGCTTCGAAAGTTGCATTCCACAACACGTCTCGCCGGCTTGCCTACTCTGTGAGGTGATCAATCCTGGCATCTTCTAACCTTCCCTTCACCTATGTTCAAGCACATATCTGCCTGTACTTTCCAAGATAGACCTACATTTGTCCCTTGATTTTATTCTCACTTTACCCCCAAGAGATGAAGCAAGTCAGTGGAGAGATTAGTATCTTGACTGAAGAGATGGAGAAATGAGAACGCAGATGTCAAGGGAGTGCTAAATAGAGAGAGAACCTGGGATAAATGTTTCTTCTCCACATCTAATACTAAGCACTGTGTACCTGTGGCTACCTGAAAATGACGTTCAATAATGAAGAAATTTACCAATAAATAATAGTGAGGATGCTTTCGATATAGGTTTTTTGTTTGTTTGTTTTTGTGGCAGAGTGGCTAGCCTTGGTCCTTCAGCCTCTACATCCCAAGACTTAGGATCACAGGTACGCACCATGATGACCAGCCAAAAGAGAAACTTCTGAATGGCACTCACAAAACTGAAACGTGCATGAGAGCAAACAGGTATAAAGAAGTAAATCATTTTTAGTTAGATCTGTAGAAAGTTTTCCTGTGCGTCTTAGTCTATATACCCATAGAACTGGCCTCATGATTATGTAGTAAGAGTCTGTGGAAAATCCCATACTGTCTCTGAAGGTGATAGATATCATCTTATTATGACATATAACACAGCTGTTCAATCCCAGCAGCATATAAATCATCCTGGTAACAAATGTAACCCGAGGACTCAGTAAGAGAATCAGAAGTTTGGGTTATCTTTGGCCTCATTGTGAGTTAAAGACCAGCCTTTGTCCTGGAAGTGAAGATAACAGATGTTAAGTACTCAATAAGAACCAGGTACATTTCCTCATTTAACCTTTCTTGGAACAACACTATGAAACAGGTCAAATATCTCTTATCATATGGGTGAGGAAACCACAGGAAATAGGTCAAATATTTGTTACCATATAGGTGAGGAAACCACGGCACAGACAAGTCCAAGTCCCAAGGTTAATGGTCTAGATCTCAGCAGCCCAGACTGTGATCACGTGAGAGGCTTGGCTGATCTCACGAGGGCAAGCCCAACCTACCATTCTGAAGTCCTCTTCAAACTTGAAGGCCCCGCCTCCCGTGGCACAGAGGGTGGTGTGGAGGCTGGAAAAGTTCTTCTCGCTGCCCATCTGGATGAACATGTGCATGGCACAGGTGGGGAAGCGAATGAAGTGCAGGTTCCCTTTGCGCCCGCACATGGTCAGGTTTTTCAGCTCCAGGTGGACGTCTCGGATCCCAGTTTTGCCATAGGCAGTGTTAGAAGTCAGATACTTCCGGATGCTCTTCAGGTTCTCCACTTCTTCCTGTTCTTCTTCTGCCGTGATATCCTTTGGTTCAAAGTAGACCAGCTTAACCAGGGTTCCGCCAATATCCATACCAAACCATGGGAATGCTGGGGGGCAGAAGAGAAAAGAATGAGGCTATAGGCTCAGCGCTGGGATATTCATTGAGGACATGCATTCAACACTAAATTTCCTTTGTATTTGCTTTGTTGTTTTTGTTTTACAAGACAGGGCTTCTCTGTGGAGTCTTGGCTGTCCTTTAACACATTTTGTAGATCAGGCTAGCCTCGAACTCAGAGATCAGCCTGCCTCAGGTCAACTACACGATTCTAAAATGAGGTGCAGAGAAACAGAGGCCCTGCAGTACCCACAGCTGTGTACAGTCACTGAGAATTAAGAGAGACAGGACAAGGTTCTGCAGAATCCTAAGTCAGCCTCGGTTTTGCTTTGGGGACTCAAGAACCCTGCCAAGTCCTGTCTGCGCTAGTCCAATGTTGAAAGACATTTTCTTTTCTTTTTTGCATAGATCATACTCTAAATGTTATTTTATAGAAATCTTAGCCAAATTAATGGATGAGTTCCTAAGCGCGGAACAGTGATACACACCAGTACACGGGAACTGAGGCAGGAGGATTGCAAGCTGAAGGCCAGTGTGGGCTACAGCCTCAGAAGAGAGGAGAAGAGGGGAGGGGAGACAAGACAGACTGATTCTGGAAACAAAATGCGTCTTTGACAGCTTTTCTTTTGTTTCGGCCCCACAGGCTGTCTCTATAAGCCCTTGCCAACTGAGTGTGACGGGATCTAGTCAGGGTTTTGTGTGTTGCCAGGATCACCTGGCTTTCTACTCATGCGGCTGAGCGAAAAGTGTGCAAGGAAAATATCCCTACACTGCACACAGCCTTTCCTAAACCTCACTGCTGTTTCATTTATGACTCAAAGCATCCATTCAACAGTTGGTAAGTGCTTGTTTAGCATATGGTGTGTGTGTGCGTGTGTGTGTGTAGTATTTCAAAGATAACAGTTTTGAAGAAGTTCTGACAACGTGATGAAACTAAAGCAGCCAGGTGCGGTGTCATGTTCTCTAATCCTAGCACATGAGAGGCAGAGGTAGGTGGATCTTTCCGAGTTTGAGTTTCCTAGTCTACATAGTGAGTTCCAGAACAGCGAGAGCTATGTAAAGACTCTGTCTCATAAAACAAACAAACAAGCAGTCCTAAAGGTACATAAAAAAAAAAAAAAGGCCCAAGCCAGGTGTGGGACATGTCTGTAAATGTCTGTAATCCTAGCATCCAGGAAGTTGAGATAGGAGGATTGCCTGTTTTGATTTCCAGGGCAGCCTGAGCTATAGCTCATCTGTAGCTGATTCTGTAGAATAAGACCCCTGTCTTAACAAAACAAAATGTCTACGTATTCCAGGATACATATAAGCCTGTTAATAGTGTAACTGGGATGGCACAATGGCTGAGTGAGGGCTAAGTGCACAGACTGCTCTACTCCCGTTCCCAGCACCCATCGCAGCTGTCTGAAACCCCAGTTCCGAGAGACCTGGCACCTCTGGCCTCCTCAGACACAGGAGCACACATGTGCACACACAGAGACACAGACGCATTAATTTAAAAATAAAAAAGGTAGATCTTAAAAATAGAATGACCAAATTAACACAACTATTCAAACAAACTATAAACAAAGTGTCTGCCCTTTAGCAAAGAAAGGAAGAGTATGACTCCTATCTAAACTGTGGGACACTAGACAGTTGTAAACCTGATCTCACTGGAAGAACTTTCCCCAAATTTCCATTAATGAGAAAAGCAAGAGATTGGGGCAGCGTGCACACAGATGCTTATCTTCTTTGTATTTGCTTTTTGCTTTGAGACGGGGTCTTATGTAGCCCAGGCTGGCCTCAATACTAAATGTATATCCATGGATCCCTTGAACTCTCTGACCCTCCAGCTTCCAATTCCTGAGTTCTGGAGTTACAGATGTGCCATGCTTGGTTTATGGGGCGCTGGAGATTGAACCTAGGTCCTCATGCATGCTAGGCAAGGACTCTACCAACTGAGCCACACCCTCAGCCTTTTCCACTCGGTTTTTAAAAAGAAAAAAACAAAAAACAAAACAAACAAAAAAACCCAGGGGAATCAAAGAAGAATGAGAGACATTCAGTCCCTACATTAATGGATGTGAGCCGGCAGAAAGGACAGGAGACCTTAGGCCTGCTAAGGTGACAGACACGGAAGGAGTGGCGACCCAGGCAGAGACTAGACAAAGGGAATGAGACTATATTCTGGCTGCTTTTAGTGCAATCAGCCGTTGAAAGAATTCAGAAACCATGGGAGACAGAATGAAAGGAGGAAGAGCCCCCTCCAAACCTTCTATCTGGTTAAATCTTGCTAAGCACAGGCAACTGAAAATGACTGACTCTTAAAGGCACAGCAAGAAATTCCTGAACATGCTGCAAGTTATTCAGAAGCCTCATTTGCCTTTGGGCCAAAGCGTCAAAATGACAGGAAAAATGTATAATGTTACAAAAATTCAGTACAATGTTTGATGAGCAGTTTGGGCTAAGGTAAAAAAGAACAAAGATTGGAAGGACTGCATTAATTTAAGGAGGAAATTGTTCTAGGACCTGGAGATGAGGAGAAGGAGTCAGGAAGGGAGACTGAGGCTGTTTGTTCAAGAGCACGGTACGGACCTCAAATGAACAAGAAAGGCCCTACATTCTATCCCCAGGATGATGGGAAGTGGAGCATAGGAAAGGAGTCATTGTTAGAGAAGGGGTGGCTGAGATAAGGTCTTGTTCTGTAGCCCACACTGACCTGAAACTTTTGAGCCTCCTGCCTCAGACCCTTATGGCTGAGTCTGCCCACACACCTGCTTTTCTACCGCCATGCACACAGCAATGCTCTTGTGCGCACACTGCAATGGTTTTCCAGGCGTGTGTATACTCGTACTCCTCTTCCTGAAAGCGAGATCTGCCTGGACCTAAGCTTCCCTCAGAGCCACACTGTCAATGGAGATAGGAGAGAAGGGGAAGGAAGAAAGAACATCCTGTGCCGCCGCCAACGCCCCACACATGCCACAGATGGATGCCCAGATATGTGGATAAACTCAGCTGAACTAGTATGCCTACCCGAAGCCATGCCCATCCTAGACACAGAATGCTAGCATTCACTCCTTACTATCCTCCCCAAACCAGACGGTACAACAGAAACAAAACAAAGGCTGATATAACTCCAGAGGTAAGTAGCCTGTGTGACAGGAGCAAGGCCCTGAGCTAAATCCCCAGAGGAGGAGGAGGTCAGTGAGAATAAACCAGAGGAATCAACAATAAGAGACCATGTTCGGATTTCACAAGAACACTTCCATAAACAAGTGTTAAATAAAAACCACAGGAGACCACTGTTTGGACCAAGCACTTCCCTTACTCCCCAAAAGACCAAACTAACTCCGTGGAGTCATTCACACCCATCTGAAACTAAGCTATTGATTGGTCTGACCTCCTGAAAAAATCTAGATTAGAAAAATACCAGGAACTGCACCCCACCCCAAACAAGCCAGCTTCTACTAGAATCCTCCACCCCACTTTTAATCCTTACACAAAGAAGCAACCTTGCTATGAGTAGGGACTCCTATCTATAATCCTCACCTTGGATACTGAGGCAGGAGGATTGCTACAAACTATAGGCCAGCCTAGGCTATCCAGTGAGTTCCAGGCCAGCTAGGATTCCTGAGATCCTTCCCCGAGAAAAAGAAACAAAACATCAAGGAAAGAAATGACTTCATGCTATCAATTATTTTTCTATGCTGATTCCCCTTCTCTGCCATAAAGGAAATACCTTTCTAAAGACTGACTGATTTACATTTTATTGACTCTGCTTTCCAGGCCTTTTCTACCTGTACCAAACATCTTTGGTTGGCCCACTGGAAAATTGCTAAAATTGAAAATAAAGCCAATTAAGCTTAGAAACCTTAAACTGGGGAGAAAGCTCAGCATGTGAAGGTATCTGAGCCTGAATGAGAGCCCTGGAACCCACACAAGAAAAGAGAAAACGGACCTCAGACCTCCATGTGTGCCCCCTGACATGCACATAAACATGTGGACATGAAATAAATAAATCAAAAAATCAGTAATTTCAACTGTTGTGAGTCTACCTATTGACAGCATGTATAAATAAACCTTTGCTCTTCACAGCAGAGAGAACTGAGCCAGGCCGTGGTGGGCGATAGTGGCGCCCGGCCTAAATCCAGCACTTGAGAGGCAGAGGCAAACAGATCTCTGTGAGTTTGAGGCCAGCCAGTGTGGGTACACAGAGAAACCCTGTCTCAGAGAGAGAGAGAGAGAGAGAGAGAGAGAGAGAGAGAGAGAGAGAGAGAGAGAGAGAGAGAGAGAGAGAGAGAGAGAGAACCAGTTCAAGTGTTCAAGTGTAAAAACACCATGAGGTGAAAGATCAGGCCCCGGAGTGAGAAGCAGTTCTGGGAGACTGGTAAACAATTGGTAAAACAATTTCCTGTGGCGATTTGAATAACAGATAACTAATACACCTGAGGCCTGAGCTGAGACTTGAAAGTCAAATGTTAGCAGCATGTGCTGGCTCTTTCCGGCTACCACTGGCTGTACTTGTAAAGGTGAGAGGGAATGAAGTCAGAAAATAATTGCCTGGTTTAACAACACCGAAGAAAAGAGGGTGTGGTCAATAACCGAACTCAGTGGAATGCAAAGCAGGAATTCATGCCCGGTGTGAGAGTGGAAACGCGGGGTGGCGCATGCCTGGAATCCCAACACTGCCTGCCGGGGTGGAGACAGAGGACCAGAAATTCATGACCTGCCTCGAAACAACAAAACAAAATGAAATAATGCCCCCTCTCTAAGCAAACCACTTCAGGGGTGGGCATATTCTTGAGCATGCTCAGTTTAAGGGCATACTTAAGGAAGGAAGAATGGTGAGTACACTTTGGGCCATGTTTACCTCTAGGTCAGGGAGTAACCATCTGAAGGGTTAAAATGCCTCTGGGCAAGCTCAGCTTGTGCCACTCGGTTTTTGTTGAAGAAGGAAAGTAATACGAAACTATGCTCTAAACATGCCCGTCTTGCTTCTGGCTAAGAGTTAGGTCTGCGGAGCAGGGGGAAAACCACCTGGTGACAACCAAACTGAAATAGCCTCTTCCTGAGAAAGGTCAGTTAGCACTCAATACTCTCCGCAGAAATCACCTGTCACAGAGCACACACAAGGAAGGAGGGTGTCAGAAGGAAAAGTGCGGCTTTGCTGCAGGGCTGTGGAAAGATGAGACTCAAAGAGTTACGAAGCTGATTCCTCTTGAAAAGGTGTACAGCCGGGGACCCATGAGGCTGAACCCGTACAATCAAGGGGCAGCACCGTTGTGAGTGGGTTAGCCTCTCCTGGCATCTTAACTCAGAACAACAGCCTCTGCAACTGCTACCTAATTGAGGTGACGTCAGAGGGGAAGAAGGGCTAGTGGTAGGGCTGAGGAGTGCAGATGGAAAGCAGAAAGGGGACATTTTCCACCTGGGGCAGAGCATCTAATAGGGTTGCAGAATCCCTTCTGTATTTTGGAGGGACTCCATCCACTCCTTCCTAAACAGCACAGCAGAGTGCGCTGCCTTTTCCGAACTTTGTTTTTCTGCCTTAGTACACAATGGGAGGAGTATGGAGAACAAATAGCTTCTCTTTAGTTCAGAAGTCTCTAAATCAGCAGTTCTCAACCTGTGGCTTGTGATCCCTCAGGGTGGGGTGTTGGCTAAGACCATAGGAAGACAAAGACAAAGATATTTACATTACAACTCATAACGGTAGCAAAATTACAGTTATGAAGTATCAGTGAAAATGATTTTATGGTTGGGAATCACCACAACATGAACTGTATTAAAGGGTCACAGCATTAGGAAGGTTGAGAACCACTGCTCTAAATCAATAGGGATCACACCCAAGTTGATTTAGAAGGACTTCATATCACCTAATTTAGAGCCCTAATTATAAGGCATCATCTGGATGCTGTGACTAGCCAGGACACTGGAACAGTCTCCTTTGAAGAAGATTTGGATGTATTTCATCTGCAAGACAAATATCTGGTCATCAGAAGAGCCCACTGTGGCAGTCACTTGTGCTACTGACAAGATAATTCTGGTCTTTTCCTTTTAGGCACAATGAGGTCAGATAGCAACTCCTGCCAGTTGATAACTGACCTGGGCCATGTTCCTAATCAGGCTACTTAGCTGTCAAGGTGTGTGCTTTCCAGGCAAAGGGGCATGGATGGCTGGAAACACTGCAGCACCCTTAGCCCAAATAGCAAGACGTAGGTTGCTCTGTCATCTGGGTCTCAGACTGAAGATGAGTCAGAGTAGACTCCCTGTCACCCTTCTATAGACTTGCCTTTTTTTAAAAAAAGTACTTTATTTTTAATTGTGTGTGTGTGTTAGAGAGAGAGACAGAGAGACAGAGAGACAGAGAGAGTGTGTGTGTGTCTGTGGGGGCCAAGAGCATAGGACCTCTTGAAGCTGAAATTATAGGCAGCTGTGAGTAACCTGATGTGGGTGCTCAGAATTAAATATGGGTCATCTGGAAGACCAATATATTCTTTTCTCTCTCTCTCTCTTTCTCTCTCTCTCTCTCTCTCCCTCTCTCTCTCTCTCCCTCTCTCTCTCATTCTTTGAGACAGGGTTTCTCTGTAGCTTTTGGAGCCTATCCTGGAACAGCTCTTGTAGACCAGGTTAGCCTCGAACTTACAGAGATCCACCTGCCTCTGCCTCCCGAGTGCTGGGATTAAAGGCGTGCGCCACCACCGCCCGGCCCAATAAACTCTCTTAACCAGTGTCACCTCTCCAGCCAATCGCCTTTTTAAAATTAAAATAAATTTAACACATTTATTTGTGTGCATGTGTGGATCAGAAAACAACTTGTAGGGTCAGCTCTCTCTTTCCACCATTTGAGCCCTGGGTCTCAAACTTAAGTCGTCAGGATTACAGTAAATCATCCCTCCAGCTAGGACTCTTTTTGACATATGTGGTAGTTTAAATGTAACTGGCTCCCATAAGCTCATAGGGAGTGGCACTATTAGGAGGTGTAGCTTTGTTGGGTATGGCCTTCTTGGAGGAAGTGTGTCACGGTGAGGGTGGACTTTGGGGGGGTTTCATATATGCTCAAGCCACGCCCAGTGTGTCAGACCACTTCCTGTTGCCATCAAGCTAAGATGTAATACTCTCATCTGCTTCTTAAACACATGTCTGCCTGCACACTACGTCACACGATGGTAATAACGGACTAAACCTCTGAAGATGTAAGCCACCCAATTCAATGTTTGTCCTTTATGAGAGTCGCCATGGTCATGGTGTCTCTTCACAGCAATAGAAACCCCAATGAAGACAATATATAAACCTTTTGCTTTGTTTTGTTTTGTTAAGCCACTGGGATTTCATAGTTATTTGTTGTTATAGCTAAACGTGCTACATTAGTCAATGCTGAATTAAGATAATGAAATACTTGAGATAATCAACTTACAAAGAGAAAAGGTTTGTTTGGGCTCTTGGTTCTAGATGCTCTAATCTAAGACCAAGCAGCTATTTTATTCTGGGCCTGTGGCAAGCCAGCACATCATGACAGGACCACGAAGAACCAAAATGATCACTCTATCAACCAGGAAACAAATGGCAGAGAGGAAGCAGTGACCAGGATTTCACAACCTCCTTTATGGAAATGCACCCAATGGCATCAGACCTTCAGCTTAAGTCCCTCCGCCTAGTGGTTCTTCCATCTCCAACAAGCATACCTGTGCAACCAAGCCTCCATGTGGGAACACTTGGGAAACACCTAGGCAAACTATCATGCTTGCCTGTATCAAATCTTTGGCTGCTTGTTGTCCTGAGAAGTCCTTTCTTCAGCAGAATTAGACACGGGGCTTGTCACCACCCCTGGGAAGTGTGTGGTGACTTATTAAAAGGTAAGTCCAGTTAACATTCACTTCTTTCCTAAACTTTCTTCAAAAACAAACCAGGACGGTCGATCTGATAGTGGCTCAAACTGTGAATTGAAACTGCATTCCAAACACGGTGGCAAGAATTTCAAACACCTTTTGACAGTATCTAGGTGATGTCAGAGCTTTTTAAGCCTTGGGACCTTACATGGCTCAGCTGTGCATGACCCAAGGACATACGTCGGTACCGAAGATCATCCTAGGACAGCAGCTCTAAGTTCATTGCCTCTCACCACTGACGATTACTGATGTGGACTCTCAAGAAGTATTCAAAATGAACGCAGGCTTTATGGAGAATTATCTACAGAGGAACTAGACTAAGAATACTGGCTATTCTTCCACAGGACCTTGGTTTGATTCCCAGCACCCACGTGGCAGAAGCAACCACCTGTAACTTCAATTCCAGAGGATCCAATGCTGTCTCCTGACCTCCACTGGCACTAGGCAGGCTTGGGGTGCAGATACAGACATGCAGGCAAAACATTCATAGACATAAAATAAATAAATTTGAATAAAATTATTATAGAAAAGTGAGAAATCAAGTTAACTGAACTAAGAAAGGGAGACAAAGTCCTGTGAATGAGAGAGGGATTTCAAAGAGAAAAATAGACTGTTGAATTTCCTTTGTCTGGGGTTTTTGTAGGCAATGACAGAAACTGGACAAATTCAGAGGAAAATCTCTGTTAAAACTGGTTAATTTTCTGGGATATCATGGACTGAACCAATGGAGGACCTACATTCTCTATGCATGTCCTCCTAACCCAACCAGGTTGATGAGCATGTGTTATTCATACGTTGCCCACCCTGCCAAGGCTGGTTACAGATGGCACCCCAATCCACCTTAGACTTTAACTACCTGCTAGCTATTAGTCACTTGGCCAGCATTACTATCATCTGACCTTGCTAACTGTTAATTAAACTTGATGGCTTCTTAGTGGCTGATCTTGACTGACTGTTGGACATCAGTTAACAGCAGGTATTACTACCTCTGACTTTGAAGATGTCTCAAGTGCTGTCAACTGCACAGAGCTATCTTTCGTATCATAGCTACAAAGGAATAAATAGCAGCAGTGGTCTTGGTTATCTCTGTCTACAGGATAGTCTGAGATCTCTTTCTTGAAATAGGACAGGCTTGTTAGGACAGGCTTGTTAGAAGCCATCCTTGCTTACAGTTAGTCTAATACAACTAACTGCATTAGAAGCAATGTATTAAAAGCAAGAACATTCAATAATATTTAATAACAATAGTGTTTAGCATGTGTTTCCCAGAGGGCAAAGGTCTCATCACACTATCCAACTGGCCCATTGTAACTGGCCCATTGTAACTGGCCTTGATTCTTGAAGCTTGTTCCTCTCTCTGGTCCACTTGACTATCTCATACTGCCTAAAGGTAACTGGCTCCGCTTCATTAGCTTAAAACAAAGACTCCTTTTCTTTTTCTTTCCTCCCAGTCCCCTTTGCTACTTCTCTCTTTTATTGGAGATAGAGTCTGTAGCCCAGACTATCTCTTAACTATAGCCAGGAATGGCCTTCAACTCCTGATCCTTTTGCCTCTTTCAAGTGCTGAGATTAAAAGCATGCACCACCACTCTTGGTTTCAATGTTGTTCCTTAAAGTCTTTTTGAATACTAGGATCATCTGAGATGATTTGATTCCTGTGGTAAATGTTAAGGGTACATAGTGACCTCCCAAAAGTACATAAATGTCAAAGACAAGAGGAAGAAAACAAACAACAATAAAAACTAGAAAAAGGTTCCTACTGGCTTCAGAAGCAATTTTAAAGATATAAGGGAGTCTGGCAAGAAAAAAAAATCTATTTCCTCTTGACTTCACAGGATAAAGAACTAAGGGAAAATCTGAGACTCCCTCTAGTTGACCACAGAGATTTAAGTGTCTTAGTGAGGCAACACTCTCTAAGCGCCAACAACACAAATTTTTGGTCAATGATGGTGGTCCCTAAGAATAGCACCTAAGTGACAGTATAGCCACCTTAATACGTATGGATTTCTCCATGCTCACAGAGTGATGTAACTACCCAATGACACCAAACACATCAGAATGCACGTATCTTTGAGTAACACAGGCGATATTCTTCCTAATTTTAATTAGACACCTGTATGGTCAGTTACTCCTTTGGGCATGTACCTGATCCAGTGGCCTTGGACAGTGACAATTCTTTCAAAGAATTAAGCAGTTAAGTTAGGATCATGCTATGGGCTGTTGAGCTGGATCAGCAGCCATAGGTGATTGCTGCATACACCAGACTCGCAACTGAGTTCAATCCTGAAGAGGACTTCTACAAGTCAAAAAAAAAAAAAAAAAAAAAATGGACAACAAAATTGTGTATTGGGGATACAGCACAGTGGCACAGTACATTTCTACCATGTATGAGGTTCAACTGCAGTACCACCAAAACAAATATACAAATACCATCTCTTGCCGGGCAGTGGTGGCGCACGCCTTTAATCCCAGCACTCGGGAGGCAGAGGCCGGCGGATCTCTGTGAAATCGAGGCCAGCCTAGTCTACAAGAGCTAGCTCCAGGACAGGCTCCAAAGCTACAGAAAAACCCTGTCTCGAAAAACCAAAAAAAAAAAAAAAGTCTCTTTACTCATATCTTAGATCTGAGGGCTAGTCTTCCTTTCATAATGTATAAATTTGGCCAATAGTATATTTTAATTATTTGTTAGTATAGATAGAGAAAACTTAACTTTAAGAGGCAGCAGGGACCCAATCTCAATATTCTAACAAAGGAAGACCCAAGAAGCCAGAAAGAGTGGCACATGCCTGTAATTCCAGCAATACTCAGACGACAGGGGCCCAAACATGGTAAGTTCCAGACCAGCATGAACTAAATAATGAGACCTTGTCTCAAAAAGAAAATAAAATACAAATAAAATGGACCAAAGAATTCTCTAATTTAGGTCATTAGAACACAAGACTTCAGAACCCAGTTCAGTTTCATGAGCCAGTCTTCCATTCTGCTAGGACAGTCTGAGCTGAGTTATCCGAGGCTCACAACCAAAGTCCCGAGAGATAAAAGTTTGTTGTCGGAGGCCACTAGTTCGTTTCCCGACCACCCTGACTCGAAATAATCACGCAGAACCTATATTATTTGCAATACTGTTTGGCCAATCACTTAAACATATTTCTAGCTAGCCCTTATATCCTAAACGAACCCATCTCCATTAATCTGTGCATCACCATGAGGTCGTGGCCTACTGGCAAAGTTCCCAGCTGGCAGCTCTTGTCTTTCTTCTCTGGTGGCTACAAGGCCTCTCTCTGACTCTGCCCACTCTCTCTATATCTCTTTCAGCCTGGCTTTCCTCTGTTAAGCCATTGGCTGGAAGCAGCCTCTTTATTAACCAATGGCAATGAAACACATTTACAGCATACATCACCTCCCACATCACCTCCCCTTTTCTGTCTAAAGAAAAAGGAAGGTTTTAACTTTAACATAGCAAGATTACATAGAACAAAACAGGTATCAAGCAAGAATTGTAGTTACAACATTTATATCTACTTTATCTTTTGTCATAATTAAGGAAAGCTATAACTATCTATTCTTCAACTCCATCACAGACCCCAGAAGGATATAATATTACCTAAGTAAACAGGGAGTGCATTGTAAGCAACTTCCAAAACTCTAGAATTGACAGAGACATCTCATTGCCTGGACAGTCACCCAAAGTTCTTCTGTATTGTTGGGGCACCCATCTTCAGCCTACTGGCCCATAGTATCCAACAGACTTTTCCATGAAGCAGGAAATTTCAAAGACAGTTCTGCCTATATTGGCAGTTTGTCAGTCACTTTCTTCTGTATCCAGCAGAATGTCTGGCAGACACTTTCATGAAGCAGGAACCCCAAAGGATTGTCTCTTCTTCTTTAGGCAAATGTTTCTTTTTTTAAAAAAAAAAGTTTATTTACATTTACTGTATGTGCCCTGGTGTTTTGCCTGCATTTATGTCTGTGTGAGAATGTCAGATCTTGGAGTTACAGACAATTGTTAGCTGCCATGTGGGGGACTGGGATTTGAACTCAGGTTCCTTGGGAAAACATTCAGTGATCTTGACTGCTGAGCCATCTTTCCAGCCCCTGGAAATGTTTTTGTATTGAACAACTTACTGAGGATCTGCCTAGTTCTTATATGCCACCATCCCAAATGCACGCACGCTAAGTACTCCAAAGCCATATGTCAACAGTGTGAAACCAAGAGTTCAAAAATTCCATTTATAAGGACCTTAGAATTTAATAAAGGGTTTCTGTAACACTGAAGAGACCCATTATTGTACACCTTCATTCTAACCCTAAGGGCATTATTATGAATGTGTCCAAAGAAATTAGCATAAATTTTTCAAAATTTGGCCAAAATGTACCTCGACTACAAAACGCTTGCCTAGTATGTAGAAGGCTATAGGTCTGATTCCTGGCAATTAAAAGACAAAAAAACCTGAAGCATCAATATCTAAAAATTCAGAGCTGGATAAAGAAATGATTATCCATTAGTACAAAGAAACAATACATCCTTATTTAAATACTTTGATGGGAGGGGTGCCTGGTGAAGTGATTTTTTTTTGGTGCTCGTTCAGAGGACTCGTGTTCAGTTCCTAGTACCCTCATGGCAGCTTACACCCTCTAACAACAGTCTTAGGGAACCTCCTGGTTTCTATGGACACCAGGCATACACATGGTACACAAACCCAAGCAAAGTACTCATACACAAAATAAAATAAAAATAATTTTGTTGAACAGAACTTAAGGGCATTAAAAGAAAGTTCCAGTTAGGGTCAAGGAGACTGATTAAGCGGCAAACGCTGTACAATTACAGTTCTGTCAGCAGATGAAACTGGCCTTGAGCAATTACAGAAAGCAAGCCTAGAATCACTGTTAGCCATGGGTCATAGAACAGGCTGATCCTTTCTCCAGAATTTTCTGACACTTCCTGATTTTTAGAATTAACACAGTTAAACTTCATAATCTGAGGTCTTTCTAAGTCCCTGGTCATATCTCTGCCGTGATATAAAAGAAAAGAAACTGCTTTAACTTTGCTTCAAGTAGCTGATAGCCGATCTTTGGTTTCCCATGGAAAACGGTTCAACATTTCGTTTGCTACCCATAACGGCCACCATGTCAAAGTTACAACCCACTGGGCAGTAGCCATCAAACATGGCAGAGAAGCCAGGTGCAGTGTTGCACACCTGTAATCTCAGTACTTAGTGAACTGAGGAAGGGGGACCATGATCTTGAGGCCAGCCGGCACCACAGAGCAAGTTCCTGTCACAAAACCAGGGGTGGGGTGGGGTGTTGTGGGCTAATATTAACTAGTCTCTTTAAAATCAGGAGAGCCGGGTACAGTGGCACACAGTTGTCATCTCAGCACTTGAGAGGCGGAGGTAAGAGAGCTACCATGAGTTATGGCCAGCTTTGGATACTTAGTTCAAGGCTGGCCTGAGCCACATGGTGCGGTTCTCAAACGACAAACAAAATAAATTGAAAGAAACCATAAACACACACCTCTCTCCCCTCCCACCTCTCTGTGTGAGACACAGTCTCACTGGGTACCCCTGGCTGACTTGGAACTGGCTATGTAGTTCAGGCCCGTCCGAAATTCACAGAAATCAACCAGCCTCTGCCTTCCGAGTGCCCGAAGTACAGGCGTGTGCCACCACACCAGGCAAAAACATGAACTTGTGGGTTGAAGGCAACGTAGTACAGATAATGTTAACACATTCCTCTCTGCTAACATAGTCATAAAATACATCATCCTTTTATTGTTTTATTGGTGAAAGGGACAAACAAAGGCGGGTTGGCCTGGGGCCCACAAAAGCTGGCCTCTTCACATTTTGTTGCCTGTGTAACCTCAGCAGCAGATATGACTCCCACACCACACTTGGAATTGAAACTGGATCTCTGTGGCTTATTTACAATCACGTTTCCTTAAAGCAACCTCGACTTTGGTGTTTTGTACAACTGCACTGGAAAGCAAGGATTTCTTATTTGTGTGTGGTGGCGGGAAGCAATGAGTTCATGGGATGGCACACTTGTCAAGGGCCGAGGACAACTATGGGGGGAGTCGTTCTCTCTTTTCACTGTGGATCCTGAGAGACACGCCTTTGCTGGTGGAGCCATTTGGCTAGCCCTAATTACAGTTACTTTTCTAAGTGACTGGCCATATTCACCCATGCGGTTTCTCAAACTTACCAAACTTTACAAAAACAAACAAACAAAATAGCCAACAAAACACCTAAGGCATATTATAAAGATAAGGGTCGCCAGAACAGAAATGTGAGTCAGAGGTAGGGTATTTGCCCACCGCCCACGAGGCCAGTTCAATCCACAGCGCCATAAAAAAAAATGAATAAATAAAAATAAAAACAAAGAGTACAGACTGCCAGGCTATGGTCTAGAGATTTGGGTTCCCTGGGGCTGGAGCACTGCCCAGGAAATGTTTCCCACAAGGGGTCCCTTCACTCGAGTTCAGAACTACTGACTACACTATCTGAATCCAGATGAACGGTCTAAAAAGCTGGAGCTCATCTTGATCAAGCTGCTGCTCCTGGCACCTCTGAGGACAGAGCCCTGCTGCTGAGAGCTGAGGGCAGCGCACGCCAGTGACCCTTAGACACCGCCGTTCCCAGGACACACCCAACTGCTTCCTAACAAATTTCTTCACGAACGATTGACTTCATGAGTGCTGCAGGTGATTTTCAGATTTAAAATCCAGATTTTGAAGTTCTAGACATCATGCCATGCTTGATTAACCCAAGGGTTGCAGTTCAGAAAGTCTTACAATTAAATTCCCTTGATGTCTCCTCTCTCTCTCAGCAACGGCCATGGTAGAGGTAAGTGTTTTTCTTCATAAGGAAGCCAGCTCTGGCAACAGCACTCAAGTATTTAGGTCATGTCGGTGCACAGCTCTTTGATTTGCTGCCCGTCTGGCTGACCCTAACACAGATAACCACATGAAATTAAAACAAGCTGAAATATCAACATTTCAAACAACAACAACAAAAACCCCTATGTCTTGAGGTTAAGATTTAAAAAGCAAGATGCTCTTGCAGGGGCAAGGGAAACCATGAGCCAAGGCTCCCTTCATCCCTGCATTTGGATGAGACAGAAGCAAGATGGAACTGGGGGTGATCCAAAAATACCAAACTCAAAAGTTTACAAAACATTTCTCAGTTCACACCTGTAATCCTCATACTGGGTAAATCTCACACAGAGACTGAGATTGGAGGATCAGTGTGTGGTCTTTGGGGCCAGCCTGGGCTAGTAAGACTCAAACCAAACAAGTGCCCAGAAAGAGCACTTTTTAGTCCCAAGGTCCTGGAGACTCAGTGCCACCCTTATGACAGAAGTCACAGACAAGACTAGTCACAGAATAAAAAAGAGAGGTCGCTCCAGTGACCTCATCTCCACCAATACCCATGCTGTCTGTCAAGCCTTGCATTTCCACTCCAGGTCTTAAGGAGGGGGTAGGGGAGGCTGACTGAATCCAAGTCCTGTTCTACATCAACGCTCTTGGGCTGTCTAGAGGGAGACTGTGCGAAACAGTAACCGACAGCGCCGCCACCACCTTGACTTCTCACCAAGAAGCCGCCGGTTCTGCCCAATTTAGAGGCAACAGAAGACGGATATCAACCTTCCTGACACCATATTGTGCAGCTCGCTCCTCCAAATTTAAACACTCCCTCCTAGAGAAAGGAGGCAGGCTCCTAACTAAGGAAGTTCCCAAAAGTCAAAAGATGCACATGGCCCCTCACGAAGGCTACAGATGCGGCAATTATTCATGGGCACGGAGGAGACGTTTTTCCATGCGCTGACTCCATGGTGTTCTAGGACACAGCTTTCACGAATCTTCACTCTTTCCTGATGGGTCTGTAAACTACGAAGCTGCCATTGAGTCACCCAAGCTCCTGGAAGTAACCCCAATAAACTAGAGTTTGGTCAAACCATTTGTTGGGTCTGTGGTTGATGCTGTATCTTAGGATAATAACATCTCCCCAGGAAAAGTCACACAACACCCCATTTTCTTAAGTAAAATTAGTCTCTGGATGAAATAAGAATCCCGTTATTTGACCACATGCAGATATACCAAGGGACATGTCCACTGGGCACTTGTGTGACTGTCTTTAATGTGCCCACCTTACCCACCAGAGCTGATTAGAGTCTACCAAGGTATAGAACTCCTTCAGCTTCTTAAAGCCCTGTGCTAGGGCTCAAGGTGGTAATCTCATTATCTGCTTAGACAAATCCCAGTTTAAACCACCAAGAGGTTTAGCTTTCTTTCTGCACAAGTCACTAGAGGATGCTGGTTTACTCTAGGGATGCTACTGATAATTTAATGTCACAGAGTAGATAATTAAAGAGGTGCTAGAAGGAATAGCATTGCTAGGTAGCACCACCGAGCAGAACAAGTCTGCCAAAAATAAGCTTCTCTCATTTCTTTCAGCCTCAACTATAAAAGTCTAGCAAATCTTTAAAGCTTGGCTGGGGTCACAGGGAGAAAGAAGAAGAGTGTTCGACTGCTCTTGTGGCAATGCAAGATGAAGGACAAAGTCACAAGCATGTACCTCACATAGTTCGGAACAAGTGCGTTCTGCCATTTAGCCACTGAATAGGGTCCTTACTTGTTTGTTTTCCTAGACAGGGAAAGACACTGCAGCAAACAAAATTTACACACAGCAATGCATATGTCCCCCTTGGTACTTACATTCTTCCTAAGTCTCAAGGACTAACGATTAATTAGGGATAGTTTAGAAAGAAGGGATGAAATCCACATTGCCTGAGACCCAAATGCTATTTAATTAAAACCAATCTTCAGTACCTGGAGGTCAGTCAGCCTCTTAAAGCTTGTGACCACCTAGCAAAAGTTTAGCACTTTTAAAGCCATGGCAGAAACATACTTTAACTGGATAAGGGACTCAAACTTAGAAAACTTATAAACCATCGGATGTTAATGTCTGAAGGGTTTAAGTGTGTAGGGATAAGTCCCGCCCCTTAGGGGGCGTGTTCGCCTCGGGCTAATGTTTACCTATAAATCTGGCGAGCGTGCTTGCAGCGCTTGCTTCTGCTTTCCTGGTCTCCCCGGAACAGTGGTTCTGTAAGTCTATTTCCCCATTAAAGCTGTATATATTTTTATAATCTGTCTGCATTCATTTACACCATTACATAAGTGCCCTAGATAGCAATACATACATAAGATGTCCATCTCTAGGAAATAACAATAAAAACCAAACAACAACAACAACAAATAGTTTTTCAAACCCAGAGGGAAGGCACTGAGAGAGAGAGAGAGAGATTGAGAGAGAGAGAGAGATGCAACAAGTGTTGGTGAGGATGTGAAGAGTGCTCATTGCTCCATTATCATCTCCCAAGTGGAAACAACCCAAATGACTACCAACTGATGAATGCGAATCCATTAACATGTGGTATAATCATATAACGCAGAGCAACAGAAAGACGATAAAATGCTGAGAGATCTTGTAACATGTACAAATGGTCAGCACTGCCATGGGAACCGCATGTAATGCAGTAAAAAAAACCCTCCAAGGACAACCAGGGCTACACAGAGAAACTGTTTTGAAAAGAAAAAGCAGAAGCAAATAGAACCAATCAAACAAACAAACAAACAAAAACCAAAAAACAAACAAACAAAACCAAAAAGACAGAAAATAGATGAGTGACTGTTTAGGGTTGGAGGCTATGGAAAGACAGGAGGAGTGCCTGCTACTAAGTGTTTTGGAAGATGATGAAATGTTCTGAAATTATGGTACTGGTTGCACAATACTAAACACCACAGAACTGTATATATTAAATGCAAACATTGTATAGTAAATAATTTTAAAGTACATATGCTAAATTCTAGTCTTTTTTGAAAAAAAAATCTTCCTAAAACAGGAAGTAGTTTCCATATTAAAAAAAAAAAAGACTAAGTATATTTTTGGTTCTTTCTAGATGTTGAGGCAAAAGAGATTCAACTTCGTCCGTCATCCACTGACACCCTCAAGAATAAACCAAACTTACTAATGTTCTTAGAAGGAATGGGGGTCCATGCTTCCCAGCCGCTAAGTTCCAGTGTTCTGAAGTCTCAAACCAATATGTCCAAATACAGACAAAGGAGAAAAATAAGTCCGTTAAAATGTGACTTCGAGCAAGTTGCAAGCCTTTCATCATAGCACTCATGGGCCTGAGGCAAGCAGATCTCCTCTGCAAGCTCAAAGCCATCTTGAACTATACAGACTTTGTCTCAAAAACAAACAAAAAGCGACTTTGAAGGGTGGAGTAGAGAGAGCTACCTAGCAGGTACAAGGTTCTGGGTTCAACAATGCATAATACAGACAGGAAAAAGAACAAAGCTAAAAAATTAGACCCCTAAGACACATGAGCATCTCTCACTCCATATACTTCCCACCATTTGGCTTGTTTAAAAGTGTTTGCAGGAGCCAGGCATAGTGGTGCACACCTTTAATTCCAGCACTTAGCAGGCAGAAACAGGTGCATCTCTATGAGTTCCAGAATAGCCCGGTCTACATGGTGAGTTCCAGAGCAGCTAGAGCTATGTAGACTCTGTCACAAAGACAGACAGACAGAAATAAAGAAAGGGTTTGCAGGGCTAGAGATGCAGCTCAGTTGCTACAGTGATTATCTAGCATGCACGAGGTCCCAGTTTTGAGTCCCAGCAGTGGGAAAACAAAGATACAGGACATGGTGATGCATGTCTGGCACTCCAGCACTCTGGAGGGTCAAGATTCAAGGTCTTCTTTGACTGATGATTGAGTTTAAAGCCAGGCTGAGTTTACAAGAAACCCTGCCTCAAAAAAAAAAGAAAAGGAAAGGAAAGGAGGGAGGGAGGGAGGGAGGGAGGGAGGGAGGGAGGGAGGGAGGGGAGGGGAGGGAGGGGAGGGGAGGGAGGGGAGGGGAAAGGAAAGAAGGAAAGAAAGAAAGAAGTGAAGGGAGGGAGGGAGGGAGGGAGGGAGGGAGGAAGGAAGGAAGGAAGGAAGGAAGGAAGGAAGGAAGGAAGGAAGGAAAAAAGGTGCTTCCTGTTGGGCATAGCAGTGATCAGTGAACGTCTACACTCCAAGTACTTCAGAGGCTATGGCAAAAGACTCTTGAGTTTGAGGCCAGGCTGGTGATATAGTACACCCATCCAAATAAAGAAAAAACAGACAACAAAAGAAGGTAAATATTTCCAAGCTCTTGCTTTCAAATTCTTTCGCTCCACCTTACTCCTGAAGCCCACATACGATAGATAAAAGTAATCCTCTTTCATACAAACTTACAAATCATATCACAACATGTAAAGCTAAGTGGTCTCAATGAGAAATGCCTCCCATAGGCTTCTGTATTTGGAACTCGGGCAGTTGAAGGTTTATAGCCTTGCCCACTGAATAATGACACTGATTTGAGCAGAATAAAGGCAAGAAATTGTATCATGGAACAGCTTCATTTTCACGAATCCCAGCACTTTTTGTTTGTTTTTATATTTATATTTATTGGTTTGTTTATTTGAGACAAGATCACACTCTGGCCAGGCGGTGGTGGCGCACACCTTTAATCCCAGCACGTGGGAGGCAGAGGCAGGCGGATCTCTGTGAGTTCGAGACCAGCCTGGTCTACAAGAGCTAGTTCCAGGACAGGCTCCAAAACCACAGAGAAACCCTGTCTCAAAAAAAAAAAAAAAAAAAAAAAATCACACTCTGTAACCCAGACAGGCCTCAAATTCACAGTAATCCCCGTCTCAGTGTCTCACGCTGCAATCAAAGGCATGAAGTCCCATGCCTGGCAACCCATGTGTGTACTCTATCGGCTTACATACTACAAGCAAATCCCAATTTACAGAATAACTGCAAATCCTAAATGTTTTTGAACGGCCTCTTTTTCCCCCCTCGGAAATCGACTCAGAATTGATTCCGCAGCACAGAAAGGTTTACAGAAAGTCTTCCATACAAAGCTGAAATCTAAACATATTTAACAACTCTTCACTCTGCTCATGATAAACATAAAAATCAGAAGTTACATAAGCCTTTCAGCAAATGTTCCCAATACGAAGAGAGCACTATCCAAGGCCTGGCAGGTTACACATTTACTTCTTAGGTAACTGACCTCAGCCAAAGTCAGAGCAGCGGTCAAGTAGAAATGCCTACCCCTTGACTACAATGTCAATGAAACTGCTGCACACACGTGCTAGAGTGGTGTGCTGGATGGAGCATGTGCTACTACCTCAGTTACTGCTGACATCTCCCTGCAGGCCAAGAGCGACAGGTCTGCTCATAACAGTTAAGAGGATGCTTACCACAGGGCTCTGGCAATCCATCCAATCCAAGCCTGCAGTAGAACTGCAGTTGTCAACTAATGCGGCCTGTACCTGCACTGTGTCAGGATGCTAACTAACCTCAGTTAACAGGGTGGGGGTTTTGTCGGTGTTTGTTGGTTTTTTTTTTTTTGTGGGGGGGTTGTTTGGTGTTTTGGTTTGGTTTTTTTTTTGGTGTTCGTGTTGGTTTCTGTTTGTTTTTGAGACGGGTTCTGTGTATCCCTGGCTATCCTGGAACTCATTATGGAGAGCAGACTGGCCTGTGAATTCTAGGCAAGCACTCTACCATCTGAGCTAAATCACCACCAACAAGAAGGGGAACAAAATTAAGAGTTTTGAATGAAGTACTTGAGCCCTTCAAGGTTATAAGCTGCACATAACTCAAAATTATCACTGAATGTGCTAATTCAGACATTCGTGCATTATCTTAGACTTCCCTGAACTGTACTTCCTTATAAAATTGATGTTGTGATGGTACCTCTAAATTATTAAAATATAATAAATCAGATACTCATGCTGTCAAGAAAAACAAGAATTATAAAATGTCTCTAATGCATGTTTTGATAAAACTGACAGAAATAAACCAGCTCTGGTCATCGCGCAGATGAGAGACGTCATGCAGAACTTTAGCTCCTGGGGATTCTTAGAATACAGTGGTTTTAAGTAGATTCAGTTTCTCTGTGTACTTTTGTGCTTGGTTGGCTTTGAAACAAACTCATAGAATCTAAGCTAAAGCTCAGTGTGGCAATTCCCACACAGTTCAGCAATCCAGGGACTTTAGACTCCGGTCCTAAACTCAGCTCTATATGCTAATGATTTTTCAAGATAGCTCGTCCACCTGTTTCTACTAGCCTTTTACAGCAATCTTGAAAAGGAGAAAAGACAATTATTTTACTACTATTCCTTGCCTGGCATATGAGCACCCTTCTCAAATTACAGTATTTGGGAGACTGAGGCAGGAGGAGCTCTGTGGGTTTGAGGGCTACCTAAGCAGGACCTTGTCTCAAAAATCAAATAAATAAATATCAAACATTTTTAAAGGGAGGGAGGTTAAGATGTCTTGGAAAGCATGAGGAATGAAATCCAGATCCCTAGAACCCACAGAAAAATACAAGATAGAGGCACACACATGCTCATAATCCCAGAGACAGCAAGACAGATAACAGACAAGCAGATCCCTGGAACTCACTGGCCAGTTAGCCTAGCCTCCCTGTGAAGTTCCAGGCAAACGGCTGACCCTGTATCAGACAAAAGGTAGAATATGTATGAACAGGACGAATGACACTTAAGGCTCTGATCTTAATGTACACACATGTTGTCTGACCTTCCAATGTGCACACATGCAGCACACAAACATAATGCACACTCCTATACCCATACCAAAAAAGTATTGCTCTTTCTCTCTCTGAGGTTCCAGCCCCAGTTTGTCTGTGTGTTTTGGAGGCTGTTTTCGGAGATGGTGTCTTGCTATGTTTGTAGCCCTGGCTGTCCTAGAATAGACTGTGGAGATCAGGCTGGCCTTGAACTTATGGCACTCCTCTTCCCTCTGCCTCGGGAATGCTGGGATTACAAACATATGCCCTCACTCTGGCTTGTTTCTTCATTCTTAATCTCTCTTTCAAGTCAGAAATGATGAAGAAAATATTAATCATTTCTAGTCTAGTGATCTGGGAGGGATTCAAATGCTGCTTTTTGGCACAATATTATCTTATTTGCAAAAATGAGGTTTCAAATCTCAGATCATAAAACAAACGGTTAAAAATTAATCACATGCAAACAATAACAGGTACTTGCAAACAAAGGGGTCCTCTGAGGACAACACAATAAGGAGGCGTTTATTACTTGGTCTATAAGTGAGATGTCACAAGTTTTATTGTGACTAATTAACTTCTAATTATGCATTATATAACACATTGCTAATTTTAAGGTAATAACAGGTTACATTTTTTAAAAGGTTATCTTTTTTTTTTTTTTTTTTTTGGTTTTTCGAGGCAGGGTTTCTCTGTAGCTTTGGTGCCTGTCCCGGAACTAGCTCTTGTAGACTAGGCTGGCCTCGAACTCAGAGATCCGCCTGCCTCTGCCTCCCAAGTGCTGGGATTAAAGGCGTGCGCCACCACTGCCCGGCTAAAAGGTTATCTTTTTTTATGGTTTCTCTGTGTATCTCTGGCTGTCCTGGAATTCACTCTGTAGAACCAGACCGGCCTAGAACTCACAGAGATCCCCTTGCCTCTGGTTCCCTGGGTGCTGGGATTAAAGGCGTGTACCACCATCGCCCGACTTAAAGAGGTTATCTTACAGAAAAATATACAAAAACATAGTAATTGAAACGAAAATAGTCCCTGAGATTTTTCTCTCATAGCATTCAGTGTGCAAGGAGGGAAGCTGAGCTTGCAAGAAAAGAAAAGAGATTCCACATGAGCGGCAATTACAGAAGCGACTGATGGGAACTTGGCAGTTCCTAACACTCTGGTCTCTAGTTTTGAGTAACAGCTAAATTTTTCCTAAAGGAAAAAGGTTTCTGAAACCCCAGCACTGTCCAAATGTTCTTCCAAGACAAGGGAGTCACAACAGGTGATCTCTGAGACAAAATCCGCATGGTTCTTGGCTGGAAACATCTCTCTCTCTCTCTCTCTCTCTCTCTCTCTCTCTCTCTCTCTCTCTCTCTCTCTCTCTCTCTCTCTCTCTCTCTGCCTCCCAGATCCTATTTATAGAAACACTGGGGACAATTTCCTCCACTTGGCTACAACACACTTTAATTTACGTGCCATAGCAATGAAGATGAAATAAAGATAGTGTGGCCACGGCACCCTGACACCTCGACAGCAGTTAGTCATCGGAAGTCATCTCACAGGGTGGCGCTGGCCTGACCAACACCTGGGAAGGAGAGGCAAAAGAATCACGAGTCTGAGGTCATCCTCTACTGCATCACAAGCCTGAGGCCAGCCTGTCTCCATGCTTCAAATAAACCAACAATCACCTCAGAGAGGTTGAGGGGCCCAACCGAAGCCCTGTTTAAAGCTCTTTAAAGGCAAACACTTGCTGCGTTCTAAGTCACAATAAACAAAGGCCTCGAAATAATTCAAGTCCTTCAAAAACAGTAATGCCGAATCATGAAATACGTATAAACAAATCGAAACCTTTGCTTTTCCTGGGACTAAAACTCTGGTACTCACAGGTACAAATACCTACAAGCAAGAATAAACACATTCTCTCTTCCACATTCTCTTGCCAGAGTGCATGGACATGTTCTACAGCTCCTTGACCTCCTTGATCAACCAACTGGCCAACCCAGCACCAAGCCCAACTATGTTTGGAATAGGAATTTAATAAGAAAGGGATGATCACAATGTGGTTCTTAAAAAATTCTATCCTCATGCCACAGTGGACCCTCAAGTGTTTATAGGATACTTTTTCTCCCAAATCAAAAATCCAAGCCGGGGCTCTGTACTATCACTGAGCTACAGCCTACTTTTATCCCATTATCCCATTCTTTCTTTACAAGTAGCTTTTTTTTTTTTTTTTTTTTTTTTTTAGGCAGTCATGCTCTGCAGCCTGGCTAGCCTGGAATTATGTTGATGCTTTATAAAGGAGGACGACCCTGAATTTCTTCTGTGTTCACCTTCTAAATGCCTACTGGGATTACAAGCATATGCTGCCACCCCTGACTTGAATAAATACAGCAAGAGCAAAGGCAGCACCCTGAAACCCTGGGAGGTGGCAGTAGCTAAACCCCTGGGAGGCAGCAGTACCCAGAAACGCTGGGAGGTGGTACTCCAAAGCCCACCTGGGCGGTGGAAGCAAGATGAGGAAGACTCAGGTCATTTTCAGCTACATAATGAGTTGTTCCTGAACGGCCTGGGCCACAAAAGATCCTGTCACAAAGGAGAGAAAAAGAAAAGGAGAAGGAAGAGGAGAAAGGAGGAAGGAAGAAAGAAAGGAAAGAAGGAAGGAGGGAGGGAGGGAGGGAGGGAGGGAGGGAGGGAGGGAGGGAGGGAGGGAGGAAAGGAAGGAGGGAGGGAGGGAGGGAGGGAGGGAGGGAGGGAGGAAGGAAGGAAGGAAGGAAGGAAGGAAGGAAGGAAGGAAGGAAGGAGGGAGGAAAGAAGGAAGGAAGGAAAGAAGGAAGGAAGGAAGGAAGGAAGGAAGGAAGGAAGGAAGGAAGGAAGGAAGGAAGGAAGGAAGGAAGGAAGGAAGGAGAAAAGGATCCCTGCTGAATGTGGTGGCCTATACTCATAACCAATCTAAAGAGACGGAGGCAGGAGGATTACCTTAGGTTCAAGTCCAGGCTGGGTTACATAGCCAGTTTGAGGCCAGACTACGTTAAAAGTGAAATCTTGTCTGAAAAAAGCAAATGAAGAATAGTCAAGAACGAAGATCTCCAACCCCTCTTCTGACTTTCACCGTCAAGCACTGTGACACTTGGCAGAGACTGCTGACCTTTCCTCTAGCTCTCGACACCAACCGCTTCAGTAATTCAACTGTATTACTCATAGCTTCTCTCTGGTCCTGTGGTCTGTGTCCCTTTGAATGGAGCACTGATAAATGCATAAGTGGCTTCCTGCTTGCCCATTTTCATGGTGTAAATATAACCATTATAGCCAAAGACATTGAATGGAAAATTAGCGAAGTGTGCACATTCAAGTCCTAATTCCAGATAGGCTGCCTTGAGCACACCACCAGGCCAACCGGTTTGCTTATGATAATCCTAAATCATGCTAGTCATGGTCTCATTTATTATGGTACTACTACAAATACATGGTCACCTCAAAGAATAAATTTCACCTGAACCTTTCTCATAGTAAAAACCTTCTGCAAGGGGCTGGGTATGTAGCTCAGTGGGAGAGTGTTTGCCTAGAATGCATAAGGCACTGTGTTTGATTCATGGAAATGTACAATCAAGGGCAGTACATGTCTGTAATACCAAAGAAATTACAGGAAAAATTTGAGGCTACCCTGGCCTCAGGAAACTCCATCTCGAAAATGAAAAATAATAATAAAATAATAATAATAGAATAAAAAGCTTTCTATCACAGGGAAAGGATAGCCTCCCAAAGGTAAGATATGATTACCCGTTGACCAAACTTATTTTTTGCCTTTACTTACTATTTTGATTTTATCTATTTTTGTTTAGGTCTCGCTCCATACCCCTGGCTGACATGGAGCTCACGATTCTCCTGCCTCAGTTTCCCGTCAAGTGTTGTTATTATCAGCATGCCACCACCTTGGCTTTAACCAGCTTCATGGGATACAGATAGTTGGAAGCAGACGTGATGATGGACATCTAGAACTCCAGCTACTTGAGAGACTGATGCTGGAGGAGCTACAGTGCAGGGGAAGCCCAGACAACAACATCATAAGACACAGGCTCAGAAAATATAAATATGAAACTTTAAAGCATGGTTGATTGGAAGAAGCATGATAGCAAACAATCAGATCCTCGGTCACACACTTGTGACTCTGCTAACCTCTGTAACTGCCAAGCGACTACTACAGGGTTCACCTGCTTAGAGTCGCAGGAAACTGACAATACATGAGTACTTGGCCCACAGGAATAAAACTGATTAGTTCCTATGGGGTCCTACTGGAATCATTACATCTGAGTCTAAGGCCACCAAGCTCAATGCCTTCTTAATCCCGTCTACATTACTCCAAGAAGCCATTTTTGGGTCTTGGGTTAATTCTGGCCAATAACCCAATACAACCCATGCTGAATGACAGGAGTGGGGTTTGGCCGACGACAGTATTGACAGGTCTTAGTTCTGTGAGGACTAAGGATTCAGAGGAAGAGTTAAGATAATATGGCTATCTTAAAATAGCTAATGGGCTATCATATAAAAGAATAACGGGATAAATTGTGAAGGAACACAGGGTAGAAGTCATGGGGAAAAGAGGCAGGATTTGACCTAGAACATGTATATAACCACCAATAATAATTGCTAACAAGTACTGAGTGCCTGCATTATTCAGGAAGCCTCACTGTACTGCTGACTCACGCCAAGCTTCAGATTGACCAAGCCCACCCTTGCCACTTTATCCCAGCACAGTTGACCTTGGGAGATGGAAGGAACTGTTCACCCAGAGCCACAGAGAACTTCAAGTAACTGGCAGTACCTAAGCTGGCCACAGCTCACCGGTTCCTGCTGACCACAGCTCACAGGTTCATGCAGGCATAGCCTTCCTGTACGCAGAATCCGTGCAGCCTCAGTCCTCTGCAGAGACTCAAGGCCAGAGCACCAGAGGCCCTCGTGGTAATGCTCAAGGCAGTACACACCTGGACACATACGCTTCATCTGTACACCACCAAAAGATGGCCTGAGAGCTAGAGGCAGCTGCTCCAAAATCTTGTTCAATTCATGCAATTCTTCAAAAGAATAGCTGTGACCTTTCTAATCCTTCGCATCTCTTTCTGCCTCACTTAGAGGCTGAGATATCAGCCAAGAGCAAAAGATACTGCTTTAAAAACAACTTTGTAAGGGCCGACGGGAAGAGCACTTGTTGCTCAATCTGAGGACCTGCGTTTAGTCTCTGGAACCCATGAGACAGAAGGACAGAATACACTGCTGTGAGCTGTCAAAGATTTACTGTGGCATGTGTATGTAATGTAACTTAAATGTAATTTGAAAAATAGTTTAAACAAAAATGTTGTCCTGACTCCAAATTAGCAGTTAAATCAATTAATCATTTCTCTTATTCGCTAAGTTGCCAATATCAATTCACACTTTCTTGGTCTCAGGAGTTGTAGTGGGGCAGTCCAGGCATGTAACAATGAGGTTACGACTTGATTGCCACATAGTGAGCTTCTAGAAACATCAGAGGGTATTAGAAAACTCTCCTCTCAGGAGGTAATGGACTGGGATTGGAGAATACTCTAAAACCCAGTCCTCAAATGATCCAAAACACAAGCATACACTTTATACACATGTTCTATATCTGGTTTCCTCTCCAGCCAGTAATATGGACAGGTACCTCTATTCCTGCTAATGAATGGACCTCGGAGAAGTCTGGACCTCACTCAAGTCTACGCTGTTAGTTAAGAGAGAATCCGAGTCCGGAACCAGAGCTGTTCTCTATACAACACTTACCTTCTGGAACTCCATGAGAGTCCTGTCCTATCCAGCAGAGTCAAGACCCCCACGTCTTCAGCCTCTTCATCTGTAGACAACTGTAGCCCTCACTCACAGGGCGCCCTACAAAGGGGTCCACTTAGCACATAGAAAGTTGGGTGTTCCTTAATGTAGGCTATTGTTACTTCCGTAGACAAGGAGAAACTTACTGCCAAAGCTGTACAGACTGCATGCATCTATCTGTTTTAAAAGCTGTACAGACTACATGCACCTATCTGTTTTTAGTTTTACAGAACCGGTTCCCATTCCCAATGAAATGTCAGGAACATTGTGACAGAAAAGAAAGTCACTTGGAGAAGGAGACAGGCATGGGTTTAAGTTCTGGCCCTGACAATCATTACCCACATGTCTTCAGGCATGACCTTTCACTCCGAGCCCTCTCCACCTGCGCAATGGAGACTGCATATACTTTTGGAAAAGCAAACTTGGAACAAAAGTGCACAGCTCTTGCTCAACGATGGCTACCTGCAGGCGTCCACAACTGCCATGAGTCTCTCCAGATGACAGAGAAATCACAGTGGCCAGGATGGTGACTTCTATAGCCATCCCTAAACATTACCGTTCTCTCACCCCTTTGAATCATCCAATGCTCTCAAATGTATTCTCAGGGAGAAAAACGTATTCATAAATATCCATTCAACTCGAGGCTTCCGAAAGCTGTCATAAGTTAGGGAACACGATACCAAGCTTGACGACTGTACTATCTAGAAAAAAAAAATGTACTCAAATGCCACACTGAGTACACTGAAGCTTCTGTATCTGAATTAGAATACTGTCATTCCAAGATGGGTGGATATTGGCATAGATATGAAAGCCAAGGTACACACACCTAAATGTAATAAAAATCAAACAGGGCTGGGCGAGAGCTCATGAGACAGTGCTCGTCCAGCATGGACAACATCTTGGGTTCAATCCCAGATACTGGGGGGCGGGAATGGAGAAGTTATTTTGTTTTCATCTTTTTTCTTTTTGAGAGACTATCTCTCTCAGTAGCCCAGACTGGCCAGAGACTGACTATGTAGCCCAGCTGGTCTTGAATTCTGGACAATCCTCCTGCTTTAGCCTTCGCATTGCTGGGTTTCCATGTATGAACCATCATGTCCAACAGATAGTTTATAACACACACACACACAAAAAAAAAATGAACACACAAATTGAGCCTGGATGATACAAAAACAAACAACAACAAAAGGGGGGGAAAAAAAAGACCTGACAGTAAAAACTAATACCTCCACTACAGACTGCAGACAGCTCTTTCAAAAATGGCAATGGATTTCCATTTACTCACTTGTAGAATTAACATGTCCCTCATGCTAAGAATTAACAGCACTGTTTTCATCTGTGGTTATAACACCAGAAACATCCACACTGTTCTCATGTGCGTAACAGAATTCTGAAAAGTAGGCGGGCAGTACGGGGTAGCATCTAAAGACTGGACGACAACTGGCAGAAGTCAGTTTTCTCCTTCTGCCATGTGGTTTCCAGAGACTGGTTGTGAGTTCTCAGGCTTGGCATCAACTCTGCCAAGCCAGCTCGTCCCAGGCCATCAATTTCAGTGTGTTTGGAACGTATCTGGCAAAACCAGAAGCTGGGTGGCTGCGCATGGCAGCACATGCCTGTAATCCCAACCACTACTAGACAATGAGCTGGAAGAACACAAGGACAAGATCAGCCTGTTCTATAGAGTTCTAGGCCGGCCTGGGCTATGAAAACTTGTCAAGAAGTAGAGGAGGGCATTACAATTTGACCATGCCCCACAAGGTAGCTGCTGCTTTTGTTTAATATTTTGTCGTTGGATTTGCACTACTTTTGTCTGTCTGGAATGACTGATTAGGACTAAAGAAGACCAGAGAGACAGATCAGTGCTCTGCAGCTAACGACCTCATGCTGACTTTTCTTATGGGTCGATTTAAAGGTAAAGGGCAAGTAACCGGGCACAGTATGTTAATATTTTAACACTTTAGGTCCTGTGTGCGTTTTTACACTTGCAGCTAAAACTGATAACAGATTTAGTTGTCAAGTCTGTACCAATGTTAATACATAACCCCCTCATCCATTTCCTGCTACCAGAATGTACTCTTAGAATGCTACAAGAAATCAGAACCTCTTACCAGAAGGCCACCAGCTTGAATCACCTATAACTGTTGCCTGCTCCCATGCGATGAAAAGAAAGGGGGCCTGCCTTCCATACTGAGTTCTGTGTGCCCAGTGACCACCTGAACATTCTTCTACTCTTCTCAGTAATGCTGTGCCTCATCCAAAACAATATCCATCATATCTAAAATCACTGGGGTTTCTCTTTCTTTACCCCTCCCTTTCTCCCTTCCTTCCTTCCTCCCTCCCTCCCTCCCTCCCTTCCTTCCTTCCTTTTCTCCCTCCCTCCTGACCCCCTTCCTTCTCCTCCTCCTCTTTGGTTTTTTTTTTTTTTTTTAAAGCAAAATCTCCCCATGTAGCTCAGGGTGGCCTGGAACTCCCTACATATAGCTCAAGCTAACCTAAATCTTTAGATCTTCCTGTGCTGCCTCCTGAGTGCCGGGATTATGGGCAAAGTGCCAGCACATCAACCTAACACACACACACACACACACACACACACACACCACAGCCCTAAACATTTATACCCAAGACACACACACTCCTAATACATACACAAACCTAACACAATACACTCCTCACACACATACACACACCTCTCACACATAAACACACATATCTGACACAAACACACAACTTTGTGTCATTTGTGTGTGCCCCCCAGAAAACTATTACATTATTCCTCTATATATGTGGTTTATTGGTTCTAGGAAATCCCCAACTCCTCCCCCATCTGAAGATACCAAAGTCTGTTCATGCTCTACATGAAATGACACAGTTGCCTGGAATATACTTTAAGCCAGCTGTGGATAACTTGCAACATCTACCCCAATGCAGCTGTTATATAAAGAGTGGTTCTTCTGGCAGTAATGGGGTTTGTATATGTGTGTGCATTTCATGATGTAAAGACCTAGCTACAGACTAAAGCTACAAGTCAGAGTAAATAAATTATGGTACATCCATGTAACAGAATATTGAGAATATCATACAAGATGGTATTAAGGATGATATTTAGGCAGAAGAAAATGTTTATGCTGGGATGTTGGGATGAGGAGATGGCGCTGTGAGTAAGAACCCTGCTGTTTTGGAGTCCCAATATTCATGCTGCTTCCCAGACCTGTAACCTCCAGCAATGGAGGGAGGAGGACCAGAGAGAAGTCTTTATTGACCATCTCTCTAGTCTTCAGCTTCAATGAGGGAATAGGCAGAGAGGATCCCCAGTGTTCTTCTTTGGCCTCCACATATATACAAACCTGCACATATAAACATGAATACACTTCAGAGAGAGAGGGGTGGGGAGGAAGAACAGTTCAAGCTAAAATGTTTGCTTTTCTTTAGAGTTATCAATGGGGTCATAATAAAAAAGTATAAGATACTCAGTGGATAAAGATTCCTGCTATCTTTGGCAACCTAGGTTTGATCTCTGAAGTGCATGTGAAGGTCAAGGAGAGAACTGACTTCACAAACTTCATCCCAACTCCCATGAGTGTCCCGGTACATGCATCCCCCAAACACATGCACACATTTTTTTTTAAACCATCAGTGAGTAGGGAAATGTCTCAGTTGACAGAGTGCTTGCCTAAGAATGAACAAAACCCTAAAGTCAGTTTCTAGCACTGAATTAAAATGAGCCATGACGGTAATACCAGTAATCTTACCACTTGAGGCAGAGGCAAGAGGGTGAGAAGCTCTGGGCCGGGGCAGGAGAGGTGGCTCAGTGGGTAGGAGCACTGGCTGCTCTCGGAGAGGACCAGAGTTCAAGTCTAAGCCCTCACATAGCAGTTCGAAGTTGTCTAAAACTCCAGTCACGGGTAGTATGACACACTCTTCTATTCTCTGCTGGCCCCAGGCACATATGTGGGGCAAGCACACACATACAGACAAAATACCTATAACATAATAAAAAATAAAAAACAAAAGAACAAAAACCCTGAAGGTCATCCCCAGTTACACAATGAGTGAATCTCAGACGAAGTGGGAATCCGGAGATTCTGCCTCGA
Organism: Chionomys nivalis; assembly: GCF_950005125.1. Taxonomy (NCBI): domain Eukaryota; kingdom Metazoa; phylum Chordata; class Mammalia; order Rodentia; family Cricetidae; genus Chionomys; species Chionomys nivalis. The sequence goes on along the minus strand of NC_080093.1, from coordinate 24,787,859 downwards.
CCAACAACTAAATAAATAAGCAAACAAAAAAACAAGTTAGCCAGCCTGGCATAGTGGCGCATGCCTGTAATCTCAGCACTTGGGAGGTTGAGGTGGGAAGCTTGCCATGAATTCTAGACCATCATGAAGTATGTAGTGAGTTCCAGTCTGCCTAGACTATCTGTTTCAAAAACAGAAAACCCAACAACAATAAAGATGTTATCAAAAATCTTAATTTAGCAACATTAAAAATAACTCTTAAAATGTGGCATATTGTCACAAATAACATAAAATATCTTGGAGTAACTCTAACCAAACAAGTGAAAGACCTGTATGATAAGAACTTTAAATCTTTGAATAAAGAAATTGAAGAAAACACCAGAAAATGGAAAGATCTCCCATGCTGTTGGGAAGGTAGAATTAACAAAGTAAAAATGGCAATCTTACTAAAAGCAATCTATAGATTCAATGTAATGTCCAGCAAAATCCCAGAAACATTCGAAACATTCTTCACAGACCTCAAAAGAACAAAATTCAACTTCATATGGAAAAGCAAAAAATCCAATCCTGTTAAATAAAGGAACTTCCAGAGGCATCACAATCCCTGACCTCAAACTATTACAGAGCTATAGTACTGAAAACAGCCTGGTACTGGCATAAAACGAGACAGGAGGACCAATGGAACCAAATCGAAGACCCGGACATCGATCCACACACCTACAAACACCTGATTTTTGACAAAGAAGCAAAAAATACAAAATGGAAAAAGGAAAGCATATTCAACAAACGGTGCTGGCATAACTGGATGTCAACATGTAGTAGAATGCAAATGGATCTATCACCATGCACAAAACTCAAGTCCAGATGGTTCAAAGACCTCAACATAAGACGAACCAACCACCCTGAACCTCATAGAAGAGAAAGTGGGAGTACACTTGAATGCATTGGCATAGGAGACCACTTCCTAAATATAACCCCAGTAGCACAGACACTGAGAGAAACAATAAATGGAAATAAAAAGGGACCTCCCGAAACTGAGAAGCTTCTGAAAATAAAAGGACATGGTTAACGAGACAAAACGGCAACCTACAGAATGGGAAAAGATCTTCATCAAACCCACATCAGACAAAGGGCTGATATCTAAAATATACAAAGAACTCAAGAAACTAATAATCAAAAGAACAAATAATCCAATAAAAAAAAATGGGTTACAGACCCAACAGAGAACTCTCAACAGATGAATCTAAAATGGCTGAAAGATACTTAAGTAAATGCTCAACATCCTTAGCCATCAGAGAAATGCAAATTAAAACAACTCTGAGATTCCATCTTATGCCTATAAAAATAGCCAAGATCAAAAACACTGATGACAACTTATGCTGGAGAGGTTGTGGGGTAAAGGGAACACTCCTGCATTGCTGGTGGGAGTGCAAACTGGTACAGCCACTTTGGAAATCAGTATGGCAATTTCTCAGAAAATTAGGAAACAACCTTCTTCAAGACCCAGCAATACCACTTTTTGGTATATACTCAAAGGATGCTCAATCGTACCACGAGGACATATGCTCAACTATGTTCATAGTAGCATTGTTTGTCATAGCCAGAACCTGGAAACAACCTAAATGCCCCTCGACTTAAGAATGCATAAGGAAAATGTGGTACATTTACACGATGGAGTATTTACACAGTGGAAAAAAAATAATGATATCCTGAAGTTTGCAGGCAAATGGATGGAGCTAGAAAACATATTGAGTGAGGTAACCCAGATCCAGAAATACAAGTATCATAAGTGGCTTTTAGAGATAAAGCAAAGAAAAAACAACCTACAATTCATAATCCCAGAGAACCTAGACAACAAAGAGAGACACACATAGGTCTAATCTACATGGGAAGTAGAAAAAGATAAGATCTCCTGAGAAAACTGGAAGCATGGAGATTATGGGAGAGGGTAGGTAGAAGTGGGGGAGAAGAGTGGAGAAAAATATATAGCTCAATAAAAACAATGTGGTATATTGTAGCTGATGCGCAGGCATGACTATCATACCAACTGTCTGGCGACTGAGACAAGTGAATCACAAGTTTGAGCATAGTTTGAGCAACAGAACAAGCCAGTCTCTTAATAATAAAATAATTTTATATTATAATATAAATAATAAATATAAATTATATATAATATAAATTAATATATAAATAGTATAAAATGTTTAAGTGCCATGTTTGTTTTTGTTTTCTTTTATTGAGATGTAACCTGGTCTAGATTCTACTTCGCAATGAAGTCAAAACTGGTCTTGAACTCCTGACCCTCTAGCTTCTACTTCCCATGTGAAAGGATAAAGGGCATGGGGTAACATGCAAGCTTGGCATCACTGCTGGAGAGGGAGCCCTGGTGTGTGTTCATTTGTAGACTAATACTCTACATCCAGACTCACTGATTACCAAAACCCAACCCAAACCAAACCAACAATAAAAACAGAACTATTTGTTATTGTGGTGGTGGGGGTATGTGTATTTATACTTTTATCTATCTTAGTTTATGAATATATGTGTATATATGTGGGTGCACATGTGCCACAGTGTGGGTGTGGAGGGTAAATAAAGGACTACTTGCAGGAGCTCCTTCTCGCCTACGGTGTGGGGCTGGGGATCTAACTCAGGGCATCAGGCTGTGCTGTAAGCCCCCTTCCTTGCTAGCCAGCGCCATATATAGAACAGCTGTTTCCCTGCTGTTTTTCGCTATTTTTATAGGAAAGGAAGGCAGGTATGGGGTTAGGAGTGCTATAACTAATAAGCTCAGTCTCTTTTACTTAGGCCTGTGCTGCTTTCTTGAAGAAAGCCAGTCTGAGACAGCATGTGCTGCCCCACTATCCGTCCTGAGATTCGTGGCGGCCGACGGTGTTTAGTGATGACGGCTGGCAGGTACAGAGGGAGTACATATTGTCCCCTGTCACACACAAGTTCTGCAGGGCCTGATTACCTCCATTTCACTCATCCTGAAACACAAAGGTTGAGTACTCGCTTTGATCACACAGCTGAAGTCCACGCCCATCTGGATGGAGGGAGGGGCGAATTCATACAACTTCGAATGCACTGGGCATTTCTAGCACCTTGGCACTATATTCACTGCCAAACTTTTGTAAATGAGGTGACCTCCCCAGCAGTGCTACTTCACCCCATTTCACAACATCGGCATAGCAGGGCATGTCAGTCAGCCAGACTTGCTCCTGGGTGTTAAGAGTAGCACCCCAGGAAACCTAAACTCACTGCAACCTGCTTTGCGCTTCGCTTTTGAGCCAGCTTTTGCTAGGGAACTTTTGGATCCACTTATATATGTGTATTTATATATGGACTACTTTTAACTTAAAGCTGGAAGTAAAAATAGCCGACAAGTATTAGCCACCTATTAACCAAAATCTATCAGAGAACTGCCAAGGAAAGAAATAAAACCAGCAAAAAAAAAAAAAGAAAAAGAAAAAGAAATAAAAGTAGTGGAGTAGATCAACCGGGAACCCTGGAAGGACCTTTGACAAAATCCGTTATGCAAATGGAAGCAACTATCCAGTGAGTGAGGTGGCGATGCCACCTGACCCTTTTCTCTGCTCCAACATCAACCACATATACATGCCTCTCCACGCCAAAGCACATGAGAACACATTGTTTCTTTTTTTTTTTCTTGCTGATTTTTTTTATTAATTAATTAATTTAATTATTAAAGATTTCTGATCAGACCTCCAACTTCAGTACAAAGGCAGGAACAAAAGGCAACGGAGTAGCTCTATGGGACAGTATGTTATGGGCACGTAGGAGAACCTAGTTTCAATACCCAGTACACACACACAAATACACGAGAACACAAATGCTCACTCATATGGCGGGCTAGACAACTAGAACAGAGGTCACACAGCAAGATGTGTCAGCTTTGAAACATCACGGAGGATTCTCTAAGTATAACAAACAACATCGAGTTCAACTCCAGCATTCCAAGAGCTCTGGTCCTGTACTTGTGCTCCTGACTGCTAGGTAGCAGGGGCAGGCAAAGGAACTAAGGAACCCGGATGAAGAAGGCATCGTAGAAAAGTTCTCCAGAGAAGAAGTAAGTAGGATGCCATTTAGATGCGCAGGAAATAGACAACATTCTCCTCTCCTGGTTTAGTAGAACTGATCTGATTTTTTGGAGGGTGCTGGGAATAAACCCCAAGGGCTTCTGAATGTCTACATCTTCTATGGAGCTATTCCTTCAGCGTCCCGATTTGATTTCTAGATTAGAACACCTTCATACTGATAGACTGAGTTCACACTTTTGGTTTAGTGTGTGTGTGTGTGTGTGTGTGTGTGTTTTATATTATACATACATGTGTCTGTGGCATATGTGCAAGTGTCCTTACGGGTCAGAAGAGGGTATCAGATCCCACAGGGCCGGAGTTACAGATAGTTGTGAGTCTTCTGATGGAGGCCCTGGAAAAGCAGCATGCACTTTTAACTGCCAAGCCGTCCCTCTTGTGCTAAACCTAGTTTTAAGTAAGAAATTTTGGTAGTGAAATGTACAGGTGTACTCCTTAGAGCGTGCACAATCTATTTCAGAACCATGTGCTCAGGGCTCCAGAGATGGCTCAGTAGTTAACAGCTGCTCTTGCAGAGAACATAGGTTTGGATCCAGCACCTAAATGGTGGCTCACAACTATCTGTGACTTCAGTACCAGGGGATCTGACACCCTCTTCTTACCTCTGATGGCACCAGGCAAGCACATAGTATAGAATATATGTGGAAGAAAAACATTTATACACATACAAAAATAAAAAAAAAAACTAATGTGTGATCAAGTCTAAGAAAATTAAACATAATAAAACAATGAAAAACAAGCTTTGATTCAATCCTTTTAAAAACTGTAAATAGGTCTGGTTGGAGGCACACACATTTAATCCCAGCACTCAAAAGGCAGAGCCAGGTAGATCTTTACAACTAGCTTGTTCCCGGGATGGCCCAGGTTACATAATGAGACTCTGCCTCAAAAAAACAAACAAAAAGTTGAAAATAAACCAAGTGTGATGGTTTACTGTAGAGACAGGAGGATCAAGGAGTTCAAGGTTATTCTTGACTACACTTGGAGTTTGAGGCCAGTCTGGGCTACAGGAGATCCTATCTGGGGGGGGGGGGGGAGGAAAATAAACAACTTATAAATAACAGAATTTGTAAATAAAAAGAATTAAAAGTTTTTACTTTTATGTAAGAAACACAAGCTACTTAACTTCTGACACAAAGCACACAGTTACATCTTCTTTTATTTTAAAAGAATCTCTATAGCTTTGTAAGCATAGTTAAGGCTTCAATTAGTTTTTTTTCCTTCTTCAAATCATTGTATTTCCAATTCCTCAAAAAGTATTTTAAGAAGTGCAGAGCAAGGTATGATGGTACAGGCCTGTGATCTTTGCACTCCGGGCGGTTGAGGAATTAGGAATACCAAGAGATACAGGCCAGCCTGGGGCTGGATCACAAAACCAGGTCTCAAAAACCCCAGAAGAGGCCAGAGAGACAGCTCAGCAGGTAAGGGCCCTTGCCGCCAAAATGAGTTTGGAGACCTGAGCTTGATCACTGGAGCCCACATGTGGGGGGGAGGAGAGATCAACTCCTCCAAGTTGTCCTCTGATCTCCTCAGCTGCTGTGGCACGCTCACACCCACATACCCACCACCACACGGTAAAAAAAAAAAAAAAACACAGAAAGAAAAACGCGATTTAAACCAGCAACTCTGCCTCTCTGCCACCCCTACAACTCACTGTCTAGGTTAGGCTGGCCTCAAATTGGAGTCTCCTGACTCAGACTCCCCACCCCACCTAGCTATTGTCATTGAAAACTATAGAAAACTCTTTACAAATGTAGATCAGAGAAACAACAAAAACGGGGCTTCACAGAAGTAAAACAAATGAATAAGACACAGGGAGCAGGCAATACGAAGTTCATAAAATAATATCCCAAGAACTATAAAAGAGTACGTAGAAACTCAGATACTAATTAACTGTCTTACAGCCACAGCCAAACCAAGCCTGCTGTATTGCTCCCAAATTCCACACACACCTGAACATTTCAGACCTACAAAATGCACGCACTGGATTCACCCTCAGTCATGTTAAAGCATTTTCCAAAATTTTAGAAATGAATGCACTACCGAACAGCTATGAGAAGAGATAGCAATCACGAACAAAGGCTGAAGACGTTGTGCTGTTTGCCAAAGATCAAACTTTTACAGAAATTCAAACCCGATCTCGTCACTTCCCAACACCAAACAGTAATTTTATATGCAAAAAGTTCGCGTTTGAATGCGTTCAGTTTCCCGTGCACTCTACTTACTTTGCTTTTTGCCATTTATAAGCTTCATTAAAGACACTCACAAAGAGGTAACCAGTTGAGTGGAGTTGGGCTCGAATTAAAAACAAACAAACAAACAAAAAACCACAGTCATAAACTCTACCTACAAACTGACATCCCAGAACGCCAGGTGGGGAAGGTACCCTTTACAATCTACCATTATATATACAAGCCTCGGATTGTGAAACAACGCACTTTCGGCGCTGTACAATTACACTCAACTCTACCCACTCCAGAAAAAAAAAAATAAATAAAACAATCCACCTGCAGGCCTCATTGGTCCGCACAGTTCCGGCCCACATGGTGTCAGTGGGTGTTTCCCTCTACACAGGCCGTCTCACTGGCTGTATAGAAACACTGTTCAATAGGCTGTGATTTGGGGGATTGTCAAACTCCACGCCTCCAGACTTAAGCTTGCCAATGGGCCCAAGATACGGTTACTCTGCGATTCAATGGGCAAGCTTGGTAGCCTGAGCTGCAAGCCCCAAAAGATGTGCTCGGACAAGGGAGCAATGAGCCGGGGCTGTACAGTCCTCCCTGTCCCTAGCCCCAGATCCAAGATCAGCCTGGTGCATGATCCCGGCCATCAATAAGGGCGGGCAGAGCCTTCGCCTTTTTTCTACTGTGACCGCGAGACCAGCTACAGCTAGTTGTCAGGCGGATAAGACTAGCCAGGCGCCACCGAGGGCCACCACCTTCAGCGCTCGGCGCCTCTAAGGGAAGCTGCAGTCCCGAGCGGGCGCTTGGCCGTCCGTCCCCTCCACCGCGGGCACCGCCGCTCCCCTCGCGTCGGGACTTACGCGGCCTGTTCTTCCTCCCGGAGTCCATCCTTCTCCGCAGCCGGCATTTCTTGGCCGGAGAATCATGTTGGGAGAACAGCGGCTGCTGCTGCGGCTGAGGCTGCAGCTCTGACGAGAGCTGGAAGCGTGCAGGCAGCGGGTCGCGGCTGCAGGCGGGCGGCGGGTGGAAGCCGTTGTGCAGCAGCCCGTTCACGGTGGCCGCGGCGCCCTCGGGGGCCCCCGGGGACTGCAGGGCCGCGCGCTCGGGCTGAGCGCCGCGCTCGCCCATGCCCGGGGCTGGCGGGGCGCTGCGCGGGCTCCGGTTCAGGCAGCCTCGCTGGAGGTCATGGTCGGGCGTTCTCCCGGCCTCCGACCCTCCCTGCGGCTTGTTATCCGGCAGCCTTAGCGCCGCGGCCGGGGGCTGGCGGCCCGGGCGCTCCTCCCCTCCTCCCGCCAGCGCCCCCGGGTCTTCGGCGACCTGGCTTCGGCGCGCCGGGCTGGCTGCTCCCGCCCGCAGCATGTCGACCTCGCGTGCAGCACCGGGAACCTCCACGGACCCCAGCCGGGGCACCCGCCTCCCCCTCATCCTGAGGCCGAGCCACTTCAAATGCGGCTTCCTCGCCTCCCAGACCTGTCCCCGCCACTGAGCATGCCCAGTCCTGCCCGCCACCGCCACCGACGAGTTTTAACGTGCAGAATGAAGTTCTCAGGGTTTGCGAAGAGGAGATAGGCGGATCGGGCTTTGTGTGGCGGAGCGAGCGCAAAGGGTACTAGGTGAGGCAGGCACGAGACAGCCAGAAGCCTCGGGAGGAATGCGGGAGGAAGCCAAATATTTGCAGAGGTTTCAGGTTTGCTAATCCTGTCCCCAGTGGGCTAGTACCTTCACAAGGTCACTCATGCCCACACCCCGCCCCCGAAAGTGTGTGTGCCGGCGCGCGTGCGTTAATGTGGCCAAACTACTCCGAGGTCTGAAGGGAGGGAAGAGAACAATTATTTATAGAAAGGTAGGCAGCCTTGGAGACGGAGGGGAGTGAAATTTCTTGGCTGGCACATGCACACAAACAGCATGTGTTCTTGAGTTAGTTGTGTTTTGCAGGGAGGAAACGTAGGAATACAGCGTGTGAGGACAGTGAAGGACGAAACTAGGCTGAAATAACCGGTGCTGGCAGCGACTAAGTAAACATATCCCAAACTATAAAAAGCGCATTCCTCACCCAGAAAAGACCGAGGGGGACAACATCCTCTCCTGTTTATGGAGTAAAAAGTTGTCCCTGTCTATAAGTAGGGAAACCAACATCACGAGCTCTGGAGTTAGCCAGTTAGTCAGTATGTACCAATTCCTACTGTCACCGAGCAAAAGACAAATTCAGTACTTGGCACACCTGTAATGGGCAACCAGAGTGGCCGTTCCCAGCAGAGGGGACACACTTAGATGTTGGTGATCTAGTGAGGCCTCAGCTTTTATATCTGTCCAAAAGGGGTTCTTGTTTTTCACAAAAGTACCTAGTGCAACCTTGGCTCATAATAATGTTCACAGGGGTCTAATGTGAAAATTAAACTCAGTGCATCCTACGACGACTCCATAGTAGGATGCTTCCTAGCACAGTGTTCTATCCCCCACAAAAGAGTAGAGAGAGAACATAAAGGCTACAGGCCATTGTTCCAAACTACTATGAACAGAACAGGCAGAGACCAAACAGAAGCCCCTCTGGTAAGTTCCATATCACCACCCGAAAACTAACTAAACTCTGATCGCCTGAGAAATCTGTATTAAAGTCTATAAACAAGCCAGCTCAACAAAGTGAGCTTCCCTCTACCTTGCAAAAGTGACCTGTGGTTAACCTACTTGTTGCTCGAACTAAATCTTTCAGGGGCCCAGAACTAGCATTAACTGTCCCATGCTTTACAAGTGGTTTGAGGATTTTTTCCAGTGGAGCACTTTGTGAAAATCACATTTTCAGAATCAATGAGTCCACCTCGTTCCTTCCACTTGTTGCTGTTGTTGTTGTTGTTGCTTCTTTCAGGCAAGCAAACTAAGGCACAAGAAATAACTGAGGTTAGGAACAAAGCTAGAACGCAACCTAAATCACTATCCTCTCTGCTTCCTTGAGTTACTATTTAATGGCTCCCAGAAGTTGCCTTAGGAAATCCAGCCCCTGCCCGTCTTCAGCTTTCAGTTCCATTCCTTGGCAACTTGCTCCCTCAGGCTATAATCTCTCCCTACTCCTATCCCTGTTCATCTCTCCTTATTCTGGCTATAAAATACATGCAGCCTACCTGGTGACACAGGCTTGCACTCCCAGCTACTTAGGCGGGTAAGGGAGAAAGGCCTCAAGTTCAAGGCCTGCCTTAACTACTTAGTCCAAGTCAGTTTTCAAAACTTAATGCAACCTTGTTTCAAAATAAAAGTCAGATAGCTGGAGATGTATAGCTCTATACACAGAGCGTTTGACTAGCATAGCATACACAGGGTTCTAGGTTCAGTCCCTAGAACTGTTAAAATACAATGCATGTGTTTCCTTAGTTTTAGAGGGTCACGATATTGGTAAAGTGGTATATTATTTGTGTCTTAATAAATAAATAAATATTGCCTGAAGATCAGAGGGCAAAGCAGCCATACTAGTTGGAATACAGGTGGAGTGGTGACAGACACTTTTAATCCCAGGACTCAGGAGACAGAGGCAGTAGACAGATCTCTGAGAGATCAAGGCTACCCTGGGCTACACAAGATTGATCCAGAAACAGATCCAGGTGGTGGTCACACACCTTTAATCCCAGCACTGGGAGATAGGTGCGATCGGGCTGTAAGTGTGTATGGCTGAGGTGACCCAGTCACGTCTCGTTTGGTTGCTCTTTTTCTCCACTGCTCTGTCCACTACTTTAAGGTGGATGGCTCCTCCTCTCTGTATCTCCAGGAAGTCCTGGGTAATCGCTTGGAGGCTGAACAAGTGACTCTAGACTTGGGGCTTCTCACTTTCTTCAGTAAATTTGCTAAAGGCCCCCATGGCCACTTCAAATATTCAAATTCTCACCCACTCCGGCTGAGTTCTTTAGCACTGCAGTAACTTCAAGGACACATCCTCCAGCTTGATTCCCAGGCGTGGTGAGGGAGGCCGGAGCCAAGTGGCTCCGACCCAGACAGGGCAAAAGTCCTGGTACAGAATGTCTCTCACCTGCTTCCCTTTCGGGCTCGTGCCCTGGTTCCAGCCTGGGGGAAGCCAGGCGACACCCCACAGGCTTATTCACGGGTATGCGTAGGTGGTGACCATGAGCCTTCATGTGCTCCAGGAGAACTGAGACAAATAATGTTTGAGAATGCGGAAGGAGGAGGCCCACAAGCTGCTTCTCTCTTTTTCTGCTCATTCATGATGTGTCAGCCATTTATTAAGTGCTGAAGACCCTAAAACAGACTTTAGGGGTACAAAGGCAAGATCGATGCCTTTGCTGCACTCAGAAGGTTACAGCTTACTAGACAGACAGAGATCATTGGTTTTCTCACCTCGGTGTCCTAAGAATAATGCAGAGTCCACAGGCTTTGTCTTGTGTTCTGCAGGTTGGAGTCAGGGCTTTCCGCATGCCAGACAAGCGCTTTATCGCTGAGTTACTCCTCCGCTCCCTCTTGTGCTCTGAAGCAGGAGCTCACTAATATGTCAAGGCTGGTCTTGGCCTCTCTCTGTCGCCAAGTAGGCCTTGGATTTGTGATTCTTTTCCCTCTGTAGATAGGATTACAGGTCCGCACCAACAAATCCAGTTGAGAATTTTTACTTTTCCTGTGGTTTTTAAGTATCTCACTGTGTAGTCCTAGCTGTCTGGCTGGGACTTGATTTGAAGACCAGGCTGGCCTTGAACTTTCAAAGTTCTTCCTGCCTCTGCCTCCTGAGTACTGGGATTAAAGGTATACTGAGTATTTTGTTTGTTTTGCTAGTCCTTGAACTAACCATGTAGCCGAGGGTGGCCCAGAAATCTTGATTCTCCTGTTTCTATCTCCTAAATTCTGGGATTACAGATACTATACCTAGCAGAAAATATTTACATTTTTAATTTTTTTTTATTTGTAGCAACTGAGTAATATCTGCAGTCCTTAATTTCTTTTTTAAAAGAGGGCATTGTAGTTGAAGATGAATGTGGTGGCTCATGTCTGTCATCCAAATTGCAACGCCAGCAAGGGCTACATAGTGAGATCCTGTCTGAGAGAGAAAGAGGGAGATTTCTCAGCCTCCCAAGTACCTTGGCCTGTAGGTATGAGTCTGCCTAACTTCATTCTTTCCTTTCTCTTTCTCTTCAGCTCCTCCCAGCTTTCCTCCCTAGCACTTATGCCCTCCTTTCCTCCCTCCCTCCCTCCGTTCCTTTTTATGTGGGTATGCGTGTACATGTGGATAAATAATTAGGGGTTGTGGTGCTTGGGATGGTAACCTGCCAGGGCAGATGCTCAATCACTGAAGTATAACCTTTGCCTTGTAACCTGCTTTTATTTTTCTTTGCTTGTTTGCTTCATTTGGAGCTCCATCCTCTTGTGTAACCCTGTCTTGCCTAGAACTCCCTATGTAGACCAGTTGGCTTCCTTTATTTCGAGGCAATTCTCCTTTCTCTACCTCCTAACTTCATGCCCTGATTCTTGGAACTGTAACCTCATGAAGCCCTGGCTGGCCTGGAACTTGCTGTGTAGACCAGCGGCTCCCAAGTGCTGAGATTAAAGGTATAAAGGTGTAATAGCATCACACCCACCACTATGTTAGTTTTTGAGACAGAGTTTCATTTAATGGTTCCATATGGTACTTGCAATTTATTTTTTGTAAATTAATTTTTAGCTTAGCATACAAGATACTGAGTTTTGTATTATTACACTTTTCCCATATGTTCCCCTCTCACACTCCCTCCCTCTTGCTGGTTCCCTTTACAATTTACTGTTAATTTCTGAGAAATGTAGATAAAACCCACCCACTGTGCCGTAATTATTCACTATTATTGGAAAAATCATAGCAAAGACAAACAGGCCCAAGCTTAAGCTTAAGTCAAAAAGAGGGCTCCAGCCGGGCGGTGGTGGCGCACGCCTTTAATCCCAGCACTTGGGAGGCAGAGGCAGGCAGATCTCTGTGAGTTCGAGACCAGCCTAACAAAACACAAAGAGAAAAAGACATACACACACACACAACACAACACACACATCTGTGCTTTTCTGCATTCATCCCATCAGCTGACCTATGAGCTCTGAGAACAGAAACAGTCGAGACTCATTGTTAAACCTAAACTCTCAACACTGAGGGATCTAACGGAAAAGTGTTCACTGCATCACTAGAGATGAAGAAGAAGGCCAGGTCCTGGGCCACCTGTCCATATCCACCAGCACACTGGCTACACCAGCACTTGGGAGAATATGTTAGGCCTGGAGTTCAGAGCTTTTTCAGTTTTGTTCTGGTTTTGTTTTTGAGGTAAAGTCTCACTGTTCAGCCTTAAACTTGCGATCCTCCTTCCTCAGCCTCCCAGATGCTACAGATATAGGCATGAGCCACCAGACTGGCTTAGTTTAAATTTCTTAGTTTCTTTCCCTGTCCTTGGTTTCTGAGACAGGGTCGTACCCTATAGTCTCAAACGCATGTCCCCAAGTTCCTAAAATCATTTATTGAGGGTAAATAGTATCTTTTATATGAATGATAGCCCCCCCCCCTTTTTAAAAAATCATAACTGATTTTATTCTAACCAGATAGCTCAGACTGGAGCCAGAGACGGGCTCCAGATAAGGCCCAGCACCAGAAACTAAAGTCATCAGAAAATCAGAGAGCTCAGACTTTTTGTCTTTCTTAGAGGGAGGGCAGAGAATGGGAAGCCAGTGTCTTACTTTAACCCAGGCTGGCCTGGCACTTACTATGCAGCCCAGAATGGCCTTGAACTCTCAGCTTCTCCATATTAGGGTGAAACATGAATCATCACAGAAGGATGAGGGCTGAATTTTCAGTCCCCTCTAACAACCTTCAAGAAGCTTTGCGTGGCTAGAGACTAAACTGTAAAACACTTGGATAATGGACTCCCAGAGACAGAGGGCGCAAGCGCAGACCGGCATGGACCTGCAGCAGGTCCTCTGCGTGTGTGTTGTGGCTGTAAGCTTGGTGTTTTTGCGAGACTCTTAGCAGTGAGAGTGGGTGTGTCTTTGACTCTTTGTCTGTTCCTGGGACTCTTTTCTTCCTATTGGGTTGTCTTGTCCAGCCTGGATGTGAGGGCTTTTGCCTTGTCTTCTTGTATCGTGTTTTGCTGTGTTTGACTGTCTCTCTTGTAGGCCCACTCTTTTCTGAAGAGGAAACAGAAGGGATGTGGTGATATTTTGTTTGTGCTCTAACAAATAAAGTTTTCCTGAAGATCAGAGGGTGGGGCTAGCCACTAGTTAACCATAGAGGTCTAGAGGTCTGGCAGGGAGAGAAATATAAGGCAGGAGGAAACAGGAGCTCAGTCCCTGTTCGGCTGAGGAGTTAGCAAGGAAAGAGTTAGCTGTGGCTTGTTCCTTTGTCTCTCTGATCTTCCAGTATTTCCCTCGATATCTGGCTCTGGATTTTTAGTATTAAGATTAATTATAATTCATGCAATAAGGAGGAATGTATCTAGGGAAGAGGATAGACTGTGGTCAGAACATATTATATGAAAGAAAAAAATCTATTTTGAATAAAAAAGAAAAATTTAATGATCTTTCATGTTGTTCTAATTTTTGTTCTCTTTTTAAAACAGGGTCATCTCATCTATTCCAGGGTGTCGTCACTACTGACCCTCCTATTTTGGCTTTCCAAGTACTAGGATTGCAACCCTGCACCACCAAGCCCAGCACTTGGGTGTAGGTTTTTCGAGTTAGCCCTGCCCCCATACCTTGCCAGTATATCCTTTCATCTAACTGTATATCTGAATTCTTTATAGGTGAGTAAACCTAAGTAAAGTATTTCCATGAATTTCCTATGTCAACAACAACAAAAGCCAGCTACAACATCTTCAAAAAAAGGATAGTTTATTGTGGAACCCAATATGGTAATTGTGACTCAGGAACACAGACTCAGGTCACTTCCAATCTCATGTTTCAATGTGGTAACAATTTCATATGGGCTTTTGTTTGTTTGTTTGTTTTGTTTTATTTGAAACAAAGCCTCTCTATTATGTAACTCTGGCTGGCCTGGAACTTTCTATGTAGACCAGGCTGACCTGGAATGTACAGAGATCTACCTGCCTCTGCCTTCCAAGTTTTGAGATTATAGACATAGGTCATCATGCCCAGTTTCATGGATCTTTTATAGGAAGAGAAAAAAGAAAGTTATAAATCAAGACACTTTCAAAATATATTGCTAGAAACATCAGTAGGTGCCTTAGGACAAAGCCTGGAAATCTGTTTCTGATTTTGTACCTTGTGCTATAGTGATATTCTTAGCTTTTAGATTGGGGGGGAGCAAGTGACTTGCTAAAAATACATTTTAAAGGGTTTTTCTAGTTTTTGGATAGTTTTTTGTTTTGTTTTGTTTTTTTGATAGGCACACCATGTTAGTTTGGTCATAGAGGTGGGTAAGGAGTGGCTTTCAGAGGGACTAAAAATAGCCCAAGCTAATTTAGCTTTGACCTATAACATTTTAACTTTTCATAGTTATGAAATTTAGTCATTTGACCATGTAGAATCTTCAATGTACACCGGCTCGCTTTTCCCTTCCTTAGGAACCTGGGTTTACACTAGCAAAGTTTGAACCCAAGGAAGAAGTTCATGGGATACCAACCATGTAGCTGGCTAGTCAGAGCACAGATCCATAGCTGGGGCTTACAGCTGGCGTCTGAGGAAGAGGCCATCTCTTGGTCCTGGGTCCTCACTTAGCCTGTGTGAAGTAACCTCCAGGTGGATAGTGTTAGAGCTGAGCTGTAGGGCACCCACCCCCACATCTGGTTACCCGAGCTTCGTGTGTTGTTTTTTCTCACTGTGGGAGGATGGAGAACAGGTGTTTTTCTCTACTCCCACACACTTCCTAACTCTGCTGCAGTGCCTCCTCAGAGAAAGCCAGAGAAACTGCTTCTCCCGTGGCCTGGAGACCTGATGCAGTGATTTCCCATGGCTGTGTAATATCCACTGCCAGCACTGTTCTGAATGGTGATTAGATGGCTTTGCTTCTCCTTCTCACTGTTATTTGCATTCAAGCATCTTACAGTCTTGTTTACAAAAGACACTTTTTCTCCTTAAAGGAATTTCCTAAGCTGGGCATAGAAGCAGCACCCATGACTGCAGCATTCAGGGGTAGACACTAGAGGCTAGGAGTTTGAGGCCAGCCTGGGCTACATAATGAGACCCTGTCTCCAAAAACCAAATAAAAGAGCTAATGAGATGACTCATCTAAAAAAGAAAGGTGGTATGCAAGCCTAGCAATGTTAATTTGATCCTTGGAACCCTTGTAAAGGTCCAGAGGCCATAAGGTTGTTTTTTACAAAAAAAGTAAAAATTTCAAATTCAATCCCCCGCAACAGCAATAATAATGATAAAGCCCCAAATTCTAGCAATGTTCTGTTTTCTTCTTAACTCTGTGTATCTGTACATGTGACTTCAGGTTCCCTTCGAAGCCAGGGATGTCCCTACTCCCACTGGAGATGGATTTATAGCAACTGTAAGCTGCCTGACATGGGTACAAGGAACTGAATTCAGGTCCTCTGAGAGGGTAAGCCTAGTGAGTACTCTTACAGTCTCACAAAATATGTAAACAACTGTTTTACTGATGGCCACTGCTACAAGTACTGAGTTTACAGAACTGGGGATATGGCTCAGGAGTAGCGGACACTTGCCTGCAAAGTCTAACTGTTAGAGAAAAAAATATCCTGCCAAGTACTAGATTACCTCAATAACTGAGAGGGGGGAAATGTCCCCTCCCGCTACAGATGACACATTCTTCTTGGGGAAGAATATAGCAAATATGTAAGTCAATAAATAAATACAGGTTCTTAAGAGACACAACAATTAAAATAGTATAAAACACAGTAAGTGGAAGAGGCGTGTCTTAGGGTTTACTACTGCCTTGAAGAGACACCATAACCACGGCAACTCTTATAAAGAAAACATTTAATTGAGGGTGGCTCGCTTACAGTTTCAGAAGTTCAGTCCATTATGATCACGAAGGGAAGGAAGCATGGCAGGCAGCATGCAGGCGGACGTGGAGCTGGGGTTGAGAGTGCTGCATCTTGTAGCTGCCACACTGAGGGAAGCTTGAGAGAAAGCCCCAGAGCCCATCTCCACAGTCACACCTCCTCCAACAAGGCCACACCTCCTAATAGTGCCACTCCCTTTGGGGGGCCATTTTCTTTCAAACCACCACGAGGAGTCTATTTGTAAGGGAGTAATAAAGACATCACATTATGTTGGTAACTGAAGGATGAGGGTGTGACCTGTCGTGTAATGAAATGGAAGAAAAAGAATGAATACCTCTGTGCATGAGTGTGTGTGTGTGTGTACATACACTCTTGCATACATACCATTTCTCTAGAATCAAAGTTCCATGTTGCTAGGTGTCATGACTCTTACGTCAGCAGTCAGCCAGGCACGGATCTGGAGCAGTAGCTGAGAGTTTTGTCGGATTACAAGCACAAGACGAAAAGAAAGCTAACTAGGAATGCTTGGATTTTTGAAACCTCAAAGCTTTCTCCTAGAGACACACCTCCTCCAACAAGACCAACACCTCTCGATCCTTCCCAACGTGGACCAATCATTCAAACATAGGAGCCTATGGAGGCCATTCTCATTCAAACCACAACACCGGGGATACTGGTGAAGAGAGTACGTGCACACGTCCTCAAGAATAATAGAAACGAAGGGAGGTTCTTACATGATAGGCCCTTCTGGACCTCTGGATTTGCCTTACCTGCTTTATTTCCCAGGCTAAGACATCTACAAATAGTGAAGCTTATCAGCTGCAAATGAAGCTACCTGGTTTTCTCTTTCTCATATTTAACACAGCCCACAACACTCCTATGACCAAAATGTATGGGAATCGCCTACCCATCACACCTATACCAAGGAGATAGCCAGCAGCATCGTCAACCTGCAATCCCGTTCAGTCCTGCCACTTTTCAGATCCCACAGGCCAAGTGTCGGTCTCCTAAGACCCTGCTGTCGTCCAGTGCTACGTGTAAGTGCCAGGTTGTGGCTTCTATTTCTGACCGGCCAGCTACAGAATCAGGGTTCTCATACTTTCTCCTTAGCTTTGATTATTGGCTAGAGTAGTTCGAAGATCTTCAGTGACTGTGAAGGATATTGTAAGGATACAGATGAGCAGGAAGGTAAAGAGATGCGTGAGTCATGGTGGAGGAGTTGGGGATGCAAATGTACTTTTTTTATTCTGCGAGACATTGCTTAGATGATTTCAGGATAGATGACAGATGATTTCAGAATGTTAGCGAAGCTTTGAGAAGAAGGTGAATGACCTAACTCCACTCATTCCCGTCTGCTAGCCTATGGTAGACATTTGATACAACTGTAGTCCAAGAAAGATAATGTAAATTGGTCAAGAGATATTTTAGAAGTGAGGCATGGCAGTTCAGACCTGTAACCCCAGCACTCACTCAGGAGGAAGAGGTAGGAAGATGACCTCAGGTTCATGGCCAGCTTAACCTACATAGTAAGTTTCAGGTCACCCAGGGTTATATGGCAAGACCCCGTCTCAAAAATATTTTTGTTCTGATAAACATTTTAGTTAGAATATGACATGCAATCCCATAGGCTTATATGCTAAACATTTGATCCCCAGCTGGTGATATGATTGTGAGAGGCTCTGGAAACTTTAAAAGATAGGGCTTGTAAGAATTAAGTCTCTGAGGGTGAGTCCTATACATGTGTGTATGTGTGGGGGATGTGTCTTGTTGCTCCCATCCCATCTGCCTCTTGGCCTCCTGTTCTCCATGATGTTAGTAACTCTCCCCTGCCCCTGCTCCTCTACCCTGAGAACAAACATGAATAAGCTGAATCCTTCAAAACCACGAGCAACACACGTTTTCTGTCAACTGTTCTGTCGCAGCATGGTGGCTTGACTAGGAATGGACCCGAGACTCATGTGATTGAACCCTTGGCCCATTGGGAGTGCCAGTAATACAAGGTGTGGCTTTATTGGAGGAAGTGTGTCACTGAGGCAAGCTTTGAGGTCTCAGATGCTCAAGCTATGCTCAGTGTGGCTAACAGTGTCCTTCTGCTACCTGCAGATCAAGATATAGAGCCCTCAGCTCCGTCTCTAGCACCATGTCTGCCCAAGTGCTACCATATTTCTTGCCATGAAGATAATGGACTAAATCTCTGAAATTGTAGGTCCCAATTAAATGTTTTCCTTTAAAAGAGCTGCTGTGGTCATGCTGTCTTTTCACAGTTGTAGAAACCCTAACTAAGACACCCAGCAGCACAGAGTATTGAATACAAAGGAACTGGCTGGAAACCAATCTGAGGTTGCTGCCAATAGCAAACAATGGGACAAATGTACACAAAAATAATTTGGGGATTTATCAGGATATATAAAATATGTTGAAATCTGCAAGGTCATCCTGTCTCTTGCATTACGCTGGGGATTGAAAACAAGACTGGGTTGCATGCATTCATTACAAACATTGTCACTGAACTATATCCCTAGCCCAAAATTATTGTTTTTGAATTGGTTATTATTAGGGAATTTTGATGAATAGATTCTCTATTTTGGATAGTGGTAGGCCAAGGGAGATATAAAACATTTGCCTCTCCTTTATTGTGTGTACCTGCTAGATAGTTTAATAATAAATAAGAAACTTTCCTCTTCATACATCTGATTTTTATAGTTTCTCTTTATTGAAAAAAAGGGATTTTTTTTTCCCTTTGAGACATAATCTCACTATGTACCCGTGGCTAGTCTGGGACTTGCTGTAAAAGTCACAAAGCCCTCACACTTGTCACAGTCATCCTGGCTGTAATGGTCTGTCCTGTCCCTTTAAGAGACAAGCCACGCCCACTCCCCCTTCCATTGGGGCAAGGGGATGTTCCTTCTGCTCCCAGTCTGTGCTCTCTCTCTGTCCAGTCCCTCTTCTGAAGAGGTGGCTGCTGCCTCTGCCTCTTCCCTCCTTTTTGCACCCTCAAGCTCTCTCTCTCCCTCTCTCACCCTCCCTCCCTCCCTCCCTCCCTCCCTCTCACTCTTCCTTTCCATAACCCACTGAATAAACTATACCCAAACCCTCACTTCAAGGTTACTTTTTTAAAGGCTGGTATAGGGATATAGTACAATAGAGAAATAACCTATCTGTAGCTCAAATAATAAAAACCCAGAGACAGATATCGGGGTTAAAGCTGAAGATCAGAAAAGCAGAGCAGTCAGCCATTGGAAAGACCTTTAACTTCTACCAAACCTTCAGATCAAAAGGTCGAGATCCTCTCTCCATGAATCTTCAGACTCCACACTCCACTGAGTTCCTGTCTCTTCCCTTTATATTCCTCTCTGTCAAGCCATATGCTCCTGTCTCCACCTCCCTAGGGCTGGGATTAAAGGTGTGTGACTCCCAAACACTGGGATTAATGGTGTGAGTCACCAAGACCTGGATCTGTTTCTGGATCAACCTTGTGTTGCCCAGGGTAGCCTTGAACTCACAGAGTTGCTTGCCTCTTTCTCAGGAGTTCTGGGATTAAAGGTGTGTGCCACCACTTCCTGGCCTCTAGTAGTTTAATTTTGCATTCTGATTTTAAGGCAAGCTTTTTTGTTGTTGTTGTTTTTTGGTTTTTCGAGACAGGGTTTCTCTGTGGTTTTGGAGCCTGTCCTGGAACTAGCTCTTGTAGACCAGCTGGTCTCGAACTCACAGAGATCCGCCTGCCTCTGCCTCCCAAGTGCTGGGATTAAAGGAGTGTGCCACCACCGCCCGGCCTTAAGGCAAGCTTTACTTTTTAAAATATCACTACACCTATGGGTTGTCATTATCAGGTTACTTTGGGTTAGCTGTTTCTGTGTAAGGATTAAGTCAAAAAGAATATCATTATCATGTCAATTGGGCAATAGAAGAAATTTGATATTATCTTTCTAATTCTAGTTTCTTATAGGTAAGATAAACAGCTTAAACCAGGCGGTGGTGGCGCATGCCTTTAACCCCAGCATTCAGGAGGCAGAGGCAGGAGGATCTTTGTGAGTTTGAGGCCAGCCTGGTCTACAAAAGCTAGTTCCAGGACAGGCTCCCAAACTACAGAGAAACCCTGTCTCAAAACGCCACACACATAGACACACACACACACACACACCAAAAAAAAAAAAAAAAAGATAAACAGTATAGTTTCTCCCTTGGTGGCATGGAAGTTCAGACTGATTCTGGTTACCTGAATTAGGGCCCAATGTAGGAATACTCAGTTCAAAGCATGGTCCACTGTCGTTTTTATTTAGCAATAGTATTTGAACTTGTTTTCAACAGATGTTTTTCATTTAAATATCTTTTGGCACTCCATGGTAGGTAAAAAATATATTTTTTTCAACTTCCTATTTTAGTGTGAAAAACATTTATTTTTCTCTTATGTGGGGTCTGGAATATGAAAAGGACTCAGTTCCATCGTGACTGTGATGGCTGAAATGGCTACAAATGGTGGGTCTGGCTCAGTGGGGATCACAAAGTTGTTACGGTCTTCATGTCCTACTTGCCAGTATGATGGGGCTTTAGGAGGCCATTAGATCATAATGATGGAACCTTCACTAATAAGATCAATACCATCATAAGAGACCCAAAGAGAGCACCTCCTCTTCATCACATGAAGACAGTGAAAAGTTGGGGGTCTGTGCTTCATAAGAGGGTGTCCAGTACAACCCAATCCCTGTAGTGGCTTGCTGACTAGTAGCTTTCAGATCCATGTGGAACAAATGTGTTTATAAGTCACCTAGTCCATGATGTTTGTTCTAGCAGCTGCACAGGATTAACTGACTTCAACTGCATTTTTCAGTTCTTTTTTACCATATTGAATCTGATGAAACAGAAATGTCCTAAATAGATCCTTCATTTCTAAGTATGGCATAGGTTTGAGCAGTTGGATGTCTTGGGCTGGCTGGTCATCATTCTATCTCCATATTCTATCTTTGCTTGGCTGTCATGGGTTTCCTCACACACAGCATGGCAGATGCATGTAGTTAGACTTAGGTGGGGTTAGCTTCAAAAGTACATATTCATACTATTTGGATAAAAAAAGGGCACTAAATCAGAGAAATGCAAATCAAAACAACTCTGAGATTCCATCTTATACCTGTAAGAATGGCCAAGATCAAAAACACTGATGACAACTTATGCTGGAGAGGTTGTAGGGTAAAGGGAACACTCCTCCATTGCTGATGGGAGTGCAAACTGGTAACAGCCCCTTTGGATATCAGTATGGCAATTTATCAGAAAATTAGGAAACAACCTTCCTCAAGACCTAGCAATACCACTTTTGGGTATATATTCAAAAGATGCTCAATTGTACCACAAGGTTATGTGCTCAACTATGTTCATAGCAGCATTGTTTATAATAGCCAGAACCTGGAAACAACCTAAATGCCCCTTGGCCGAAGAATGGATAAGGAAAATGTGGTACATTTACACAATGGAGTACTACACAGTGGGGAAAAAAATGACATCTTGAAATTTGCAGGCAAATTGATGGATCTAGAAAAGATCATATTGAGCGAGGTAACCCAGACCCAGAAAAACAAATATAGTATGTATTCACTTGTAATTGGCTTTTAGACATAAAGCAAAGAAAAACCAACCTACAATTCACAAACCCAGAGAACCTAGACAACATGAGGACCCTAAGAAAGACATACATGGATCTAATCTACATGGTAAGTAGAAAAAGCCAAGATCTCCTGAGTAAATTGGGAGCATGGAGACCATGAGAGAGGGTTGAAAGGGAAGGAAGAGGGAGGAAAGGGAGCACTGATATCCTCTGAGTTCCACACAAACACAGGCAACATACAGCTTCCACAGTCTCATAAGAACCAGAGAAGGCAACAGAAAATGAGGAGTAAAACAACTGCTCAACAAAGACCAGACACCAGCATCTAGAATTAAAATCTTCCAGAACCCAAATGCCTAGATGGCAACATAAAAACATAATGAACACCAGCATGGATAATATGTCTCACCTGGAGCCCAGTAACCCTACCACAATTGGCACTGAAAATCCCAACATAGCTGAAACACCAGACAAAGATCTTAGAATAGCATTTATGAATATGATAGAGATCCTTAAAGAGGAAATGAACAAATCCCCTAAGGAAACCTATGAAACACAAAGAAAAGGAAAGTAATAAAATAGTTCAAGTCACTGTTCTGTTCCTGTGAAGAAACACCACCACCAAGGCAACTCTTGGTAAGAAATTTAGGAATTCAGTCAAGAACCTCAGAAGCAATCCTCACCAATAGATTACAAGAGATGGAAGAGAGAATCTTGGGCATTGAAGACATAATAGGAGAAACCTTAACATTTTCTTAACCAAAGAAAATCTTAAAACAGACAACAAAAACAACAAAAAACGGACACAAAATGTCCAGGAAATCTGGGATACCATGAAAAGATCAAATCTAAGAATAATAGCAATAGAGGAGGAAGAAGAAACCCAGGTACAGAAAATATTTTCAACAAAATCATATATGAAAATTTCCCTAACCTAAAAAAGGAGATGCGTATCAATGTACAAGAAGCACACAGAACACCAAAGAGACTGGGCAAGAAAAGAAACTACCCTCGGCACATAATAATCAAAACACCAAAGGTCTGTGATAGACAATGGGGAGTTTGAAGCTGAACTGAATGCATTTTTGCATTATGATATGACTATAAGCCTTTGAGGGTCAGATAGTAGAATGCGGTGGTTTGAAAGAAAATGGCCCCCAAAGGGAGTGTCACTATTAGGAGGTCTGGCCTTGTTAGAGAAGGTGTGATCTTGCTGGAGCAAGTGTGTCACTGTGAGCTTTGAGGCCTCATATATGAGGCATACCCAGTGCCTCAGTCTACTTCCTGTTATCTGTGCAAAATGAAAAACTCTCAGTTACCTCTCCAGCACCATGTCTGTCTGCACACTGCCATGTCCCACCATAATGATGATGGACTGAAGCTGTAAGACACCCCACTAAATGATGTTTTCCTTTAAAGAGTTACCATGATCACACCATGGGACTATATAAGTAAATCACAAATGAAAAAAATAAAAACAAAGGTACAAAACAAAGAAAGAATATTAAAAGTTGAAAGAGAAAAAGACCAAGTAATATATAAAGGCAAATCTATTAGGAAAACACCTAACTTCTCATTGGAGAATTTAAACCCAGATGAGCCTGGACAGATGTTCTACAGACTCTAAGAGACCACAGATGCCAGCTAAGACTATTATATCCAGCAAATCTTTGAATTATAATAGATTGGGGAAATAAGATATTTCATGATAAAACAAAATTCAAGCAATATCTACCGATAAATCTAGCTCTTCAGAAAACACTAGAAGAAAAATTTAAACCTAAAGAGGCTAATGACACCTGTTAAAACATAAGGAATAAACAGTCCCAGACCAGCAAAATAAAAGATGGAAAACACACACACACGTAAAATAATAGGAATCAACAAACACTGCTCATTGTTATATCAGTGGTCTCAATCCTCAAATAAAATGGCACAGACTAACAGAATGGATTCAAAAACAGAATCCATCCTTCTGCTGCATCCAAGAAACACACCTTAACATCAATAATAGATAGCACCTCAGGTTAAAAATATGGAAAAAGTTATTCTAAGGAAATGGATCTAAGAAGCAAGCTGGTATAGCCATTTTAATATCTGATAAAATAGGCTTCAAAGCAAAACTAATCAGAAGAAATAGGGATGGACACCATATACTCATCAAAGGAAAAACTTACCAAGAGGATTTTGGATTTTGCAGTTTTTTAATATCCATGCACCAAACATAAGGGAACCCAAGTTAATAGAAGAAACACTACTGCAACTTAAAGAATATATTGACCTCACACACTGATAATGGCAGATTTCAATACCACACTCTTTCTAATAGTCAGGTCACCCAGATAAAAAGTAAGCAAAGAGGACAGGCAGTGGTGGCCTTTAATCCCAGCACTCAGGAAGCAGAGGCAGGTGAATCTCTGTGAGTTCGAGGCCAGCCTGGTCTACAAGAGTGAGTTTCAGGACAGGCTCCAAAGCTGCAGAGAAACCCCATCTCAAGACAAAACAAAAAAAAAATTAAGCAAAGAAATACTGGAGCTAATGGACAACCAAATGGACCTAACAGATGCTTATAGAACATTTCATCCAAACAAACACAAAACAATACCTTCTTCCTAGCACCTCACGGTACTTTTCCCAAAACTGACTGCATATTCAGACACAAAACAAGTCTCAACATAGACAAGATATTTGAAATAATAGCTTGCATCCTATCTGACCACCATAGATTAAAGATGAATATCAACAACACCAAAAACAATAAAAACCTTACAAACTCATGGACACTGAAAACTCACTACAGAATGAAAATGGCTCGACAGAAATTAAGAAACAAGATTAAAAACTTTCTATAATTAAATGGAAATGAATATACAGCATATCCAAATTTATGGGACACAGTAAAGGTAGTTCTAAGAGGCAAGTTCACAGCACTTAGTGCCTATATAAAAGAAATTAGAGTGCTCTCATACTAGTAACTTAACAGCATGCCTGAAAGCTCTAGAACAAAAAGAAGTGACTGTTGTGTGATACTTTGTGTTCTGGCAAATAAAACTTGCCTGGAGAGCAGATGGCGGAGCTAACAGCTAATTAACTATAGAGGCCAGGCAGTGGTGGCACACACCTTTAATCCCAGCTTTTGAGAGGAGGAAGCAGGAAGATCAGGAGTTCAAGGCCACCCTGAGCTGTGTGAGATTGAACCAGTCTAAAAGAAACAGCTGGGCAGTGGCTCATATCTTTGATCCCAGCACTTGGGATCTCATGCCTTTGATCCTGGTACTTGGGAGGCACACACCTTTTATCCCAGCACCAAGGAGGTAAAGACAGGAATATAAGATGGGTGGAGACAGAATCTTGGGCCCATTCAGTCTGAGGATTCATAGAGACCTGATCTCTTCCATTCAATCTGAAGATTCTTAGAAACAGCATCTCCCCCATTTAGTCTGAGGATTCATAGAGACAGAATCTCTCCTATTCAGTCTGAGATTTAGTAGAGTTAAGTTTCTGGTAGCTGGCTGCTCTGCTTCTCTGATCTTTCAGCTTTTACCCCAATATATGATTCCTGGTTTTATTTCATAAGTCTAATTAGGATCACACTTCAAGTTACAGTGACCCTTGAGATTCCACAGGGGAACTCCTACAGCCGGTAAACACTTTGAGCAAAGTAGCTGTACACAAAAATTAACTCACAAAAATGAGTAGCCCTTGTATAAATAAATGACAAATGAACTGAGAAAGACATTGGGGAAACACCTTTCATAAATGGTCCCAGATAATGCAAAGTATCTTGGCATAACTCTAACCAAGCAAATGAAAGGCCTATATGATAAAATACTTCAAGTCTTTGGAGAAACTGAAGAAGACATCAGAAAGTGGAAAGATCTCCAGTGCTCATGAATCAGTAGGATTAACATAGTAAAAATGGCCATCCTACCAAAAGCAATCTACAGATTCAGTGCGATCCCCATCAAAATTCCAACACAATTCTTCACAGATCTTGAAGAGACCTCAGCTTCGTATGGAAACATGAAAAACCCAGGGTGACAAAAACCATCTCAAATAAATAAAATAACCGCAAAAAGCTCACCATTCCTGATCGCAAGTTATACTACAAAGCTATTTACGTTTTTAAAAGAGCATGGTATTAGCATAAAAACAAACATGTTGATTAATGGAATTGAATTGAAGACCCAGACTTAAATCCACACACATATCAACACCTGATTTTTTTCTTATATAGAAGCCATAAAGACATACTGGGAAAAAGACAGCATATTCAAAAAAATTTGTTGGTAAAACTGGATGACTACATGTAGAAGAATACAAATAGATCCA
The DNA here is from genome assembly GCF_950005125.1 of Chionomys nivalis. NCBI lineage: Eukaryota > Metazoa > Chordata > Mammalia > Rodentia > Cricetidae > Chionomys > Chionomys nivalis. The sequence continues at coordinate 24,761,728 of NC_080093.1, read as the reverse complement.
TATTTATCACCATACACAAAACTCAACTCCAAATTAATCAAAAACTCAACATAAAACCAAATAAATACATTGGGCTTACGAGGTTTGTCTGCACGCTGGGGTGAAATGTTTGGGCTCAGGTAGGGCGTAGTGGGATTTCTGGCTGCAGCTGCTCCCATGGCTCTTTTCTGCCTCCTCCGCCAGGATGCCTGTTTCTTGGGTCTGTGGACCCACCCACCCAGGCCGGAAACCATATGGCCACCCATTGGCAGGTTGCCTGTGTTTCGAGGGTGCCTTCACCACAGTCTTCATGAAACCGTCAGCTTTCCCAATCCTTGGCTTCAGTTAGGTTGTTGATGTGCTCGAACTGTTCTTGTTCTAGCTTAGGAAATGTCTCTCGTCATTCAGGTGTGTTACACCTTTACACCTGTGTAAGCTTTATGTTGACGTCTTTGTGTATATAAAATATCTAATTATGGATTATTACTTCAGACTTACTACTGATTAGTTAATCAGTTTAGTTTTTTGTCTACTGTTTACTCCTGTAATCATATATTTTCTACTGTCTAGTGTGTGTGTGTGTATGTATGTATTGATTTTTCGAGACAGAGTTTCTTTGTGTAGCCCTGGCTGCAGGCTGGCCTGGAACTTAAAGAGATCCACCTGCTCCTTCCTCCTGAGAGCTGGGATTAAAGGTGTGTACCAGCACGAACCTTTGTATGTGTGTGTGTGTGTGTGTGTGTGTGTGTGTGTGTTTGCAAAACAAACCCTTAAACCTTGGCAAAATCTTTGCATCACTCTTTAAAAATCTGTAAAATGGGGATAATAGTATTTACCAAAAGGGTTGTGGTGAAGAATCACTGAGTTAAATTGCATAAAACACAATGGCCAAGAACAAATTAGAAGGGCAGAAGAACAGGAATGTATTTCATAGAGCCAGCCAAAAAAACCTTCAAGGCGAAAAACAAGGCAAAAGCAGTTACTACTAATCTTAAGAAGATAAACATTATGAACGATGAAAAAGTCAACAGAATGAACAGAGCTTTTGTAGACATACAGAAAAAACTTGCAAACTTTTCAAATAGCCTTTCTCTTAAATCTGTGCAGAAAGAGCTGAAGCACCATAAAAATGAACCAGCTAATGTTGATGAAGCAACAAGACTTACTGCTCAATTGTAACACTGTGACAGTATAGCACACTCCCCCAAAGATCAATAAATTGAACATTTTATAAAACAAAACAAAACAAAAGAATAAAACAAATACATTGAACCTGATAGATGAGAAGGTAGGAACAACCTTGAACTTATTGGCACTGGAGAAAGCTATTAATGCAGACACTAAGATCAGCAAAGGCTTTGGCATGGTAAAGCACACTGTCATTCAAAAGCAGCAGCCTGCAGTACAGGAAAGGAAGCTCACCAACTGCATTCAATAGATGGGCTGTAGACCAGGCTGACCTCAAACTCAAAAGATCTGCCTGCCTCTGTCTCCTAGGCGCTGGGATTAAAGACCATGTGCCACCACCAACTTTTATTTTATTATTATTCCTGAGATGCCTGTTGGTTTTCTAATGAGAGAGAGAGAAAGGGAGTGGATCTGGATGGCAAGGGAGGTTGGGAGGAACTGGAAGAAGTAGATGGAAAGGAAACTGTAATCAGGATATATTATGTGAGAATAAAAGCTATTTTCAGGGACTGGAGAGATGACTCAGAGGTTAAGAGCATTGCCTGCTCTTCCAAAGGTCCTGAGTTCAATTCCCAGCAACCACATGGTGGTTTACAACCATCTGTAATGGGGTCTGGTGCCCTCTTCTGGCCTGTAGGCATACACACAGGCAGAATATTGTATACATAATAAATATTTAAAAAAAAACAAAAGCTATTTTCAATAAAAGAAAAATTATATTGAAACATATTGTGAAGCTGGGCCAGTTGGCCAAAGCTCATTGATCTCCAGCTGCATGTCCTTGAAGGAACACTCAGTGTACTTGGCTTGACCTGCATGATTACTCCATATCCGCCAGGGCTGCTGGATGCCCTTCAACCTGTCATCTCCTTGGCACAAGCAACACATAGTGAAGTTGTCACTGGATATAAGAAAATCCAGAAAAAAGTCTTTACTTTGTAATGTGTCTTTAAACTTTTGTTTGCCTTGAGCCAACTTTAAAGGGAAGGATGGAAGAGGAGGTAATAGATGTATTCCACAAGGAAGGAATATGTGTGGGATGGGTCGAGATTATAGAAATTGCATTTATTTCACATCCTTGTCTTGCCCTTAACTGACTAGCTGCGAGGTGATTTGAGGCAAGTTTCCTAACAGCTTTCTGATTCAGTTTTCTCAACTTTAAAATGGTGATAATATCTATCTTAGAGAACTGTCCAAAAGTTGAGATGACATGTGAAAAGCAATTTGAACAGTGCCTGGAAAATAGTGCTAAATTGTCAGTAGTTATAATTATTGATTTGAAGAAAAGTATTTATTGGAACCCACTGGTGACAGATATTAGACTGCTAGAAATAATAACTTGAAGAGAACATGATTCCTATTGTGCTAAGAATGATAGGCATGAATTATATGTGGAAAGTAGAAGAGTGGGGAGAAATTCATATTCATCTAGGAGTACAGAACATGGAGCATTTCCTTTCTTATGGGGAAGGTACAAGATTCTCCCTAGAGGAGGTGATCTTTAATACCAAGTGTTAAAAGAGTGAGTAGATATTTGCCACGTATGTGGGGAACAAAAGGAAGAAGGAAAGTTATTCTGGATGGACACATACACACAATTACTCTCTGCTTTTCAGGGAGCATAGAAGGTATATGGTGAGGCAGGGCTGGTGAGGATGTTGATGTATCTGAATGCAATGCACAGTGTGTTTGTGTTATGATGAGCATAAATCCCAAACAAGCACCACAAAGAAATTAGTGAACCAAGTTTGTTTCTGCGGCAGATGGTGATGGGAGCTATTTCCTAAGCAGAGTATGAGAGTTGTTTCTAAGGCAATGGCCCCTTGCAGCAAAGGAGGCATGGGTATTTTATTCAGGAGCCTACACATATAGAAGAATGCAATTAGCTTACAATATCAAGAAGAAAATGGGCCCATTTTTGGACATGCATAGCTCAAACTATGGAGCATATTTAAAAGGTTAATAGGTAGATAGGAACGCCTATGGGCAACTTTGCTTGTATCACAGTTTTAGCAGGATGTATGTGGTAGTCTGAATGTAATTTGCCCCCATAAGCTCATAAGGAGTGGCACTACTAGGAGGTGTGGCTTTGTTGGAGTAGGTATGGCCCTTTTGGAGAAGTGTGTCATTGTGGAGGTGGGCTTTAATTCTCATATATATGCTCAAGCCATACACAGTGTTTCAGACCACTTCCTGCTGCCTGAAGAATCAAGATGTAGCTCCTTCTCCACTCTTAGTTCCTTTTCCAGCACCATGTCTGCTTGCCTGCCACCATGCCCCACCATGGCAATAATGACCTAAACCTCTGGAACTGTAAACCAGCCCCAATTAAATGTTTTCCTTTATAAGAGTTGCCATGGTGATGGTGTCTCTTCACAGCAATAGAAACCCCAAAATAGTGTAAAAGAATGGATACTTTAAAAAATGTTTTTAAGATTTATTTTATTTTAAGTATATGAGTATTTTTCCTGCATATATGTATGTAAATCATGCATATACCTAGTGTCCACAGAGGCCGTAAAAGGGCATCAGATCCACAGATGGTTGTGATCCACCATGTGGGTCCTCTGGAGAGCAGCCAGTACTCTTAACTGCTGAGTCAACTGTCTAGCCCTAGGACATGGCTTTTTTCAGATAATGTCTAAGTAGGTAGCTGAGACTCACCCTGAACATGTGGCAATTCTCCTGCCTCAGCCTCTAAAGGCCAGGATTATAAGCATGAGCCATGCACAATGCACCCTGACACTTTGTGTTTTTGCATGTATGTGCAGTTATATACATGCATGTAGGGGCTGGATGTCAAACTCTGGTGATTTTTCTCAAACTGTCCACTTTATTGGAGAGATAGGGTCTCTCACTGAGACCCAGGACTAGCCTATTAGACTAGGTTGGCTGGTCAGCAAACCCCAGGAGTCTGTACTGGGATTATCTGTATACCACCATATCCATCTTATTATGTGGACGTTGGGGTTTGAACTCCAATCCTCAAGCATGTTTGGCCAAGCATTTAATTGACTATGCTGTCACTCTAGTCCCTGCTTTGTTTTGTTTTTGAGGCAGAGTCTCGCTTAGTCTAGGCTGGCCTTGAACTCCTGGTTTTCCTGGTTACACTTTGAAAATGATTGCTGGGATTACAGGTATGGCCCACATCTTATTTTATTTGGTACCGGGGATCAAATCCAGGGTTTTTGAAAGCTAGACAGCACTCTACCAACTAAGCTACATCCCCAGCCCCATAGTAACGTTTTTGAAGGTATATTAATATAGATCTTCTCCTTAAAGTGCCTGTCTTTGGAGTTAATTATGAGGCTGCCAACATCTGACGGTCTATGTGGGTAATTTAGCTGTAGGTTGATCTCTAAAGGAGAGCTGGTTGCAAGTCCTTGAAGAAGTGTGTTTGATGCCTGGCTCCTATGTGTTGCGTGGCAGATCGGTAGGTGACCATCATTAACCAGGGTATCAATTAGGAAATATTTGCAGTCATCTAGGCAAAAGAGCAGTAGGAGGAGAAGTCTAGGTATAGCCCAGGCTTTTGGCTTAGCAGGCCTGAGCAGATGAAGGAATATGATCAGTTAGAAAGAATGCCATATGGTCTCTAGTTTAATCATTACAAATGCTGTATGGCACCATAGAAAAACACCCGTGATCTTATAGTAGCTGACAAAAACAACCAAATCGTGTCTGCACCATTTATGACCAGATACCCACCCATGTTGTATATAGTAAATAGATGAGGTTCTAGGTTGCTGTGTAGTTCGTGCACTCCATCAGCGTGTGCACAGCTCAGCTTTTCTGGATGTGTGTCTGTACATTTGTGTGCATCTGCCCTTTGTTCATTCCCTCACAGCCCCAGTTAGGTTTTTAGGATCATACCATGTTGGGCAAAACAGGGCAGTCTATGGTGCTTAGAGAGACCATATCTCAAACCAGAATTAAAATCCCCCAAACCCAAAGAACACACTAGCTTCTTTTATTACATTTATTTATTTATTGTGTGTGTGTGTGTGTGTGTGTGTGTATGCATGTGTCATGTCAGGGCACGAGTATGGAAGTCAGTGAATACCTGTGGAAGTTGGCTCTCTCCTTTTACCATGCGGGTTCAGGTGACACATCTTGTCAGTCCTTGCTTCTTTTAATAATTCCAGACTCTCAGGGGCTTTATTCAAGAAGAGTCTTTTTGTTGTTCAGTGTGGTCAAGTAAGAGCTTTGCTAACTGAATAATTTTAGAACACTTGGGCGTTTCACCCAGTGAGTAGATGATGGGTGGAAGAGCATCAAGGATGGTGTGGAATATTTTCAGGATTATACATGTCTTAGTTAGTGTTCTATTGCTATGAAGAGATACCATGACCAAGGCAACGTAAAGAAGAGAGCATTTAACTGGTAGCTTGTTTACTCTATCGGAGAAGAGCTCATGGCTATTATGGTGGAAAGCATGGCAGCAGGCAGGCAAGTATAGTGCGTGAGCAGCTGAGAGCTTAAATCTGATCCACAAGCAGGAGAAAGAGAGAGAGAGAGAGAGAGAGAGAGACAGAGAGAGAGAGAGAGAGAAAGTTACAGAGATAGAGAAACACCACAGAGAGGGACTCTACTTGGTGTGGGCTTTTGAAGTCCCACAGTGCATCCCCAGTGACACATCCCCTCAAACAAGGCCATATTTACTCCACCAAGACCACACCTCCTAATCCTTCCCAAACAGTTCCACTAACTGGGTATCAAACATTCAAACATAAGGACCTATGGGGTCATTAGCATACAAACCATCAGAATATTTGAACTACCATATAACAACTTTGCCCAGGTTTAATTGGCCAGAACTAAATTACCTGTCAGCTAATTGTAGCACAGGTGAGAAATGTTTAAGTCAGTGCCAATGAGGAAAAAGAAATGAATTTGGAAAACATATGGCCATTCTCTTCCATTTTTTTCGTTCAGTCAATAATTTTTCATTTATTCTTCTTCCCATATGCAGAATTTCTTTTCCCACCATGACTCTCAGTAAATTACTCAAAGACACTATATTCAGCCAAAATTCCTGGGTGATGTGTCTAACCCTAACTTGCTCATCTAACACAGATATAATTTTTTTCTTTGAGTAATTTAAAAACCAGGATCTCTACTTCCTTTGCCATCCATATCTCCAAATACACAGTATGGAGAGACAACTTCAGTGGCCAACTTGGAACACATAGACTGTCACTTGTAGTTGGAGGCTGTTTGTTTGTTCCAGGCTACTCTGACTTGAAATACTCACACAGAAACTATATTATTTGCAATACCCTTTGGCCAATAACTTAAGCATATTTCTGGCTAACTCTATGTCCTAAATTAACCCATTTCTATTACTCTGTGTATCAACACGTGGCTGTGGCTAACTGGCAAGGTTCAGCATGTCTGTCTCCGGATGCAGCTATACGGCTTTTCCCTGAGTCTGCCTAACTCTCTCTATAGATCTCTTTCAGCCTGGCTTTACTATGTTAAGCCATTGGCCGAAAGCAGTTTCTTTATTAACCAATGGCAATAAAACATATTCGCAGCATTCATCACCTCCCACATCACCTACTCACCTAAAGAAGGTAAAAGATTGATTCTTATGTCAGAAAACATATGGAAAGTTATTATTTTTTAAAAAATGGCAGTAGGGAGCAGCTAGTGAGATGGTTCAATTGTTAAAAACTTGTTACCAAGTCGGACAACATGACTTTGATCTCTGTGACTCACAAGTTATGATGGGAGAACTGACTTTTGCAACTTCTGACCTTTATACACACATCATAGCATGAGCCCTCTCACCCCGAAATAAATAAATGAAAAAAAAATGATTACTAGCGCATATTCATTATACAAAGTTGTAAGTTTCAAGGCAATATTTTTGTTCATCTATATGTGCTTGAGCACATTGTCTCTAGTTAACCTTTCTTTTCCCTTTCTCTCTCCCCATATTCTTCCCTCCTCTTTCAAAATCACTTTCTGTTAATGTTTGAGTGTGTGTATTCGTGTGTGTTCTACAGATGAGGGAAAACGCAGGCTAGTAGGATGGAGGGTTCTGGCTTATTTCACGTCATATGCTGATCTCCAGTTATTTCCACTTTTCCTCCCAATGTCACAATTTCATCTTTATGGTGGCATAAACTCACTACATGTCCACGGCACCTGAGATAATTGTTTCAATCATCTGTCCTTACGAAAATTTGGTTTTATTTCTTGAGAATTCCCTTTGTTGTGTATTACCTTACATGGTGACTTTAAGGTTGGTGAATGGGAGTAGGCTTTCTTTGAGGTTTACAGTGGATTTTGGAGTCCATTTTGAAGTCTATTCTCTTCATTCATGGATCTGAAAGCTGTTTTATTCCTTTACTAGTCTTTATCATAGAGTTTTGTTTTGTTTTTGGTTGTTTGGAAACAATTTTCTTCAGAAATGTAAGACTTTACATTACTTTCATATACAGTTTCTAAGGTCTTACATACTTTCTTGATATATTCTCAGTTTTCTCTTAAATTTTTCTTTTGGTTTTTGAGACAGGGTTTCTTTTTTTTTTTTTTTTTTTTTGATTTTTCGAGACAGGGTTTCTCCGTAGCTTTTGGTTCCTGTCCTGGAACTAGCTCTTGTAGACCAGGCTGGCCTCGAACTCACAGAGATCCGCCTGTCTCTGCCTCCCGAGTGCTGGGATTAAAGGCGTGCGCCACCATCGCCCGGCTATGAGACAGGGTTTCTCTGTAACTTTGGAGCTTGTCCTGAAACTAGCTCTTGTAGATCAGGTTGGCCTTGAACTCACAGAGATCTGCCTCTGCCTTCCAAGAGCTAGGAATAAAGGCGTGCACCATCACCACTCGGCTCAGTTTTTTATTTGGTTTGATTCCTCCCCTCTTTGATGATGCATCTTCGTGGTAGGCCCTGTGGTGCAGTCTGGACTGATGGGAAGACTACATGTCTGATGTGCTCTTTGCCATAAAATAGCAAATTAACAGGCTTTTGTTGCTACCAGTTTCCTAAATGTAATTCTCTACAATTTGAGATCAACAAGTAGTTTAGTTTAAGATCCCTTACATATTTTCCAATTTTTCTTTTGCAAATTGCCAGTACTTGCTAGCCAACAGTAGCCAATATACATGAACAGTTTGGTTCCCTGTAGCTGCTTCTCGTGGACCAGACAGATCAGTGAGCATATAGCTTGCCTTCTAAGTTATTATTATAAGAATTTTTGCCAAGTGCTTTGCTATTGCAGATCATAGATTGCCAACTTTTCTGCCTCTAGCATTAGTTTTCTTTCTTCCCATAACTGGTAGTCAGTGTCCCCTATTTTACATTTACTTCAAGGTTTCATCATGTTTTTATTTGATATAAGTGTTGGTTGCATGAAAATGACTTTCAGATCCCAGCAGCTTAAGACAGAAAACACGCCGGGCGGTGGTGGCGCACGCCTTTAATCCCAGCACTCGGAAGGCAAAGGCAGGCGAATCTCTGTGAGTTCGAGGTCAGCCTGGGCTATAATAGCTAGTTCCAGGGCAGGCTCCAGAGCTACAGAGAAGCCCTGTCTCGGGAAAAAAAAAAGACAGAAAACACATTACACCAGCCCTCATTCTGCAGTCCGTTAGTCCATTAGTTAGCTTGAACTGGTCTTCCAAACTGGGCAATTTTTCTGCCTCATCCTCCATGGTTCTGGGATTACAAGTCTTTGTGGCCACCAGGCTGCAGTTTCTTTTTAAAATGAAGAAACCACTCGTTTTATAATATTAAACATGAGAAATGTCACATGAATATCGTCTGACTCTGACTGTAAGGCAGACAGGCAATATAACAAAGAGGACATTTGGACTTCTGCTTACATATGTTTGTGCAGGAATGAAAATAAAAGTAGACCAAATGCTCACAGTGAGAATCTGGGAGTCTTTGTGTGATGGATCTTCAGGATAATTTTTCTTTATATAAAATATGCCCAAAGTATTTACTGTAGAAAATTAAACTGGATAAACAAAATACTGTTGATCCCAAAGTCTTCACTTACGAAAACTTGAATTTTATAATTCTTTATTTTGCCTAGTTAGAGGACTCATCTACGCTAGCTCAGCTTTTTTAAAAGTTTCAATGTGCTTTTAACAGTTGAGGTCAATATAAAATTATTACTGTAAACATGAAACTAAGTGGTTTGTTTTTTTCCTGTAGCTTTACTCCTTATTTAAGATTGCGTTTTTAAAATGATCAACATATTGGTGTTGTAAAAATAAAAATTAATCTAAAACAAAAGTGAAGCTTTTGGTTGTTTGATATAGGATTAAAGGGGGATGAAAGATCTTTCAATGAGTAAAAGCACTCACCTTCAACCCTGATGACCTAAGTTTGATCCTGGAAGCCACAGAGAATGGAGATAAAATATGTATTTCATTTTATGAGCATGAGTGTTTTGCATGTATATACACCATAAGCATGCCCAGTGCCTGCAGACATCAGAAGAAAGTGCCAGATCTCCTGGAACTGGAGTTACAGATATCTGTGATCCACCATTTGGGTGCTGGGAACTGAACCCAGGTCCTCTGTAAGAGCAGGAGGCTTTCTTAACCACTGAGACATCACTCCAGTCCCTAATAAGTTTTTTTTAGAAATAGAATTGAAAGTCTTCTATGTGGATATATGAAATTATTTCTTGAGTGGATATAATTTAAAAATTCACAAAAATAAATCTACATGAAAGTCACTCCATTTTACATCTTTCTTACACAATATATTGATTTCAATATGAGAAGGCATTCAGATTTGTTTCAGCTAAGTGTTCCTTAATAAAGTTGTCAGTCTATTTCTGGCAAGCACAGCTTCCCACAAGCTTAAGTCATGTGGACACCTCAAGATAAAAATAATTCAGATTCTGCTATTGGGATACATGGCACTTGCCTAGTGTTTAATAATGGGATGTATTGTTGAAAGGGAGACTGTTCTGGCTTTGGATTACAAACCCAGGTCAGTCCTTGGGCTCCCTGACTTGTAGTCTCTATCAGAGTGGCCACAGGGCAGCTAGTTAGAGTCTGCAGCTGCTGCTCTTCCCAGTCTAGGAGCACCTGTCCAGAGACAACTGGAGCTTGATCTTTATGCGAATTGCCAGCCCTATTCTGTATGTTTGAAAAGGTTTTCTCTAATAGGATATTGCCAAAAAATGGCAAGAGCTAGTCTTAGTACCTAGGCAAGCCTAAGGTTAGAAGACAATGTTTTCATTTTAATGATAATTGTTGTGTGAAGTTTTTTTTCCTTTTGATTTTCTAGTCTTTTAAATTTTGGCGGGGGGGGGGGGCACCACCCAGTTCCCAGATAAATCATACACGAAGACTAATTCTTAGTTATGAAGGCCCACTCTTAGCTTGGCTTGTTTCTTGCTTTTCTTAACTTAAATTACCCCATTTATCTTTGGCCTCGGGGCTTTTATCCTTCTCTATTCCTGCAAACCTTTTCTTTCCTTCTTACTCCCTGTCTGACTGTGTGGCTGGCGCCTCAACCCCTCCTCCTCTCTTTCTCATTCCCTAGATCTCTCCTCATATTTATCCTCTCTGCCTACCAGCCCCACTTATTCCTCTCCTCTGCCTCACTATTGGCTGTTCAGCTCTTTATTAGACAATCAGATGTTTTAGACAGGTACAGTAACACAGCTTCACAGTTAAATGCAACATAAGCAAAAGTAACATAGCTTAAAATACATTACCCAACAAATAATAATAAAAATAATAATGCTAGTTCCTAATTATTTATTTAATATAAATTATAGCTGTCTTGTGTGGAAAGATGGCTAAGTGGCTAAGAGCACTCACTAATCTTACAGATGATCAGTGTTCAGTCCCAGCGTCCACATGTTGGCTCATTCCAGAAATTTCAGAACTCCACTTTTGGGAAATATGGCATGGTCTTCTGATCACTGTGTGTACCTGGTAGGTGCACATGTGTACACAGACATATATGAGACAAAACACTCATACACGTAAAAAAAATAATGTATTCATTTTGGGGGATATAGCTCAATGGTTGTGTTTACCAACATAGGCAAGATCCTGGGTTCAAACTACACACACACACACACACACACACACACACACACACACACAGGAGAGTGAGGGAAAGGAAGGGAGGGACTAGTAGGGCCAAATGTACCTGAACTATAGATAACTCCAGTGATTTCTAAGTGAATATTCAGGGTTCTAGGATTCCATGAAGGGTTTCAGTAGCTCTAGTGGTAAACAAGGAAGACATGGAGTAGTTCACAATTAAGTAAGACTCTCTCTTTTGTTCCAGTCCAATCATATTGCTCTTATTTTTTTTACTGTAGTGACCTTCTCTATACACTTCATTTTAAGAGTAGTATTTGTACTAAAAGGTTTTGAAAACTTCTCCAGAACTGCAACACTCAGGAGGCAGAGGCAGGTGGATTGCTGCAAGCTCAAGGCTAGCCTGGTCTACATAGTAAGTTACAGGACAGCTGAGCTACATAGTGAGAACATGTCTCAAAGAAAAACCAAACAAAAGTATAGAAATATAAACACAGATAATTCTTCTCATGATTCAAACCCTAACACTTACATAAAAGAAAGGTCTTTGTGTGCCCAAATGTTTGGGCACATGCGTGCATAGATAGACACCCCATGCTGTAAGACAAATGGGATCAGAACTATAGAACACAGAAAATGGAATTTGGATAACATTGAAAGAAGGAATCGCTGCCGTAAACTCATGAAAGTGGCAGCATCTGTAACTGTGAAAGGCTTCAGTCTTACTCCAGGTTTGGGGAAAACGAATCTTGGGACTGTGAGTCATGCCTGGATCAAATGGTCAAGAGTCAAGATGATTTTTGTGACATCAACAGCAGCAGGGACAATACGCAGTTCTTTTTGTCCTTTCATTGCTCTGTATAGCAAACAGGAAAAGCAATTCCAGGACAGTAACAGTTGGGCACCAGAAGCAGTGTAGTACCCCCTAGGAGTGTTGTGTCTCATAAAAAGCAAGAGATTCCATCCCCAAATGTGCCACTGGCTCCATACTCCTAGAAGGGGACCCGTCTCTCCCGTGTCCACCAAAAGGATATAGAATGCGACAAACAGACGCACACTCACACAGACAGGAAGCTTAGAACCTAAGTGAAAGAGCAAACATCAGGACACAACCATAACTCGCCAAATACTTCATGAAAACTAGGAAAGAGTTCTGGAAGAAGAGTTTGGTGAAAATAATGAAGAATAAATTTCCGAAGAAATAGCAGAACAGCATCTCTCACAGAAAATGAAAGATGGGAACATCCGTGGAAGGGCCTGTGACTGCTACTTAAAATGAGGAGAAAAATAAATAGAAAACTCCAGACTAAATCCTAGGCACTTACTGGTAAAATTTCAGAAAATGAAGGATAAAAGGAAAAATTATCTTTATAGAACAAAAGAAAACAAAATCAGATAACTTAACGAAAGTATGAAGGCTTTGAAGACAGTGCAATATTTTCAAAATAAAACCATTAAATGAAGGCAATTTCAAATGAGCCCAAATTTGTTAATTCCCATGAATACCATATAAGTAAAGGGAAGCGGGCTTATGGAATGTTCCCAGCTTTAGGACTGTAATAGAAAAAAAATGTTGCATTAGTGAGATCTGTATCCAGGTAAAATGCAGTAGTGATAGAATTCATAACAATAAGAAAACAATCATTTTCTTAACTTTCTTGGGAATCTGAGAATGGATGGACTAAATTCCCCTTGGGCTGCTAAGGGAGGGACCTGGAATAGACCACCTCTTGTTTTAGCACATTCATGAGATTTTTTTGTTTCTGCCATTCGCAACTGGATCTTGTGTAGTTCAGTCTGATGCTGAGGATGACCGAAACTCCTGATCTTTCTGCCTTCACGCCCAAATAAGTATAAGACTGTAGCCGGGCGGTGGTGGCGCATGCCATTAATCCCAGCACTCGGGAGGCAGAGGCAGGCGGATCTCTGTGAGTTTGAGACCAGCCTGGTCTACAACAGCTAGTTCCAGGACAGGCTCCAAAGCTACAGAGAAACCCTGTCTCGAAAAACCAAAAAAAAAAAAAAAAAAAAAAAAAAAAAAAAAAAAAGTATAAGACTGTAATGAAACATATTGACATTTTTGCATGGTGACACATACCCTTAGTACCAGCACTTACGAGGCAGAGGCAGGAGAATTTTTACATTAATAAATCTACCAATATATGTAATTTGTTCATAAATTTATTGGTAAGTAAAACAGGATAAATATATAATGTGCTCTTCAAGCTTTTTGAAAGACACAACTTTCAAGAAATTAAAAGGCATTTAAATTTATATATATAAATAGGTGAATATGTAACATAACATAGATACATGGACTATATGCCCTTTCTGGCTGCCTGAGAATCTTGGTGAAAAGGTTCTACTACCATTACCATTGTCTGGGAGACTAGGTTGGACCTGGACATTCTGTGAGATAGAAACACACTGTCCATTGTCAAGGAGACACTACCAGAGAGCCTTTAAAAACATCTTCTCCCATATCATGTTTTCTCAACATGGGTTTCTGTCTACGGAGTTTCTCTCTAATTAAATACAGTACCATAAGCTCTTTCTCACTTATAAATGCTCACCACTGGAGGCCAGTTATTAACTGGGCACATGTTTATGTCATTTGACCTATAGATATTTTCCCCCTGTGCTCTCAGTGTTATCAGTGCTGTTATTGTCTGCATCATGATCTGTGTTTAATACTATCTCAGTAATTTCTCCCTCATATAAAGGATGTACAACTGGTACATCATTGTCAATACTCAACATTTCTTCAATGTCAGCTTCTTCCAGTTTATTTGCACTTTCATCTGACAAACTTTTGGCATAAGTCATGAGTTTGATATCATGATCTTTTCATTAGAGCCTTTAAACCCTTCAAAATCTTCATCAGCAAGGTCATTTTCAAATGTCCTTGTAGCCCCAAATCTGTGCCAAGCATTTGCTAATGTTGGTAAGTCAATTCCAAGTATTAGCAATGGCATAGATAGCATCCTTGAGACTAAACTCTTGCAGGAAGTCCTGGATTTTGAGACATCTGTTTAAGTAAACAAGCTGTGCAAAAAGAAGTGCTTGTACTTCTTCTTCATAGAGTGTAAGATTCCTAGGTTACAAGGGCGTTGCACCAACCTATTTTCTTTTGGGTCACAAACCAGCTCCCAAATCATAACAAAGAAACTTATTATTAGTTTTGAATGATTGGCCTAGCTTAGGTTTATTTCTGGATAGTTCTTTTAACTTAAATAAACCCATTTCTCTTTATCTAGTTTTTGCCTTGGGGATCTTTATCTTTCTTTCCTTCTGTATATCTTACTTTCTCTGCTTCTCATGTTTAACTGACTGGCAGTGGCTGCCCAGCTTCTTGTGCCGGGTGTCTCCCTCATTCTTTCCGCCTTCTTCTCTCATTCCTCATTCTCAAGACTAGATTTCTCCCTCTATTTATTCTCTCTTCCTGCTACTATCCCCACCTATCCTTTCTCTGCCTAGCTATTGACCATTCAGCTCTTCATTAGACCAGTTGGGTACTTTGGCCAGGCAAGGTAAAACAGCAACAGTTCTTTACATAATTAAACACATATCCTTACATCATTAAACAAATGAAGCATAAATGAATGTAACACACCTTTACATAGTTAAAGTAATATTCCATAAACAAATGTTAACATGTTTAGATAGTTAAAATAATATTCCACAACAGGCTGTATCATAGATGCCATGTTAGGCAGAAGGTAAATGCCAAAAACATTTTCATGAGAAATTCTGGACGAGGGTACTCAGAACAGTTGTCTAGAAACAGTAGAATCTTGCAATTTCCTTCCAGTCCAGCCTGTGTACAGTACGTTCGTGCTGCTGGTACAAAATGCTTATTGAACCAGTCAGAAAAGACTTCTCTTGTTACTGATACTTTCTTATTTGCATAGTAATACACTTGTAAACTGTCCACCTTTTTAAATAATTTGGATGTTGACTTCGTCTAGTCACTGCTAGCTTTAGCTTGTGTGCCTGCAGCATTAGCACACCCAAGAACAAGGATGTCATCCTTGTTTTCTTGGCATCCCTGAAATTTGTTGATGCCTTTTCATTGGCCATGGTTAACGCTTTTTTAGGATCATAGCACCAATGAAGGGCTGTTTCACCAGTATTATAATTTGTTCAGAGCTGAGGTTTTTTTTTTCATCAGACATTATCTTAGCAAGTTTGTCAATGCAATTTTTTCAGCAGATCCGTGTATGATCAGTAGATGCTATCCAACCACTTTTTAAGATACTTGATTCCAAGATGCTTTTCAGTTTCTGCAGCCAGACTTCTCAGTAGTCACACTCACTTTCAATGTTTGGTTCCTCATGGTATATTCTAGCTTGTTTCATGACCAACAGGCCTGACTGTGGTGTATCTTTTTTCTTTGTTGAATTCAACAAACACATGATCCAGATCTTCAGTTTTTGTTCTAGGCAATGTTTTTCTATTTTTCACTAGTTCTTGGTTACCACTGTCACTGTAAAAATGTAACAACTTACCTTTTCTGTTTAAGTCATATATGGGAGTGGTTCCCACACCATAGTCTGCAGGAAGATGTCTCAGTTACACCAGCACCAAGCTTCTGTAATAATTCTACTTTCAGAGCTATTGATAAAGACAAACGCTTCCTCTTCTTCTCATCATTATCAAGAGGTACATCTTTAACACTTTTGGACATCTTCCACTGCAATTAATCTTCATGTTGCAAAATTTGAGCAAGTAAAGAGGAACATGTGATGAATGGATGGAGAGAAATCATCCAAAATGAGAATTCAGAGGTTTCATGTTGGCTCACTGTAGGTTTTGTTGCCCAATAGTCCTGCTGCCAAGTCTACTAAATACTTTTGGCTTTCAGAGTCTTTCTTTCTTTCTTTCTTTCTTTCTTTCTTTCTTTCTTTCTTTCTTTTTTTTTTTTTTTTTTTTTTTTTTTGGTTTTTTGAGACAGGGCTTCTCTGTAGCTTTGGATCCTGTCCTGGAACTAGCCCTTGTAGACCAGGTTGGCCTCGAAATCACAGAGATCCACTTACCTCTGCCTCCTGAGTGCTTGGATTAAAGGCGTGCACCACCACCCGGCTCATTTCATTATAATCTTGTCTCCTACCTTATGAGAGAAGGCATACCATAGATTCCCTGGCTCTGTCACACACACCTAAGACAGGGTATCACAGTGTGACTTGGAACTTTCTATGAAGACCAAGTTGGCCTCTTCTTGTGGTATAATATACCAAGGAGCAAAAATCTGGCTGTTCCTTACAGGAGCAATATAAATGATTAGTTTAGGGGCTCCTCTCTGAAATAATTAACCAAACCACATAAAAAACCTCTAGCATTTCCCTGTACCTTTCTGTTCAGTGTGAAGCGCGGCTTCAGAACTCAGGTTTTGTTTGCTCGGTGGAGATTTCTGAAGAAATGACCGTTAAGTTCTAATTTTTTTTCATCTACTGTCAATGAGATTAATACTCGAGATTCAGAAACAGAGTTCTACAATTATAAAATCATGTTATTTAAAAATATAAAAAGCTTTCAATGGAAGTTCTACAATAGGCAATTCTCTTAAAGAAGCCCATACCGTGCTCTCTTTAGTATATCTTATTTTCTTCCCAAGCACCTTTTCCTTTCTTTGAACTCTTGTGCTTAAAATACACATTAAAACATCATTTGATAAACCCCTCTCTCTTCCCAAAAATTAAATAAAACAAACAGAAGCAAAGAAAAGTTCCATGGTAGTGAAACAAAGACAGTTTCAAGTAAACAGCAGGTGCCAAGCAGGAGATGGTTTGGTGAGTAAAAACCCTAGCTTACAAGCCTAAGGACTGCAGTCCGAGTCCTGAAAACCACAGACGGGTGGGGGCATGTACCTGTAATCACAACACTCCTGGGGTAAGCCAGGAAGCAGAGACAGGAGAATCAGTCAGAAGCTCTAGTGCGGTGGCAGAGACACTGCCTCAAAAACAAGGAGAGAACCAACTCCTAAAAATGTTCTCTGGCCTCCAAATGTGGGCAACTGCACATATGTGTGCGCGCTCTGTCTCTCTTCCTTCTCCCTCACACACAGCCTTAAAGACAATGACACATTTTCCCAGACATGAAGACAAAACCAAACAAACAGGGGCCAAACCTCATCCTAGGTGAGCGTCCCCAAATAGTTCCCACCGCAGTGACAGCAATGCTCCTGCCTGTAACTGCTTTTCAGTGACGTCAGACTTTTCGAGAGGCACTAGTGAATGCCTATGAGTACAATTGCTGTGAGTTTTCTCAGAGGCTGCGGCAGATGACTACTCACATGTGTGCTGCTCCAGGTTTGAATCCTAGCTGGGGGGCGGGGGGAGAAGAAGGCTATGTTCTTTATTTTCTTTCTTCTTCTTCTTCTTCTTCTTCTTCTTCTTCTTCTTCTTCTTCTTCTTCTTCTTCTTCTTCTTCTTCTTCTTCTTCCTTTCTTTCTTTCTTTCTTTCTTTTGAGACAGGGTTTCTCTGTAGCTTTGGAGTCTGTCCTGGAACTAGCTCTTTATAGACCAGGCTGGTCTCGAACTCACAGAGATCCGCCTGCCTCTGCCTCCTGAGTGCTGGGATTAAAGACGTGCGCCACCACTGCCCGGCTGTTCTTTATTTTCATATTCTTCCCCTGGTACTAAGCAGTGATAATGACTTGTGCATATCAATTAATTTTCCAGAACCTTTTATTTTGACTCTAAGAAATGAAAGATCACTTGTAGTTTCTCCCTCCTTACTCTCACTCCTTTTCATCTCTACGGGGACTGGAGCCAGGGCCTTGCACATGCATTATGTGCCAAGTGCACTATGACTGAGCAATATCCCCAACCATTTTTATTTTAATAAGACATGGTTTTATTATGCAGGCTCAGCTGGCTGGAAACTTAACTGCCTAGATAAAAGTGGCCTCGACCTCACATTTCTGTCTCTGTCTCTGAATGCTGGTGTTATAGACATGTGCCATCATATTTAGCATGTAGGCCCTCACATGCCCTGATAGTCTCTTTCTGTGATGCAAGGCTAAGTCATTAGATGACTATAAGCAAAATAAATGCACTTTTATTTGGCCAGGTGTGGTGTCTCACGCCTATAAACCCAGATTTAGTAAGTAGAGACTGAAGGATTAAGTTTGAGGCCAGCCTGAGCCACATAGTGAGCTTCAGGCTATCCTGGGCTACATGGTCTGACACTGTTTCAAACAAAAAAACAACCCATGCCAGATTGTAGTGGCACATACCTTTAATCCCAGCACTCTGGAGGCAGAGGTAGGTGAATCTCTGTGAGTTCGAGGCCAGCCTGGTCTACTAGAGCTAGTTCCAGGATGGGCTCCAAAGCTACAGAGAAACCTTGTTTTGAAAAACTAAACAAACAAACAAACAACCCCCCCCAAAGAACCAATAAAACAAAAACAAAAAACCCATGTCTTTTTCCTTTTTTTCTCATTTTCCTTCCTCCCTCCCGTTTATTATTCTTTATTCCTAATGTTATAAAGGCCTTATTTGCACACACCAAATTTTACATTTTTACTGAAATCAGTCTATTTTTGTTTGTTTTGAGTCAGAGTTTTGTATAACTCTGGATGTTCTGGAACTATGTTGACCAGGCTAGACTGTAACTCACGAGATCTGCCTGCCTTTGCCTCTCAAGTGCTGGGACTGAAGGTGAGAACCACTGCACCCAACTTTTAGTCTTAATTAATTCAGCAATTAATTATATTAATTCAGTAGCTCCCATTAATTAATAAGCTATCTAAGACATCTTTTCTTGAGTAACTGAAGTATCAAAAACGCATATTCAAACATTTTCTAAATTAAAAGGGTCACCCAGGCATACATCCTACTGTTTCCAAAGGAAGCTAGAGTTCAGCAGCAGGCCTGTGATGGTTGCCACGGATACTGTGTAAAGTCTATTAGCACCACCTTGTGCTGTTTCCAACCCAATGCCACATGTGATCTCTGTAGCATTGCCATTTGGGTCTTAAGAAGTTGCATTTTGGTAATCCCAAATAGAATGTTCCATTGGGTGATATGGTTTCGTGTATTTGACAGAGTATGAGCAGTGAGGGAAGGCCTTGAAATGTCAGCACTGTGTTTCCTTTCTTGTGTCCATCTTCATAGTCAGAATCATCTTCATTGACTTTGAACTGAGATTTTTATTTTATCACTGATACAAAGGCAAAGAAATAGTCAATGTTCAAACCAACGACTTGAGAAAACTGGTAGGGTAGGGCAGAGAACCTTGCACAGACATGGTTCTGGCTAGTAGTGAAGTCTCAAGCCATCTTTTATAGTTTATATAAGTAGGACACATTGGGGAGCGAAGCCACAAGAGCTGCACATACATACATGTAGGCCAACAGACATGAACATAAACAAACACAAATCTTAAAATTAAAAATTATTTCAAGGACAGATTCAACACAATGCCCATCAAAATCCCTGCAAAATTCTTCAAAGACCTATAAAGAACCAGTACTCAACTTCACATGGAAAAGCAAAAAACCCAGGATAGCCAAAACAATCCTGTACAATAAAAGAACTTCTGGAGGCATCATAATTCCTGACTTCAAACTCTACTACAGAGCTACAGTACTGAAAACAGCCTGGTATTGGCACAAGAACAGACGGGAGGACCAATGGAACTGAATAGAAGACCTGGATATCAATCCACACCTCTTCAAACACCTGATCTTTGATAAAGAAGCAAAAAAAATATCAAATGGAAAAAAGAAAGCACATTTAACAAGTGGTCCTGGCATAACTGGACATTAACATGTATAAGAATGAAAATAGACCCATATCTATCACCATGCACAAAACTCAAGTCCAAATGGATCAAAGACCTCAACATAAAGCCAGCCACACTAAACCTTATAAAAGAGAAAGTGGAAAGTACACTTGAACACATTGGAACAGGGAACCACTTCCTAAATATAATCCTAGCAGCACAGACACTGAGAGAAACAATTAATAAATGGGACCTCCTGAAACTGAAAAGCTTCTGTAAAGCAAAGGACATGGTCAACAAGACAAAATGACAGCCTACAGAATGGGAAAAGATCTTCACTAACCCCACTTCAGACAGAGGTCTAATCTCCAAAATATACAAAGAACTCAAGAAACTGGACACCAAAAGATCATATAATCCAATTAAAAAATGGAATACAGACCTAAATAGAGAACTCTCAACAGAGGAATCTAAAATGGATGAAAAACACTTAAGGAAATGCTCAACATCCTTAGACATCGGAGAAATGTAAAACAAAACAACCCTGAGATTCCATCTTACACGTGTAAGAATGGCCAAGATAAAAAACACTGATGACAATTCATGCTGGAGAGGTTGTGGGGAAAAGGGAACACTCCTGCATTGCTGGTGGGAATGCAAGCTGGAACAACCCCTTTGGATGCCAGTGTGGTGATTTCTCAGAAAATTAGGAAACAACTTTCTTCAAGACCCAGTAATACCACTTTTGGGTATACATACAAAGGATGCTCAATCGTGCCACAAGGACATGTGCTCAACTATGTTCATAGCAGCTTTGTTTGTCATAGCCAGAACCTGGAAACACCTAAATGCCCCTCGACTGAAGAATGGATAAGGAAAATGTGGTACATTTACACAATGGAGTACTACACAGCAGAAAAAAATAACAACAGCTTAAATTTTGCAGGAGAATGGATGGAGCTAGAAAACATTTTGAGTGAGGTAACCTAGACACAGAAAGACAATTATCACATGTACTCACTCATAGGTGGTTTTTAAGCATACAGCAAAGAAAGCCAACCTACAAACCACAATTCCAGAGAACTTAGACAACAATGCGGACACTAAGAGAGACTTACATAGATCTAATCTACATGGGAAGTAGAAAGTAGAAAAAGACAAGATCATTTAAGTAAATTGGAAGCATGGGGACCTTGGGGGAGGACTGAAGGAGGGTGAGGAGAGGCAGGGAGGGGAGCAGAGAAAAATGTAGAGCTCAATAAATATCAATAAAAAAATCACTCCAAGGTGGCCAGTTTTAGTGGCTCATACCTATAATTCCAACAGTGGAAAGGATGAGGAAGGACTGTTGGGATCCAGGCTACTTTGCATTAGAGAATGAGATATTTTCTCAAAAACCAAAACAAAACAACATGCCAGGATGTACAATTGCATATGTACTGAGTGCTAAGGAAAAGGACACAATGATGGGTCCCTGGTTTTCAATGGAGTCATTTACAAGACGGGAGAAACCAAGGAGGAAAAGGATTAGGATACCACAGTGGAACCTTCAGAGTCTTAAGCTGCTCATGTTATGCAGGAATGTGTCACACTTCATTAAGTGGGAAGTAGAATATTTCCATGTAGTTAGATCGCTGACATAAGGTCTGAGAATAATTTACCAGCTGTATGTTGTTTTTAAGAGTTGATGAACTTGTCAAGTAGAAAGCTAACTAGACATGAGAGAAAGCAGGGGTCTCAGGACTCGATGTTCCTTTAACTTAGAGCTGGAGTAAAAGAGAAAGCAGACTCTGTGGCAGTTGAGATCAGAAGGGCAAAGGGAGAGGGCTGATCCCAGTAACCCAGGGAAGAGTGTTTCAAGCATGAAACTTGAAAATGCTGCTGAGAATAAGAATCAAATAAAAGGTGATCCACTGGATTTTGTTTTCTCTCATCCCTTGTGCCTAGCTGGTATCACGATTTCTTTCTTTCTTTCTTTTTTTTTTTAAAAAAAAACTTTTAATGATTTATTTAACTTTATTTTATGTACATTGGTATGAAGGTGTCAGATCTTGTGGAACAGTTGTGAGCTGCCATGTGGGTGCTGTGAATTGAACCCGGGTCCTCTGGAAGAACAATCAGTGCTCTTACCGCTGAGCCATATCTCCAGCCCCTGGTATCATGATTTCTTTGCCTGGAATGTTTGCATTTCTTAACTAGTTAATTCCTAATGATCCTTGATGATACAGATCAAACATTTGCTCTGGCTTCCCCATCACAATCTTGTAGCCCTAAGACAATTCCCTTTAGACCACTTGGCATTGGTTCATTTATTTATTTTTTTGACTTGACTGTTGCCCCATCTGAATCTTTCCTTAGAAGGCACTGTTTTTGTGTTCACCCTCTCACCTAGCGTCTCTGTCACCCTAAACCTCAGAATACTGCAAAATTTCAACAAATGTTTGCCAAACCAATACTTAAAGGTGCCACATGAAGGACTGCAAATAACTGGCAAAGGCAACAAGGCACTGTGAGGTATGGTAGACAATTTCGATCCTGGGAATAGACGTTATCTGCCGGAGCAATGAAAATTAGCAAAGTCCATTAAAGGCTGACATTCAGCTGGGCGGTACTGGAATGCTTCTGTGATTTCAGCATTGAAAAGAAGCTGAGGTAGAAAGGTACAGAACTTGAGGCCAGCCAGAGCTACATAGAAGAACCTTTTGTTAAAAACAAAAACAAATCAAACAAACAAAAAAGGAGCTGGGTGGTGGTAGCACACACCTTTAATCCCAGTACAATGGCGACAGAGGCAGGAGAATTTCTGTGAGTTTGAGATAGGCCTAGTCTACAGGGAGAGTTCCGGGACAGCTATGTTACACAGAGAAACCTGTTTCAGGAAAAAAAAAAAAAGGCTTAAATTCCAGCTTGGAAAGGAAAAGTTTGTATTTTGATCTTTCCTCCTTTTATATTTACCTTTCTTTGTTCATTTTTCCTTTTGGCCTTGTATCTACTTTTCTATTCCAAACTAGTTCTCAAATTTTATACTGTGGGGGGTGGGGTGGTGTGGGCAAACTGAATGAGACAGTGAGAAGTCCGTGGGAGATATAAATGCTGTATCAAGGGTGGAAAACACTGTCAAGCAAGCGTGAATGCTTCCACGCAAGAAAATAGGTGAAACTAGGCCCACAGGAAAGCAGGGCCACAAAACTCTTCAGCTAAATTTAAATGTCGGTTCCGTTTCCCTTTGTGCCCATTACATATTTTAGAACGTATAAAACGGGACGATAGCAATACCTGTCTTAAAAGGTTGTTCTCTTGACCTGACAATAAAACATGACCTTTTCATAAATTTAGTGCCAGGGGGAGGAGTAAGGTAAATGCTCAATTTACGTAATTCAAAGCGAAGTCTAACCTCAGTAGTAAATCCTTGTCACATGAATGTATTAGTAAATTAGTACCTCACTCAAAGCAGAGAAGTATGCAGGGCACTTACCCAAAATTGGGCAATGCAAACACCGTGCCTAAGGTAAAACTGTCACAGTACAACGCCTCGCAGCGGTAGCTGGTTTAATACTTTCAGAGAAGCCAAAAGGAAAAAGAAAAGATAAAGGAAATGTTTCCAAAACGCATTTTGAGGAAAAAAAAAATCTGTCTCATCCACGACAACAGAAAACATAAAGGAAATGCTTCTAAAATGCTTTTGAGGAAAAAAAATCTGTCTCGTCCACAACAGGTAGGATCACGTGGAAGTGACCCTGGTGCCGGGTCGCAAGTCCTTTCTGGCCCCGGAATGACACGACTCGGAGGTGACTAGTCCGCCATTCGTCCCCACCTGGGGGCATCTCGAGCCCAAGTGTGGTGGCAGCGGCCTCAGCTCGCGACAGTCACCTCCCAGGGTTTAAGGACCGAATCTGGGAAGGCTCACACCACTCACGGTCCGGAGAAACCCGGAGAAGGAGCCCGAGCCAGGCCGCCCATTGGTCGCCCAGCCACCAAGTCCCGCCCCCAGATTTGAAAGCCTTTTCCGGAAGCCCCAGCAAAAGTCCCCCGCGCGCTAGCCCAGCTCCTAGGGCTCTCCGGAAGCCCCGCCCGCTCCCAGGGTTCAGTGCGCTGCTGGCCGCCATTGTTTGAATTTGAAAACGGAGAGGTGCTGGCTCTGCTCGCGGGGTTGGCGGAGGCCGGGGATGCTGCAGGTGAGGAGCTGACGCTTAGGAGGGTGACTGCTTGTACCGAGCTGAGGCTGCGACTCCGCGGCAGTGTCAGCGTCGGCCGGGCTCGTCACGCACGCCCGTGGTCTGGGAGCGGGGCTACTGCAGGTGTGGGGGCTGAGCCGCAACTTGAGGTAGTTCAGACACACAAGACTTCAACCTCTGTGGGCCTTGGTTTCCCGCTCTGTTAAAGGAGATGCGGGTTATATTTAAAGACATTAGTACTTTCCTAGGACAGGAAAAGACTTTTGCCACATCTAGCTCTCTGAATTCCGGAGGTGAGCAGTTTCGTCCCGGGACAAGGCCTCTTCCTGGGCACAGGCCAGTCTTTTTTATTTTTTTTTAAATTTATTTATTATGTATACAA
Organism: Chionomys nivalis; assembly: GCF_950005125.1. Classification (NCBI taxonomy): domain Eukaryota; kingdom Metazoa; phylum Chordata; class Mammalia; order Rodentia; family Cricetidae; genus Chionomys; species Chionomys nivalis. The sequence goes on along the minus strand of NC_080093.1, from coordinate 24,737,254 downwards.
TGGTCTGCCTGCATGTGTCCCTGCAGACAGAAGTTGGCACCAGATCTTATTACCGGTGATTGTGAGCCACCATATGGTTGCTGGGAATTGAACTCAGGACCTCTGGAAGAGCAGTCAATGCTCTTAACTACTGAGCCATCTCTCCAGCCTCCCTCCCCCCACCCCTCAGGCCAGCTTTTATGTCACGCTAGAAAATAAGCTTATTTGGGTTTTATGTGTATATAAAGAAAATGGAAGTGGGCCAGTTTTATTTGGGCACTTCTGTTGACAGGTATTTTGAAGCCTGCCGTAAACAAATGTAGGTGGATGACCATTTCCAAATTGGGAATCTCCGTGTAGATGTTTTAGATTGTTGTTTCTTAAAAAAAAAAAAAAAAAAAACAAGCAAGCAAAGAGACGGGAGAGTGGCAGCCTTTCCCCCTCTGGTATTGTTCATCTGGTAGATTTTTTTTGTTTTGTTTTTGTTTGAAATAGGGTTATTCACTGTAGCCTTGGCTGCCCTGGAACTCACTCTGTGGACTGGTTGGCCTCAGCCTCTGGAGTGTTGAGTGTTGGGATTAAAGGAGTGAGGCCATCACTGCTTGGCACATCTGGTTGATTCTTAAAAATATTTCATTTTTTTTGGGAGGGGGGTCAGGTTTACCCTGTAGTGATTTCATGTTCAGTTCAGATTTAATACTTAAATGATAGCTTTATTCCATGTTCAGTTTAAGATTTGTGTCTGCCAGTTACTGATTTTTTTCTGATCTATCTATCTATCTATCTATCTATCTATCTATCTATCTATCTATCTATCTATCATGGGGGGGGCGGTTGCCCTGGCCATGGACTCCAGAGCCTCAGGTACCCAGAATTTCTCTGGTTAGAATCCAATCCTCTATTTCTCTTTCTTTTCTTTCTTTTTTTTTTTCCCCAATACAGTTTTTCTGTAGCTTTGGAGCCTGTCCTGGAACTAACTCTTGTAGACCAGGATGGCCTTGAACTCAGAGATCCACCTGCCTCTGCCTCCTGAGTGCTGGTATTAAAGGTGTGTACCACTATTGCCCGACCCAGTCCTCTATTTTAAATGTAAAGTTTATATGCATTATTTCACTTTTTACTTAAAGTTGGAAGAATCAAATTGAAAGCCATTTTGCAAATAACCGAGTTTCAGCCCTGAATGTTAATATTTGGTTTACAGCATTCTTGAGAAGATACTTAGTAATGAAAATAATCCAAGACCTTGATTCAACACATATTCTCTATGCTGTTTGATTAATGAGATGAGGATTTCAGGTGGCGTGAATATTTCATACTCTTCTTTCACTAATTGCATTTGTTCATGGCGTGTCTTTGGATGAATCTATCTAAGAGTTGGATCGTATGAATAGTTGTAGGTAGTGGTCAATATTAGTATATTTGGAATTTGTCAATATTCTTTGGCCTTTTGTCTTTTCATAGTTTGTTGTTAGTGTAAATGAAACAGTCTAATTTTTTTCTCTGATATCCAATTTCTTTGATGGGGGAAGTAGAAAACTTTAAGTTTTTATATTAAGTAATCAGTTGATTTGAGACAGGGCTTTATTATATTGATCAAGCTTGTTTCAAACTCAGAGATCCACCTGCTTTTTCCTTAGAGGGGTGTGGGAACTGGGCTTAGGCCATCATTTCCTTCCTTCCTTCCTTCCTTCCTTCCTTCCTTCCTTCCTTCCTTCCTTCCTTCCTTCCTTCCTTCCTTCCTTCCTTCCTTCCTTCCTTCCTTCCTTTTTTGTTCTTTGAGATCTTTGGCTTAGCCTAGACTGACCTTGGATCACCTGTATAGCTAAGATGATCTGAAACTTCTTATTTTCCTGCTCCACCCCTGGTGCTGAAATTGTAGACCCATGCCACCACACCCTGTTTATTGTGCTAGGGATGGAACCCAGGACTTTGTGCATGCTAGCAAAGTAGTATACTAACTGAACTACATCAAAGTTCCCTGGAGTATAGACTTCAAATTGTGGGTGACTCATAGACTGATGTATTACACTTGTCTAAAGAGGTTACTGCTCTTCTTTCAGAATGGAATCTCATTTGAATCAAGATGGATTGCCTAGACCATCTTATGTTTTTAGTGCTGACCCAATTGCAAGACCTTCGGAAATAAATTTTGATGGCATTAAGCTTGATCTCTCTCATGAGTTTTCCTTAGTTGCTGCAAACCCTGGGGTAAGTACAATGTAAGGAAAATCCTGTTTATTGTGCTCCAGGGAAAACGTGTTTATTTCACAAAGTTTCCATAAACTTCCTATATTTAAAGCAGACTTGTATCCTGACTTTTCAATGGAGCCCTGTACCAAAGAGAAATACATAACGGTTCATTTGTTCATTTTCTTTCTTTCCTCCTTTTTTTTTTTTTCTTTTTTTTTTTTGGTTTTTCAAGGGTTGCTCTGTGTAACAGCCCTGGCTGTCCTAGAACTTCCTTGGTAGACAAGGCTGACCTCCAACTGAGTTCCTCCTGCCTCTACCTCCCACATGCTGGGTTTAAAGGCCTGTGCCGCCACCATCTGGCGACAGTTCATTTTTAGACCATGGGTACCCGTATCCTAACTTGGTAACCATCTGAAGCAAAAGCATTTTCAGGTTTTATCCTTTGGTATTTAAACTAACTGGTGGAATATTCATGTGCTCTGCTTTATTGTGGCGCTTGCTTTATTGTGCTGTTCTGGAAAGAACCTGCAGTGTCTTCGTTGTCAGAGTGCACTGTATGTGTAATGTGGATCCCCTGAAGAAAGGCAATCCAGGATGAAATTTTAAGGCCTATGTGGCAGCAGGAAGATCCAGCCTCTCTGATGGGCTTAACCCCAAATAGCCGTGCAAAGGTGTATTTATTGTTAATGCAAATTATTTCTCGGGGCTGGAGAGATGGTTCAGAGGTAAAGAGCACTGGCTGCTCTTCCAGAGGTCCTGAGTTCAATTCCCAGCAACCACATGGTGGCTCACAACCATCTGTACTGAGATCTGGCGCCCTGCTCTGGCGTGCGGGCATACATCGAGGCAGAATGTTGTATACATAATAAATAAATAAAAAAAATTATTTCTCATAACAAGGTCTCTAATCTAATGTACATGTCCTACTGAAGGAGAGCATCACATGCCCCCCAAGGCCCAGTCCTTTAATGTGTGTCATTTGCAATACACAGTAATACAGGAGTCTCAGGTGTGCCTGAGGCTTCTTGTGATCATAGACATGGGATGGGCACAGAACAATTCTATAAATCACAGAAAACAATCACTTTCCCACAAGGGTTCTTCAAGGCCAAAGTACTTCTAAAAACATCTGCTCATTCTAATGTCTACCCCATATAGTGACTGCTAAATTCCTACAACATCTATTGTATGCAAAAGTTCCAAAATGCTTCTAATTAAGTAAATAACTGATATGATCATATAAAAGCAGGGTCACAGAAATCTTGAGCTGAAGATTTCCAACCTGTATGCCAGTAGATCTTCCTGACAGTAGGAAACTGAGTTTGTGAAGCATGAACAAATATTGAAGTCAGGTAGTGTCAGTGCTCCAACTTTTCAGAGTTATTCACCGTTCTGTGTAATTTATACTTTAATCAGTTTATCAGTTTCTTCATAAAAGCTCTTGGGAAGAAAATGCTTATTTAAGAATGCATTGGCCGGGCGGTGGTGGCGCACGCCTTTAATCCCAGCACTCGGGAGGCAGAGGCAGGCGGATCTCTGTGAGTTCGAGACCAGCCTGGTCTACAGAGCTAGTTCCAGGACAGGCTCCAAAACCACAGAGAAACCCTGTCTCGAAAAAACCAAAAAAAAAAAAAAAAAAAAAAAGAATGCATTGAATCTGTATATCGGTTTGGGGAACATTCATCATAACAGGATTGAATCTTCCAAATACTGCGCAAGATGTGTCTTCTTTATTAGGGTTGGTTCTTTAATTTCTTTTAGCAGTGTTTTGTATCTTTCAGTCTATAGGCCTTTTCTTGTATATTTCTATTTTGGAATTTTCTATACTCTTGTGAATGGTATTGCTTTTTAAAATAAATCTTTAACTGTTCCATTGCAAATAGAGCAGTAATTGATTTTGCATATTAATTTGTATCATGCTGCGTGTTGACCTCTAATGGTTTTAGTAACTTAGATTTTGTAGGTAGATGGTTGTGTATGTGAAAAGGCGTCTTCATTCCTAATTTGGGTGTGTTTTCTTTGTCTTTTTACAAATTGCACTGGGTAGAGCTATTTCTAGTGCAAGTGTTGTTAAAAATCATTCTTTCATGATTATTTTTGTGAATGCTCTTTATCACGATAATGAATTATGAATTATTTTTACTTTTCTGTTCCTTTTTTTTTTTTTTTTTTTTTTTTGGTTTTTTGAGACAAGGTTTCTCTGTGGTTTTGGAGCCTGTCCTGGAACTAGCTCTTGTAGACCAGGCTGGTCTCGAACTCACAGAGATCCGCCTGCCTCTGCCTCCCGAGTGCTGGGATTAAAGGCGTGCGCCACCACCGCCCGGCTTTTTCTGTTCCTTTTTAAATGTAAATAAAATCACTTTAATTAGTTTACAATTAAACTAATTTGATCACACAGCAGGTTTAAGGAAGCCACTCAAACATCCCAGATTCTACGTCTGTGTGAACTGTATACAGTTATGATAAATTTTTTTATTTATTTTTGAGGCATGGCCTATTTATTTATTTATTTATTTATTTATTTATCCTCTGTGAAACAGCTCTAGATGTCCTGGAACTCACTCTGTAGACTAGACTGGATTTGAATTTACAGAAATCCATCTGCCTTTGCCTCCCAAGTACTGGGATTAAAGGCGTGTACCACCGCCTGACAGTTTGTTGGTTTTGAGATTTGGAGTCCTGGGATTATAGGAATTCACTTTGTTGGTTTTGAGACAGGTATATCACTTAGTGTAGGCTGGTCAGGAATTTGACTATGACTGAGAATGACACTGAATTACTGAAGCACTTACTAAAATCACGGACCTGAGTTTTTACAACTGCATTCCCCCTCCCTTCCCTACCTATAGAGAGATAAAAACCTTCCCTTATTTATGTTTTTAAAAACATCTAATTGTCTTGATAAAAGCCATGGCCTGTATATGCTAGGCAGTCATTCAAACACTGAACTATATGCCTAAGATCTTTTGAGTTGCCCAGACTGGCCTTGGAGCTTGTGTATATCTTGCAGGCTTCCAGTTTTGGTTTTCTTGCTTTAGTCTTTATAGAGTAGCTGGGATTGTAGATGTGTAAGACCATACCTGGACTACCAAGATTTTTCTTTTTTTAGTTTCTTTCAAGTATATGGGTTCTGCCTGATTGTATGTATGTACACTATGTCTGCCCTAGTCATAAGTTGTCATATCCTGGAACTGGAGTTAGAGATGGTAGTGGGCTGTCTGTGGGTGCTGGAAATTGACCTCAGGTCCTCTACAAGAGCATCACATACTCTTAATACCTAAGGGTTAAGGAGAGGACCAACACCTGAAAGTTGTCCCTGAACTCCACTTTCCTCTGTCCCCCCAAAAAACAAAAAACCACCACCACCACCAACAAAAACTATATCTTTGGTTAACCTCAGCTATGTAGCAAGGCCTTGGTTGTAGAAATACTAAGAAACAAAACCAATACAGGTTAATGACTGAATAAAAGTTCTGTAGACTATTATGTAAATAATCATACGAAGATAGTTAATCTCTTAAAAATTGTATTTTTAATTTTTTTTTTTTTTTTTAGGCAAACCGTTTGGGATCTAAAAATTACCTCCAAGTTTGCCTTCGAATAAGACCATTCACACAGTCAGAAAAAGAACATGAGACTGAGGTTTGTGTTGAATTTACTTAGATTTTAATATTTTGTTTTCATTCAATAAATGCTACTCTTATTATTGTGTGCCTGTTTTCTAGGGCTGTGTACAAGTTCTGGACTCACAAAATGTTCTGCTGAAAGATCCCCAAAGCATCCTTGGCCAGCTCAATGAGAAGGGCTCTGCACAGATGGCACAGAAATTCAGTTTTTCTAAGGTAAGTGAGTTCCCTGGGAAACGGATTTTGTGTGTGTGTGTGTGGGGGGGGGTTGTGTCTGTGTGGTGTGAGGGAGCTATGTCGTGGACATGTAAAGCTCATATTCTATCCCTTAAGAACACCCCAGTTCCCTCTCCTTGCTCTATTTCAAAGTCATAGTTTCTTTTTTCTTTTTCCTTTTTTCTTTTTTATTTATTTTTTTAAATAGGGCAAGACTTGACATGGGCTCAATTGTGTAATTGTGTACAGTAGAGTGCATGTTTTATGCTCATAGAACTTCAGTCTTCGGTGCTGAGATATATACCTTTTTACCCCTGAAGTTAAGCTAAGGTCTGTAAATATATAATTTGAAGTGAGTAAGTCACTGAATTGACCTTTTTATTCTAATTAAAAATATTTTTTAAAACTCATGAACAGTTGATTGACTGGGTGTGTGAGATTTTTTAATTATTGTTTTGATTACTTGTGTGTGCCTGCCATGCTGTGCATGTAGAAGACCTTGCAGGAGGCTTTCCTCCTCTTTCCACCATGTCGTTCTCAGGGATTTAAGTCAGGTAGTCAGCCTTGCTGGCAGGGACCTTTACCCACTGAGCCCTTGCCAGTTTGAAGTTTTTATCCTAAAAATTTATAAATACTGGTGGTAGAGATAAGGTACTTGTTTTGAATTAATATTTCAAAATAAATATTTAATAATTTTTCACATGATATTTAATAATTTTTAACATGAATTTTCTTAAAAGTCTTATCTTAAAAATGTTTCCTTAGGTTTTTGGACCTGAAACTTCCCAAAAAGAGTTCTTTCTGGGTTGCATTATGCAGCCAGTAAAAGACCTCTTGAAAGGACACAGTCGGCTGATCTTTACATATGGACTGACCAATTCTGGAAAAACGTATACATTTCAAGGTAAATATTGCTTATTTTGACTAGAAAAATAAGCCATTAATATTCATTCAGTATTTTCATAATTACATGTTATAGTTCCATCATCTAGTCCATAGTTTTTATTTTACTATTTTTTCATTAAAATATATAATCACATTATTTCTTCGTCCTCCAACTCCTTTTATATGACCTCTACTGTTCCTTCTCAAATTCACTGCCTCTTTATTATTAATATAGCCTTCTGAATCTGTTAACTATTGCATATATGTATATGTCTTTTTTTAAATTTTTTTATTTTATTTTTTTGACAAATGGTTTCTTTGTAGCTTTGGAGCCTGTCCTAGAACTAGCTCTTGTAGTTCGAATTCACAGTGATCCGCCTGGCTCTGCCTCCTGAGTGCTGGTATTAATGGTGTGCACCACCACCATCAGGCATATGTATATATTTTTAGGGCTTTAAAAAATTAATATTAAAAAGTATCAGAGCTTGAGGTGTTGGTGTAATCCCATCATTTAGGAGTCAGAGGCAGGATAGTCTGATCTACATAGTGAGTTCTACTCTAGCCAGAGTGACATGATGAGACCTTATCTCAGAGCGCAAAAACAAAATCAAAGTGTTGGTTTAATTATGCCATGCTTGTACATACATGTCATTATAATTTGTTCTTTTCATTTCCCCTTATTTCAGTTCTCCATTTCCCCAATCGTTCCTCTTCTGGTCTTCCTCCTTGCAAAATAGTCTTTCCATCTGGCTGCATATTGTATATATATACATACCCACATACACACACATATCTGTATATACATATTTATTATGTATAGAAAACACACACCCACACACCACGTTCCATAGACTGCTCTTTTTGCTTTCCCTTAGTATCGCTTCTCCTCTTCCTCCTTTAGTGATGTTCTTCCTCTGTCTTTCTCAGTTTAAATCTAGATTCTACATATGAGAGGAAATAGTTCCCCAACACACTGGTATTTTATTGCTTGGCAAGCACTTTCTTTTTTTTTTTTTTTTTTTGGTTTTGGTTTTTCGAGACAGGGTTTCTCTGTGGTTTTGGAGCCTGTCCTGGAACTAGCTCTTGTAGACCAGCTGGTCTCGAACTCACAGAGATCAGCTTGCCTCTGCCTCCCAAGTGCTGGGATTAAAGGCGTGCGCCACCACCGCCCTGCTTGGCAAGCACTTTCAAATTGTACTCTCTCCCCTATCCTGGCCAGCGGGACATGAATGGGGGTCCCTGATAAACCTGGAGGGGAGGAATGGAAGGGCAAGAGACACGAGAAATGACAGCAAGACAGGCTTTCTGATCAAGCTGAAAATTTTATTTTTTCTCATATAGCAAACAGGCAGGGGAGAAGGCAGGGTGTCAGGAAAGTCCAGTCTGTTGGAATTCAGGTCTGGAAGGTCTCTGGCTGAGAGAAAGAGATATTAACAAAGGAAATGCTAATTGCTTCTGAAGCCTGGAGCCTGCAGGTCTTGCAGGGAGACAAGATTTCCTAGGCCCAGAGCTTACCCTGCAGAGGTGACAGAGGTGAATATTTTATTTGTGAACTTAAGATGGCATAAACAAAATACAGGTCTTTGCTTCCGGCACTCCCTGAGCTGTATTATATTCTTTTCTTGTTCAAACTCTTCTTGAACACACAGGGAAAACTAGCTAGTCATCTTATCTTGCTATTCCTTCAGTTTTTTAAACATGTCAAATACATAACTGATAGTTTTTTTTTTTTTTTTTTTTTGCTTTCTTCAAGACAGGATTTCTCTGTGGTTTTGGAGCCTGTCCTGGAACTAGCTCTTGTAGACCAGGCTGGCTTTTAATTCAGATATATGTATAAAATTATTTTAGCTGGGCGGTGGTGGCGCACGCCTTTAATCCCAGCACTCGGGAGGCAGAGGCAGGCGGATCTCTGGGAGTTCAAGGCCAGCCTGGTCTACAAGAGCTAGTTCCGGGACAGGCTCCAAAGCCACAGAGAAACCCTCGAGGAAAATATTGTTAAGAATTAATATATATTCTAGAGAATTAAGCCTGGAATAAACATTTCATTTTGTAATTATGGGTGATAGGAATAAATATTAAGACTAGATCTGAATGTAAAATTTCAGGGTCTTGAATCAGAATATGTTGATAATAAAGACTAAAATGATAGAAAACTAATAATTCCTTAACTTCTTGCATTTTCCCTTTTTTAACTTTATTATTGGTATCAAAGGTGCTTTTTAAATTAAAAAACATTGCCCTTTTCCTGTCTTTTTATAGGCACAGAGGAAAACATTGGCATTCTTCCTAGAACACTGAATGTATTGTTTGATAGTCTTCAGGAACGACTTTATACGAAGATGAACTTCAAGCCACATAGATGTAGAGACTACTTAAGACTATCATCTGACCAAGAGAAAGAGGAAGGTGCTAACAAAACTGCGTTGCTGCGGCAAGTTAAAGAGGTACACCAGGATTTCAGTACAGAAAATAGCAAAATCATGGAAATTTTTTGAAAACTTTCATGATAATTTTAGCTTGTTTGTCTATGTTTGGTCATAGTGATTTTTTTTTTTTGAAAAAATATTTAAGGCAGCAAATGGCAATACTAAATAGAAATGTAAACTATAGTGGTCTTTTTTTGTTATAGAATTAGTATTATGCTTTTAAAATATTTATAAAACATTTCAAAATAATAAAAACGAAAAATTTTAAAAATAATTTAGGAAAGGAAAAGTGAATATTTGGGACAGTTTGATTTCTTGAGAGACTCCCTGTTTAGTTCAGCAGATCTCACCTTTGCAATCTTCCTGCCTTTGCCTCCTGAGTGCCAGATTTACTGAGTGTACCTCATACCTGTCACATGCAGAGGGTTTCTGTCTCTGAATGGATATACAAAGTCATATGTAGCTACTTTCACATTTTGATTTTTCTGATACTGGTTAGATCCAGGTCTCATGTATGCTAGGCAAGCACTCTCATTGACCTACATTTTTGCTCCCTCTTTGTTATATATAGATTACAGTTTTTTTTTTCTTTTAATCAGTAGTGAAATCTTATTCTTTTTAAAATAACCTAATTTCTCACTAAACATCAAAATACCAAATAATCCAATTAAAAAATGGGGTACAGATCCAAACAGTTCTCAACAGAAGACTCTCAAATGATCGAAATACACTTAAAGAATTGTTCAACATCCGTAGTCATCAGTGAAATGCAAATCGAAGTGACTCTGAGGTAACATTTTACACCTGTCAGGATGGCTAAGATCAAAACACTAATGACAGCTTATATTGGAGAGGATGTAGAGAAAGGGAATAGTTTTACTGCTGGTGGGAGTGCAAATTGGTACAGCTACTTTGGAAATCAGTATGGTAGTTTCTCTCAAAATCTACTTCAGGACCCAGCTATACCACTCTTAGACATATAACCAAAGGGTTCTCAATCATACCACAAGGACACTTGCTCAGCTATGTTCCTAGCCGTATTATTCAGGCAGAGGCAGGTGGATCTCTGTGAGTTCGAGGCCAGCCTGGTCTACAAGAGCTAGTTCCGGGACAGGCACCAAAGCTACAGAGAAACCCTGTCTCGAAAAAACCAAAAACAACAACAACAACAAAAAAAACCCCACAATAGCCTGGAAAAAACCTAATGCCCCTCAGCTAAAGAAAGGATGGCGAAAATGTGGTACATTTGCACAATGGAGTACTGTTGTAGGAGGCTGCTTGTTTGTTTCCTGGCCGCCCAGACTCCCGAAATAACCACACAGAAACTGTCTTAATTAAATCACTGCTTGGCCTATTAGCTCTAGCTTCTTATTGGCTAGCTCTTACATCTTAATTTAACCCATTTCTATCAGTCTGTGTATCACCATGTGGCTGTTGCTTACCAGCAAGGTTCTGTCTTTGCCTTCTGGAGAAGGTACGTGGCTTCTCCTGACGCCTCCTTCTTTCTTCCAGCATTCAGTTTAGTTTTTTCTGCCTAGCTCTATGCTGCCAAGGCAGTTTATTTAGTCATTGACCAATAAATGCAGCACATACATTTAGACCTCCCACACCAGAGTACTACTCAACTGTAAAAAACAATGACCTCATAAAATTTGTAGGCAAATGGATGGGACTAGGAAAAAAAAATCATCCTGAGTGAGGTAACCCAGACCCAGAAAGACAAACACAGTATGTACTCAGTCATAAGTGGATACTAGGAATAACATACAGGATAACCAACTTACAAATCCGCAGTCCCAGAGAGGCTAGAGAATAAGGAGGGCCCAAAGAGGGATGGATGGATGGATTTCCCTGGGATTGGGAATTAGAAGAGATCTTCTGGGTTAACCAGGGGCTGGGAGTAGAGGCGGTGGGGGAGATGGGAGTTTGAGGGAGCTGTTGGGCAAGCAGTTGGACTGGCTGGGCACTGGAGGCAGGTTGGGGTGGGAATAAAGAAAGACATTTGATGTGGGTGGGTATTTTGGGATTAGGGAGAAACCTGTTGCCAGGGAAACTCCCAGGAATCCACAAGAATGATCCCAGCTAAGACTTCTAGCAACAGTAGAGAGGGTGAGTGAACTAGCCATCTACTATAATCAGATTGGTGACTACTTTAAGTGTCATCAGAGAGCCTTCATCCAGTAACTGAAGCAGATCCACAGACAAGCACTGGGCCAAGTTTCAGGAGTCCTGAAGAAAGGGAGAAGGGATTGTAGTAGCCAGGGGTAGGTCTTGTTAGTTAGTGGCCAGTCAACTTCTGTATTAAACCAATCACAGTGATATATATATATATATTCACACTCTTGGTAAGCTAAATCATTGGTGTCTATTAGCAGTTAGGTCAGTGTGTTTTACTTACTTCCTTTAAAAATAAATCAGCTTGAAAAACTAATTGTATATTGTTGAACTTATTATAAGCAGTGCTTTGCTTCAGTGAGGGAATGTTCTATTTCAGGTGTATTTCCTGTTACTTTCTCCAGACAGAGTTTAACAGTGGGTACTTTTTTTCCTTCTGTGGACACAGTTTCACTATGTAGTCTTGGCTAGTCCTCTACTCTCAGTCTTCCTGCCTTAGCTCCCTGGTGCTGGGGTCACAAGCATGTGCCCCAACCCTTGGCCCTGGGAGCTATTTACTAGTCTGCAGATAGTCACTTAACAATGGTCTCAACTCAGCTTTAGTTTGTTTCTTTATAAATGAGATGATTAGGGCATCTTAGAATTTTTTTCTCTGAGTTTTCAGGTGTCATTTGCCATTTGATTTATTCTTTTTGTTTTTAAGAACTCATTTGTTAAAATGTAAGTCATAAGGGCTGTAGATTTAGTGTGGTTGGTAGAATTCTAGCATATATAAAACACTCAGTTCAGTCAAGCAAAACACAAAAAAGCTATATGCATTAATAGCTTATAAGTTTTCCAAACTGTTGTTCACTTTCTTGTTTATTTTGCTTTTCTTTAAATATGTACACACATACACACAAAGTTTTTATGTGTTTGCATATGTGAGAATGCAAGTATATGGTGCCCAGGTAAAAGGTTGGAGGTCAAAGGACAATTTGGGAAAGTTTATTGTTTCTTCTGTTGGTTTTGGGGACCAAAATCAGAGCATCAGGTTTACGTGGCAAGCACTGTACCTGTTGAGCCATCTCGCTGGCCTCTATTTGTTTTTTAATATTCAGTTTAGGAGCCGGGCGATGGTGGCGCACGCCTTTAATCCCAGCACTCGGGAGGCAGAGGCAGGCGGATCTCTGTGAGTTCGAGACCAGCCTGGTCTACAGAGCTAGTTCCAGGACAGGCTCCAAAGCCACAGAGAAACCCTGTTTCGAAAAACCAAAAAAAACAAACAAACAAAAAAAAAATATTCAGTTTAGTATGTAATTTTTATTAATGTACTGTGATCTAGCCATGTTTCCGATGTTTAGGTCATATGGTATTGCCATTGTGGAGACTATTATAGTTAAGTACTTCTGGGTGGTTTATAAAGTTATAATTAGTCCATGGTTCTGCAGCCAGGAATTTTTTAAAAGTTAAATATATGCATGTGTGCTTGTGCATGTGTGTCTGTATGTGTCCATCAGTATGTCTGTTTGTCGAAGTTGTAGGAAAACTTAAGTCTGTTTTCTCCGCTATTTGGGTTAGGTTCTTAGGCTTAGCAGCAAGTGCTTATACCCTCTGAACCATTTTACTGACCTTGAAGACAGGAAGTTGTAAGATCAAAATTTTCAGCTGGTGAGGGATTTCTTGTTGGTAAGGAGGTAGTACAGAGTTTCAAGGTGATCCAGGGCATCACATGGCATGTGGGGTGTACAAGAGCAAAGGTATAGAGCCAAACAGGCTTTTTTAGAACATCAGTTCCTGAAGTAACTCATTAATTCACTGATTAATGGATGAATTAATCCACGAGGTCAAAGCAGTTGTGATCTAATCACCTCCTTTTTCCCCCTCTAAATTGAGACAGGGTTCTCACTGCAGCTCTAGCTTGGAACTTACTATGTAGACCAGGCAGCCTTGCCTTGAACTCTACCTGTCAGTATTGAAAGTAAAGGAGCCAATCACTGAGCCAGGCCTATCACCCCTTAATAATTCTCAGTGGTGTTATATTTCAACATAAACTTTATTGGGAACATTCAAACCATAATACACTGACAAATAGAAAAATACATAGTGTGCTATGGAGGGATGCTATTTTATGTAAGATAGTACCATTTTAGTTTTAAAGAATTTTAAAATGAGTTTACCATCTAACCTGAGTTTTATGTTTTCAGATTTTATTTTTTTAAGATTTATTTATTTATTATGTATACAGTATTCTCAGTACTCTGCCTGCAGGCCAGAAGAGGGCACCAAATCTCATTACATATAGTTGTGAGCCACTGTGTGGTTGCTGGGAATTGAACTCAGGACCTTTGGAAGAGCAGGCAGTGCTCTTAATCACTGAGCCATCTCTCCAGCCCCTGTTTTCAGATATTTTTACTGTTAAAAATATAAAAGGTATTAATTTGTTTTAATTATTACTTTCAAAATATTAATGATTTTCCTCATTAAGACTTTGAGAAGAACAGTCATGTACTGGGTCTGGTAGCATGTGCTGTAGTTCCAAATTATTCCATATTCTGGGGCAGGAGGATTTCTTAAGTCCAGGTATTTGGTGCCAGCCTTGAAAACATGAGATTCTCTTTCACTTCAATCTTTTTAAAGACTTTTGTTTTTTATTTTATGTATTAGTGCTATATGTATGCGTGTATGTATGTATGTATGTATGGTATGTATGTATGTATGTATGTATGTATGTATGTATGTATGTATGTATAACATGTCCTTGCCTGGTGCCCACACAGGCCAGTATCAGTGGGGTACTCAGCCATGAATGAAGCATCTATATCACACCTCCCTCTCCAAGGCCCAGGACCTGCTTTGGAAGAGGGAACAGAAAGACTGTAAGAGCCAAAGTTTGTAGAGACCAGAATGACACAGTGTCTCGTGGATATGACAGGATCTCTCTATTCTTGAATTCACATCATTTGTGGTGGCCTGGACAATATTAATTTAGTGCTACTGCTAGCATGAGTGGGAAAGGGAATTCATGAGCCTCCAGCCCTAACTTGGGAACTGTGGAAAATTGATGTCTTTAGGGGAAGGAAAGTCAGCTTTCATTAAGGGTGGGGTTCCTGGCCAGTCAATCATGCTTAATTGGATGGCCCTACGTCCAAAAGGATATGGATAGCACAATTGGAGTTGAAAGAAATAAAACCACATTTACGGGCTGGAGATGTGGTCCCTTTGTTAGTGTTTGTCTAGCATCCACATAGCTCTAGATTCATGCCCTAGCACTGCATACAACTAGAACGTAGCACATCCCTGTAATTCTGGCAGCTCGGAGGTATAAGCAGGCACATCAGAATTTCAAGGACATCCTATGCTGTGTCCTTAGGATAGGATGTAGCAACTTTGAAGCAAGCCTGGGCTTCATCTTCGTAAGTCTTGCCCCTCCCCCCCATGCGCCAAATTAGTGTGTCTAGAGAGATGGCTCAGGGTAAGAGTACTTGCTGCTCTCGCAGAGGATCTGAGGTTCAATTCCCAGCATCCACGTGGTGCTCACAAACCACCTATAACTCTAGTTCCAGATTTGAGATCTCTTCTGATATCCTGGGGCACCAGGCATACACATTGTGTACATACATTAAGCTCAGGGAAAACATTTGTACACAGAAAAAAAATAAATCTTAAATATCAGAAACCAAATTTTAAATAATAATATATATAATTAATATAATATAATAATATAGTAATATTAACTATAAGTGATTCGCATTTGGTTGGCTGAGGTTGGAAGGTTGTATGTTTCAGGTCAACCATAGCAAAACCCTGTTTTGAAAAATGAAAGATGGAACTTGAGAGATGGCTCAGCAATTAAGAATGATTGATTTTGTAGAATAGCCCTAGTTCCAGGAAAATTCTGTTACTGTATTTTGTAAGCCCTCTTCTGTTATTGTATTCAGTGTACAAACTCGTGTACACACATCTGCGCATAATTTTAAAAATTTCAAGATGAAAGAGGGAAGGTTTATTTGATATGTGGACTCTAAAGTATGGTCTCATAAAATGGTATTTTAGCAAATTATGAAGGTCTGTGCGTAATTGCATAATTCATAAAGAAAAATAAAATCATTGGTTAATTCTTAAATGAATTATCTACTTGAAAACGATACTAATCTATGAAAATCTAAACATGAAGGTGTTCTCTTCATGCTTTGCTTGTGAAATATTTATAGAAGGCAGTTGGCCCTACCATGTCAACCAGTTCATTTTTTTGTTATATATTTTATGAAAGTAATTAGAATGAAATATATAAAGATGTTCTTTTAGTATTACTTTTTACAGGCAAAATTTTGTTAATAGCCATCTGTTTACTAGTAAAGGAATAGTTAAGTCATTTTATGTCTGTGTTAAACATGTATCACTTTTATTTTTTTGGTTTTTCGAGACAGGGTTTCGTTGTAGTTTTAGAAGCCTGTCCTGCTGTCCTGGAGCTAGCTCTTGTAGACTAGGCTGGCCTTGAACTCACAGAGATTCACCTGCTTCTGCCTCCCAAGTGCTGGGATTAAAGGCATGCACTACCACCGCCCAGCTTATTTATCACATTTTTATAAGTAATCTTTACACATCGAAGCAACTTATCTTAATTAAATGTAGGGAAAATAAATAAATGAGCATACTTATATATATTTGCAGATATTTCTGGTTGTCATATATAATACAAGATATTCTTATTTGATACTTTGCCAAATTTCTTATGAGATTCTATTGTTCAATTAGGAAGTAAGCTATAAGCAGGAATCGTTGAATTATGTAGTTGAAAGATTATAATTAGTTGGTGGTTTAGTTGGATAGGTAATTAATATCTCAGTTATTTAACTTTAACAAAAATGCTTTAAAACTCTTTCTTTTCTAGGTTACCATACATAATGACAGTTATGACATTCTTTGTGGTAAGGATTCTTTTCTCACCTTGTTAATTTGCTCATCATGAAATATATTTGGCAGGTTTTAATATCAAAATCTCTCCTAGTGTTAATTTTTGATGATGTGGTTTCTACAAAGTGTTAGAAAGCTATATGAACTATGAGTAACTGCAAAGTTTCATTTGAGTTCAGTATCACAGATGTATTCCTTGACTCTAATATTGAATTTGTGAATTGTTCCTATTTTTCTTTGTCTTTTGCATTAATTTGTATTTGATTCCTTCAAAATAAAAAGGTAAGATTAAAAGAAACTAAACTTTGCCACAAATAGTTGTTCCTTTCCTCCCTAAAATGTTTTAATGTAGATGGTAAAGAAATGAAAGAGTCTAGGTGTTATATTAAATTCTATATATTTTTTTAAGTCAGGGTCTTATTTCATGCTTTTTTTTTTTTTTGTTATAGGAAGTTTAACAAACTCTTTGACTATCCCAGAATTTGAAGAATCCATGAACAATTGTGACCAATCTAGCCTGAATGTGGACAATATAAAATATTCTGTGTGGGTTTCCTTTTTTGAGATTTACAATGAAAGTATTTATGATTTGTTTGTTCCTGTATCATCTAAATTCCAAAAGAGAAAGATGCTACGCCTTTCCCAAGATGTAAAGGGCTATTCTTTTATTAAAGGTACACCAGCGAACACTGTTTTAATTTTATTGTTTCACAGTTCACTTCTAATTTTGTGATAGCTATAGGCAACAGAAATGAAATATTTTTTATCCATTTTTAACATCAAGAAAATGAGTTTGTGCTTTGGAAATATTTTTTATGTTTATTATAATTGAGTAGAGGGGGTCTGGTTTGATACTGTTTGCTTGAATGTTAATTACATTCTTGGTGTAAATGCAGGTTGTTCCAATACTTATTATTCTACTTTGTATTTGGAACTTTAAAATATTACTAGTCTAACATGTGAGCTTACATAACTTAAATATAAATGTCTTGCCTTATGTTTACATGTCTTGTGGAGTAAGCAGTAGCTTAGTTGACTCTCTAGGATGGGTGACCAACAGAAAGATTTTATATGGTACTAGGAAAATACTTTGCAATGATTATACTGTAGCACAAATGTTACATTTTTATAAACTAGTGCATATCTTCTTTATTAAAGATCTGCAGTGGATACAGGTATCTGATTCTAAAGAAGCATACAGACTTTTAAAACTAGGAGTGAAGCATCAGAGTGTTGCCTTCACAAAACTGAACAATGCTTCTAGTAGAAGGTAAGTAGTGGACCCTCAGGGACAATCCTAGGCAAGGATAGTACTCTGTGCAAATGTAGTAGCTGATTTTAGGTAGATGTGGCCAGTAGGTTCTCAGAGATGTTCTGTGAATTCGTAGGCATGATAAAAAGGACTAGACAGTTATTTGAACAGTAGGTTTCCCAATTTGCAGGATGTTTTTGAGGTATTATTTTTACTCTTCCTTTATGTCAGTGCCCTGGATTATTTTCCCAGCTACTTAAAGTCGTCTTTCTCTCTATCTTTCCCTGGCATATGTACTTTTTGAAAAATTATTCGGGTCATACTCTCAAATTGTTAAGGAAGAATGTGATGAGTGGGATTGGGGTTAGAGACAGAACAAGCTTTGGCAGGGAGATGCTTAAAGTACTTTGTCTTAAGGAGGAAAGGTGAGATGTTGTGGGGTGGTATTGTGATCTACAGCAGCCTGTGTATAGGCAGATTTATGTTTTGCATTTATATTTTCAAAAACTATATCTGTTCACCACAACGTTCTCACGAATAGTATGATCTCTGCAAGAAAATTCTTGTTTTCCCCCCCAAAGTCATGGAGATTGACCCCAGGATCTCATGTGTGCTAGCCAGGTACTCTACTCCTGACTTATATCCATCTCCAACCATTTTTTTACTTTTTATTTTTTAAACAGGGTCTCACTTAGTAGCCCAGGCTGGCCTTGAACTTTAGATCTTTTTGCTTTCTTCTGACGAATAGCTGCATACTGAGTCGTTAAAACACATGATTTTATTAATAGAAATGGAGTCCTAAAAGTGGAAGGTTTGAGGGATTTGGGGTTTGGCAAGTGATACAGTGACACTAGACAATTGGACAAGTGTAGGTGACAGTGCAGTAGAGGGCTGGCATATCTGGCAGCTAGTTGTAAAATGTATCCCTGGTAGATGATAGATTAAACTTGTGTAAAGAAGCCGGTCCATTTAGTGCTTGTCTCCTGTAGAATGCATGCATTGGAGTGGAGTGATAATACTTGGTCTTTGTTTCTTCTTTTAGTCACAGCATATTTACTATTAGAATATTGCAGATAGAAGATTCTGAAATGCCTCGTGTAACTCGAGTTAGTGAGTAAGTTGAACATTCTTTAAATTGTAGTTATTTTGAATCATTTTGAAAAATTTTATAGTAACCTTTTTTTGGGGTTTGATTTAGATTGTCTTTATGTGATCTCGCTGGTTCAGAACGAAGCATGAAGACACAAAATGAAGGTGAAAGGTTAAGAGAGGCTGGAAATATCAACACTTCCTTATTGACTCTGGGAAAGTGTATCAATGTTTTGAAGAACAGTGAAAAGTCAAAGTAAGTGTCATTAGTATAAATATCAAACTCTTTAAATTTTAAACTTTGCTTTTTTTAGAAAGTACTTTCTGAAAACCTGTTTCTTACACAGTGTCTGTAATGATTATATTCTTTTTTTTTTTTTTTTTTTTTTTTTTTTTGTGGTTTTTCGAGACAGGGTTTCTCTGTAGCTACGGAGCCTGTCCTGGAACTAGCTCTTGTAGACCAGGCTGGCCTCAAACTCAAAAAGATCCGCCTGTCTCTGCCTCCTGAGTGCTGGGATTAAAGGCGTGCGCCACCACCGCCCGGCCTGTAATGATTATTTTCTACAGCAGGTATACACTGATGCTTTAGAAAACATGTCTCTGTGATGTTGACTCAGCCAGCATCTCAAGCTTCTTTGTGTGTGTCCTTGAGACAAGGTCTCCTGTAGCCCGGGCTAGCCTTGAACTCAGTGTGCACTGAGGATGACCCTCAACATGTGGTCCTTCTGCTTTTATTTCTCACGTGGAATTCCAGATTTGTACCACTACATGTGCTTTAGAGTAAACTCAGAGCCTTGTGTGTGCGAGCTAGGTAGCCACTCTGTTAGCCGAGCTACACCCCAGTCTGTAACCACTTTATTTTTAAGTGATAGATTGTATGCATTCTTGTAGATGTGACAGTTTACAGCATATCTTTTTAAGCTCATTAAATGATAGATTAATTAGCCTTCACAACTTTAGTCAAGGTATTTTATGATGTGTGCCATAGAATTATAGGGAGTACCGTTCAGTTAGTTGTGGCTTTTACATTTTGCCTTGTAGATTATTGCATTATTCTTAGCAGTATTTCTTAAAATAGAAAGACTATTATAAGGATAAGTAACTAAACAAATTTTATTAGCAGCCCAACTAAAGTATTTGTTTCTTTAGTACTGGGAGTCAATTTTGGGGCCCGGCACATGCTAGGCAGAGAACTAATGCTGAGCCATATTTCTAATCCTACATGAAATTTATTCTAACTTGCCATGTTTTCAAATTTTCTCATAGGTTTCAACAGCATGTGCCTTTCCGGGAAAGTAAACTGACCCACTATTTCCAAAGTTTTTTCAATGGCAAAGGGAAAATATGTATGATCATCAATATTAGTCAGTGTTGTTCTGCGTATGATGAAACACTCAATGTATTGAAGTTCTCAACCATCGCTCAAAAGGTAAATGTATTTGGATTGGTGCTAAGCTTATGAACATCTCATAGACTATTAGCCACTTTCCTTGAAAGAGCAAGTGTTTGGGTTTTGTTTTGTTTACTTTGCCTTTTAGTTTTTGAGATAGGCTCTCTGTAGCCCAGCCTGGCCTTGCAGTTGCAGCATCCCCCTGCCTTTGCTTTTTCAGTGTGAAACTACAAGTGTGTGCTACTGTGCCTGAGTAATGGTTCTGTGAAATAAGTAATTTTTTTTTTTTTTTTTTGGTTTTTCGAGACAGGGTTTCTCTGTGGTTTTGGAGCCTGTCCTGGAACTAGCTCTTGTAGACCAGGCTGGTCTCGAACTCACAGAGATCCACCTGCCTCTGCCTCCCGAGTGCTGGGATTAAAGGCATGCGCCACCACCGCCCGGCATAAGTAATGTTTTGTATGTTACTCTAAGCCTAGGAAATATTTGAAGATAAAATTATAATACTTTAACTAACTAGAAAGACATAGAAAAAATTTAATGTTGTCCCTAAAGGAGTAAAATGACATTTAATACTAAATATTGATTATAAGCATAAATTATAGATCATAGTAATTTTGGAATGAATTGTCCACTCTACTGTTCATCTGACTTAGGAGTGATGGTCTTCAGAAAGCCTTTGCTATAGACGGTTTAAAGAATATAGGAAGGCACGTTGACCTGTAGATTGCATGCAAAGTAGACTTTTCTTCCCAGAAAGTTCATTTAGTAATTCCTTTTGTTAGATGTTTGTTTGCATAGAAAGAGAGAGAGGTGAGGTCACTGGTTGCATCTCCGATCACTTAGGTTCTTACCTTAATATCTGGCTCCCAAGTTTTTATTGATAAAGAATAATCAGATAACTGGTACAACTTGCCTAATTTATTTGTTTATTGGTTTATTGGTTTTTCGAGACTGGGTTTCTCTGTAGCTTTTGGAGCCTGTCCTGGCACTTGCTCTGTAGACCAGATTGGCCTCGAACTCACAGAGATCCACCTGCCTCTGCCTCCCGAGTGCTGGGATTAAAGGCATGCGCCATCACCACCCAGCCAATTTTACTAATTTATAAAGTTGTTTTTATTTGGTTGGGTGAAGTGGTGCCTATAACCCCAGCATTTGGAGGCAGAGAGGCAGGTGGTCTCTTAAGTTCTGGGCAGACTGGTGCTAAACAGAGAGAACCTGTCTCAAACAATTACTTTAGAGAAAACGTTCTTGTCTTTCCACTTGTAAACGCCACATTGGATATTTTAACAGGTGTATGTCCCAGATGCTTTAAGTTCTTCTCAAGAGAAATCTTTTGAGTCCATCAAATCTTCTCAAGATGTATCAGTAGACAATAATTTGGATAGTAAAATACTAAATGTTAAAAGAACCACTGTTTCATGGGAAAATAGTCTAGAAGATCTGGTTGAAAATGAAGATTTGGTTGAGGATTTAGAAAAAAGTGAAGAAACACAGAACACGGAAACTGAACTTACTGATGAAGATATAGATAAAACGCTAGAGGAATATAGAATCTTCAAAAGTAACCAGAACGAGGTATGTGTTAAGATCTCTGTGCTTGGCTATTTTTTTCTGAAATTAGGCTTCATTCTTGAGACTCTCTTTTTGTGTATGTGTGTGATCATTTGATTGTGTGCATGTAGAGATCAGATCAATATCAAATGTGTGGGGGGGGGTCAGAGAAATCTTTGTGGAGTAGATTCTTTACTTCCTGGGATCTGCCAGTCTCCCCACCACTGCTGGAATTTACATATGTGTGCTGTGCTTAGCTTCTTATGTGGGTGCCTGGAACTTTTAATTCAAAATGAGTATATGAGGCTATTTTACAAATAAGTATTTCAGCCTACCCCTCTGTTTTGGATTTTGAGATAGGGTCTTGCTCTGGGGCCCTGGTTGGCTTAGAGCAGGCATTGTTGCCCACTCTGGCCCCAGAACTGCCATCATCCTCTTGTTCCTATCTCCCGTGTGAAGATGTTACAGGTGCACTCAACCACACTCAGTTTTTCTTCCTAAGTAGCGCTGGAATTGAACTCCAGGTTTTACATCTGCTAGTTAAGTGCTGTACTGAGCGTATGCACAGCATATGTTTGGAAAGAGTGGGTGTGTGTCATCACATACATGTGTAAGTCAGAAGACGACTCACGACAGTCAGCCCTCTTCTTCCAGCATGGGGGTTCTAGAGGCTGGGCTCAGGTTGTCAGGCTTGTCACCAAACACCTTTACCTACCGAGCCATCTTGATTAACCTCAGGGATTCTGTTTCTTCGAAAACATCTTGCTAAGTACATAAAGTTTAATAATTTTTGGGAGGATTGTATTCAGATACAGTTCATGCATTAAATTGTGTTCATTCTAAACTTTGGATCATGAGCTGTTCCTCTACTATATATAGAGTCCTCATACCCTTGTCTTAGGAACAGGGCTTTTGTAGTAAACTGTAACCTGATTAGCTGTGTTTCTGGGTGTAATTTAATGTGTTGGCATAATTTATGTCATAGTGCTTGCATGTAGATGAATGATGTATTAAATTAAATGTTCTCATTTGAATAATTAGCATCATTGTCCTAGAAAGCTCTCATGTTGGGACGTAGTGAGAGTTTAAGATGCCATTTACCATGTGATCAGACCTTATTTTCTTTCTCTTTTTTTAAAATACTGTATTCTTGAGAATAGCTAGATCATTTCCAAGGCATTGCTATTCTTACACATTTTTTTTTTTTAGTGTGTATAAATAAATATATCTGTGACTTCAGGAGTTAACAGGCAGGTATGAGTTGCCTGGCATGGATGCTGGGAATTGAATTCAGGTCCTCTGGAAAAGAAGCGTGTTCTTAACTGTTTGAACTGTCTTTCCAGCCTTAGACCTTGTTTTCTCTGTAATAGTCTTCCTCAGTGATGACATGCCTGTTGATAGTCTTATTTTAGCTTATCTTGTTGTGTCATAGTTGGCTTGTTATTAAAGTTTCTGATTCTAGTGGGGGAGGGCGGAAAGTCTAAAAATTAAGGAAAAGGATTTAATGGTGTAGCTTACTGAAGGCAATAGTAGATATTTTCAAGAAAAAAATTTACCAATATTTTGTTAAATACCTTTTAAAAAATTGGTATGGAGCTTTGCACGTGCTAGGCACACTCTAGCCCTGGGATACGTCCTCAGTGCTAATACTTGATTTTCAAAAATAGAAATGAGGCTTCCTACCCTTGGATCAATTTGAAGTATACTACCTTTTTACTCAGTGAACATAAACTACATTTTAATTAGATAGATACCTTAAAATTATAATAAAATTTGTTGATAGCGTGTTTATTTATACTTAGAATTTTTTTAGTTAGAATAGCCATCAAGGATTTTTTTTTTAAAAAAAATCAAGACATTATTTGATGTTAAAAAACAGTAAGAATAAGTTATTGGGATAGTAAGGAGAGAGTTCATTTGATAAGTAGTTGCTACCTGAGCGTGAGTAACTGAGTTATCTTCAGAATCAGTAAAAAAAAAAAAAAAAAGCCTAGCATGGTGGTACATCTTGTAATCCCAGTTCCAGGGAGGGGAAGACAAGTGGATCTTTGTGTTTTGTTGGGTAGCCAGTTTAGCCTAATAGGTGAATCCCAGGTGAATGGAAACAGAGTGGATAGCATTTTAGAAGAAATGTTACCCGTGTGAGTATATGTCTACATATATATACATACATATATGTATAGTAAAAAGCCTAAGACAACAAAATTATCTGTTTCTTAGGTATTTTGGAAGGTCGACATTTGTAGCAGTTTCTATGCTCTGTACCATATGAGGGGTTCAGATTTTGATAGAATACTGTGTAGAGTTTGTGTCATTATGAGTGTGTGTGTGTGTGTGTGTGTGCGCACACACACACACACATGCACACATGATTGTAATATGTGTGAGTCTGAGCTTGTGCTACAGTGAATCATATATCTCTTTCTCTAACAGAATACTTTTTCTATTTTTATGCACAGTCTCACTCTGTAGCCTGGATTTTGCAGAGATCCACCTGCCCTTTCTTTCTGATTTGTGCTGTTAAAATCTTGGAGTATTCACTGGGCCCATGCCCAGTGAATAGGACACGATTATAATAGACTAAACTTTAAAGCTATCTTTGAACAGTCTATATTTCTCTTGGAACTTACCCTTTTCTGTAAAGTATATGTTCTTATTTTAGAAACTGTTGGATTTAATAGAAGACTTGAAAAAAAGACTAATACATGAAAAAAAGGAAAAGTTAACATTGGAACTTAAAATTCGAGAAGAAGTTACACAGGAATTCACTCAGTATTGGACTCAACGGGAAGCAGATTTTAAGTAAGTTATTTCTTCATGAGCTAGTAAGAATTGAGATTTATTCATTTGTTTATTTTATAGCCATTTCTTAATTTATATTAGGTGACTTTTGAATGTGATGGCTTCTTTATACAGACAGTTGTTACACTTGAGCATTTAAATTGCTTTCTTAATAGAATTTATGTTTTAAAGGGAGACACTTCTTCAGGAACGAGAGACATTAGAAGAAAATGCTGAGCGTCGCCTGGCAATCTTCAAAGATCTGGTTGGAAAATGTGACACCCAAGATGAACCAACAAATACAACTTGTGCCATGAAAGTTGGAACTGAAGTATGTTACTGAAAATATTAAAAAATCAGTGAAGTTTTTGGTACCAGGATTTAATACCCCACATCAGTGATGAGAAATGTTAGAAATCATGGCTAAAATTAAAACAGTACTATTTGCCTTTATTGTAATGAAGCATGTATTATTGGAAATACATAGATAAATAGGTGGTGTTTTGGGTTTGTATTTCTGAGACAGTGCCTCACTATATAACCCAAGCTGGTCTGGAACTCCAGTCTTCTTTCCGTGGCTTCCTTAGCACCTTAGTACTGAGATGACAGGTGTGTGTCATCTTGCTAGACACAAATAGTTTAATCAACTTTCATTTTTGGAAAAGCTTTGTGTGTGAGTGTGTATGTGTGTGTGTGTGGCATTTGTTTCCATTTCTTTTTTCTTTTTTTTTTTTTTTGAGTCATTGCTTGTAGGCTGTGACAGTCATTTTTGTTGGATTACAGAATACCCCTTTCAGAAATGTCTTAAAATTTGTGAAGAAAAAGATATAAAGGGTCACTCACTTAATTGTTTTGATCAGAACAGAAACTTTTTTTTTTTTTTTTGGTTTTTCGAGACAGGGTTTCTCTGTGGTTTTGGAGCCTGTCCTGGAACTAGCTCTTGTAGACCAGGCTGGTCTCGAACTCACAGAGATCCGCCTGCCTCTGCCTCCCGAGTGCTGGGATTAAAGGCGTGCGCCACCACCGCCCGGCTAGAAACATTTATTTATATATAGAAAGGCTTGCCTTTGTTGAAAAAGTACTATGGGGTTGCCTCAAGGAAAGTTGATTCATTTTTGCTGCTCCCACTGAAGCTGAGAGGGATTTTTGGAGAGATTGTTTTGGTTTTCTCTGGGGATACATGCTTTGTTCTTCAGCCACTGGATACAGTAATCTAGGACAGAGATCTCCAGACTCTCAAGGGCATTCCATCACGTTGTAACGTGTTCTTGGTTTGTGATGTGGTCTTCTGCGTGAGAACAGAGACTAATTTCTGGGGTTACTGTAAAATACCATGTAAGAATCAATATGTGATTGAAGGTATACTTGAACTAGGTAATCAAAATTGTTCTGTAATAACTTATAGTAAGATTTGTGATATACTCCTAAGGAAATAAACTTCATGTTATATATTTTAGAAAGTGAATACTAAAACACAAATTTTGAGAATTTGGGGGTTTCATGTAACTTAAAGAATTTTAAGTTGTGAGTTTTTGCTGTTTGAAAACTGTCTAAGGTATTACCACATAAGATGAATCCACTGTTAATGGTAGATGTGTGGTTTCTGCTATTTTTAGGAAGCTCGTAATTATGTAGGAGTTGAAGATATTATTGATTCTCTTCAAGATGATGTCACTGATATTAAGAAACAGGCTGAACTTGCTCATTTATATATTACATCTCTTGCTGATCCCCAGGAAGCTATTGCTTGTTTGCAGCTAAAATTTAATCAAGTTAAAGAGGAATTAGCCCAAACTAAAGAAGAATTAGTTAAAGCCCAAGAAGAGCTAAAAAGTAGAAGGAATGGTAAGTGTATGTGTTTTACCCTTATTTGGGTTTTACAAATACATTAAAAAGTGGAGTATAGAGATTTCTGCAACTTTTTTTTTTTAACCTTTGTGATTAGAAAATGTTTTAAGCTATATAAAAAATCTTAACATTTTTACCATTTGTATGGTGATTTACTACAAAAAATATATAAATATATGTGTGTATGTGTACATATATATATATATATATGTGTGTGTGTGTGTGTGTTTGTTTTGTTTTTGCTTGTTGAGACAGGGTTTCTCTGTATAACAGCCCTAGCTGTCCTGAAACTCACTTTGTAGACCACACTGGCCTCTAACTCACAGAAGTCTGCCTGCCTTTGTCTCCTGAGTGCTGGGATTAAAGGTGTGTGCCACCAGTCCTGGCCTAAAAATAGTTTTTAGCGCTGACAGATAAAGACCCGAGTTTGATACCCAGGCCCTATACAATCAAACTTTGTGTGGTGGCATGTGTTTGTAATTCCACTGCTGGGGATGTGGACAGAGACAGGCCCTTGGAACTTGTGAGTCGCCGGCCTAACGTAATTGAGGGTAAATCTCAGAGACTGTCTATAAAAGAACAAGGTGGACAATGCCTAAGGATATACACTCAAGGCTGATTTCTGCTTTATTCAAGTATACAGATATACCTGACCCACATGTGTGTGTGCACATGTGCGTACGTGCACACACAAATAAAAACAACTAAATAGTTTTAAAACATGTATTAGTTTTTATGTCAGTATTTTTAGAGACGACCTCCCAAAATGAGAGCAAACAAGCAGAAAATCAACCCAGAACTAAAGCAAGAGTCTTAATTTATAGGAAATCTTAAAGACCAATCGTAAAGGAGTTAAATTTTTTCTTTTTCTTTTTTTTTTTTTTTTTATGGACGCTACTGTGTTTCTACTAAATGGCTTCTGTCCATCAGTTTGCTCAAAAGCATCATTGTCTTTTAATTTAATATTTGCAGTGTCAAATTTCTTTTTCCAAATTTAACATAATTTAGTAGCCTGTGATTCATTCATTGCTTTTTAGTTTTAGAGACTTAGATTTTCATATTAATGTTCTTTCTCGTCACAGAATCAGACTCTTTAGTTCAAGGGCTCAAGACATCAAGTCAGGTAATGTAAGCTTTACTTTGTCGTGGTAAGAATTTAACGGATTAATGAAAGGGTGTAAATCACGGTTCTATGCTTATTTAAAAATGTACTTTAAAAAAACCACAAGAAATGAATGTGTTGCAAAGAATGCAGATGTTGGAACTGGAGACATAGGCCAGTACAGGAGTTCCAGAGGACTCAGCCTTTGGCTTCACGGCACTTGCACTTAGTGTGTGTGTGCACAGGCACACATGTGCACACACTTGTAACTAAAAATAAATGTTTATAAGCAAGTCAACAGTCACTTCATCTGTTTACCATTGTTTAATCATTGTCAATAGAAAGTTTTTTCAAGACTTGTAGATTTATGCATATATAGAGCTTCCATTCCTTAAAGTGTTAATACAAATGAGATTATGTCTTTTAGTTTTATTGGACAATCTTGGAATTAATTCTGTCACCACATACTAAGTTATATTCTTTTAGTAGAACGTGATGTTGATTTGATGTATTAGCTAGTGTTTATCTTAAATTGTCGGGTGTTTTAAAATGTTGAATGTCACCATTCCCTGGATTATCTGAACATGAGGTGTTAGGTTTTTTTAAGGCTGGAACCCTTTTTTTTTTTCAGGCAAAACCATCATTTTTGCCTGATAATTGCCATCTACCAATTATCATGCTAGGTTACTGGAAATGGATGAATAAAAGTGTATGTATGTAACTAGTCTTGAACTTGTGTACTGGAACAGTCTTCCCACATTCTCCTAAGTAGCTGGTGACAGCTTTTCCCATTGCATCTGAAGCACATGTTTTGAGTGTGATGTTAGTGATATTTATCTAAATGCTTTCTGTTGCCAGAGTCCTCAGTTATTTAGGGTGAAACTTAAGAAACGACTTACAAAGAGTTTCATCAAATTTGTGAATCAATGGATGAGAGGTAGTGCCAGTAGTTCCCGTGTTTGTTGTAATGTTCTACTTTAGAGTCTGATTTTAATTGTTTTGTTTTAGGTTGATACATCTTTAATTATCAGTAAATCAACTTGTAATGAAACAGTTGCAACGCTCAAGGACAGCAGAACACAGACACATCCAGGAAGGAAAAGATTAAATGAAGATGGACTTCAGCAAGGTGAACCACCAGCAAAGAAAGGTAATAGTGACACCTCAGCCTCCTGCAGGAAATGGCCTGACCAAGAACATACTTTAGGAAAACCTAGATACCATGATCTAATCTATCAGGGAATGTGTGTACATGAAATTGTCTTTTATTTAGTCAATAAGGTTTTAGATACTGAGCTTTTATCATTCTCTGATATTTCATTCTGAGCTGTTAGTCGGTAAAATTCACCTTCTAAACAAGTATGTGTTTTTGCTTAAACCTTTGCTCATTCTTTTCCTGACTTTACATTTTTATTCATTTGGACAAAAAAGGGATGTTTGACAGACTTTGGGCCAAATATTACTAACAAAAATTGTACTTGAATTATATTTTAAAATGCTAGAAGAGCTGGGCAGTGGTGGCGCACTCCTTTAATCCCAGCACTCGGGAGGCAGAGGCAGGCGGATCTCTGTGAGTTTGAGGCCAGCTTGGTCTACAAGAGCTAGTTCCAGGACAGGAACCAAAAGCTACAGAGAAACCCTGTCTCGGAAAAAAAAAAAAAAATGCTAGAAGAAAGTTCATTGAAAATAATGTAAATTGAATTTTTTTTTTTTTTGAAATACTTAAAAAAGGTCAAATTGGTTTAAAAAAAAATGGGGCAGGGGAAGCAAATCCAAAGATTGAAGAGTTGCTAGACTCTTTAGGGTAAACTGGTTCTTTGAGAAATAATTAAGAAAGTATCAGTTGGGCCGGAGAGATGGCTCAGAGGTTAAGAGCACTGACTGCTCTTCCGGAGGTCCTGAGTTCAATTCCCAGCAACCACATGGTGGCTCACAACCATCTGTAATGAGATCTGGTGCCCTCTTCTGGCCTGCAGGTATACATGGAGGCTGAACACTGTGTACATAATAAATAAATAAATCTTAAAAAAAAAAAAAAAGAAAGTATCAGTTGCAATCAATTGCAAACATAGGAAAAATTTTGAAAATAGGTTCAACGATTTTTAAGAAAGTGGGGTTAGCAGCTGGATGTTGAGGTGTGTGCCTGTAATCCTAGACCTAGGAATTCTGAGGCATAGGTCTGTGAGTTTGAGGCTTTCTTGGCTACATATCAAGACTGTCAGCAGAACAGCATCAAAAGAGATACAGGCCGGGCGGTGGTGGCGCACGCCTTTAATCCCAGCACTCGGGAGGCAGAGGCAGGCGGATCTCTGTGAGTTCGAGACCAGCCTGGTCTACAAGAGCTAGTTCCAGGACAGGCTCCAAAACCACAGAGAAACCCTGTCTCGAAAAAACCAAAAAAAAAAAAACAAACAAAAAAACAAAAGAGATACAGAGTGTAGTGGGGAGCTGCGGGCTGTGTTCCTGCCGCCCCAGCTCCTGGTTGCCTGGCTAGCTTATGCCCCGAAATAACAACACACAAACTGTATTCTTTTAAACACTGCTTGGCCCATTATATCTAGCCTCTTCTCGGCTAACTCTCACAACTGGACTAGCCCATTTCTAATAATGTATGTAGCACCCCAAGGTGCACTTACCGGGAAGATTCTAGCCTACGTCCATCCTGGGTCGGAGCTTCATCGCATCTGCTCTGGAGAGGAGAGCATGGCGTCTGTCTCTCAGAGGAGCTATCCTGCATCTGAGCTCACTTCCTCTTCCTCCCAGCATTCTGTTGTTTATTCCACCAACCTATGTTCTAACCTATGAGGGCCAAGCAGTTTCTTTATTTTTAACCAATGATCTTCCTCCATCATTTCCCTTTTTTCTGTTTAAACAAAAAAAAAAAAGGAAGGCTTTAACTTTAACATAGCAAAATTACATATAACAAAACAGTTATCAAGTAAAAATTACAATATTTACATCTATTTTATCTTTATCATAACTAAGGAAAACTATAACTATAACTAACTATTCTTCAACTCCATCAAAGACTCCAGAAAGATACAATATTACCTAAGCAAACAAGAAATAAGCAACTTCTAAACTCTAGAAATGACAGAGACATCTCGCTGCCTGTACAGTCACCCAAAGTTTTTCTGTACCGTTGGGGCATCCATCTTCGACCTACAGGCCCATAGTATCCAGAGACATTTCCATGAAGCAGGAAATTTCAAAGTCAGTTCAGTCACTATCTGCTGTGTCCTGCAGAATGTCTCGCAGACTCCTTCATGAATCAGGAACCCCAAAAGGTCATCTCACCTTTAGGCAATTTCAGCAGTCCTCTCTCTGAGGGTTCTCTGTGTCCAGTTTATACAATAGTCCAGGCAAGAACAGTTTCTTGCCCAAATGGCTATCAAACTCCATAAGGATCCTCTTCGATGCCCATCTTCCTCTTAAAGTAGATTGGTGCTGCCAGGAGCAGAGTGTCTTATTGTCATGAAAAGTCTTAAGTTATTAAAACATTAAGTAGCATATTCCGTAGTCTTTGAAAGATATGAAGAATGTCTATCTAAAATATATCTATGTACATCTAGAAAATCTAACATGACTACAAACTTGACAATTATAGATGATTATCCATTAACAACCTATATACATTACATTTTTACATGAACTACACAATCACAATACCTTAATCAATATCAGAAATACATATACATATAACAAGATTGACCTTAAATTTATATCAAACCAAGATTCATATCAATGCAAATTACATCTATATCATCTTCCTCTTTAAATGTAAAAGAACATTTATAAACAATATTTGGGAACTTGGGCGCAGTTTTTTCTCTCCAAACTGTTTCCTGCTGAATGGGGGCGCTGTTATTCAGGTCTTTTATGGGATAACCTGTCTGCTAGTTTCATCTCAGTTGGCAGTTGAGCGAAGCAATTTTTTAAGGGTGTTCACAGCAACCCTTCAGGAGGGCATGGTCTATCATACCACATTGGGATCGAAGAAGCAATCCATAGAGTCTCATTCTCTGTGAAAAGAAAAGAAGAATCTCTTTTCCAAAGTATCATATCCTTAGATCCAAATTCTGAAGTCAAGGTATTTTCAAAATATCTATGTTGGATTAGTTCAGTAGCATTTATAAACAAATATCTTTTAGCAGCTGTTGCTCCTTCCTCAGCATTCAAACAATTCAAACAGAGCATAATAGCATATAGTATCAAGATTCTCATTGTATTTTCCATCTTTGTGTGGCTTTGTTTTAATCTCTATTTCGTTTATTTTTACTTATATTTTATATTCTCTGTATATATTTGTCCTGGAATAACTCAGTAGACCAGGCTGTCCTTGAACTCTCAGAGATCAGTTTGTCTCTGCCTCCCAGGCATTGGGATTAAAGGTGTGTACTGCCACACCTTGAAGTCACAGAGGTCAATCTCCCTCTGCCTCCCAAGTGTTGGGATTAAAGGTGTGTAACTACCACACCCAACTACTTCCTTATTTTTGTTTTTTTACTTTTAAGAACTTTAACTTTTAGCCTGCATATATTTTTAAACACACTGTAAATCATTTAAAGTTTTCTTTGTCTTTGAATCTCTCTTTACTGTATATCTCTCTTTTTCTGACCACATGAGTCTTTAATTTACCAAGCAATATCAGTAGGACGAAAGCCGTGGCTTTGACGGCTGGATCCAGCCCATTCCTTAGCTTTCTGCCATTCCAGCCTTGTGGCTGAAGTACCCGCCAGAGCCCTGTTCATTGCCACAACTCTACGATGTTTCAAGGTCCTTGCCAGCAAGCAGGCTGCAACAGTATTAAGCAACACTCAAAAGCTCCGTAGTTAGGACCGCCTGCTTGAAAGTCAGAGTTTGCCCTGGCCGGACGGCCCACAAAGCCGGCATTTTAAAACGGCACAACTTTTTTCCTGCTACGGCTGAAAACAAACAAGCATGCAGTCAGCTTTTATCAATACCATTTAAGTGTTTCGTGGCAGGACCTCTTAATGAGCTGCAGGGTTTTGCAGCTAAAGCTGAGTCAGGAAGCCTCTCTTAGATGAGAGCGCTTGCTTGCCTCTAGCAAGCAGAGCAGACCTGAGAAATTGTTGCTACCAAGAAAACATGCTTTACTTTATTCTTTCCCAAGCTTTCTCAGGCTTTCTGTGGATTCAGTTGTCCACACGTTGGGGGCCATTCTGTAGTGGGGAGCTGTGGGCTGTGTTCCTGCCGCCCCAGCTCCTGGTTGCCTGGCTAGCTTATGCCCTGAAATAACAACACACAAACTGTATTCTTTTAAGCACTGCTTGGCCCATTATATCTAGCCTCTTCTCGGCTAACTCTCACAACTGGACTAGCCCATTTCTAATAATGTATGTAGCACCCCAAGGTGCACTTACCGGGAAGATTCTAGCCTACGTCCATCCTGGGTCGGAGCTTCATCGCATCTGCTCTGGAGAGGAGAGCATGGCGTCTGTCTTCTCAGAGGAGCTGCCCTGCATCTGAGCTCACTTCCTCTTCCTCCCAGCATTCTGTTCTGTTTACTCCACCCACCTATGTTCAAACCTATGAGGGCCAGTTTCTTTATTTTTAACCAATGACCTTCCTCCATCAACAGAGGGACTGTCTAGCAGGCAATGCCAAAATTTTACCTCTTTTTTAAAGTTAGAGTATATAAATTATAAATATTTTTAGTTTATTTTTTTAAAGATTTATTTTATGTTTATGGATATTCTTTCAGCACATATGTATGTGCTCCGCATGTGTGTTTGGTGCCTTAACTGGTCAGAAGAGGGCAATAGGTCCCTTGAAACTGCAGTTACAGGTAGTCTTAAGCCACCATCTGGATGCTGGGAACTGAACCTGGCTCTCCCTGAAGAACCATCTACCCAGCTCCAGAAATTATAAACTTAAAATTTTGTAACTAATTAAAACTGTATCCCAAGTTAGACCATGTTAAATGAAGTAGATCTTGGTCTCATGTAATGGAATAAGGTTATATTGATCTATGTTAGTTACTGCTGTGACAAAGCAATTTCAGGAAGGAGGGGTTTATTTTGGTTCACTGTTTAAGGGTCTACTTTATCATGGTGGAAAAGGAATGACTGCCAGAACGTGACTCAGGTGGTCACATTCACCTACAGTAAGCAAGCAGAGATAAATGCTGTTGTTCACAAAGCATGTTTTGTCCTTATTAAGTCTGCTTAGACTTCTCTGACCCCTCTTCCTGACACTCTCTCTGCTCCGAAAATCCTGCCTAGCTTTCAACCAAGTCAACTTATTAATGAGAGTAACACATTTTCACAGTGTACAGAAGGATTATCATCATTGATGAGGTTAGACTAGTCAGTAACCCTTCCCAGTGCTTGGGATTTTATGTGTGTGCCAAGAAACCCAGCTTCTTTTCTTGGTTCTGGGGATTGATCTTGGGCCCTCTTCATTACATAGCCAACACTTGACCAGCTGAGTCTATCATTTGAGCCTGTTAGCACTAGTCTTAGAGTAAGGGCCAGCAGAGTTATCCTTACCCTAGAGATGTAAACATTGCGCCTGTAAGCACGCCTTGCATTCATGTTTAATTAGTTGAGCTCTGTGTTTTTTTTCCATATTATGTTAATAGCTGTCTTATCTCTAAAGCACAGCACTTACCTTGATCTTTATACCTACAACTTGGGAGTCATTAGCACTTGTTCCTTTTTCCATCTGAGGAAATACTCAGGATTTAGCTGTTTATTCATGAGTGAAAGGTGAGGCCATATGTCCTAACTTCTGATTTTGAATGACTTCTCAGTATTTCAATTCTCTCATATTGTGATCTATGAAGAAATTGAATAAGGTGCTCAATTTGTAAATCAATTGCATATTAACTGTAATTTGAAACTGTTCTTTTGGATATAGTTGGTTGCTAGAAAGAATGTCACTGAGGCTGGGCAGTGGTGGCGCATCCCTTTAATCCCAGCACTTGGGAGGCAGAGGCTGGCGGATCTCTGTGAGTTTGAGGCTAACCTGGTCTACAAGAGCTAATTCCAGGGCAGGCACCAAACCTATACCAATAAACCTTGTCTGGGAGGGGGGAGGGGGAGAAAGAATGTCACTGGAATTTTCTCTCCTCTGTCCTCTGTTTGATAAAGCTCTCTGGAATAAAGTTAGATAATAAATACTAGAAATGATAAGAAAGGGAATACTCAGAAGTAACAACCATTGTTTTGTTAGACTTCTTTTGTTAACTCAGACATGGAGCTATACTTTTTAATATAAGTGGGTTAAGTTGTATGTGTTTTCTTTTAAAAGTTCTTTTCAGTTTTTCATTAGAAGTTTGATGTTTCTGGTGTTGCAAATGTTGGTTTATATGCCACTGTTGCTTTGTTATGTTTTGCTAGATTAATAAAATTAGTATCAATGTTCTCTTTCAGGGCTTATCCTTGTTAGTCCACCTGTCACTGAAGATCAAAAGAAAAGTGAAGAAATTGGACAGTCTTTTTCAGAGAGTGGGGTAGACATTAGAGTTTTACAAGAAAAGAACGAAGAGTTAAAAAGACTTTTAATTATTGGTGAGAATGAACTCAAAAGTGAAAAGGTGCAAAAAGCAGAATTAAATGAACAGGTTGTGAGTTTGCAGCAGCAGCTTTGTTTTGCTGAAGAAAAGAACTTGTCTCTGAGGATAAAGGTGGAGCAAATCCAGGCCAGTTATGACAGTACGGTTGCTGAGTTACACACACAGAGAGCTGTGAACCAAGAGCAGGAGCAAAGGATCCTGAAATTATCACAGAAGATGGAAACTGCTACAAGAAGCATCACAAGCAATGTTTCACAGATACAGCTAATGCAAACAAAAATAGATCAACTACGGTCGCTTGATTCACCTTCTCATATTTCAAAAATAGATTTACTTTATCTCCAGGATCTGTCAAATGGTCCTGAAGGGGATAATTTGCTGAACACATCACTACAGCTTCCAAGTAATGACTTGTCAAGCAAAGGGGTTAAAGACTATCATATTCAGGAGCTCAGTAGGGAAAGTTCCTTCCACTCTAGTATTGAAGCCATCTGGGAAGTATGTAAAGAGATTGTGAAGGCCTCCTCCAAAAAGTCTTACCAGATTCGGGAACTGGAAGAGAAAATTGAAAAGTTACAGGTGGAAGTAAAAGGCTACAGGGATGAGAAAAATGAATTGCAAGCTAAGGAGAGTGAGAATAAGAATAAAGATCACCAGCTGGAAGAGAAAGAAAGTCTTATACAGCAGCTCAGAGAAGAACTGCAAGAAAAATGTGTTAGTCTTGGTGTTCAAGTACAGCTTGTAGCCGAAAGAGAGCAAACTCTTTCAGAGCTTACCCGGGATGTTGCGTGGTATAAAGCAAAAGTAAAGGAACTTGAAGTGATGGTAGAGACCCAGAAAGATGAGTGTAGGCGCTTAGCCGAATTAGAGCAAGGCATTTTAGAGAAGGAATCTGCCATCTTAAAGCTAGAAGCAAGTCTGAAGGAATTGGAAGCAAATCACCAGGATCACATCAAAAGCACTAAAGATTTAAATGAAAAGGAAATCAAGTTGAAGGAAGAAATCACACAGTTGGTAAATAATTTGCATAATATGAAACAGTCACTTCAGTTAAAGGAAGAAGAAAGAGAAACTAGCAGACAAGAAACAGAAAAGTGAGCTGAGTCTTAATTTTAACTATCTAAAATATGTAAAATATTTCACATTTTGTGTGTGTGTCTGTGCGTGTGTTTGTGTGCATGTGCCCGTGTTTGCAGAGGTCAAAGAACAGCCTGTGGGAGATAGTCTGTTCCCTGTAGCATGTGGGCCCCAGGAATTGAACTCAGGTCATCAGACTTGGCAGCAAATGCCTCTATTCACTGTCATCTTGCTGGCTCCAAACATTCATTTTTCTCCATAAATTTGAAGAATTAGAGGACGTATTAATTGGTAGACTATAGAATAGATGATGAGTGAAACACTTGAACTTGGTTCACATAAACCTCTATAAACTAAAGTTGTATGTGAAAATTATACTCCTAAGAGCCCACATGACACCCTCTGAGGCACTTATTGCTAGTTTACACAGTCTATATGTGAAAATATGCAGTTCTGTACCACTTGTTCCCATTTCACACAGTGATTCTAAGCAGCCCATGTTGCCTCACCTTAGACAAGTATTTTGTGATTCTTATTCCCTTTTAGATTGAAAGAGGAGCTTGCTGCAAACCGTATTCTTACTCAGAATCTCCAAGCAGATCTTCAGAGGAAGGAAGAAGATTATGCTGAGCTGAAAGAGAAACTCACTGATGCCAAAAAGCAGATTGAGCAGGTACAGAAGGAGGTAGGTTTTATGAAAAGTCCTTTGGCAATTTAGTGTGGTATAGATTTTCTCCCCTAGGTTTCAAGTTTAGGATTAGACTGAAATCTGTGAACTTAAATTTTTCTAAAAATGATGACTGCCATTAATTTAGAAAATATGCAGCCACCTTAAATAAACCAAAGGTTAGCATGATGAAAAAAATATGTGGATATCATGGCTTTGGAAATGATCCTCACCAGCTGCAGGTAATGAACCTTTCTCCATTTGAAGGTTTGTACATGCATGTATGTAAAAATATATAGGCTTTAGATACAGGACTAGAATCTTTTCCTTAAAAAGTGTAAAATTCATGTTTCTCTAAAAACAGAAAGTAGTTTTATTTCTATTTCATATTTAGGGTATAAAGAGTGACTTACATTTTCATTATAATTTAATTTAGATGGGATTTGGTACCTTGAGTGTGGTATGAGTGTAGATGACCATAATTTCAAAATAGAGAATTTCGTTACACAATTCAAATGTGTAACATACAAAGAAGTATTTAGGAAGGGGAAAAATCCATTCCATTTCTCCTAGTCATTTTCTTTGAAGTTAGTACATGTAACCAGTTACATATTTTTGCTGTCTACTTTCTTTTGCTCTATAATTTTTACCCCCTGTATCTTTCTGTGAATTGAGAGACAGAAGCAGGTGGATCTCTGAGTTCAAGGCCAGACTGATCTACAGAGTGAGTTCCAGGACAGCCAGGGTTGTTACACAGAGAAATCCTATCTTCAAATCCAAAAGAGCAAGGAAAAAGAGAGAGAGAGAGAGAGAGAGAGAGAGAGAGAGAGAGAGAGAGAGGAAAAATTGTAAACATTTTAAGAATTTCTCTTTCCCCTCCCCATCCCTTCTCTTCCACCCCTCTCCTTTCCTCAGCAGGCAAGCTGTACATCTTGGCAGCTACCTAAAGAGAAGAGGGGAAAAAATAATACTGCTTGAGTTAAGAGGGAGATTGTCCATGTGTCACAGGAAGCCACTTGCTGGGGAGAAGGAACTCTGAAGAAAGAGTAAGGAAGAACAAAGTGTTAGGGAAAGCATGCTTAGACCAGAAGTAGAAAAAGTAGCTGAACCTTTAGCGTTGTCCTTACTTTTCTGTGAGATTCAAGGGCACCATATCTGAAAATGTGGCCATAAATTTTAAACAACGGCAAAAAGTTTTAAAATGTTCAATTTGCTTTATGAATTTTGATTTGTAGGTATCTGTAATGCGTGATGAAGAGAAATTATTGAGGATTAAAATTAATGAACTGGAGAAAAAGAAAAACCAGTATTCTCAGGAAATAGAGATGAAACAGCGGACCATCCAGCAGCTTAAGGTAGCAGTTATGTTGTTAATGGTGCTTGAAGTCTTAGATTTTATTGACTGAGAATGTGTGTTTTTATTCATTTATTTACAGTATTAAAATTTGCTCTTGTCTTATGCTTTGTGATAGAGTGTCACTTTGTAGTCTTGACCCTGACCTCGTAGCAAGTCATTTCTTCTCAAGCCATCAGACCTTAGTACCATATGATTGTTTTGTTAAGATCCAGACACTCCCGCCAGATCTGTAATGATCCATTGTAAAATAGACTGTAGAGATTGTGATGAACTGGCGAGAGATTGGAGAGTATAGTTAGAATTGTATAGAACTTGCATGAATGAGGTGGACTGAAGTCTCCTGCGTTAGTCATCTTTATTCAGATCCTCATACAGTTTATACTCTGAAGGTTAAGAAAGGCCATATGAGTAAAGTTCTCATGGGTTCAAGCTGTGTACAGTCAACAAGGACAAGCCACATGTGGGAAAACCATGTTTTTCCCATAGAGACATAAAGAATAGTTTAAACATTTGATTGACTAACAACAGAAGACAGTAATCTGAAGTAAACTCACTTGGGAGGTGCACAAAAACAAAAACATATTCCAAGAACAATTCCGTGCTTTGAAGAAACAGATCTCAAGATTCTTCCTGTCTTGTTTTCTTGGAGTATTTTCAGAAGCACTCAACGTTTCTGGACTGTGTTTTAACACCTACTATTAACACTTTTTAAGTATTGATTTATATGTGCCTTTAATTATATTCTTAATTTTTTTAGGAGCAGTTAAACAATCACAAAATGGAAGAAACAGTACAACAGTATGAGAGAATGTGCAAAGGTTAGAACCGGGTTCCTCCTTTTAGAATTAAAATGACTTCTAAATAGTTGCAGTAACAGTTAATACTTTTTCTTTAAAAATGTTGAAATGATGGCAGCCAAAGGTATATTTTCAAAGATGAAAAGCATTACTTCTGCCGATTAAATTTTAAACTTAAACTGATTATTAGAAAAGCAGTAAGAAATATTCATTCGGTGCAACACTCATTTCTTAGTAATGGCCAGTGCGTCTTAAAAATACTTTTATTAGCTCTTTGAGAATTTCATACCATATGTTTTGATCATCTTCACCTTTCTCCTAATTCTCAGATCCACCCTACCTTTCTTTTTCTGTCCCTCTTAACTTTGTGTGTGTCTCTGTCTTTGTCTCCCTTCTTCCTCTCTCCCTCTCTCTCCACCTCTCCTTCTCCCCCATCTCCCTCCCTCCCTCCCTCCCTCCCTCCCTCCCTCCCTCCCTCCCTCCCTCCCTCCCTCCCTCCCTCCCTCCCTCCCTCCCTCCCTCCCCCAGACCAGTATGTGCTACCACTATATATTTGGATGTGTGGCCTTCCACTGGCACAAAGCAGACTTACCAGGGATGATAGGATCCTCTTAGAGAAAGCTGACCTTTCTTTCCCAGCAGGTAGCAGTTGCCAGTGGCTTTTCAGCTGTGGGTGGGACACTGTGCCCACTTTCCCTCTCCATGCTGGGATTTGGTCTGACTTGGTTTTGCACAGGTCTTTTACATGGTGGCACTGCTGCTTCTGCAGTGGTGATGTTGGGGATGTGTCTGTGCTTCCTGGCTTCCTGTTCCTTCCTTTAGTACATTATCTTTGTACCATTATTGAAAAATAAATCAACTATAAATGTGATGGTTTATTTTCTGGTCTTTCATTTTTGATTTTTGATCCATTTGTCTTCATGTTAGCATGCCAGTATTATGGCAACATTGTGATGTGTTTTAAAATTGGGAAATGTGGGTCCACCCATTTTTGTGTCTCATTTGTAAAAATGTTTTGACTCTGGTGCTGTGTATTGCTGCATGAGTTTTAGGATCAATCTGTTCACGTCTATATAACATCCATGTGCAATTACAGTAGTGACTGTAAAATCTGTTCCAGTTGGGAAGACTGCTATTTAACAAAGTCTTTCATTAATGTTGGATATACTTTTGTATTTAGGTTTTTAAGTTTCAGTGATTATTTCTGTATTTTCATTGTATACATTTCTGAATTGTTCTTTATTAAAATTATTTGAGTTCTTTGTGATATTTTGACTTGAACTGTTGACAGTTGTTTTTTTTTCTCAAACAGACCTCAGTGCTAAAGAGAAGGTGATTGAAGACATGCGATTGACACTAGAAGAGCAAGAACAAACTCAGGTGGAACAGGACCGAGTGCTGGAAGCCAAGTTAGAGGAAGCTGATTGTCTAGCCAAAGGTAAAGTGAGACCGCTCGCACAACTGCTTTCTTGCTTTAGTTTTCCTTGATTTTTTTTCCTTTTCAAAAATAGTGTAAAGTTTATAATAATACACTATTTCTTTTTTATTTATTTATTTATTTTGGATTTTTTGAGACAGGGTTTCTCTGTAGTTTTTTTTTTTTTTGGTTCCTGTCCTGGAACTAGCTCTTGTAGACCAGGCTGGCCTCGAACTCACAGAGATCCGCCTGCCTCTGCCTCCCGAGTGCTGGGATTAAAGGCGTGCGCCACCACCACCCGGCATAATATACTATTTTTGACTGCCTTTTCCACTGTTATGAAAAGTATTGTTTTCTGAGTAAAATTGTATATCATAAAAAAATAAAAATACTCTGTGATGGGACTGGAGAGAAGACTCATTGATTAAGAGCACTTGGAACTCTTTCAGGGTTCCAGTTCCTTATACCAACATGGTGGCTTACAACCAGCCATCTGTATCTTTAGTTTCAGAAGATTCAGTACCTCTTTTGATCACTCCTCATCCACATAAAATAAAAAAGAATTCTACAGAGAAAAAGCACGCTTTGATTGATTTGTATCTGCAAGCTTTTAGCATTAATTTGTTAATCTAAGTATTGATTCCATTGTTAACACCATCCGTTTTTCTAGCATGTATAGAAAATTACATTACTTACTATTAATTAAGCTAATTATAGTCTGGTACAAAAGGGAAGAAATGTATATGCTTATTTTTATGACAGTTTTTACATGTAATTTTGTACATTTGCTATGTTAGCCTAATTACCTGCGTCTGTGAAGTGTGCTTGATAATGACTGGCATGTGGCATGTTTGTAGTTGCACATAGTGTTATGATAATGTGAGAGTACTCTGTGAACCCTTGAATTGTGTGCTGGTAGATGAAGTTCTTCCTACTTTCCTAGTCATTTTCATAGATAGAATTTTTCTTTCTTGAGTGCTTGAAGAATTGTATCATAATTTCAGATTAAAATAAATGTATGCTCAGTACTTGATAATCTTTGGGCATATGAGAAATCCCTGTAGTTTCTCTTCACTAAGGATTTGGTGAGGGTAACTGCAGAGATGGCTCAGAGGTTAAGAACATTTTTTGTACTTGTAGAGGACCCGGGTTTGATTCCCAATACCCATGTAGTAGCTTACAACCCTCAGAACTCTAGGTCCAGGGCATCTGATGTTCTCTTCTGACTTCCTTGTGTACCAGGCATATATTTGATACATATACACA
Source organism: Chionomys nivalis (assembly GCF_950005125.1). Taxonomy (NCBI): domain Eukaryota; kingdom Metazoa; phylum Chordata; class Mammalia; order Rodentia; family Cricetidae; genus Chionomys; species Chionomys nivalis. The sequence goes on along the minus strand of NC_080093.1, from coordinate 24,695,787 downwards.
CATATATACGTGCATGTAGAAAGAGACAAATAAAATAATCTTAAAGAATTTGGTGAGACTGCTTAAAGTTCAGCTGTTAGAATAATTTTAGTCCCGTCTTGATCTGTATTTTGGGCTCTGCTTGCTTGCTTCTTTGTTTATTTATTTATTTATTTATGACCAGTCATGCATATTGCTGCATACCATAACATTGTGTGTATTTTAAAATTAGAATTGGATAAATGGAAAGAAAAATTCCAAGATCTAGAAGCTAGAAGTAATGAAAGGTCAAATAAAGACCCAGTGGAGGACACAGACGCACTTAGGAAGAAGCTCAGTAAACTTCAGGACGAGCTGCAGGTAGTAACATTCCTCTCTCTCTCTCCTCTCTCTCTCTCTCTCTCTCTCTCTCTCTCTCTCTCTCTCTCTCTCTCTCTCTCTCTCTCTCTCTCTCTCTCTCTCTTCCGGCCATTGTGTTTCTGATAAGATAACTCAGCATTTGGTAATTTTTTTTTTTTTAAAAGATGTATTTATTTATTATGTATACAACTTTCTGTGGTTTGGAGCCACCATGTGGTTGCTGGGAATTGAACTCAGGACCTCTGGAAGAACAGACAGTGCTCTTAACCACTGAGCCATCTCTCTAGCCCCTAGCATTTGGTATTTTATAGCTAGTTTTGTGGGGTGAAATAATACATGGTGCTTAGTAATAAAATACAGAAGAAACTTTCAAAATATCCTGGGGAAAATTCCCAAGACATAATTTATTATGAGTCAAAGAAATCACAGTGATTGTCTCCTCAATTTTATGTTTTATATTTTTAATTAACTTTGTGCGTGTGTGCATTCCACAGCATGTGTGGAAGTCAGAGGACAACTTTCAGCAGTTGTTGAGGCAAAATCTCATTCCGGCTACTAAGCAGCTTCTTCAGACTAGCTGGCTCATTAATTTGTGGTAATTCTTCTATCTCTGCCTCGTATTTTCCCACAGGAGTGCTGGGATTGCAGATGTCTGCCACCATGTATATTTATTTTAAAGCTTGGGTTCTAGGTCTATCTTTGAGGTGACAGGATTTTGCCGCTAGTACTTTAGTCCACTCCCTGATAATGTGTATGTAATTTTCGAGTTGTCACTAATTTTCTATTTCATTTCTTACCTAGCAAATATTGCACTGGAGAAAATGGCCATTGGGAGAATTATTTTGATTATTGATAACTTTTTCCATATTTGATTACTGAATGGAATAGAGTTGAATATCTGAACATTGAAACATGATCATATGCTACATAAAAGAAATCTTATATTTATGGGGCTGGAGAGATGGCTCAGTGGTTAAGAGCATTGCCTGTTCTTCCAAAGGTCCTGAGTTCAGTTCCCAGCAACCACATGGTGACTCACAAGCATCTGTAATAATAAGGTCTGGTACCCTCTTCTGGACTGCAGGCATACACGAAGACAGAATATTGTATACATAAAAAAAAAAAAAAACCTTATATATATAAAAAAATTGCCAGGTGGTGGTGGTGCACACCTTTAATCCCAGCACTCGCAAGGCAGAGGTGGGCAGATCTCTGTGAGTTTGGGGCCAGCCTGGTCTCAAAAGAGCTAGTTCCAGGACAGGCTCCGAAGCTATAGAGAAACCCTGTCTCGAAAAACAAAAAACAAAACAGTAATAATGGGTAGATTGCATGAAAATATTGAAACTTACTACTTAGTTATGTGAAAATAGCTTTTATCATCTTTACTTTAGGAATCTGAAGAGAAATATCAAGCTGATAGAAAGAAGTGGTTAGAAGAAAAGGCCATCCTTACCACTCAAGCAAAAGAAGCTGAAAATCTACGAAACAGAGAAATGAAAAAATATGCTGAAGACAGGGAGCGCTGTTTAAAGCTGCAGAATGAAGTGGTTGGTAGCACTGATGCTTAAATATAGTTCATCTTTTTCCTTGGTTTGTTAAAGCTACTCTAATTCTTTTTGTGGGTAGGTTGTCATTTTGTAAGGTATCCCCTTACCATCTGACCATGACATTCACTCTTATGTTTCCCCAGCTTTTCTCACTTGTATTTCCTGATTGTTAAGGATGGTTGTCATGACCATCAGTATTTCATGTTTCAAATTGTGTGTTCTCATGAACCCAAATGTTTTATTTTTAATTTTATTTTTTTGATGTTTAATATTTTGTGGTTTTTTTTTTTTTTGGTATAGATAGTAATCCTCTTATAAGATGTATAGCTAGCAAATATTCTACATTTTCTTTCTTCACCTAAATTTCCTTTCCTGAATAGAAGCTTTTTAATTTTTTGGAATCCCTTTTGTTCTTGAGATTATTTCTTGAGTTATCAGAGAAGGATTTTACCAATGCTTATATCTTAGAGTGTTTTCCTCCAAAGTTTCAGAACTTTAGACCTTTTGATCCACTTTGAGTTTTTGTGCAGTGTGAGAAAGATAGGATTTTAGCATTTTTATTCTGTGTTTCGCTGTCTAGATTTTCCAGCACCATGTGCTAATATAGCTTACTTTGTCCATTGTGTTTTGCTTTATGTCAAAAAATAAGGTGTCTGTAGCTGTGTGAGTTTGTCTGTGTCTTTTCTATTCCCTGTGAAAATACATGTCTGTTGTTAGGTGAGTATCATGCTATTTTTATGGTGCTTTGTAGCATGACTTGAGATTGTGATGTCTCCAATATTGTTCTTTTTGCTTAGGATTGCTTTGGTTATCTGGAATCTTTTGTAGTTCAATGTGAATCTTAGGATTGAGTTTTTGTGAAGAGTGTCATTAGACTTGTGTAGATTATTTTTGGTGATGGGTGCTTTACTATATTCTTCTAATACTTGAACAGGAGGTCCTTTTGTGTTCTGTTGTCTTCAGTTTCTTTGGTGTTTTAAAATTTTCATTGCAGAGGGCTTTCACTTCCTTGGTTAGATTTCTTTTTAGATATTTTGTTTTTCGTTAAAACCATTTTGAACAGAATTTTTTTCTTGTTTCTTTTTTTCAATATGTTTATCATTGCTATATGCAGAAGCTACTGAGTTTTATTCATTTTGTATGCTGTTACTTTGCTCAAGATATTGATCAGTTCAAAAACTTCTGTATAGTTTTTTTGTTTTGTTTTGTTTTGTTTTGTTTTTTTTTTTTGGTTTTTCGATATAGGGTTTCTCTGTAGCTTTGGTGCCTGTCCCGGAACTAGCTCTTGTAGACCAGGCTGGCTTCGAACTCCCAGAGATCCGCCTGCCTCTGCCTCCCGAGTGCTGGAATTAAAGGTGTGCGCCACCACCGCCCGGCCTTCTGTATAGTTTTTATGTATAGAATCATATTGTTTGCTAATCGAAATAGTTTAACATCTTCCTTTCCTTTTTTTTTTTTTTAATCTTACTCATCTTGACTTATTGCACTACAGCATTCAGTCTTACATTGAATAAGAGTGGAAAAGTGGATACCATTGTTTTCTTTCTCTTTTTTTTTTGGATTTTCGAGACAGGGTTTCTCCTTAGCTTTTTGGTTCCTGTGCTGGAACTAGACCAGGCTGGCCTTGAACTCACAGAGATCCGCCTGCCTCTGCCTCCCCCGAGTGCTGGGATTAAAGGTGTGTGCCACCACCGCCCGGTCCCATTGTTTCTTATTTATATCAAATGGTTTACATTTCTGCCATTAGTATAGTGTTGACTATAGGCTTATCATGTGATTTGTTATGTTGAGGTATGATCCTCTTATTCCTGGCTTTTATCATGAAGGGTTGAATTGTCACTTTTTTCCCCCCTGGATTTATTGATAGTCATATGATCTATGTGAATCTGTTAGTGTGATTTATTGCATTTGTTGATTTTTGTATGCTAACCTACTCCTATATCCCTGGAATTGATCCATTTGGTAATAGTGAAGTTATTGTTTTTTTTTTCTTATTTTGATATGAAGTAGAATTTGGATTATAAATAATGAACTTAGAATTTCTGCATCCAGTTTAGTCCCTGCAGATGCTAGCAGTTTCCACGTTTAGATTTTCCATATGTTATCTTTAACACTATTTCATTCTTGTTTGAACCTACTACAAATTACTTAATGTTAAATGTTCATTTTTCTTCTAGGTAAATTTTTTTTGTTATTTTCATTTTATGAGTATAGGTATTCTTCATGTATGTCTGTGTACTATATGTGTGTACCTGGTACCTGCAGAGGTCACGGACTGTGTTGCATCCCCTTAAACTAGAGGACAAGGGTTCCAATGTCCAGCACTCACAGGGTAGCTCATGACATTGGAACCCTTGTCCTCTAGAAGAGCAGCCAAGTGCTCTTAACTGCTAAGTTGTCTGTTCAGCTTTTTATATTATTTTCTATGTTCAGTAACTATCAGTTGTGACATTTGTTTTGGTGTAATTTTATTCTTTTAGTATTTGAATATTATTGGAAATGTTTTGAGATGCTATAGCTATAATTATTTATTAAAAGGAATTGCCAGTAATCTGATTCTATTGAAGGCGAGCTAAAAACAAATATGGTATTTAGATATTCATTTATTTTGAGTCAAGGTCTCATTATGTAGCCTTGGGCAGCCTGGAATTCATTATGTAGACCAGGCTATCCAGGGACACTCAGAGATCCACCTGCTTATGCTCAGAATTATCCTAATCCTGAGTGTTAGGATTAAAGATGTGGGCCACCACTCCTGGCATGAGTATTTAATAAATAAAATGTTATTTTTGTATTTTATAAGCATTTCATCTACATACAAATGCATAGTATATTCTATACTCAACATGTTATATTTAATGCAAATTTTAAAACATTCTTAGATTCATTATAAAAATTTATGTTAAAAGTTTTAGATTAATTTTTTTAAGTTAGGGACCAAGGTGATGGGTTCCATTTTTGGTATTTTCTTGCCTACATCATTTTACTTCACTATTGTTTGTGCTTGTTGACTAGGAAACCCTGACAGCACAACTGGCAGAGAAAACTGGTGACCTTCAGAAGTGGAGAGAGGAGCGGGACCAGCTGGTCACTGCTGTCGAGGCGCAGATGAAGGCGCTGCTCTCCAGCAGCAAGCACAAGGACGAGGAAATCCAGCAACTGAAAAGGGCTGCTGCAGAGAGCTCGGGGCCAGTCAGTGCACTCACTCCTTCTATACTTCCTTGTTGAGATAATACTTCTTTAAAATTACTTCTCAACTTTATTTACTCACTACATCAGGAATAACCAAAAGCTTGAACATTTTTGATATCGTTTTTCATGGTTTTTGAATTTTCAGGTTTATCATTATAGTTAATTCATCAATGACCAAAGCATAACTTTTTTTTCTCAATAGCTTCGTCATGCTTCCCAGATGAAAATAATTAGGAAGTCTGCAATTTAGGATTATCTTAATCCTCATACTGGAATTGTAGAAATTGTAGAGCTTGAAGTTTTAGTGACACTTAAATAATTGGACCTACCCTTAATTAAATTAATTAATTAAAGCCAACTTGAGGTGGTTTCATTTTAGCTCTAGCTGTCCTGGAACTCAGAGATAGACCTGTCATTGCTGAGATTAAAGGCATGTACCACCAATGCATCCAGTCTAGCCAACTCTTAAGTTTAGTATGTGAAGATACAAAATGTTTTTAAAGTAAGTCTAGTGATGGGGAGGCATTGTGAGTTGTAGGTGGTGTTGAAAATCCTAAATGGAGAGCTTGTGCTTTTGGGGATAGCAACATTCTGATAAACAGAGTCGGGGTGTATTTGAAGCTAGACTTTCTGAATGAATAAGTCTGGGGAATGTGTAGCTCAGTGGTGGAAGGCTTGACGCGTGTGTACAAAGTTCTGGATTCAGTTCAAAGTACTGCAGAACAAGCAAATCTGCTGTTCTAGTCAGGCATGGTTGTGCATACCAGCATTCTTGGCATTTTAGAAACTGAGGTGGAAGGATTGCAAGATCAAGGCTTGCCTGGGTTATAGAACCAGATTTCATGCATGTGGTGTATATGTTTATGTGTGTTATACATTAAGTCACTTAGTGATTATTAGGAAAGAAAACCTTCCTATAAAAAGAGGTAGTATCATGCTAATATACTATATAATATTATAATATACTGTATAATATATTAACACAGAACAGGAAGTTAGAAAAACTAGGTGTTGAGTGCTAATCACAAACTATGACTGTAGGATCCTTGTGGGAAATACCGGGGCATTTCTCAGCTATCTAAAATGAGTAATGTACCAGGTATGGTGCACAATCCTGGAGCTCCGGGAGAGGGGGCAGGGAGAGGTGGATTTATGTGAGTTTGAGACTAGCCTGGTCTACATAGCACACTCCAGGCCTGGCAGGGTTGGACAGTGAGACTTTATCTCAAAATAGATAAACTAATCAATAAGGTAGGGATCACTGTCTTCTTAGACTCAAGAAATTAGTACAGTTCCTTTCACCCGGGAAGCCAGTGTTGTCTTGTGAGTTTCTGTCCTCATTGTGAATGCAGTGGAATCTGTTAGTCACCAGTGCTAAAGAGGTGACATGGGACATTCTGATGGCTGTGCTAAGAGAAGCATGAGAATTTATTAAACTAAACATATAATATTTCGTTATGAGTCACATAAGTAAGGTTTTGGAATATGTCCTATCGTATAGTACAATGGCATGAAGAATGGCTTTTTGGAAAAGATTTTTTACTATTTTCTCTTTCTGTTCTTAAGGCTGTGGTTGCATTACTAAGTAGCCTCTAGGTGTTTTACTTTTTTATTTTACAGATATTTATTTTTTAGTGTTTGTGTGTGTTCATGCACACGCACATGCACATACAGACCACAGTATGTTTGTGGAGGTCAGAGGATAACCATAGGACCCTCTGCTGTGTAGGTTATGGGATCAAACTTAAGGTCAGTCTGTTATGGCTTGGTGGTATGAGTCTTTACTTGCTAAGCCATACAGTTTTTCAAGAATTATTTTATGGAAAATTGAGGGTCTATTTCCAGCTAAGTTCTGCCTCTGCCATTTACCATAGCTAGGTCTGTCACTGTTCAGAAAATAGAGGCCATGCAGACAAATCCACACTTACTGCATAGCTCAGAAGATAACCTTGGGGTCCTAGTTCTTTCCTTTTAGCATGACTTCCAAAGATTGAATTTAGGCTATGAGGCCTGAGATGCACCTGCTGTACCACCCTATGAGGCCTGTTTTTTTTTTTTTTTTGCATTTTGAGGTAGGGTCTTACTATGACCTTGAACTCCTGATCCTCCTGCTCCAGTCTCCTGAATGCATATCACAACCATTCACCACTATGTCCTGCTAAAAGTGACTCTTTCAAACTTAGCTAGACAGTCAGAATAAGTAGAATGCCAAGTGGATTTAGTCTTTCAAATCTCATCTGTGTCTGACTCACAAAAGGCATAAGATGTCTTTCCCTAGTCTAAAGATGAAAATGTTGAAGAAATGAAAAGTGGTTTATTGAAGTCTGCATTTCTAATAATTAGTCTGTGCAAGTCTTAATTTTTGAAATTCTGTGATACGTGTTTATTTTCATATTAAAAATGATTTTCTTATTTCAGGAAAAGCAAACCACGAATGTGAAGCCTGAACATAATGGTTCATTTGATCTTGGTGGAGTTGAAACTGAACCTCAGTCAACAAGTTTTGAAATTTCTAGGAATGCAGCAGAGGTTGGTAATCAATAATACCACCAGTTCTTTGCTCTCTTTACCTGCTATTTATCCTCACTTGCACGTATAAAGTAATCAAGTTTTACAGGTACCTTGCTGCATAATTAGCTATGTGTATGCTCAGCTATGTGAAGGAGATGTAGAGGCTCTTGAGAAATTAGACCCCCAAATTACGTTTATCTTATTTACTTAATTATTTTTAATTTAAAGTCTTTTTTGGATGGGCAGTATGCTTGCCACACAGCACTGTGGGGGTAGAGAACATCTTGGTGAAGCTGATTCTCTTTTTCCACCTTTATGTAGTCTGTGGTGACCAAGCTCAGATCATCTCACTGGCTTATTTTTCTTTAGAGTGTTACTGATGGTCAGAAATAGACTATCTCATAAAAGATACAATAAAGGTCATTATTTGTTTTCATTTCAAAACTTTCTTTTGAAATTGTATCCATTGTAGTAAATACCACAAACCTAATAGCCACATGAACTCATTGCATTTTTTTTTATTGGGTTTAGGGTTTGTGTTTAAGATGGAATTCCTCAGATTGGATTACTGAATTCATAAATATTCTATGATATCTAAAATAGTTTAATTATTTCAAAATGTCTTCTTTGCACACTTAATACAGTTACTTAGCATTGGGAATTTTGAGACATAATTGCCATCAGCAAGGAGTTAGGAATATTGGAGACAAGTTCCTATTAGAGAGTAATTTTACTCATAAGGGAGCCTTAGCAGGAACCCCAAGGTACACTGTTTTTTGCCTGGGATATTTTGGGGGTGGGTTAGAGAACATGGTATCATGCTGTGCTTGCGGGAGAAATGAAGCGTAGTAACTAGAGAATGGAAGAGATTTTAATTCTCGGAAAATTACACGCTGGTTTTCTCTTGTATTCTAGTCTTGATTTTAGTGACTAATACAAATAAGAGTTTACGAAACAGTTGATCCATACAGCAAATTTTTTAGATTATTTTTTATTTTATGTGTATGGGTGTTTGGTCTGTGTGTATATCTGTGTACCATGTGCATGACTGGTGCCCACAGAGGTTAGAAGATCCCCTGGAATGGGGGTTACAGCTGTGAGGCACCATGTGGGTACTGGGCATCAAACCTGAGCCCTCTGAAAGAACAAGCACCCTCAACTGCTGGACACCTATTCAGCCCTGTATAGACAAATGCCCCCCCCCCCCCCCAAAAAAAAAAAAAAGCCTTTTCCATTCTTTCTGCTCTTCTCTTTCTGGTCACATGTCATAAGCATTTTGGGGGGGTGACTTTTTGTCTTGGTCCAGCCACGATGGGCTCATATGTTTCAGGGTAGGGGCATGTGAATTAGAAACATTAGGTAGGATAAACAGAGATGTGAAAGAAACACAGAGACATAGGATAGTACCGAGAGGGCCACTCAGTGTATACTGAATACTGAATCCACCCATGTTGCAATTTTCATATGCTTTTATTTTATACCCCAGTACAAAGGGGGGTGCTGAGAAGGCAAAAGATTGCTTTACATGACACAATGCTTCAATACTTGAGACATAAAACCATTGTTTCCTGAGTAAAACTTTTGATATTTTGGGCAGGATATATAGCAAACATACCCTTGACCAAGTATCCTGTAGGCAGACACTCCCTATTTCTAACCTCCTATCTTAAAAGAAGGAGCAGGAATAGGCTTGAATTCTCTGACCTTTGGTCAGGGAGGAGAGGATCCACCTCTATGGGCCATCTTAATATCCAAAACACCAAGTAACCACACCCTAGGTCAGGGTGTGTAGAAGTACCTGTTGCCAACTTTGAAAGAACAAAAATAAGCTCAAACTCTGACCTCCAGTCAAGGTGGAATAGAACGTCACAGTTACTGTGATGGAACGTTACTTTCTCTATAAATTTATATACTTGTCCTAAAATCTCTTGGTTTTAGCTTCCTATTGTGACCTCTGCTTATAGCCTGAGCTTATACTATAGTGGCTGGGTTTGGATTTGGGACATTTTCAATAGGAAAAGTATTCTGAAAACTTCCCAAGTGGGCAAGGGAGCAGGATGCAAGTGACGGTGCTTCCTGTGATTGTACGTTACCATCATGTTCTCCTGTCTAGTAGCCATGGAAATCATCAAAGAGGAGAATAAAAGACTCCTTTCTTAAATGGAAAAAGTCAAAAAGAATTTGTTGCTAGAGTTAAATCTGTTGTAATTTGAGTGCTTGTTTGAAATACCAAATTCTTCCTTGGAGGTTTCTGACTTGGCAGGTTTTATAATGAGATCCAATAATCCTTTAAATATAAAGCTCTTAGGATCATAAAAATTTATCTTTCTCGGGGCTGGAGAGATGGCTCAGGTTAAGAGCACTGACTGCTCTTCCGGAGGTCCTGAGTTCAATTCCCAGCAACTCACATGATGGCTCACAACCATTTGTAATGAGATCTGGCGCCCTCTTCTGGCCTGCAGTCATACATGGAGGCTGAACACTGTGTACATAAATAAATAAATCTTTAAAAAAAAAGACTCCTCCATTAAAAAAAAAATCAAAGAAAACAAAATAATAAAAAAATTATCTTTCTCAAGTCATTGTCTTGAATAACATTCAATTAATTTGAGAAAATATAATTCTTTGTCATTTATAAATCCATGTTAGAAAAATAAATGACACTTTCCATTTTTTTTTCCTTTTTTGTAGGGTGGATCAGTAGTTCTTGACTCTTGTGAAGTGTCAACAGAAAATGTGCAAAGCACGCGATTTCCAAAACCTGAATTGGAGATTCAGTTTACACCTTTGCAGCCAAACAGAATGGCAGTGAAACACCCTGGCTGTGCTATACCTGTCACAATTAAGATTCCCAAGGCACGGAAGAGGAAAAGTAATGAAATGGAGGAGGTATCGTTACTTGATGGGTGAACTTAGCAAGAAAATATTGTTATTAGGCTCAGTTGTTGTTATAGTTAAGTCTGCTGCTCGTTCTAGAGACCCATTAACGTACGGATGTTTAGGAATGATGCAAGAGCTTCATCGTCCTCAGAAAGCTGTGCTTACTAGTTCGTTCCTTACTTTGTTTCATCTGTAGTAGGTCAGATAATGTGAATTTTACCAGACACTTAACTTTAGTATACTGGTTTATACCATACTCGTTAGGTTACCTTCAGTGGGATGGGAAATGTTCGATAAAGAAATTAGAGAAATTAAAATGACAGACTAGCTTGATCAGTATCTTTGCCATTTAACTAAATCTTAAGTCTATGACCATGGGAAGTTTTGGAAAATAAATTCTTTTTCCATCAGCCAGTATTAGGATTTGGATCTTCATGTAGTAGTGGTAAAGGTTTTATAACTTGCTAGTGCAGCTCCTTGGTGGTAGGGCTGCGAGACTTGGTATTGCATCTTAGCCACATTGGTGTGGTGAGTCACTCTGATCCTCAGTTCTCTCCAAAGTAGCATATGAGTGCTTTCTCTCTTTCGGTTAGAGGCACATAATAGATGGTAGTATTTACCTTAAAGTTACTTGTTTTAAGCTTAAAATGTTTGATCAAAAAAAATTTCTCTAACTTTCCTCTACTTCTTTAAAGAGTAGTGTGTTTTCACGCTGCTAGAAGAGCAAAATTAGTAGTTCCCATTCCTGGATGTCAGGCAATACATTCCCCGAGTGGGTATTAGTGAGCATAGTTTCTCTGTGATACCTGGAGTGCCTTAAGTCTTAGTGGTTAGCTTTCTGAAGACATCTGTGTGTTTATTTATTCTATAGACATATTTTGATTATGATTAAAATATTTGAATGTCATCATCTTCTGAGCTACATTAATTTTTTTTCTTGATACATTTCTTCCCTAGCATTCAGAAGGGAAAGCTGAAATACAATTTATTTATTTCCCTGGTATATATTCTTCATGTGTATCTCAGAAAAGATTTTCTGATTGTTGTAGTTTTGTAATGTTGAAATGTGAAATGTTATGATTTTGTTACATCTTCATTGTTATAATAAATCTGCCCTTTGGCACTTGGGAAAATCTGTTCAGCAGTGCTATAAAAGTGCTGTATTTTGTTCCAGTAAATACTCCCAGAAGCTCTTTACTAAGCTCTCCAAATAACATGGTCCAGTTGCCATCTTTTTTTTTTTTTTTGCTTCCCATGATTACTCTTCAACTTTCCATGCTGCATCTTCTAACATGGTATTAATTTTTGGTCACAAACTGCCTTGGTTTAAGACAAACTGTCCTAATTACTAATGTAGCATTTATAGACAAATCTTTTGGAGTCTAAAGAAATTATTATCAAGAAAGTAAACAGTGCTGAAATTTATTACTTCTAGGACTTGGTGAAATGTGAAAATAAGAAGAATTCTACACCCAGAAATAATGTACAGTTCTCTGCTTCAGAACATAGAAATTCTTCTTTGAAAAAGGATCCAAAGGTTTGTCCTTGCTCCAGTTAACGTTTCTGTAGTTTACTTGATAAAGTGGGGATATATGGGTAAGATATGATACTAGTTTTCCAGAATGTAGTTGTGTCCAATTACAACTCAGTTCATCTTCCATTCATACACATGGAATTCACATTTGGATACACCTTTAGCATTTGCCCACTTGTGGGCATTTCTTCCTGTGTCACTTCTGCTTGCTCTAGCATCAGATTCATTATGCAGTTGCTTAGCCCTTTGATCTTAACACACAAACTTAATCCCAAGTTCCTTTATTTAACTGTGACAATAACTGTTTCCATGTAACGTTTTTTATTATTAGTGACAGAAAGTGTTTTTTTCTTAGGTTTCCTTACATCCATCATCGAATAAAACATATTCTTTACGGAGCCAGGCACCTACAGTTAGTGCAGACATGACCTCTAAAAAAAGAGAGGGAACACTACAGAAATTTGGAGACTTCTTGCAACATTCTCCAACAATTCTTCAATCCAAAGGTTTGTGGAAAAGTTAAATAGCCTTTTTAATGCACATAGGGTGCTTTCTATTGCCTAGAGCAGGCAGCCATTGTCTTCTCCTGGATACTGTGGGGAAAGTCAGATGAAAAGATGATGCTCCTAGGTGTTCACTATGTATTGGAGCAGAAAGGCTCACGTTTAAGTAATTATTCAGATAAAGCAAGCTGTTTAATATGGTGGAGGTAAAATAAAGTGGTTGGATGCTATTGGAGAAGAGAGAAAACCTATCATAATAATGAGGAATTCTTGGAAACTTTTGGAAGGAAGTGGGATGTGGGCATAGAAATATAGAATTGTACTCTTTGACCCTATGGAAGTAATCACTGTTAGTATTGTGTATCCTTGTGATGATTTTGTTTTTTCTTACATACCTATAAATACTAACTATCCACATATATATCATACCAACTTAGAGGAAAGGGTTTATTTACTTATAATTTGATATCACAGTCCATCATTGAAGGATGTTAGGGCAGGATCTCATGCAGAGACCCATGGAGTAACAGTGACCTATAAAGTGGACATGTTGTATAATGTCTTTGTTGAAATATGTATTATGTATTTCTGTATACATGCATATGTGTGTATTCATTAGAGGGGATAGTTTTAATGCTAGTAGAATAGAGAACAGTATAACATATACATGTAATTCTAGGTAGAGGAGAGTGTGTGGAGAGGTTTTGTTGGATTATCTGAGTGGCAGCAATAAGATAAATTAGAGACCAGAAGTGGGGGAGATGGGAAAGTAAAGGAAGCTAAAATCATAGTTGAATTGAAACAGAGTGTTTTGTCAAGGCTAACTGCAGGTTGTCAAACTTTCTTGATTGAGTGTCTTTAATGTCTCAGCAGGAAATTTAAAAATGTCTAGTCTCTACTTCTTCAGATCTATCCACTGTTAAGAATTTTGTGTGTGTGTGTGCGCGTATGTGCATATATATGTGTGTGCTTGCACACGGCACACGCACAGATGTATATATAAAAGGTTTGTGATTATGTCGTATGAGCATCTTGATATATGAGTATCAAAGTAAATCTACCACTTTATTTCTTTATTCATTTATTTCGTTTATTTAGTGTTTTGAGTTTTTGAGGCAGTTTTCCTAATATAGCACAGGCTAGTCTGAAACTTGAGCTCTTCCTGCCTCTCTCTCCCAGGTGCAAGACTCTAGGTTGGATGTGTCAGGTCTGGCTTTACCACCTGGCTTTTAATGCAGGCTTACCACAGATGGACCCGGCTGTGGGGAGACCTCCAAGCCATTAAAGATGCAAGGGTCTCACTGTTACTTCCTTGTTTTTAATTGAATTTTTAATCAATTGTTTATTCGTGCCCTGTCAGCATTGTATAGTACACTGTTTTTCTTCTTGATTTCTATTTTTCTTCATCAGGAATTTCAAACCTTTGCAGTTAGAAAATTAACACAAGAATTAACATTTTTACTTACAGCAAAAAAGATAATTGAAACAATGAGTTCTCCAAAGTTCTCAACTGCAGAAGTAAGTAAAGAAAATGTGTCTCAGCCAAAAAAAGGCAAACGGAAATTATTCAGAAATGAAATTTCATCTCCCATCAACATATCTGGACAAGTGGTAAGCTACTATTTAGTTTTCATCAGTATAAAACTTTTTTTTTAAATTCTAAAGTATTTGTAACCTTGAATTTTATGATTATAATTTTTTAAAATCATTTTATTTTTAATATGTATGGGTGCTTTGATTACGTTTATGCACCACATGCATGCCTGGTACCTATGGAAGTTATAAAGAGGGTGCTGGATCCTGTGAAACTGAAGTCACAGGTGTTTGTGAGCTGTCATGTGGGTGCTGGGAATCTAATCCAGGTCCTTTGAAAGAGCAGCAGTGCTCTTAACCTCTGAACCATCTCTCCAGCTCTGGGGGCAGCTGCAGCAGTTGACAGGTCCTGAGAAGAAAAGTGTTGGTGAGGAAAGAAGTGAGTTGGGCAGGGTGGTCTGGAGAATCCTGCTGCCTGACTGACTAGCAGCCAGATGTTTATTTAGTTATACAGAATTCAGTAAGCAGGGATAGATTCATGTTGTTCCAAAACATAGATCATATCATTTTTATTTCGAGACATGTGTCTTACTTCCTCTTGCATATCTTTTAGTCATTATTGATAAACTGTGACAGAGCAGAGTTATCTTTTACAATAATTTTCCCTCAAGTTTAATTATCATTGATAAACAGTTATCTTTTATAACCATTTTTTGCGTTAACCCCATAACTCAAGTTTCAAGAATCTGGAGGCATACGACAACTTGTTCTCAGGCTAGTATCTTTTGTGACTACAAGGATGCCAGACCAGAACAAATCTCCAAGCCAGCCCAGACAGATTGCCCAAGAAAAGTCTTTAGCCCCAAACTGCTGGAGTTTCTAAATTCTGGTGCAATACAGTGTTTGTACTTCATGTATTTATAGAATTTGCTTATATATGTAATCCTGTCGTTCTGTTGTTCTTTGTTCATGTGACATCACAATGGCTCTGCATGTGCTAACTTTTCTAAGAAAGGGAATTCTTGATTCTCATTCTTTGCTCATCAATATAAGTCTCTGTGTAGGACAAGGTAACTTCAGCTAATCTAATTTTGTTGCTCTATATGCTCTATGGCTCGGATATATAGTAAGAAGATGCTTGCAGTCTGATCTGTGGCCAACACTTCATGACCTTTTAGAGTTTACTTTGTTTTGATTATCTTGTTCCTGAGTAAGTACAGGGACAGATGTTTCAAGAATATCTCAGAGCCTCATAAAGAGACCTCTGGCTTCTCTATGTGCGTCACAACCTCCAGGGTGTAAGGAAGACCTTCAAGTATTTAAGGATATCTCTAAAAGTGGCAGGGGTAGTATATGCTTTGTACTGTCCTGGAGAAGCTTAGAAGCAGTACTACTGGGAGAAGGCATAAATGATTCATAAGAAATTTTCCATCAATCCAATATCCCCAAATTGTACAAATATTAAAAGTCCCCTAAGTATGTAACAGGTGGAGGTCAAAACCAAAACACGCTGGACATTATGTGGCTTAGCTTTGCTTGCTCTTTGTGAAGCAGGTGTGCTGGCTTTGTGACTTTTGCTATTCCTATCAAATATGGTTGTGCCATTCAACACATGATTTTAATTTCTTTCTGTAACTCTCTTAAGACAGATGCTATACTTTTGGTCTATCTTCCATGTGTTATCATTATTACAAGAGTTGTATAAATCTGAGCCCATGTACCTTATTAGAAATACAAAATTGATATTTCACCATTTTCTCTCACCCTTTTCTCTATAAGCCTAGGTTTAAAATTTATTTGTATTTAATGTGTATGAGTATTTTGTCTATGTGTATGTATGTATGTATGGATATGCATCATGTGTGCACTACCCTTGGGTGCCAGAAGAGAACACGGGAACCCCTGAAGCTGGAGGGTATTGAGCGCAGCTCATGTTTTTAACCATTGAGCTGGCTCTCTAGTCCTCTTTGTACTTTGAGAAACGTTTTTACTACGCAGTCCAGGATGACCTCAAACTTTTAGTATTCCTTTTGCCTCAACCTCTCTGTTGCTGGGCTCGTTGGTGTGTGCTCACATGCCTGGCTGGGATCATTGGTATGTGTGCACACATCTCTGGCTTCGTTTAGGCTCTTTTTTCGAGACAGGGTCTCTCTGTAGCTTTGGAGCCTGTCCTGGAGCTAGCTCTTGTAGACCAGGCTGGCCTTGAATTCACAAGAGATTCGTCTGCCACTGCCTCCCAAATCTGGGATTAAAGGTGTGTGCCACCACCAACCTTTAGTCTTTTTTAAGAAAAGGAGGTTGTTATCACTCTGATTCATTGTCCTCATTTTCTCAGTGGATAAAAGTGTAAGTAGAAACAGAATTAAAGGATGTTAACAGTGGCCAAGAGAAAGAAGAGAGACTGGGTTTTACAATAGTAGTTAACTAACCTAAGGCTGATATCATAAGGCAGCTGGAACGAATTCAGGTCAGTTAGAACATGCTGTTTCATGTACTATGTTACATGTCACCAGCTGAGCAGCGTATGGCTTTTCCTCTTGGCTGAAGAAAGATACCTGTGTCTACAGATACCTGTGTCTCTGCTGAGTTAGAGCACAGTGTGCTTCCCTCTCACGTTAGACCCTTGTTGCTGTAAATGGTGATTTCCTAAAATTGATTTGAAGCATTTTGTGTACAAATATTTTGGTAATTATTTCAAGCTTAGATCTGGATTGGATTCAGTAGGCTGTAGGTTGTTTTAATTCTTGAATTAGGTAATGTTGAATGAATCTCTTAAAAATCTGTATTCTTAAAAAAAAATCTGTATTCTTTTACATGTATTTATTTAGAAGATGAAAAATGAATTTCTAATGTATATATTATAGTCAGTGATTAAGCACATAAGTGTATTACTCATAAGGAAATTATTTTTACTTACATTTGAAAAACTGTTAATTTCAGATTTTAATGGAACAGAAAGTAAAAGAAAGTGATCATCAGATTCTCAAACGACGACTTCGAACAAGAACAGCCAAATAAATCGCTTTGGGAGACTATTTCAGTGTCAATTTTATATTCACAATCATTGTAAATTTTAAGTTTTAAAAGTTAATTGTATATATTATGTGTTAAATGCCTCTGTATAGATTGGTGTTTTATATGATTTTAATACAATAAATATATCAACTGTATACTTTATAAGGCTTTTAAAATTTTTTTTTATTGTGTGTGTGCTTGTTTGTGTGCTTGCCACAGAATACATATAGAGGTCAGAGGCAACTAGCAGGGATCTCGATAGAAATTGATTCTCTCCTGCCCTGTGGGTCCTGGGGATTGAGCTCAGGAAGTGACTTTCACTTGGTGGCAGGTGGAATAAACACACACACACACACACACACACACACACTGCTCTAAAGTCTCTCTATTGGATGTTTATGTCATTAGTCTGTGGGTGTTGAGTCCTCTCCTTACTCCCAGTTCCAATAACCTCCTTATGTCTGTCAGTGAAGGGGTTGGGGTAAGAGCCTAGGACCCTTCAGGGCCTCACTGAAGCCCTGCACAGGGATAGTTCTCTCTGAATGGTGGTGCAGTCCAGGAGTAGAAGCAGGCTCCCATCTGTTGAGGTGTGCAACTGGACAGATAGGAGCCTGTTAGTGTCCCCGTCCTGTCCCCCCATCCCAGGTCAGAGTGGGACCCACAGTTGAGACCTCTACTACATGTTTGGCTGTGGAGTGAAGGCATAGCACGGGAAGTGGAAACTGGAGGAGCCCAATAAGCATCGACCATAGCAGCCACTCAGTGCCAGAAAGAAACCCGAGTATACTTTTTGATTCAGGAAAATAACATTCTGAAGCAAACAAAAGCAGCATTCCCCTTTAATTTCAGGCTGAGCAGTGCTGCTTCATTAAGAATGCTGCCATCAGCATTAGGAAAGGTGCCCAAGGTAGAATTAAAGTATAGGGTAGATGAGCTAGGGTACAGAGATGGACTTGCAGCTGAGACTAGTTAGTCTCAAATGACTGAGAGTAAATTTGAAATAGCAAGAGAAGTGTTTCTAAGTCAGTTTTACTTAGTGATTTTTCTATTGCTGCAAGAGACATGGTGAAGAAGGCAGCTTATAAATGGAGGCTTTCAGTCTGTGATCATGGCTGGGAGTGTGGCAGCAGGCAGACATGGTACTGGAGGAGTGGAACTTAAATCCTGATCCTCAAGCAGGATAGAGAGAGGGTACCTGGGGGTGGGAGCATATAGTGAGTGCTATTTGATATAAACTTGTTACATAAGGAAATTCAGAATGCCAGGACATACAGAGGACCAAAAATAAATAAATAAAATAATCCTGGGAAAGTATATTCTTAGATTCAAGAACAAAGTGATAAAAAAAAGCCTCATTGCTGAAGTCTAATGTGAACTAAACTTAAAACGTCATGTGTAGTTCACATATAGGCAGAGATTCTTTTCTTGCAGTAGATGGTAATTAAGACAGATCCACAACTGGACAATGCAGTGAGAAACTTTAGAGCTGTCAGCCTTAAATGGGATGTCCTTAAGAAACCCCTCTCCTCAAGGCTCAGGGATCCTCGTGTGAGAAATGAATGACTCCACAGAGATAGAGGCTTTCAGACACAGCAGGACTGACAGACTGAGATAACACGAGACCGCATAGATTCAAACCAGACACAAGTCCCAACACTAAGAAGGGAGGTGGACATAAAGTTCCACCTTAACCAAGAAGCTATTTCAATTAATACCTGCTGGGAAAGGAAAATAATTTTTTTTTCTTGTCAGTTTTGTTTTTAATTTCATTGGAAACTTTACATTAAAATGATAATTTTTAGTTTCTTTTGAACTATATATTTTTCTCCACTCGTTTCCCTTCCTCCCCCCTCCCTTTCTACCCCATGCTTCCAATTTACTCAGGAGATCTTGACTTTTTCTACTTCCCATGTAGATTAGATCCATGTATGTCTCTCTTAGGGTTCTTTTTGTTGTCCAGGTTCTCTGGAATTGTGAATTGTAGGCTAGTTTTCTTTGCTTTATGTCTTATCTTTCTGGGTCTGGGTTACCTCACTCAATATGATGTTCTTTAGATCCATCCATTTGCCTGCAAATTTCAAGATGGCATTTTTTTCTGCTGTGTAGTACTCCATTGTGTAAATATACCACATCTTTATCCACTCTTCAGTTGAGGGGCATTTAGGTTGTTTCCAGGTTCTGGCTATGACAAATAATGTTGCTATGGACATAGTTGAGCACATGTTGTTGTGGTATGATTGAGCATAAATGAATTTAATTTTTCCCTTCCTCCCTCCCTGTCTTCCCTCCCTCCCTTTCTCTCTCTCTCCCTCCCTCCTTTCGTATGTGTGTGTACTTGCTTTGTTTTGGTATTTTTTTTTTGTCTTATTGGTGTTTTTAATTTGGTGGGTAGAGAGATGGGGAGAATCTAGGAGGAGTTGGGGAGGGAAAACAATATAAAAATTTATTGTATGAGACTTTTTAAAATGAAAAACTAGAATTAGTGGTTGAGTTTGTTGCTCTGAGGTTTAGTACTTTACTTTTATATACAAGGCTCTGGGTCTGTTCTTAGCATACTCACACACAAGAAAGAAAAAAAGGGAAAAAAATTCCTCTTTTCTTTCTATATATAATGACTCAGGTCAGGTGTTTGGTTTTTTATATTGTGAATTTAAAATTTATTTTTTGTGTGTAGATGTTTTGCCTGCATATATGTCTGCACCACATGTGTGTCCTCAGAGGCCAAAAGAGTATATCAGATTATCTGGATGTGAGCCACCATGTGGGTGCTGGGAATTGAACCCATGTCCTCTAGAAGAACATTCAGTGCTCTTAACTTGAAAGCCATCATCTCTCCAGCTCCAACTTTTCTCATTTTTATGGTGTTGTGATGTATTTTACACGTGTGCTTCACCTGTAGCTCGGGTTGGAGGAGAAGGTGTGCGTGGGTGCTTTATATGCTGAAGCATGTGTAGACATGGTTTAGAAAAGATCCCTGGACTTCGGTGAGAGCAGCTTTATGTTTCTTATAATGTAAGAATTGGATTTTCCCCCCCTTGGAATAGGAAACTTCAGAAGGAGAAAATCAGAAAAGAGAACATCTAGAAATCCAAACTGTTGCTTTTTTGGAAGAAAAGATAAAGAAATTTTAAACTTGGACCTTAGAAATAACATTTTCTTTGTTTTACAAATGAGATCAAAGCCTGTCTAGTCTCCTCGTGATATTAGCTAATGTGTATTGAGTTCATAGCTCAATAATAGTTGCCTTTTTAAATATAAAAACATTTAAACATCTAAAATCTTCAAGATTTGTTTTTAGCATTACTTGTTTTAACCATGCCAGCAAGAAAATATTTTTTGGTGTTGTATAGTTATGTTCAAAACCTAAGTGCTGTTAGCATTAAGGTATGTCCATTATTCTTTCTTGAGAAGATGGTTGTGTCTCATTGTTCACAGACTCCAGACTTGCAATTCTGCTTGCTTGATAAGGCCGATTTGTGCAACCCAGATGAAGACTGCACACTTGTCATTTATAGAAAGGAGCAGAGTGGCCAGAAAGTTACCCTGTGTTTGGAGCTGAGGTTGAAAACAGAAAGGCAAAATAAATGAGATAAAGAATCTAGGTACATTTAACAGCATGGGAAAAATAAATATATTGCATGCAAGATGCTGACTGGAAGGACTTAATTACAATCCATTAACTAGACAAAGGACTTTTAAATCAAGTCTCCTTTGAATCCAGTCAGAGAAATGTATCCTTAGGTAATGTTTATCATTAGATGCATAGGCAGTGGTAAGGTTGTAGAAGATTACCAAGTAACAAAATAAGGAAAATAGTAATTGTCTAGAGCAGTGATTCTCAACCTTCCTAATGCAGTGGTGACCTTTTAATACAGTTTGGTAACCCCAACTATATAGTTATTTTTGTTGCTACTTCATAATTGTAATTTTGCTACTGTTGTGAATCATAATGTAAATGTCTATTTTCCAGTAGTCTTAGGTAGCCCCTTTGTGCAAGGGCGGTTTGACCCCCAAAGGGGTCATGACCCACATGTTGAGAACCTCTGGTTGGTCTGGCGGGTGAGCGTTGGAAATAGGATTGATGGACATGAAGAAAATAGGAAGATGTGGTCTCTATCCTGATTATTATATATTCTGTATGCAATTGGAAAGAATTATCAACTTGAGTTGTATGAATCTACCTTAGAAAGCTCCAAAGAGGTATTGCATGTGTGCATGTGTACACACACGTGCACACATACATACACACAAGCAGATCATAAGATTAGAACAGGTAAAATTACAAACCTGGCAATACCAAGTGAAGGCTTATAGCGTCTAGTGCATATTAACACATTCTTTTTCTCACTTTACATCTAAGCGTTCCCACTTGACTGTAACATTTTGTGAAAAAAATGTAGGTATCTCTTTGTTGGAACATTTAAAGCATAATTAAATGAAAACTAAAATTTAAAAGTTACTTTTCAACTTTCATATAGGTTGAAAACATAGTTAGTTCCTCTTTGACCCTTACTCAGTTTCTCCTCTTGTAACATCTTGCGCTGCTGAGTCCATCTGAGATACTGAAGAGCCCAGCATTGCCGTGTTCGGATCTCATTAACTTCCACGTGTGTTCCTTCTCTGTTTCAGGCTCTCATACAGGACACCCTGTTGTAACTAGTCATGCTGTTGTTTTTGTGCCTCTGGTTTGTGAGTTTCTCAGACTTTTTGTATTTCTCATGATGTCAGTCATTTCTGGGTGCCAGGAAGGCCGTTTGTATAATGTCTCACATTTTGGGTCTGTTAATGTTGTTCTTGTAGTCTGATTAGGGATTATAGGAACAATGCTAGGAAAACACTGTAATATTTTATTCCCATAGCATTTCTGGATTATGCATTATAAACTGTGCCCCCTGGTCGTGGTAGTGTTTAGAGTTATTTCTCCATTGTGCTCCCTCTTTTCTTCTGTTCTGTGTAAGCAGCCAACACTCGGCTGTGAGGGAGCGGGTAGAACACATTTTAAAGTGCGTAATTCATTTAGCTCCATACTTTGAGAGGAAATGGTGATCCCATTATTTCATGCAGCTCTTTGTATTGCACATGAAATTCTTTCTGTTTGAAGCTGTGTGTGATACGATTTACGACAAAGACATTTTGGGAGGCATCTTTTGATGTTTCTGTTAAGATACATTGAATTATTACAATAGAATTTAAAGCCCTTTATTTTATAAATATTATTTATAAAAGCACAGGTGACCAACATTTTTGAACAAATCTGAACTGGTTTAGTGTTTCACACATACTAAAATCTCTAGTTTTTCAAAATGAACAGCTCAAAGAAATTTAGATACCCCGGTAAGTTAAGCTTTCATGAATGTGAACTTTCATATTGGGTTTCTGAAACTGAGGCTAAGCTAGCGTAGTCAAGTTTGTATGGTAATAAAGTAGTATAACCAACCAATACGTGGATTGCTTTTGAGCTGTAATTAGCTGAAATTTTATTTTATTTATTTATTTGGAGACAGTGTCTTTCTACATAGTCCTGTCTGTCCTTGAACTCATTATGTAGACCAGGCTGGCCTCCAGCTCACAAAGATCTGCCTCTCGGCCTCCTGCTGAGGTTAAAGTCATGCACCATTATACTCAGCTAAGTTTTACTTTTTATTTCTAAAGCACATTTGCAGTTTTTGGTCATACTTCCTATGCATATTATAAATATAAACCTATGTAAATACATGCATTTTGTGACACAGAATCAGCATGATTAAGTTCTATGTGAAATTTAAATTCATGTACATAATTTCTGTGCCAGTTTGGCAATATGATAAATGATGGTTGCTAATCCTGTGACATGAAGGCCAGCTTCCCAGGAGTGTGTGGCTAGAGAATGCAGATTATAGACTAAGTTGTCCCCCGTGCTGTCACTTCATATTTATTTTAGGATTCTTGTTCAGTGATCACCATTTATAAAATTATTTGACAGTGAATAACCATGAAGACACCAAAAAAGTCATTGTTGAGGTACAACTTATTCTTTCTCCGTCCCTGTTCCTGCCATGCCCCCTTTCCACTCCATTCTGTTCTTCCCCACTCTCATTTCCTTTCCTTTTCTTGAGGTAGAATCTTACTATGTAGCTGGAACAGCCTGGATTGGAACACACTGTCCTCCTGCCTGTCCTGTCTCAGCTTCCCAAAGGCTGTAATTATAGGCTTGTATCACTATACCAAGATTGGACAGTTTCTGAAAACTCTGTGGAAAATTTCAGACAACCTACATATTGTTAACTGATGATGTATAGTAGACTAGGGGTTCTATTAGGCCTCCTCCTAGGCCTAGTCATATACATATTGTGTGTGGTAGCTTTTGTGATGCACTGGCAGAACTGAGTAGTTATGATAGAAAACCTATGGTCTACAAGGCTTACGATGTTTACCATCTGGCCCTATGGAGAAAGTTTGCCAGCCCCTGCAAACGACAATCCAGCAGAGATGCCAGCTGCTAAGTGCTGCTTATCCAGGACAGTGCCAAACATCTTGTGCTCATTACCAAGCAGCCTTTCCTGCCATATTTTTGATATTGTCTTCTGAATTAAGAGGGTGTTTTGACAGTGCCCATGATATATAGCTTGTATACTGTACATTTATTATTTATCTTACTAAACATAAGTGTTTGGTACTTATATTTAAGAGCAAATTCTCAAAAAGCAAGAGAAAGGGCCCAACAGTATTTTTTTAAAACTAAAGTATCATTAAACATTTAATGGCCGCTAGTACTTGGTAGTTTGCAAAACCTTACTTTTCATAAAGCATAGTTGGAAAACTCTGCCCTAGCACTTTGGACTCGAAATGTGGTGATGGACCAGCATCACCTTGTAGTATTTCTCTCTCCTCTCTCTCTCTTTCTCTCTCTCTCTCTGTATGTGTGTGTGTGTGTGTAGATATAGCTGTCCTCTCTGAAGACAGCTCTAGGGAGTTGCTTTTCTCGCCTATCCCCTTGTAGGGTATGGAGCTTGAAGTCTTGTCATGAGTCCTGGGATTAAGTGCCTCTTCTCCCTGAGCCATTTCACTGGCCCATCTTGGAGTTCCCAAGAATACATTATTGTGGGCCACTTGATGAAGTTTAATTATTAGACCACTTGATGAAGTTTAATGAGTAACAGGTCCAGTTTAGAGGTGTATAGCTCTAAAAGCTGTCTACTTAGAGCTTTTAAAAGCTTTAAAGCTGCCCTACTTAAGGTGAGAATGTGAATACTTTTTTAAAATAAATTTTCCTTAGTATCATGTTGGTTTTAAAAATAAAATGTACAAAACAGCAAAAATACAAATTTCTTGCCCCTGCCCAATCCCTTCCTCCTTTCCTCCTTCACTCTCCCCTTTCTTCTGAAGTTAATCTCTATCTTGATTTCACACCAAGAATGCCTGCTAGTGCTTGTACTCCCTGTCAGACTTCATGAGTGTAAGACTCCGTGTGTGAGCTTCACTGCTCTCTGAGGAGCTATGCCTTTTTTGTTTCATTACAGTATTGTTTTGCATCATGCTATTTATAAACAATGCTGCCAAAGAAACATTCCCTGCATATCTATAGAAGTTAACATTGCTAAGTCATAGCATTGCTCAAATTTTAAAAATACCACTAAATTCCCAGGCTGATTGTACCAAGTTCATTTTCACTAGTGGAATATGAGTGTTGAAGGATATTTGATCATACTGTGACCCTCAAGGTTGTCTTATTTATTGGAAAACCTGTTTCTAGTTGTGTGGCTCAGGCCTACCACACACCTTAATCCAATAGCTTTCTGCTTGAATATTGTAAACAGGATTAAATAAAGTCAATCATAGATCAATATGTGTGGAGCAAGAAAGCAACAGACAGGAAGTGAACATAGGATTATTAAGAAAAAAATGTAGAGAGTAAGACAGAATCAGGAGGATGGATAGACACACAGGAAGGAGAAGGGAGGGACATTGAGGGTTTTTTGTTTTGTTTTTGGTGAGAGACAGTATGGTAGAAGGGTACTTCTGAGATAGTGGAGGAAGAAGGTCCGCTGGGTGCTTTCTCTTCCTCTTTGAGCTAGCAGACTTTGACCATCTGGCCCCTGAGTCTGTTGAAAAAATTAAATGATTGAGGTTTTGTTAAAAATAACCTAAGAGTGGCATTTGCTCAGCATGGGTTAGTATTGTCCTTTTGGGTTTAGATACTCTGAAAGATGTTTCAGATGTATGCACTGTGGTTTTCATTTTCAGTGCTTTGATCACTGAGACAACCGATGACATTTAATTAACGTGTATGTGCATGATGTGTGTGGGAGAGAGGCGCGTGAGTCGCGGTACACATGTGAACGTGACAGGATGACATTGTGGAGCCAGTTTTCTCCTTCCACGTTTACATGACTTGGGAGTCAAACTCAGAGAAGCAGGCTTGCCTAGCAAGTGCTATTACACACTGACCCATGACAGCCAGCCTTTAGAAATTCTCACTAGCTTAAAAAAATTCGCATTTATTGTTATGTGTATGGATGTCTTTCCTGTGTATATATGTGTGCAGTGCCTGGAGGGACGAGGAGAGATTGTCTGATCCTCTGGGAGTAGAGTTACAGACAGTTGTCAACTGCTATGTGCTGGGCCTCAGACCCTGGTTCCCTGGTAAAGGAGCCAGTCAGTGTCCTTAACTGCTGAGCCATCTCTCCAGCCACCTATTTGATTCTCCTGTTCTCTACATTCTGGTTATGAGTTCTCTAATGTTTAGGTATGTTGTAAATACCAATCAGATCTGTCTTTTAATGGTGTATGTTGAATTTTTCCAGGTTCTCAAAGTACTCAGAACTATCTAATAATGCCAGAAGTAAAACTTAGTTACCTTTTTAAAATGTAAAGTCATATATATGGTTAAATATAAACTTTATATCAATAAATGCATATGTCATGATGAAGACGGTTGCTATTGGTCAAAATTGGCATGATGATAGTGACTAGTTTGAATGTAGCTTCATCTGAAATGTCTTCTAGAAGAATAAGATGAATTCTCACTCTACATAAACAATATTGGTGTATGTATCTTGAATGTATTTTGCCCTCAACATTATCATCTTTGTGTCTGACCCACCAAATAAATCTAATCAGCTGGCAAAAAGCAAGGTAAGAAAGAGAAGCAGATTACATAAACCAAGTTTAAGAACTCTTTTATTACTGTGTGCATATGTGTGTGAGTACATGAGCCAGAGATGACCTCTGGGAGTCTATGCTTTCCCTCCAACCATGAAATCTGGAGATAAAACCCAGCTTTTCTGGCTTCTGCAGTAGCATTTTTATCCATCGAGCCATATTGTTGACCCCAGAAAAAGCAAGTTTTAGTAAACTGCAAATTAGAGGAAAAGGCGTGTGTACAACTGCAGGGCTTCATACCCAAGGGAGTGTAGACACCTATAGGAAGAAAGAATACTTGCTTTGACAAGCATCTAAGAATTCTATGGAAAATACTATCAGTTGTGAACACGTGTGAAACAGAATCAGATTGAAACCACTTAAGACTTCTGCTCAAGGGCAAATCTGACTGTGTGTTTGCATCTCCGTGCTGCCCCATCAAAGGAGCAACAGATCAGACTTCTTGTGTTGCTAGAAACAGCTTGATAATTTCTGGGTGTAGTGGGGCCTTTGGGAGATTGTGTAATTTATGTGCATAGACCACATTCTACTTTGTGGTTGTTTAACGGGGAGTTGGCACTCAGGGTTCCCAAACGACTGGGTTTCTTCCAACGCATTGATGAGTTTTGAGAGAGAGAGAGAGAGAGAGAGAGAGAGAGAGAGAGAGGAAAGAAACAGAAAAGAAGAAAGGAAGAAGGAAGGAAGGAAAAGACAGTCTAGCCATGAGCCCTACCGTAGACGGCCTCATTGCAACATTAACATCGTCCACCAGATGGAGACAAAGCACCTTTTATACTGGACTAGTTCCTGCAGACCTTGTTTTCTGACTCCGCATCTGTACCAATTCTAATTTATGTAACACACCAAATAGTACAAAACTATGGAAAGATAGATAAGATTGTCTCCAATACTTTTTCTTTCCATCCAAGGTATTTTTTTTTTACTACTGAGGACTCTTCCAGGAACTAATTTTTAAAACTGTGGCTAAAATAAATTTTATTCAATTATCTGAACTGGAATCTAGAAATAATCAAGTCTGTTTCTAGCTAATATGCCATATGAAAGTAAATAATAATGTTGTTCATGAATTGTTCAATAGAAAGTTTGGAAATATGATCACCTAAAGAATTTTGAAGTTATCATCCAGCGTTAGTACAAGTAAATGACTGTCCCTTACAAATATAAGAAGCATGCAGGGGTAGCAATGTGGGTCCGTTTGTTCTGAAGCACTTGGTTGTAAGACAGGCAGTTTCCTGTCTCGTTTGTCTAAGTCCAGCATCAAAGTAAAAACCACAAGCCCAAGGCCTTCCCCCCTTGTAAGTAGAGATAGCCAACATTGTAGGTGGAAAGCAAACCATTGTATAAAATGGCAAAACTTTCATACCCTAACCTTTCCGCCTTGCCTCCCTGGCTTTCCTCTTGCCCCATCCTCCTGGGAGCATAAACTTTGGTGTGCAGTGGCCATCATTGTCCCTGCGATGACAAGTGTGAGGGCAAAGTTCACTGTAGCTAAGGACCGCAGATAGGACAGGCAGGAAGTGCAGGGATCCCGTCTTTGTGACCACTCTGAGCAGTTACTCTGCAGAGAGAGACTGTGTATGTCTGAACTTACGATGAAGCAGGAAAGCCACTGCTACTCAGTCTTGTTGTTTGGGAATAAATTAATTCCTAGTTAGTCCATCATTAGAGAGTTCCTACTGTGGCATATAGACTGTAAGTATGCTTGTAATATTGAATTTATACGCTAGCCTTCCCAGCCAAGCAAGCCTCTTGGGGTTTAGATTAAGCTTAGACCTTAGAAGCTGAAGATCCTTGTTTATTGTTGCTATTCCTAAAAAGCATGAATTAAATGTCTGGTTGTAAATACTAGGCCATCTGCCAAATGCTTGTGCCCTATTGACTCTTCTGGCCCAAAATGTACATTCTGACATCTCACCTTATAGCGAGAACTTTCATTGTTGTTTTAACAGACCTGCACATGAAAATCCAAGGTGTCGCATTGTCCTCCAGGGTAGACAAGTCAAGCACATAGATTGCAGCTGTTGTCAAAGGCAGAGACAATGGAGTAAAAGCAAGCGAAAACAGTAACAGGTAAGGAAGTGCTGACAACAGAAAGGCTTATTTTTTAAAAAAAGATTTAAGTTTTCAGCCTGAAAAACCAAACCCAGGACCTGAGGCAAGTGTTCTACCAGTGAGCTACATTCCCAGCTCTTTTAAAAGTTTCATTTTGAGACAGGGTCTTGCTAAGCCACCTAGGTTGATTTCAAGCTTGAGACCCTCGTAGCTCAGCCTCCTGAGTAGAGTCGGGCATAGGCTGTGTCACATAGACAGATCTTCCTATGTTGATTAAGCAGAGTGGTATTTTCCATCAGGGAACAGAATAGTCGAGATAATAGCTGCTCCCTGGTCCACTTTGGGAGTATTTCACTAAATTCATGGACTGCTCACAGAACTGGGGAAAACTAAATTTCTCAAAGGGAGAGGGAGAGAGTCAGCATGCTGTCACCCTGAAAAGCCATGAAGAAAAAGGCGGGATCTCTCTGAAATAATATATAGAAATATTTTGATACCCTGGGGCTCTATCAGATGTTAGCCCAACAAGTGACCAAGGGGATGGTGCTGGCATACTTAGAGAAGGCCAGAGGAGTGTATCTATTTTGTACTCGTCTTCCTCTCTGAATGTGGCTACTTCAAGAAGGGAGGTTTGCTTTGTGCATCTCTGTGTACAGAACTATGCTGTGAAAATGGAATTTGTAGCATCTCAAAGATGAGACACTTGGAGATGACATTATAATTGGATGTGACAGAAGGGACCAAATTTGGTCAAGTTTTCTGAATTTATTTGTATTTAGTAGTGTCATGGCTGAGAACAAATCATACATTAAAGAAACATTGAAATACTCATAAAAATAAGGTGAGTTTCATGCTTGCATGCTATTTATAACTGTCTCAAGTTATAGTTACGATTCTCTTTTGTAGTGATATTTTGTTTGTGTTTTAACAAATAAAGCTTGTGTGAAGATCAGAGTGCAGAGCTAAGTCACTAGAGTCCAGGCAGTGGTGGCACATACATTTAATCCCAGTATTTGGGAGTCACATGCCTTTAATCCCATCACTAGGGAGGTGGAGACAGGAGCGATATGTCTGGGCAGAGAGGAATATAATGCAGAAGGAGACAGGAACTCAGACAGTCTGAGGCAGTCTGAGGAACAGGACAGTCTGAGGTTTGGTGGAGACATGCACTCTGGAGATGCAGTCTGAGAACAGGATCACTGATGTGGGATTCCCCTCTGTATGCTGTGAATGCCACTGGTTAATAAAGAAGCTTCTTGGGCCTATGACAGGGCAGAATAGAACTAGGCAGGAAAACTAAACTGAATGCTAGGAGAAAGAAGGTAGAGTCAGTGAGATGCCATTGTAACTGCCAGAGGAGACAGACACCAGAACCTTACTGGTGGGCCATGACCGTGGTGATGCACAGATTAATAGAGATGGGTTGATTTAAGATGTTAGAGCTAGCTAGAAATATGCATAAGCTAATAGGCTAAGCAGTGTTGTAATTAATATAGTTTCTGAATGATAATTTCAGGGCTGGGAGGCCAGGAAATGAACAAGCAGTCTCCGCCAACATATCACCTCTTTGGTCTGAGCATTGGTAGAGGTAAAAGAACTCTTTAGTGGCTGGCTGCTTTGCTTCTCTGATCTTCAGCGTTAACCTCTATATGATATGGGATTTCCCTCTGTATGCCGTGAATATGTTTTATTACCATTAGTTAATAAAGAAGCAGCTTTGGGCCTATGGCACTGCAGAATAGAGCTAGGTGGGAAAAGTAAACTGAATGCTAAGAGAAAAGAAGGCTGAGTCAGAGGGATACCATGGAGCCGCCAAAGGAGACAGATGCCAGATGGAACTTTACCTAGTAAGTAGCAACCTTGTGGTGATACACAGAATAATAGGAATGGGTTAATCTAAGATGTAAGAGTTAGTAAATAAGAAGCTTGAGGTAATAGGCCAAGCAGTGTTTTAATTAATATTGTTTCGGTGTGATTATTTGGGTCTGGGTGGCCAGGAAACAGACAAGCAGCCTCTGCCTACATCTATATTTGACTCTGGGTGTTTTATTAATAAAAGAGCAGCTAAAATTTATGTTATGCCATTTTCAGGTGAGAAATAAGGCACAGAGAAAGAAAGTGATTTATTTATTCAAGGATTTAGTGTTACCAAGCGGCCAGGCTGGTCCGAGACCCATTTACTCATCCACTCTGCTGGTGCCTTTATTGGGCAGACACCAGGAGCACAGTTATGCCCAAACTGAATTGAGGATGTTGTCTCTTACGGTAAAATAGCATGGTAAAATGTGGGACAGAAAGGAAGTGGTCTCAGGAAGCATGTTTTTCAGAATCTGTGCTTGTAGTAGGTGCGTTGGCAACAAATTCAAAGACATTGGGTCATGTCCTCTAATGGATGCTGAGAGAAGGAAGATATTTCTGCCAAGGATTAGAGACAATGTGACTCGGGAAGCAATCTGTGGGTCAAAGAAGCTTTGGGGCATCTTCTCCTAACACAACCAGCTTGGATAGCCCATATTACACAATACACCCATATTAAACAATAAACAGCCCGGTGGTGGTGGCGCACGCCTTTAATCCCAGCACTTGGGAGGCAGAGGCAGGCGGATCTCTGTGAGTTCGAGACCAGCCTGGTCTACAAGAACTAGTTCCAGGACAGGCTCCAAAGTCACAGAGAAACTGTCTCGAAAAACCAAAAGAAAAAAAAAATATTTGGACAGTAAACAATAAACAGCAGGTAACTAAGAGTGGACACATCACTTGTTTTCCATTGTCTTGAGGAGAGAGACTGGATTGCTTTTGGAAAGTTTGACCCATATGAGTTAAGAAATTAGATTTGACATCACGATGTAGTGATATTTCATTTGTATTTTAATAAATAAAGCTTGCCTGAAGATCAGAGAGTAAAACAGCCCCACTGGTCAGCCTTACATACAGGCAGTGGTGATACACACCTTAAAACCGAGTAGCCACACTAGTTTGCCATAGAAACCAGGCAGTAGTAGTTCATGCTTTTTAATCCCAGCCCTAGAGAGGAATATGGAATAGGAAGAGACAGCTCTCAGTCTCAGTTTCATTCTGAGGATTCCTGGAGGCAGGATTGCCATTTTGGACTGAGGTAGAGGTAAGAGCCAGTGGTTGGCTATTTTGCTTTTCTGACCTTCAGGTTGAATACCAATTTCTGTCTCTGGGTTTTTGTTAATTGTGCTACATTATGACTCTAATCTTAATATGTCATCATAGACAATTAGATAAGCTAAATGTTTTCCGCCTTTATTCTCCATGTTCCTTAAATCACAAGAGCTTGAAAAATCCCTCTTGTCACAACATAAAGCCCACAGTTTAGCCTGGGCAGCAGTGGGTTATGGAAACAGTGGGCTTGTGCACATACTTTTGTGATGATCATGGTTTTAAGCATAATGAACACTTAGTGTTCTTGCCTTCCAGGCACTGCTCAGAGGAAGTGAGACCCTTGGGAGTTCCCGTTACTGACTTCTGTGTTCTAGAGAGCCTTTTCTTACCCATGCCACACCAATTAATCTAAGCTGAGAAAGGTGAAGGAGTTCTGTGGGAAGACAGTGTGTGTGGTAAGGACAGTGAATGTCTCAGATCAGCATGCTGCTGTTGAGGTCTACTTCCGAAGGTTGGATCTCTATTTTTTACCTTTTGTCTGTATACCTTGGCTATGTATATCACCCATTTCTGTATATACCTGTTGGGAAGGGCTAAATTGTCTCATTTCCTGAAGTTTTGATAATTTTAGTCTACAAAAGAAATGTAAAATAGCTAGATTAACAGGAAAAAATAACAAATTTCATATGTGCCCAAACATAGGGATCATTCTTGTTCAGTGTGAGTGTCAAAACCAGAGTTTAATAACATTTTGGATTACACAAAGAAATAAGGGTATTGCAACTACTTGCAGTGTAGGCCACAGCAAGCTGTGGCAGATTTATGAGAGTTGTAAGGTGAACAAAATTGTCCTACTGTGCAGATAAAGTTTTCATCGAGTTAACTGTGGTCACCTCTGTCTGGAAAGGTGACAATCATTGGGTCAGCTGTTGTCACCTTTGTCTGGAATAGGTGACAGTCATTAAGTCAGCTATGGTCACCTCTGTCTGGACCAGGTGACAATCACTGGGTTAGCTGTGGTCACCTTTGTCTGGAATATGTGATAGTCATTAAGTCAGCTATGGTCACCTCTGTCTGGACCAGGTGACAGTCATTGGATCATCTGTGGTTACCTCTGTCTGGAACAGGTGACAAATGGAACAGGTGACAATCATTGGGCCAGCTGTGGTCACCTTTGTCTGGAATAGGTGACAGGCATTTGGTCAACTGTGGTCATTTCTGTCTGGAACAGGTGACAGTCATTGGATCAGCTGTGGTCACCTCTGTCTGGAACAGGTGACAGTCATTGGTTCAGCTGTGGTTACCTCTGTCTAGAACAGTTGACAGGTATTGGGTCAGCTGTGGTCACGTCTGGACCAGGTGACAGGCATTGGGTCAACTGTGGTCACCTCTGTCTGGAGCAGGTGACAGGTGTGGAATTCTAATCTGTCTGATGTAGAACAATCTTTGTACACTGTAAATATATATATTGCTCTCATTGGTTAATAAAGAACTGACTGGCCTATAGCTGGGCAGGAGAGCCAGACTAGTGGGGTGCTGGGAAGAAGGGTGGAGTCTTAGAAGATGCCACCAGACACAAAAGAAGCTGGATGTGTAGAAAATGAGGTAACAAACCTTAAGCCATGTGGCTAAGGGTAGATAAGAAATATTGGTTAATTTAAAATGTAAAGTTAGCTAGTACGAAGCCTGAGCTATGTGCTGAACATTTACAATTAATATTAAGTCTCTGTGTAGGTTATTTGAGAACTGGAGGGTGGAAAAGAAAAGTTCTACATCTTGTGAGAAGATCTTTTCTATGTAGATAAGGGAATGCCAGATAAGAAAGTGTCTACCACATTTGCTGTTTAGTAATGGATGAAGATTGAGTTTTACAAATTGACAATATTTAGAGTCGTCCTTTGTTTTCAGAGGTCTGTGTATCTTGGATCTTTCCTTTTAGAAGACTAGTAGTTTATAGAAAGACAAACATTTTGTCTATTTTATCCATCTTTTTCTTGTAGCAATGTAGTGGTTGACTTGCAGTAAATGCTTAATAAGATAAATACTGCTCTGAGTTGAAATTTAGACTTCTTCTTTAGAAGGAGAAATAGCCTGGGTGGTACATGTCTTTAATCTCAGCACTTTGGAGACGGAGGCTGGCAGATCTCTGTGAGTTTGAGGCCAGCCTGTTCTATGGAGTAAATTCCAGGACAGCCAGGGCTACACAGAGAAACTGTCTTAAAAAAAAAAAAAAAAGAAATAGTTTGTCCCATGTAGCAGTGCTTGTTAATGCTAACATTGCTTGTCTAAACAGCTTCATGTTGCCATGGAAACTACCAGTTCATGTGGGCACCTCTACCTGTCACTGCCAGGCACCCAAAGAGAGTTAAGAACCCATTTGCTGGTCTCCAGCTGGTCTTCTCCTGCAGTGACAGTGTTCCGGCTGCAAGAGAAAGAACCTGGCACAGAAAAGAGCAGCAGGTGCCAGCACTAAGAGCCTTGCTCTCTGGACAAGTAAATCAGATGGGAGTGGACCAGCTCCACTCTTCAGACAATACAGTCCTTCGGGTGCTGTGCTCAAGGGGAGCCTCTTTGGACAAGGAGGCAAGAGAACAAATCCACTACAGTCTCTTAGGGGCCTTTGTATTGAGTTCCGTTGGTTACTAACACCAATTATGCCAACACTACTTAATAGTACCTTTGAAACAGGAATTGCCGGCTTTGGAAAAACTCGGTCAGTTTCCGTATCTGCTATGGATAGGAATGATCAACATCAAAATGAAGATTGAAAGAAGTGGAGGTTTTTCACTATCATGCAACTGTGTCTAGGCTTGGAAAGGAGCAGTCGGACTGTGGAAGGTTGCGGTCGTGGACAGCCTTACGACTCCGAATCCTAAGTGGAGTGCCTAGCAAAGCTGCTGTGCAGTGGTCCAAACTCAAGCACAGCCATTAGGGTCCTGTGGGTCAATTTGTGAGTGGCTGATGGGTGAGAAACTGGGGAGGGTTGTAGATGTCCAGCTCACACTGCCTGGTAGACTGTTGTGATAGGTAGGTTTTGACCAAACTCTGCCACACACTGACAGGTAGTAAGATGGTTCCTAGACAGTCGGATCTTCGGTTCTAAGACGCTGGTCAAACTTGATATAGAAGATCATGAGGAAAAGAAATGTGATACCCTGGAAGCTAGATTCATCATGCATTATTGCTAAAATATTTGTTTTATTACTAATTCTGAAATTGTAGACAAATAATACACTTGTAATTCTGAAAAATGTAGACATACTGTATAGCATATTTTATTTCTATTATTAGTGTGTGTATGTGTGTGTGTATGAGGTGTGTGGGTGTATGTGTTATGGTGCTTGTGTGGAAGTCAGAGGACAGCTTTGTGGAGTTCATTCTTTCCTTCCTTTACATGAATTCTGAAAGTCAAACACAGGCCACTGGAGTTGGGACCCAGGTAGTAAACTAAAGCAGATATACACTGTGAAATTGCTGAAGGAGTTCAATTAATGTACTGACCATTTCACAGAATAGCCATTTTAAATAGTGAGAAGACCTAAACCTAATCATCAATTTTCTGGCTACAACATGGCTAGCTGTAGTCTCTGTGTCACCCGACATGTCTATTGAAATTGTTCCTTCTATGAAATTGAAAATTTATGTCCTTTGATCAGATTTACTCAGACAGCACTCCACTTACAACTCTTAGGATCCAGCATTGTATGCTCTGCTTCTATGGGTTTGCCTTTGCAATACACCATGTGTAAGTGAGATTATTTGGTGTGCATTTCTCTATGCTGGTTTATTTTACTTCTCGAATCTCATCAATATTGTCACACCTAAAAGACCAAATAGTATTCTATCACATTCCAGTACACACACACACACATGTGCATGTGTGTACCCACACACGCACACACATACAAAACATTCTCTTTACAGCCATTTGTCTTGGCTATTGAGAATAGTAGTGGTGACATGGTGACAACTGGAGAGCAGATTTTGCCACTGGAGTCTCAGACTATGGAAGTTCCAACAAATTAAGTCAAGAAGTCCAACTTCTTGACTCAGAAACCAAATGGAAAAAGCAGTGGAGAATGGCAGGCAACATATTTTAAATAAATTTATATTGAGAAGACACCAGGGCCTTTGTCCCTAGCTTCACACTCCAAGGTTACATCTGAGAGGTAGGAACGCCAAAGGATGTCAGGCAGTCTTGGTCAGATTATGGGAGGGTTGGCCCTTATCTCAGTTCTGGTCACATGGAATCTTATGTAAAGGACATTGCTGCATATGGTGGTGTGGATGGTAATCTCACTCTGCTTTGTAAGACATTTCTCTAAGAGGTCTGTGGTCCAGGGGAGCAGGAAGATACTCCCATTACACAGTTGCTTCTGTTTGGAGGGGGCAGTTTCATCACAGTGAGAGAGAAGGTCTGTTTGCAAGGCTTTATTTGATGATCCTGTAAGGTTTTGGGTCACGGTGGAAGGAACTAAACCTGGGATTGGGAGAAGGACCCAGTAAAAGTTGACATTTGGGAATCTGACAATAATGGCCTTAGTCACTCTTTTATGACGTTGTTAGTCTTATGGGAAGAGGAGAGCCAAGTTAATGTTAATATGCCTTAAATGGTTAGTATGATTATCTACACACATCAGCAGGGTCTGATACTTAAGGCAAAGGAGACAGATACAAACCGAAGACAGAAATGCCAAAGTTTTATTCTGTTTTTAGATACCCATCGGGTTATCTGCAGTAAAGCAGTACTGCTTCCAAAATGATGAGTTTAGTTCCTTCACAAACCTTTGATACAAGGGTCCGAGCTCCTTTGGACATGTATCCAGTGTGAAACTGCTGATCACACCGTGTTCCAGTACACACGATTTCCCATTCTCTGCATTCCTTTCCCAAAGGCCACCTGACAGGTAGAAGGTGATTTCTCAGTGTGGCTCTGGCCACCAGTGATGCTGAGGGCCTTTTAAAACCCTTGTTGGCCATTCGTATGCATTCTGTGTTGGGGGAAATGTCTAATCAGGTTCCTTGCCTATTTCTAAGATGGATTATTTATTTTCTTCCTATTTGTTTGATTCCTTCATGTGTTTTGGGTGCTACCCTTTATATCAGATACAAGATTTTCAGTGATTTCCTCCCACTCTGTAGGGTAACTCTTGATGCCTCTGATTCTTTCCTTGTATGTGCATAAGCTTTTTAGTTTGATATAATCTCGTAAGTCTATTTTTGTTTATTTTTTGAAGCACATCTCCAAACACATTATTTATACCAGAGTCACAGAGCTTTGTGCCTGTGTTTCTTAGGTCTCATAGTTAGGCCCTTAATCCATTTAGAGTTGATTCTGGCAGATGTTACGATATAAGGGTTTATTTTCATTCTTCTACATGTGATATCCGGTTGACCCAACATCACTTATTAGACAGATAGTCTTCATTGTGTGTTCCTGGCACCTTTATCAAATGTCAATTTACTGTAAATGTTCAGGTTCAAAGTCATATACACAAAGCAAGAGTCCCCTGAATCAGTATTTTTTTTTTTCTGTCCTGAATAAATCCTGGGGTATATCCCAAAGAACAAACACTACTGTTCTTACTTCTAGTTCATTATACAAATGCACAAAGAGCCTTTATACTGTTTTTATCTAATGCATATGCCCAGAAGGCCATTCATTTCACCAGTGGGAAAGCCAGTGATAGCAACATCCTTTTTATTATCACTTTCTGGGGTTGATGGAGTTGAGACAGTTGTTAGAGTCACCTCTGGGGCATGGATTTTAGTCGCGCCTAGAGTGTTGGGTGCTTAGGCCAACAGAGCACTCTGGGAGAGCAAACAAGCTAGCAGTCAGTCAATGTTAAAACGTTTGATTAGTGACAGAAAACAGAGGAGTGGTGCTTAGGATTTTTCACATTTTCATTATTTTTTTCTTAGAATTATTACATTTTTAAAGTATGGTTTCTTTATTAATTCTTTGGGAATTTCACAGCATGCACCTCAATTCCGCTTACCTCCCATTCCCCCCATATCCCTCCCTCATACCTGCAGTGCCCCCATAAAAGAAAAAAAATCAAATCAAAACAAAATGTAGCAAGCAAATAAACAGAACCAAGAATAACACAAAACAAACAATGTAATGCCGGGCAGTGGTGGCGCACGCTTTTAATCGCAGCACTCGGGAGGCAGAGGCAGGCGGATCTCTGTGAGTTTGAAGCCAGCCTGGTCTACAAGAGCTAGTACCAGGACAGGCTCCAAAGCTACAGAGAAACCCTGTCTCAAAAAACAAAACAAAACAAAAAACCAAACAACAACAACAACAAAAAACAATGCAAAGCAACCTCTTCGTTTCTCCATCTTCCCTACCTCTCCAACATCTCTTCATTCACCCTGGTGGTGCTGGGAGCAGTGTGTCACAAAGTATACCCTTTCATCCAATCAGTTGGGGGCGATATTAGGGTGGGCCAACTCAAGGCCTAGCTATGGGCCTGGGTGGTAGCTGAGCTGGTCAGACTGGGCGGGGGAGGGGGCAGAACTGAGTCCCCCTATACTCATGCCATCAGGGTCAGTTCTCCCTTGCTTATGATGAGAGGTGGGGCCATCTCTCCCAACGGCAGAGGCCAGCTCTTCTGCGAGGGTCGGGGCTAGCTTTCTTGCTGCAGTGCCAGCGAGAGGCAGGGCCAGCTTTCTCATGGCCAGCAAAGGGTGGGGCTGGCTCAGCATGGCCATTACATCACACACGGTTCTTATGGCTCCCATAGGTGATGCAGGCCACAGACATCAATACAGACCCCAGCTGCAGCTGGACCATGAGCCCAGGCTTGACTCTGGGGTAGCAGCTGTACCTGGACAACAATCTGGCTCCAGGTAGCAGCAATGGACACTTAGAAAAGAATGGTTCTGGTATCAGTGTGGTCCCCGGACACCAACAAGGCCACAGGTTGAAGCTCCAACCCTGGGCTTCTTTGTGACCTTTGGTGGCAACATGGACCTCAGACTTCAACACAGACCCTAGCTATGGTAGGACCATGGACCCAAACGTAGTTCTTGGCAGCAGCTGGGTCTGGATGTCACTACTGACCCATATGGCAGTGTAGGCCACTCAGTTTGGCTCATCCCCAGTGGTATCATGGTCCTCGGAAACTAACATGGCCCCAAACCTTGGGTGATCTTTGATGTTAACAGGAGCCTTGGATAGCAACACACCTTGGCTTCAGTGGGGTGATGAGAATTGTTACATTTATTTATTTACTAGTTTATTTAGTGTGTGTGTGTGTGTAGCTATTCACACACATGTGTGTATGTCTGTGTAGAGATCAGAGCTCAATCTTTGGTGTGGTTCCTTAGGAGTCTTTTTTAAAAAAATTGAGATGGAATCTCTGACTGGTACCTGGGGCTCACCATTTAGGCTAGGCTGGGTGGCCAGTAAACTCCACCTGTCTCTACCTCTCTGGTCCTGTGTTGTAAGTATGCAACTTTTTGTGTAGGCTAATCCAGCTCAGGTTCTCTTATTTGTATGACACACACTTTGCTGATTGAGCTGTCTTCCTAAACCCCATTCATTTCCCCCTTTTTTCAGATGGGATCCTGCTGTATATCCTAGGATGGCTTCAAACTCACTCTCTTTCAGCCTCTGCTTCTCAAGTGCTGGGATCACTAGCATGTGCCGCCACACTGACCCAAGCATATTTCTAATGTGGAGCAGAACTCTTATCTGACCTTCTCTTTGCCTCTTTAAAATAATCCTTGTGGTCGGTCTGAATTTGCTTCCACTTCCACTCAAATCCCAAACCAGATTTCACCTCTCCTTGTCTTTTAATCCAGGCTCTCATGTTGGCTTCTTGTAATTGTTTTTTCCTGCACAACAGAACAAAAGTTAGTGAGGGGATGAGCCCTGGGGAAACTCGAGTGGAGGCAACACTATACCTACTGCAGAAGAAGAGTGGCGCTTGAGGGGATGTTGCCCCATTTTTTTGATACATAAGTCATGCAAACCCCAGCTTTAAGAGGTGAATACATATTCAGGTTTATTATTAAAAATTATTCATTTCCATTTTTTTTATTTCTCTTAATCAGTTCCCCTATATGGTATATCATCCCACTAGAACTAAAAATAGTTTTGTTTTAGTGTTACTATAGTAATAATGTACATGCCAGTAGGATTATTTCAAATGTTAGTCACTAATGGGATCACGTATTTTACCTTATGCTTGCAAAAAATGTATTTGTAATTTTACATCTGCAAAGTTTAGACACAGAAAATGGTTAGTACAGCAACAGGGAACCCATGATTGTGTAAATATCCGTCTCACAGCAGCTTGGCTTTAGCCCATCTCATGGTGGGAGTCAGTTTATTTAACCTGACAATTAGTGAGATACAAGAATAAGAGATGAAGTAACTGTGTTCTTATCCCACGTCTTCATTACTCTGTTAGAGAAGGCTGCTCAGAGCAAGGAACTAACCGGCTAAGCAGATTAGTGGCACCTTAGAAAGGTCTTTCTAAGGCAGAAATGATTTATTTTGACCAGGCTGTAAGAACTCAGGAATGGAATTGTTTGTGTATGTACAGTGAATGGAACTCTGGGTGAGGTGAATTTTAGATAAAAAGAAATAAAGGACGAGTGCATCTTCACGTGGCAGAATTTTTATCTGTTCTCCAGCTTGTCTGCTCATGAAAAAGTAGTTCAAGTACTTTGCTCAGGCTGCTAGTTAACTTGTTCAATAGCAGCTAGGCAATGTGGTCCAGGCTGAAACATCTCTTGGCCTGCTAAACACAGAGTCTCAAGAAGATGGGGCCTTTGCTGAAGGGGTATCAAAAAATTGTGCCAGCCGGGCGGTGGTGGTGCACGCCTTTAATCCAAGCACTCGCGAGGCAGAGGCAGGTGGATCTCTGGGAGTTCGAGGCCAGGCTGGTCTACAAGAGCTAGTTCTGGGACAGGCACCAAAGCTACAGAGAAACCCTGTCTCAAAAAACCGAAAAAAATATGTGCGCTGGATAGACTTAAACACATGTGAAAGAAATACGCTTGAGACTAAGGGGGTCTTTAGATAAAAGAATTTATTGAATTGTTATAGTTGCAATCCAGAAAAAGGACTAGATTTCATATTAGGTTTCTTTAACTTGTAGTATTACAGCAGTTAGAAAAGCATCTGCTAGTTCCTAAGCAAAGCAAGTCTTTTATAATAAAAATTTGATGGAGAAAACATGAAACTGTTTGTCTTGAGCCAGCATTGGCTATAGAGAAGATGGGAAGGGTAACATTAGCAGGTACAGCTTTGGGACAGGATGAAAATTCATTAGAGGAATAGTTACTACTGTTCCATTGGCTGCAGCAGAACACTCTGGCCTCTAGATAGTAATTATGGGATTTTGCTGTGGAATAATCCTTTTGTGCACTGTGAAGATTTGTCACTAGGATTGGTTTAATAAAAAGGTGATTGGCTGGTAGCCAGGCAGGAAGTATAGAGGACAACAAAACTAAGGACACCGGGAAGAAGGACCAAGTCAGGGGAGTTGTGAGCAGATGCAGAGAAAAGCAAGATGGGTGTATCTTATCAAGAAAAGGTACCAAGCCTTGTGGCAAAGCATAGATAAGAAATATGGGTTATTTAAATGTAAGCATTAGCTAGTAATAAGCCTGAACTATTGGCCAAGCATTTATAAATAATTTTAAGCCTTTGTGTGGTTACTTGGGAGTGGCTTGCAGGACAGGATTTGAACTAAGGTTTTAACATATGTCCAGGAAAGTAAAATAACTGTCAATGTATTAAACTCCCCATCTCTTCTTCTCCCTAGACATGGAAGACTTTGATTTAAAGTTGTTTTAACCAGAGACTAGATTAGTTCAATAACATGAAAAGATTGAATTCAACCCCACTAAAACAGAAGGCAAGAGGGTGTTAAATATAGTGGCATACTGGCTACTGGGAAAGTTCTGGAGGGTTTTAGAAGGGAGGTTCATCCATGTGCTTAGGTCATTTGTATTTGTCTAAGTGAGAATTCTACCTTTCCCCAGAGTCTGGGGGATGGTTTTTGATAATTTTATTTCAGACTGATGGCTCCAAAGTTCTTGAGTTGGGACGAGAAAGAAATGTACAGCAGAACTAAGGTGTATCCTCTAAGATAAGGTAGGCCAGGGTATATAGATAGAAAGGAGTCTATCCAGACTTTAGCCCAGCTTAGGAAAGGCATCAAAGTTGTGTTGGTGTGGGATGGAAAGACCAGGGTAAGTGAAGATGTGTTAAATGAGATAACCTGGGCTCTGCTGGACTAGTCCCTGTTCAGTAGTCCCCCACTGCACACAAGGCACTGGTAGCAGCCCTACCAAAAGTGACCTTTTT
This sequence comes from Chionomys nivalis, assembly GCF_950005125.1. Taxonomy (NCBI): domain Eukaryota; kingdom Metazoa; phylum Chordata; class Mammalia; order Rodentia; family Cricetidae; genus Chionomys; species Chionomys nivalis. The sequence continues at coordinate 24,654,084 of NC_080093.1, read as the reverse complement.
CTAGAATGGTTTTACTGTCCCAGGGCAGTCTACCTTTGAAAATGAAGCAGTGAACTACCCTATGGTGAGGTGGAGAATTAGCCCCACAAAACTGACCGCACCAGGGAAGATGGAAAGGAAATGCTTGAAAAGGGTAAGGGAAGGTAATTTCAAACTTTGTATGTGGCTTACATACATGTGTTTGTGTGGCTGCACTTGCCTATGCAGAGGCCAGAGGAATACCTTTTGTAATCATTCTCTATTTTATTTTTTTGAGACAGGAACTATTAGTGAACCTGAATGTAGCACAAATAATAAAAACCCAGAGACAGAAATTAGGGTTCAACCCCAAAACCAGAAAAGCAAGACAGCCAAGCCACTAGAGAAGTCTTAACTTTTACCAAGGCTAGGCAACAGCAAACTAAGCATACTAAGCCTCTCCGCTCCCATTTTATATTCCCTTTAGTGCTGGGATTAAAGGCATGTGGCTCCCTAGGACTGGGATTAAAGGTGTAGGCCACCATCGCCTGGATTTGTTTCTGCCTTGATCTTGTGTAGCCCAGGGTGGCCTTGAACTCACAGAGATCCACCTGCCTCTGTCTCCCAAATACTGAAATTAAAGGTGTGTGCCACCACTGCCTGACCTCTAATGGCTATAGCTTTGCCTCTGGTCTTTGGGCAAGATTTATTTATCAAATACAAATAATACACCACTACACCTGAAACTCACTATTTTGGCTAGGCTGGCTGACCAGTGAGTTCTCAAACTCCCACCTCCACCCTCCCACCTCTGGGGTTATAAGCACACCTGGCCATGCCCAGTTTCTGTGTTAGGAATGTGAATTCAGGCCCTGCTGCTTCCAGAGCAGGTGTTTTTATCCACTGCGCCATTCCCCCAGTACCTCAAATATTTCTCAAACATTATTTTACTGTAAACTTACCTTAGAGAAACCTAGAACATTCCATGCTTGCACACCTATGTGCATGTCAAGCATATGCCTTATCTTTCCTATAGGTAGCTCCGTTGTGTTTACCTTTGTCCCCACAGTCTCTGTGCTGCACTGAACAGCTACCTGTGGAGTCAATACCTGCCCAGCAGCTAGCTTGAGTTCCCTGGGCCTGCTGTTCAACAAATTAAAGGGTCTGAGTTTTACCTTAGCTATTTTTTTTAAAGTATCACTTTCTCAATGAAGCTTTTTTTTGATAATGCTATTTAATATTTCAAAGTGTCTCCTCACTTCCCCCTTATTTTTCCCTTAACGTCTTTTCAATTTTGATGGCCTACTTACGTCTTCCTTATGCTACGGCTTGTCTTCCACTCCCCATCATGGCAAGTGACTGAAATCAGTTATCTTTGTGTCTTTTGTTTATGGATGCATTGCAAAGGCCTGACACCCAGTGGATATCCAGGAAATGGTCACTGAATGAATGGAAGCAGATGGACTAAAACTTCTCTGAAAGTGAGAGCTCTCTTTTGGACTGAGCATGGCCTCCGGCGGGGAAAGGATAAAGTCAGTCATTTTAGAGCCTAGACCTGGAGCCTGTGGGGGGTGTGCAGAATAGTGTTATAACTGGAACATGCTTCCTCAGATTTACACACGAAAGTCCCAATCCCCAGTGTCACCCCATTGGGCATGGATCATTTTTTTTTTTAAAGATTTTTATTTATTACGTATATAGGTTTCTTCCTTCATGTATCCTGCAGTACAGAAGAAGACACCAGATCTTATTACAGATGGTTGTGAGCCACCATGTGGTTGCTGGGAATTGAACTCAGGACCTCTGGAAGAGCAGCCAGTGCTCTATTCCTCTGAGCCATCTCTCCAGCCACCTGGGCATGGATCATTTAAAGAGGTCATGAGTGTTAAAGGAGGTCATCGGGTGTTGGGAGCAGTGAGACCCCATATCCTGAATTTCTTGTAAACAACTTGTTTCCCTCTGATCTGAGTGCCTACAGCTGCTCTGAGCACGAAACCTTCAAGAGTTCCTGATGGCAGGAGAGTGGTTTCTGGTGGGTTTGGCTGGGGCGTGGCTATCTCTATATAATCTGCCTCTGAACACAATAAAGGGGGCATTCTTGGGGAATTCAAGGATGACCCGTGCCGCTGTCTCTCTGTCTGTGTGTGTTTGTGTATTTTAACCTCCAACCCCCTTGCCCAAAGCTCGCGAACTGGGTAATAGCGCACTGAGCGCAGACACGGGGGCGCGGTGTGTGGCAATTGGAGGTCTCCACCGAGATATCGACAATCGGGATGGAATGCTGATCCATTAGGATCGATGTCTTTTGAAAGGGGAAGGAAAATATCAGCGATATGAAGGACGGTGAGAAGGAAGCCACCTGTGAGGCAAGGGGCAAAGCCTTGAGGGCAGACTGGGGCTGCCAGCTTCCTTACTCTTGGTCTTCCAGCTCCCCACCCCCACTCCCGCCCAACCTGCAAGAAACAAGTGTTTGAGCCACCCACCAGCCTAGGGTGCCTTGCATTGAAGACCAGGGCGATTAACACAGATTTGACATGAGAGTCCTTGCTCCTGTCCTGGGCAGTGATGTCAGGACCACTGATGAGGACCAGAGAAATGGAACTGAAAACTTCCTCCTAAATGAGTGCAAATATATGTTTTGGCTTAGGTATATGCTCTTGCCGCTCTCAAGTTGAAACACAAAAACAGCTTGCCTCAAAGTGCCTTCCTTATACTTCCTATTTCAAATGCAGTAGTGACCTAAGGGGAAAAGTGCTGCATGGCTTATTTGCATCCATCCATCCATCCATCCATCCATCCATCCATCCATCCATCCATCCATCCAGTTATGTAGTGTGTGCTTGTTATAATTCAGGCTCTCATGATCTAGAGATGGATTCAACGCTTTCCTTGCCACAAACAGGCTCATAGATTCTGGCAGGAGAGAATTACATAGGCAAGCAACAACATCATAGTGAGAGAAGTTTAGTGATGGAGCGGTGCTTCAGTAGGGCTACGGATAGCACAGAAACCTGTGTATTAAGTAGCTATTGAATACTCGTTAGTAAGTAGTGAAGAACTAATATAAACCAAATTCATCTCAGAGTCAAATTAAGCCATAGTTGATTCAGGCCTATAAAGAACTTAAAGTTTGCATAGAATCCTCCAGGATTCCTATAAAACAATGTGCATAGCAGTACTCAGAAGGAGGCACCATTCCTAAGTGGATACATTTTCAAACCAAAATAATCGGAACTCTGAAAGTCCTTCTACTAAAGACTAACGTTACTTGACACATTTTTCTTGATGAGGTTTGGGCTCCGAGTGTTCTATTGCACCTCAGATCTGCCATCTGCTGTGCTTGACTGTCTGTGGGGACAATGTTTAACCTTTGGGTTAAATGGTTCTTAAATGTCACAGTCAGGAGGATGGTGTCACATCAGCACACTATGAATTACTCCTGTCCCCCAGTGGCACTTTGTGCTTTACAAAACCTCCAAAATACAGCTTAATGGAAGCTGTTGTCACCATAGGATGGGTGAGGATATTTTGTCACAGATGCAGAACTGGCTTAGAGAAAGGAAGCAAAATGAGTAGGAAAGTACATTCTTTAGGAAGGGAAAGGCAAACACCGCTGGAGTCCTCAGGGACTTGCCCTCACCAATCTTATTTACTCCCTTATAAATGATGCAGGGACAGGTTTGCCCAGTGAAGTCTCCCACATCTGCAGCATTCTGCCGCTAATGCTGAGCTATTGTGGGGAAGGTAAATTGATGGGTACCAACTGCTGGGAGAATCTAGAAGCTGTGCTAATGAATTCCAAAGTTAGGTGAATCTCTTAAGTGTAGACAGGTACAATGCATTACACAGACAGCAATTAGAAAGAGGCTGAAAGGGTGGTTGTAAAGCATGGGAAAGAAAAAGACACTAGAGTGTCTGCATACCAGGGGAGACCCACAAGGACCTGACTCATCAGACCAGAGGTGTTGGCGGCAATAGACCTGACAGGAAGTGAGTGCTGACGGCAACCAGAGTAGGCCTGTCTTGGTTTTCATTCTAAATGGTGATATTTGTTCCTTAAGCATTCCTACTATGAGCTCTTGCGTTAACTGCTCTATGTACTTTGTTGGAATGTTGAACTCTATTTCTAAAGCTGTGTTCCCAGAAAGAGGAGTGATAGAAAACTCTTCTCACTGTTTTCTATTCTGGAAAATCACTCCTGGTAAAGGAACACTCTTCCCTCTCATATTCCAAGCCAAGGCTCATCACCACCCTTCCTTATGACTCCCAGAAGACACAAGGATGATTTCTTTGCCTACTCAGCTGCACAGAAGCCCAGACCCTCTTTCATTTCTTTTACTAAGAGAACATCCCCTTATTATAGTGGCCTATATAAAGCAATTGGTTTAATTATCTGCTGCATTTTGTCTTCCCCAATTTCAAGTAGTCAGTTATAGTCAGGTATTTTTTATGAACAACTCTGCATTGGAATTGTGCTCACCAGGCACTGCGCTGGCCTCAAGGTGGACAGCTGCAAGCAAGGCAGACATAGCTTTCTTTTGAAATCCCACCCCAAAGCCTTGTAGGAGCATTAGACTATTGCCACTCTGGTTTCTGAGATCGCTTTGCTTCTAGGGTTGGTACTTGGTAATGTTTTGACCCCCAACTTCTGGCAGAATTGAGTGCAAGCAGTAGTTAGAGGAACCTTCTCTATACATCTATATCATCTATATCCATATTTATATAACCTATGGTGGCTTATGCTTTTAACCCCTAAGGCAGATGGATCTCTGTGAATTAGAGGTCAGTCTGGTCTACATAGTAAGTTCTGGGCCATCCAAGGCGACATAATAAGACCCTATCTCAAAAACATAAGCAAAACAGAAGTGATTACTAGTGCAGGAATTCTGGCGCATGCCAAGGGAGCTGGTATATTCTAGTCTTGGACAAATGCTAATATTGTAGCTTTGGGTCTAGGTACCAGGATTCTCTGATTTGAAGAGAAGCAAATGTTAAAACTTTTGGCCCAATATATTTAAATTCTAATTTTAAACAGTTATGGTTTATTATTATTATTCTGTGTGTTCACACACATGCATGTCACAGAATGCTCGTATGGAGGGCAGAAATAACTGGAGTTGGCTCTCTCCTACTTTTATATGGGTTCTGGCGATCAAACTCTGGTTATCAGACTTGAATCCGGCCTACACAGCAAGTGCTTTTATCCGCTGAGTTTTCTTGCCTCAACCAGGATTCTCCAACTCTTGATGGCATTGGCATAAAGGCTTTTGGCCCTTGTTTTCTGAGTTCCTTTGTCCTTGATAGCAGCTAGTGTTAGCTTCACAACATAAGGTGTCTGAGACTCTGGGCCCTTAAGCTCTGTCAGCTCTCTGAGCTTTTTTGGCAACAGTTCAGATGTCCCTCATCACTGTTGCCATGGTCACTGCTACTGCTGCTACGGTTACTATCTCCTCTGCTGCTACCATTTCCACTGCTGTTGCTGCTGTCAGTGCTGTTTCTTTCTCCCCTGCTACTTCCTTCCTGCATGCTGCCACCTTAACCTGCTCTACGCATGAAGAAGAACAAAAGTAGGCAAAACAAACAAACAATGAAAATGAAAACAAAATCACGAGAGAAGCCTTTTCCTAGGCCTAATGCTGCAACACTGATAAGCAAATACAAGAGGGTATCTTTCGGCCAGCTCACAAAATGAGCTGAATAGCCTGCTTCCATGCCCAGGATGCTTGCTCCAGTCACAGCAGAACTTCCTGCAAATGAAGAATTGTGTTCATACCAATCATAGCACCAGGTTCCCTTTGTGCCAGTTACAGTATCCTCCTCCCCATGCCGGGCCACCAAAAGAAGTGCTTTTCTTCTGGTCTGGGTAGAAGTGATTGCAGTATCCTGCTAATTTTCCCCAAGACTTGTGATAACCAAAAGTCTGGCTCAGGTCATTTAAAATAGTCACAGCTAGGACAATGGCTTCAGGAGCTAGAGTTAGGCTTTGGCAGCAAGCATCTGTGATCACCATGTAGCTTTCTCAGAGCATTGGTGAAGTGTTTAATGCAGCCAGTTCTTTCTTGAGGGAAATCTAGTTGGCTTTTTGGCTGGTTGTCCTTTCCTCAAGGCTGCCATGCACCAGGGAGGGTGGAACAGTTGCCAGTTAGGGAGTCAAATCACCCACACCTGATATCTTAGCTTTTTCTAAAAATGGGAAACATAAACTGTCATTCACTAAGAACACATCATTAACATGAATGAGTTATAGCAATGCTTAGCAGAACTTTAACACGGCTTAATGTTGTCCAGTGTCCCAAGAAAGTGGTTCTCCTGATCTGTCTCAGATGATCAGACGGATAAGGAGAATGGCATGGATTGAGTGTTGAATAGGTGAGGGCTAATTATCAACTCTGAAGCAGATTGAGTGTTCAACCCTGTTCTGAAAAATGCAGCATTTATATTCTACTAAGAGCTTCTTTTTTTTTTAAGTATGTTTTTTTTTTTAATATTTCTTATGGTTTATTTAACTTTATTTTATGTGAATTGGTGTGAAGGTGTCAGATCTCCTGGAACTGGATCTTCAGACAGTTGTGAGCTGCCATGTGGATGCTGGGAATTGAACCTGGGTTCTCTGGAAGAACAGTCAGTGCTCTTAACCACCGAGTCATCTCTCCAGCCCCTACTAAGAGCTTCTTTAACTTACACTTCACCGTGTTGAAGTTGCTTTTGTTGAACAGTTTGACTCAGCATATAGACCACATATGAGTACACAGAAGCCTGGCAACGCTTCTGTTCTGGCTGTCCTGGGGGCTCCTTGAATGCCTAGACAATGCCATAACGTTTCCCTTGATTTCTTCATGCTACAGAGGGCTTTGCTATTCCACAGAAGCCCGCTACTCTCAGTCTTCTGTGGTCCTCAGATCCAAGCTTGAAAATAGAAATGAGGAACAAAGTAGATTTTTTTGGAGAATTGGTCTGAATTTCCAACATGACAGAGTTCCAGGAACTTGATAATAGTCCATTTAGGAGACAAAGCTGAGTCAAGTACTCTGCGCATTTGAGAGACTTCCTTTAGCTCTATTTTCTTTGGTATATTACTATAACAGTGGGGTATTGGGAAGAGGCAATTTTTTTTTACTTCCTTTTGTATATAAAAATCATTCAGAACTGAATTGGTTCCTAGGGTTTTGCTCGACTTCTACAAAAGTGTATGAAACTTTGAGTTTCAAATACAATGCCTAAAGTCTGGGCATTGAAACCCTTGCTAAAGTTTAGACTCAACCCAGGACTTTGAAATAGTTGATGGCATATATACATATGCTATGAGAAATGTTAAATAAATTAATTAAATAATAAACTTTAATAATACATATGACTGTATATTTTGACAGAAAATATCACTATTAAAATATCAATTGTAAAAATTCAGAGACATGATTAATAATAAGGAAATATTTGTCAATTTCTGCCTCTCCAAATGTAATTATCATTACCTTTATTTTATATATGAATAAATTAAAGTTTAAGATTAAACACCCAAGTCTGATTAACTGCAGATTTGACATCCAGAACCAGTGTGCAGTACTTTCTCTAAATCTTAACATTGCCATATGAATTCTATAATCATCACCTTTAAATTTAACTATAAAAGAGAAAGAAATGTTTTTAGACAATATATTTTCTCATCCTCAATAAAATACTTGAGTAATTTTTTGGTAAACATTAATGAACAAAGCTTTATTCTGGAAATGACTCATTCACTTATCTTGTTGATGGCTACTAAGCAACCTAATAACTTTTAATTATTGTGTTTCTCTCTCTTTTAAAAAAATCCCTATCCAATGTTTCTACAAGGAATGGATTTTTGATTGGCTTGTGCTCTTGAGGCAGATTGCAATAAACCTAATTGACCTGGGCGGTACTCAAAACTGAGCTGTTAAACCTGTCTCCTGAACATTCTCTACTGTGGAAAGCAGCTTCATTATAAATCCATAGGCTGTGCGTCCCTCAGCCACAAAGCACGTACCAAGCCACTTCCATCTTCTCCGCTGTTCCTTTCACTTCTCAGGGATCAGTGTTTCTAACTGATCTGGACCCGCGATGCTGAGATGGTCTAGTGCCACCAATAGAAACCTGTTTTGGGTGGAAATGAACACAGTTTTATTGGATGTCGTGGGAAACATTCCTCATGAGGATAGGCTAATAGGCTTAACTGTTCAAGAAACAGAGGAAAAAGGGGGATGCATAGGGAGATAAATGCCCAACTAATCTAAAAGACATTGTCAGTCTTATTTGGATATCAGTGGATACTGTTTTTTACAAATCCTGAAACACCAGAGAGAGAAAGTAGGCTCTTTGGCAGCTTAAGTAAAGAATGCTTAGGATAGGGCAAAAGCAAACAGTGTACTCTGGGCATAACAGGATTGCTGAACCCATAGACTCACAGCATCTGAAATCATAAACTGCATAGGACCCGTACTAGATCAAGCCAGTCAATGAAGGGGTCTCTGAGCCCTCACTCCTGACTCAGGAGCTAAGATTAGTTGATCACTTCTGGGTGTGGAAGAGTGAGGTTTCTTTAAGGATGTGGCTTCTGGTTAGTCTTCCATGCACTGGCAGATGCACTCAGAAACGCATAGACAGCACAGATTCGAGTTGATGGATTATTGAATAATCAAAAAATGCTTAGAATGAAAAAACAAAAACAAAAAACAACTCACCACTTGCTCTAAAGAATAGTAAGCCAAGGACTGTCATGGATTTGGAGATTTTTTTGTGTTCATGGATGAAAGAGCCCCTGACCAACGTGTTTGGGGAAGTGCTTATTAAGATTGTATGGTAAGGGGCAAATTAGACCCCACGTGGATTGCTGACGATACTATTGGGATAAATGAACCACTGACCCAACCCAGAAAAGTTATTTTCTGTTTGTTGTGGCTGGAGCATTCTGGTTTTTAATCTTTTGATAAAAATTATTGAGAAAAAAATCATTACTTGCTTAGCATTCTAAGAAATTTAAATTTTGATTTCTGGAGAAATTGCAAATTTCTTTCTGGTGAAAGGAAATGAGCTCCTTATGAAGAGAGTTCAAACAGCACTCTAGGCCATGTTAAGGAAGCTGGTGAGAACCATGTAATAGCTCTGGGTTCACATGTGGGGTCTGCTTCTCCTCCAGGTCCATCAGACACGGCCTTGTTAGCATTGTTTAACCCCCTCCAGTCTAAGTGCCATTTGCATGTGGGGAGGAATGACAGAACCTTCCTCACAGAGTAGCTGAGGTTCCTACATGCTGTTTTGTTTACTTTGCATAGGTTTTTTTTCACCCTTTCTCTTAGTAACATTTTTCCTTCTTGTTGTTGCTGTTAGTAATGCCTCCCTTTAACTTGGGTTCAAACAGCTGAATTAAGGCTGGCTTCATGTTCCAGCTGAAGGATCAGCCAGTAATTCGGGTTTCTTAACCCTTATTCCAATGATTGGGTTGGAGGTGGGGGCATGGGGCTTGAACAAGGTCAGAGTCGACGCTGAGACCTTTGTTTAAGGTTGTGGGGGAAACATCCGCAGGCTCCTTCACTAGTCAGTTGGTTGCACCTGTGTGTTTGGCCTAACAAAATACCAGGTTGCTTAAGCAATGAAAATTTATTTCTTAGAGCTCGAGAAGCTGAGAAGTCCAAGAAGCCAGTAATGTTGGTTTCAGGTGAGGACCCTTTCTCTAGTTCGAAGATGACTGCTTTTTTCACCATGTCCTTATACAGAAAAAAAAAAAGACCAAGATCCTGTTACCCTCCTGCTACAAATCACCAGAACAGGGCCTGACTCTTACGAGCCCATTTTATCTTATACACTAAAGATCCCCTGTCTCCTGTTGAACTGTAAGGGTTAGGACTTAACATGAACTTGGGGAGACACAGTTCAGTCTATAGCAGTTTTTATTTGGTAGGTTTTAATGTGTAGATAGTAGCATTCATCTCACAATAACATGGGATTAACCTGAGAGTTGAGCAATTTAGAGTGGAGAGAAAAAGTTCGGATAGCTTTGTATGTATTGTCGACATAGCCATGTGTTTAACCCACCATACCCTAACTCTTCTGAGTACACAAACCCATTATTTTCCTTATATGTGAAAGATGTTTTGGAGACTGAATATTTCCCATTTGCAATCAAATATTGTTTTTCTTTTATTGAAAATAGACTACCCCCTCCCATACAATATTTTTCTGATTACAGTTTCCCATCCCTCTTCTCTTTCCAGTTCCTCCCCAACTCCCCTTCCACCTGAATTCACCCCCTTTCTGACTCTTGTTAGGAAAAAGAAACAGGCATCTAAGGCATAAGAATAAAATAAGATGAAACAAAAGCAAATAAATAGGAATGGGACAACACAAAGAGAAGGAAAACAGGCCAAGAAAAGGCGCACGAAGCAGAGACTTACTCATTCGTACACTTAGGAATCCCATAAAACACAAGACTAGAAACCATAATATATGCACTTAAAATCTACAGGGGGAAAAAGCGCTGACATGACATTTATAAAATAAGGAACCTCCAAAGATGGCATTGAGTTTTCTATTGGCCATCTATTGCTAGGCATGCAGCCTACCCTTAAGAGTAGTTTGTTTTCCCTAGTAAGATTCCCTTGGGGAAGATTAAATTTCCATGTGCAAGTGGTTATCAATTGGAGATAGCTTCTGGGGTAGGGACAGGGACATGTATCTACTTCTCCCTCCAGCTCTAGGACCCCATCTGGTGCAGACCCATGCAGACCCTGGGCATGCTGCCTCAGTCTCTGTGAGTTCATATGCGTGTTGGTCCTGTTGTGTTTAGAAGGCCTTGTTTCCTTGGTGTCCTCCGTCCCCTCTGGTTCCTGCCCTCTTCTCATGCCTTCTTCTGCAGGGTTCCCTGAGCCCTGCGGGGAGGGATTTAGTGGAGACATCTGTGAAGGGCTGAGTGTTCAGCAGTTTCTCACTTGGGTATTGTTTGTCTATTGGTCTCTGCATTTGTCCCTATATGATGGAGGAGGAAGGTTCTCTAATGCAGGCTGAGCAAGATGCTGATTTGCTTTCCTGGTCGCTGGCCACTGAACTTTTCTTATGATGAAGTGTGTTGAGATGACAAAGTGAGATTCCACATATAAAATCCTCGACACAGCACCTGGGGGGTACAAGTACCCAATAAGTAATAGCATCGTGGAGTATTATCTGTGCCTGCATCAATGATGGACTAGATGGTTTCAGGTTTTCTGAGGTACCTGGTGGGAACACGGAGCAACTCATCACTCGGAAGTCATGGTGAGGGTAATTCAGAGAATTCCGAGTTTTGGAACTCGGTTTTGAAGGGCATGTGACTGTCTGACAGATTGCTCTCAGTGAAACCAGAACAGCCACAGCAGCACGTAATATATGACTTTTAGCTGATGCGATTTGTCTTTCCAAGGAGCTGAAAAAAAGGCAGGCTGAGATAGCTTTAAATGGAGAGCTGGAATTGCAGGGAGTTATTCCTCTAACTCTTCACATCAATTCAGCAGATGATAGAAAAAAGGGAGAAAAAAGGAAAAATATATAATGTCACATGAAGCCATTTAGCCATTTCAGAAAGCTTTGGTTTTTAAACTTGCTGAGATACTATATAGTTCAGAAAAAAAAAAAAACGCTACCTGTCACATCAGATTGTACTAATATTAATGGATGTATTGTTTTAATTATAGCAAATAAATTTTTTAAAAAATGTGTGTGTGTGTGTGTGTACACACACGTGCAAATGCCTACAGAGGTCATATCCCCTGGAGGTTGTAAGCTACCTGATGTGGATACTGGGAACCAATTCCCAGCACTCTGCAAGAGCAGCAAATTCCCTTAACTACTCATCCATCCCTCTAGCCCTCATTCACTGTATGAATTGGGGAATGAGAACCAATTTAGTCTATAACGGAAGTATGCTTAGTTTTGGTTTCTGCAAGTATACCCTACTTGGATACCTTGAGGATAAGATAAGGGGATACACATAGCAGACATTTAGAACTACTTGAATATTAAATGTGAACTAATAACATTTATTAAACCATGGAGGGTAAGACCTTAGAATTCGTATAAATGAATTGAATGCGTTACAGGTATTCTTAGGCACAGAAGGGATAAAAAAGCTCTGTCTCTCCATGTTATATTCATCATCTGAGGATCAGTGAATTACACTAACAAAGGACGATTAACAAAAGAAAAAGTAACTAGCATGTGAACTCTGTATACCTGAGAGTGTTCAGTGATGGGTAACTCAGTGGGGTTGGGAGGCTAGAACTTTGGGCTTTTCTAGAACTACCTCCGTTTTTCCCGGAGATAGTTAGTTCCTCTGCTGGCCTTGGTGGTTGTAAAGATCCATGCACAGCACCATTTCATGGATGGTAGCTCCTGGACGGGGATAAAAAGGAAGAAATGAGCTGAGCTCTAGCATGTGACCAGTTGCCTCTAGCACCTGCCATAGGCATTGGTCAGAGTCAGAGGGGCGCTGACTGAGAGGCCCAGTCTCTTGTGTTTTAGAACAAAGAACCAGAGACAGACAGACAGACAGACATGTGGGTCGTAATACGAATAGAAATAGTTTATTGAAGAAGAGAAAGGCACTCTGAAGAAAGTGTGTGAGCTTTGATCTCTTGCAGGTCATTTACATCACACTTGCCTTCCCCCAGAGCTCTCAGATGCTTTTCCTGCCTACTGTTACATGTTATTGCTGTGGTCTGAAGAGGGTTTTCCAGCCCTCCTCTCACACCTGGCTCTTTCTCATTTTCATCTTGGTATTTCTCCACTCCTGTGCTCTTCTCACCTTCTGCTATTGTGACACCCCTGCTACGGTGCCCTCAAACTCTGAGTCTGAGTAAATGATCCCCCCACAAGTGGCTTTTGTCAGGTGTTCTGTCATAGCAACAAGATAAGTAACTAATTAGCACATGCTAGAAATTGATTGGTGTGTGTGCTCATGAAGAATATCTAGGAGTTTTCGGATAAAGAACACATTTGCTTTTGAAATTTATTTGGATTTTTTTCCCCCTAGTGAACATCAATGGTAAGCAAGCCATTTTTAGTCCTAACTAATGAGGCTAGCCTTGGGCAGAGAGTAAATGCAATCAGAGAGCTTTGAGATCTATGAGGCAGAACATGGGTATACAGCATTCTATTTGGAAAAACATTGACACTGGCTCTCTCTGTAAAGAATTTCAATGCAATTTGCAGAACAAAACAAAAATGTGTTTTCCCTGGTTGTTTCCATTTATCGGCATCAGTTACAGAGTGCTGGGACCAACATTTTAACACATTTATCATTTATGAACCTATGAGAACTATGGCCAATTAAAAGGGCCTTTAGGTTGTTGTTGGCCTAATACCTTTTGTGTAAACTTGACAGTTGTAATAGAGCAGGTATAAAATCTATTTCTTACTTTGCCTTCTGAACTGTACACACTACATAATTCAGATAATTTTCACTGTGTGAAAACCCAAGAAATCTTTCAGTGCAAACAGTAGGTGCGCAATTCTCATAGAACTGTTGATTCCATCCAGCCAGAGACCACTAGCAGCTAATCACAATCATCCTGGTCTTCTTAACAGCAAGGACTTTTATAATATGTCAACCATACTTTTAGTGAAGAAGTTTAACACATATACACACATGCTTATATATACACACACAACATACATGTACAATTACATACACATATATGCATACATAAAATAGAACACACATATACACATTCAAATAGAACAAACATCTGCACTATAGTGATATTTTATTTGTGTTTTAATAAATAAAGCTTGCCTGAAGGTCAGAGTGCAAAGCTAGCCACACTAGTCAGCCATACAGACTGGACATTGGTTGCCCACATCTTTAATTTTAGCAGCCACATAAGTTAGACATAGAGGACAGATGGTGATGGTGGTGCACACCTTTAATCCCAGCACTAGAGAGGAAGATAAAGTGGGATAAGACAGGAGCTCTCTCTTTTTCAGTCTGAAGATTTCATAGAGGTAAGAGCTCTCTACTGGTTTGACTGCTTTGCTTTTCTGATCTTCAGCTTGAACCCCAATATCTGTCTCTGGGTTTTATCATCCATGCTACAACACACACATATAAAACAACATGCATATGCACATATATAGTCCATGTATTCATATAGTTACATATGGATACATATACATGCATATACAACTTGCATACACACATATACAGAACACACATACACATTTATAAAACACACACATATACACACATATATGATATACATACATGTACACACATATAGAACAAACACACATACACATATACCACACATGTATGCATATATATATATTATGCTTTTACATGAATACATAGAACAAACACACATAATCATATATTGGTGTGGGAAGTCCTTCTGTATATGTGTTGCTTTTATTGGTTAATGAATAAAGCTGCTTTTGGCCAATGGCTTAACAAAATATAGCCAGGCTTAAAGAGATATATTAGGGAAAGTAGGCAGAATCAGGGAGAAGCCATGTAGCTGTCCACAGGAAACAGATGCACTGGAACTTTACTGGTAAGTCACAGCCATATGGCAATACACAGTTTGATAGAAATGGGTTAATTTAAGATATAAGAGTTAAGCAGAAATACGCTTAAGCTATTGGCCAAACAGTACTGCAAATAATATAGTTTCTGTGTGATTATTTCAAATCAGACCCATCAGGAAATGAACAAGTGGGTTCTCTCAACAACATATAAAATGCATAATATGCATATATACAACATGCATACACACATGTATACACATGTACATATATACAACCCACATGCACACATACATACATATACAACACACATGCATATGCACATATTCAACATATAATCACAAATACAACAATATGTAACACACATATACACATGCACACACATACCATGTGGATACTTAAACTTATTTAATAAAAGAAGACTTAATATTACTATGTACACTATTTTCAGTTTTCCACTTCATGACCTCTTTCTATTCTGCTTCACTCTTTCGTGATGCTTCTTTTTATCCATTAAACCAAGCAAAGCAATGCCCACTAAGGAGTATCCTGTTATTTGAAAAAATACTCTTTTAGGGTTTGAATCACACTGGTGAAGGGGGAAATAGGAGTTAGATGTTTTTTGTTAAGTATCAGCAACTTCAATTACAAAGAAATTCATTATTTTATTCACTCATCAGACATTATCTATCTCCTTCACACTAGGCAAGAAGGTACTGAGCTGTCCAGGCCTGACAGTTCCTTGAAAGACTCATGGTCAGCAGAAGAAGCAGGCAGGGTATTCACTGTTGAAAATGTTCAATAGACTTGTGAGGATACCATGGGGTCATCTAACCACTTGAGGAGAATAAGCAATGTTTTTCAGAGAAAAGGATGTTTGAAGTGATTCTAGGAGAATGAGCTGGCCAATAGGAGGGGCCT
This sequence comes from Chionomys nivalis, assembly GCF_950005125.1. Classification (NCBI taxonomy): domain Eukaryota; kingdom Metazoa; phylum Chordata; class Mammalia; order Rodentia; family Cricetidae; genus Chionomys; species Chionomys nivalis. The sequence goes on along the minus strand of NC_080093.1, from coordinate 24,638,697 downwards.
AGTGATTGGCATGCCAGCTGAACAGAAGGCACTGGCTGTAGATGGAGGCTGCTTGTTCATTTCTCAGCTGTCCAGATGAGAATAATCACACATAAACTATATTAATTAAAACACTGCTTGGCCTATTAGCTCAGACTTCTTATTAACTAACTCTTACATCTTAAATTAACCCATTCCTATTATTTTGTATTTTACCACAAGGCTGTGGTCTACTGGTAAGATTCTGGCTTGTGTCTGGTGTTTTTCTCCTTTGGCAGCTACATGGCATCTTTTTGACTCTGCCTCTGTTTTCTTTATATCTCTATTCAGATTTCCCACCTGGCTTTACTCCACTAAGCCATTGGCTGAAAAAGCTTCTTTCATCAACCAATAAAGCAACACATACATATACAGAAGGACATCCCACATCAGCTGGCCAAAAGGAGGGGCCTATTGAGGGGCCTGCCAACTGAAAGAAGGTGCAGAGTGACGTCAGGAGGTTTTGGAAACCTGTGGTCAGGTAAGGCTTAATAAATAAAAATAGGAAACAGTAGTATTTGAATTTTCAGAGAAATAAGGAATGACCTTTAGTATGGCCCATCATCTTTGAGGGACAGGACATTTTATGTGGCAGATACACAGATGGCACAAAGAAGTGGCAGCGAATATGCTAGGACCATGTTGTGGCATCTTATGAGAGAATAAGGCTTTTCCCTAGATGCTCTCTCTTGTATAGAAGGATAATTTGAGAAGAACTATAGAATGGAATACTTAATAAGAAAGTAGAAATATACACAGAAAAATGCATAACCCTTCAGTCCTTAGCATATGAATGATATAGAACCTAATATGAGGGTGGAATTATTATTACATATTAATGCTTATCGGTTTAATTCTCACCTGCCTGCTGGGTCTTTCTTTCTTTTTCCTGAATTGCCTTTGTCTTGGAGTTTAGTTGGGAAGGGAGAATGAATGTATTTTTGTCACATTTACTGACTTCTAATTATATTCTGACCTGAGGCTGGAATTTAGATTGGCAATCATGACATTCATAACATGTTTGTGATTAACTGAGCAAGTCTTTGTCTGTTGAAAAATTTCCCCGGTGTAATAGACACAGGTTGTGTATTAGTTGCTTGTCTTGTTTCTGTGACAAAACACTTGATGAAGGAAGGGTTTATTTTTGCTCAGCATTAGAGAGTCCAATCTACCCTGACACAGAAGGTAGGGTGGCAGAAGTATGAGGTGGCTGTTTACGTCATGTCCACATCAGGAAGCAGAGAGCAACACATGCTGCTGCTTACTCCTCTCCTTTAGTTCAGTCTGGGACTCCAGCAGATGGAATGGTGCCTTTAGTTAACCTAGTCTGGAGAATCTCAGACCAACATGCCTATAGATTGGTTTCCTTGGCAGTTCTAAAGCCCATCAAGTTGGCAACCAAGATTGCATCTTTGATCCTTCCTTTTGACTCAGTGTGGAAATGACTGCATCTCTCCTTCCTTCACAACATTCTTGGCATCCTCCCAAACAGGGCGACAGAGGCAGCATCCCTAAGCTGTGACATAATTGTACTTTAGCCTTAAACTTGGGAGCTTGAACTAGTCTGGTTTGCTGCCATATGGACTGGGGAATTAGGAGAAGCCAGTCTGTACCGGGTAATGCAGAACAGAAGCCATTCAGTGAAAAGGAGGAGAGAGCAGGGCAATTTGTTAAAGCAAAAGTGTAGTTGAGTGACTGCCAAGAATGCAGAGCTGCACAGAGAGAGTTAGGGGTGAGTGTGGGGTACCACTGCCTCTCAGCCTCTGCACCCATTACCTTCCAGGGTACTTGGTTGCAATCCTGTCTTCATCGTTCATAAGCACCTCTTTACCTTAGTGGGCATATGCTTGCAATCATTACAGGCATTCCGTTGATTGAAACAAAAGTACTAACAAATACTATCATTAAAATTGCATTGCAAACTGCCGGGCTTCCCATGGCTTAGTGGTGATTATGAGCAGTAGCGGCTGAGTGTGGAGCTCCTTGTTGGCAAATAAGAAGGGAGGTTTCATTAAGTCAAGTGTGTATGTGACTGTGTAATATAAACGACCCAGGCATGTGGGTTCCTTTTCTTATTAAAGTGTGTTCTGGGTTTCCTCTAGTGAAAGTCCATGGCCCAGTTTGAGTCCAGTTTATTTTGGTGAGACAAAGAGATGTGTTTGTCTGTGTGTGTGTGTGTGTGTGTGTGTGTGACACACAGCAATAACCATCACTAAAGACATCAGGGCAGAATTCAAGGTAATCAGTAATCAAGACAACACACCATAGACTTGTCTATATGTCAATCTTATGGGAGCATTTTCTCAATGAAGAGTCCCTCTTGCCAGATACGTATAGATTTATGTCAGGTTGACAAAACCCAACTAGCATATTCATATTCCTGCCGTTCTTGCTCAAAACCCCTCCAGAATAATGACAAATGTCACTGTACCCAGAGGTACATGTTCCCATGCTGGTCTGGGTCTTTATAGTAAACATTTAAAAAATTTTTTCACACTGGAGGATTCCTGAGTTTAGGATAACTAATGTTTCATCTTTGCACCCAACATCAAGCAAATTATAATAGATAACTATATGTTTAAAATTTTTATTGTTGTTATGCTTGTATAGACACACACGTGCCATGGTGCATGTGTGGGGGTCAGAGAACAAACTTTTGGAGTTAGTTCGCTACTTCTACCTTCACATGGGTTCTGAGAATTGGACTCAGGTCTCCAGGCAAAGATCACTACCTGTTAAATAAACACCAGATTTTTTTCTCTTCAATAGCAGATGCTTCATCCTCCAACCTAAACTCTTATTCCGGTGAAACAACATTCTTTTGTGTGTGTGTGTGTTTACATTAAAATTATCATTGTTTATTTATTTATTTATTTATTTATTTTATTAAAAATTTCCACCTCCTCCCCTCCTCCCATTTCCCTCCTGCTCCTTCTACCCCCCTCCCCCTCCCTCTCAAGTCCTAAGAGAAGTCAGGGTACCCTGCTCTGTGAGAAGTTCAAGGCCCTCCCCCCTCCATCCAGGTCTAGGAAGGTGTGAATCCAAACAGACTAGGATCCCAAAAGCCAGTACATGCAGTAGAATCAAAACCTAGTGCCGTTATCATTGGCTTCTCAGTCAGCCCCCATTGTCAGCCACATTCAGAGAGTCCGGTTTGATCTCATGCTTGTTCAGTCCTGGTCCAGCTGGCCTTGGTGAGCTCCCATTAGATCAGTCCCACCGTCTCAGTTGGTGGATGCACCCCTCACGATCCTGACTTCCTTGCTCATCTTCTTCCTCCTTCTGCTCTTCATCTGGACCTTGGGAGCTCAGTTCAGTGCTCCAATGTGGGTCTCTGTCTCTAGCTCCATCCATTGCAAGATGAAGGTTCTATGGTGATATTCATCAGTGTGGCTATGGGAGAAGGCCAGTTCAGGCATCCTCTCCTCTGTTGCCCATGGACCTAGCTGGGGACATCCCTTGGACACCTGGGAACCCCTCTAGAGCCAAGTCTCTTGCCAACCCTAAAATGGCTCCCTTAATGTAGATATCTTCTTCCCTGCTCCTATATCCACCCTTCCTCCATCTCAAACATCCCACTCTCCCAAGCTCTCCCCAATCCTCCCCTTCTCCCTTCTCTTTCTCCTTTTCCCCTTCCCCCCCACCCCACACCCACCCCTGTGCTCCCAACTTTTTGGCCCAGCGATCTTGTCTACTTCCAATTTCCAGGAGGATAAATATATGTTTTTCTTTGGGTTCATCTTATTATTTAGCTTCTCTAGGATCACAAACTATAGGCTCAATGCCCCTTGTCTATGGCTAGAATCCACTAATGAGTGAGTACATACTATATTCATCTTTTTGGGTCCAGTGAAACAACATTCTCAGGACAGTGAACTTTTCACCCACACTGCTTAGGAGAGCCTAAAGGAGTGAGTGTCCATGAGCCCTACAGCTAGATAACTGTGCTAATATAGAACTTTTTTCCCTTTTAACGTGACACTTAATAAACTTTTTTGACAATACTTTAGATTGCTTATTGTTTTTTT